>NC_082732.1:2089870-3289870 GCF_030144855.1 Hypanus sabinus | reverse complement strand
CCAGAGCCAAGTTTGAGCACAATCTTGGACTTTGGCATTGCTGAACAATTGGTAAGTCAGTGATACACAAGGAAGAGTTGATAACTGTGTTACTTCTGTCAGTTAGAATGGCTGCAATTGGTACCAATTAAAATTATTAACATTTCACGTACAATGATAAAGCTCCTTTGAGGACCAGCCATTCAATACCTTTGCACAAAACTTTCAGGTATCCAAATTGTGAACCTTTTCCTTAAATGAAAAGGGGCTAAATAAGTAGAGACAAACCGGGCCAGTGTGCCTTAAAACCCAGAGACCTCAGTAGCAGAGAGATTCCTAGTTGTTCTTGTTGACCTATGTTCCAAATTTCAGTGCTAGAGCAACCTAAATCCATAGGATCATCAGCCTTGAAGGATAATGCGTGTGTTCTTGTATGGCTGTTGTAGTACAAAATAAATCAATCTAAGTCGTCGAAACCTTCATTCATCAGAATACAATTAGATGACGTTGCGATGATTTTTTGGTTAAAATGGACTGCATTAAAGAACAGAAAACAATCCAATTTAATAGCAGCAAAGCATCTCTCCCCAGAAGTCTCTACTTTGCCTTCAGTGAATTGTGATTGTCTACGACTGACACTCTTCAGCATTTACACCTCCCTCAGCGTGAACCTGCAGATCAACTGGCTGAACCCGATGTTGTCCAGGTCGTTTATTTACAAGGACCACTTTCCTGATGCAGCCAGTAATTCCAGACGTGAACTTTCCCCCTGTGAAGTATTTGGCATCTGGAGCTCCACCTGCAGACAAAAAGCGAGTCTTTAACCTGGGAGAAACACTAGCTTTAAGTTCTGCTGAGCTGAACTGTGTGAGGAGCCAGCACAGAGTTTAAATCAGAGAGACTATGTGGGATTCTCCTCTGAAACTGAAAATAAATTACATTAGTGAATAAAAACAATGTGCATTTTGTTAATGCAGTGTTAATGCAGGGAATGTTAGGAATTATAATTTGGCCCTAAGATATCGATGGACAGATAATGAAAGCTTCAGCCTGTGAGGGCATGAAGTAGGGAGGTTTAGGCGACTGTGGGCTTTGATAACTGAAGCACAGCTACCAATGATGAAACATTTCAAGGACTCTGTGCCCTATCAGCTGTTTTCCACAAACTTATACTGAGACACACATTGGCCGTTGCCGTAAGTTCATCAGCTTAGTGAAAGATCTTTTCTGCGTTGGTCAAAACCCATTGGGCTTCCAGTGCATGGAGCTGTCCCCAACTGCATGACATGGATGGATATATTCCGAAGTGTAGGAGTACTTGCTGAGGGATGCATGGACCCATTACAAAGGGGATATGGGAAATTGCCACAGTGCTGTGTCTTGCTACAGAAAACAAAAGATCTGGTTCCTGTCCTTAACTTTTCAAATGTATCACTGAAAGAATGCTGAGATCAAACGCTGTTCACATTGTGAGGTGCTCGGTAGGATGACCGGAAGTATTGCAATGTCTGCATTGTTTAATCATGTATTTTAAGAACGGTCTATCAGACAGATTTAAAATGTCCATCTAAAGTGTAGCAGAAGGTTTTCCCGGATCAACCTTGCTAGTAAAATGAATTAACTGGCCAATTATCTCACAGCTGTCAGTGGGATCTTGCTGTGAATAGGCTTTTCTTTGAACCCCAGGATAATAACACTCTGAAAGTGATTAAGTGATGGTACAAAGCTTTAGATCAGGGCATGAGACAGCTCTTGGAACCAGGAAGTGTGCTTTCCCACTCCATTAGGAAGGTGAAATGGGAGCACTCTCAGAGAATTTACAGCCACTTCTGTGATACCACAGACACGAGGCAACATATGACAGATTACAGACTACAAGTCTCCCCTGCACATCTGTGGCCAGGATGCTTCAGTCTCTGAGAGGCTGAAAGAAGATTGAAGCAAGCAAGGCCTGCCACCATCTAACTGCGTTTTACAGGAACTCATTGACAGTATCCTGAGACGTTGAGCATCGAAACAGAAGTCCGGACAAAGGACTGTGAGAACAGCTGAGAGGATCATAAGGGTATCCATGCCATCCATCAAGGGCATTTATCAGGAGTATTGCATACACAGTGTCCTTATATTATTAAGGTTCCACATATCCATCCAGCATCCTCTTTCACTTTCTACAATCAGGCAGGAGATAAAGAGTTTCTCCAGACCATTAGACTTCCGAAGTTGCTGCTACATCATATTCGAAGTGTCACTGGTTAATCTGTTCTGTACTTACAATATTTAATATTAATGCACTTTAGTTTGTTATTTATGTGGGATTCCTCTGTAGATTTTATCCGTGCCTTCATAAGTTATCATGCATGTTACTGTGCTTTACACCCTGGTTTCTATATACATTACATGGTTATATATGTTATATACATGTATGTAGTTAAATGACAATAAACTTGACTGATTAACCCAGGGTCTGAGAAAGGCCAGATTTATCTCTTTCTGATCACAACACGGGAAAAGTTTTCTATGATATCTGATCTAGTCACAGGGCTTTATGGTACAATTGATGAATTGAATTGATGAAATCCATTCAATAGAACGTCAGGCTTACCCAGATAGATGCTCCCATTGGTGTTCACCATGACCTTGTCACCTTTAGACTCCCCTCGCACAATCTCACCACCATCCACTTGGACATATCCTGACTTGCCCTCGCTGTGGAAAACACAAACAATTACAGACAAAAACATTTTCTCCACTGAAACATTAACAAAGTTCTTCTCTCCACAGATGCTGCCTGATTTGCTGGGCATTTCAGCTTTTTCTACTTTCTTTTTTTTTAAGATTTCATATACCCATTTTTTAAATTTCCAGTTACCTTGATTCCAACCACTTTCTCAACCAGCAGGAGAGAGAAATTTTACAAGTACAATTGAAAGAGTGTAGAGAAATTTTACAAGGATGTTGCCAGGACTTGAGGAACAAGAGTTATTGGGAAAGGTTAAATATGTTAGGGTCTTTATTTCCTAGAATGTAGAAGGTTGAGAGGAAATTTGATAGAGTTATACAAAATTATGAGCGGTATAGATAGGGTAAATGTAAGCAAGTTTTTTTCCACCAAGTTTAGGAGAGACTACAACTAGAGGTCATGGGTTAAGGGTGAAAGGTTTAAGGGGATCATAAGGGGAAACAACTTCACAGAGAGAGAGAGAGAGAGAGTGTGGAACAAGCTGCCAACAAGAACGGTGGATGTGGGATCTATTTCAACATTTCAGGGAAATTTGGATAGTTAGATGGATGGGAGGCGTAAAGAAGGCTATGGCTGAGCTGCGGGTCGATGGGACTAGGTAGATTAATTGCCTGAAGGGGCTGTTACTGTTATGACGTCCAATATCAAGCTGTAGGGATCATGATGATCTCCAGCATCATTCTCATTAAGGCTGGGAATGATTGCTGTCATACTCAAAAACTGGCTTACTGAGATTTCAATCAGAATCATTCAGAATGAAGATTGATATGAAAGATCCTTTCGAAATGCGAACTAGCTTTTTGAGGACATCCTACTTCCCCCGATTTTGTGATTTATAGTTTTGTTACATTTAAGGACTGGGACTAATTTTGATGCTCAGCATATCCCAACACAAAATTTGAATGCCCACAGCTTTAGAATGGAAGGTGGTCTGTGCTCAACATTGTAAGCTGAGCTCCTTCTGCTGTTAAAACATGAAGCATGTTGCTGCGTCATTCAAATGAGGAAAAGCTGCATCCTAATCAATTCCCCTAAATCTAATTAATTGTTAAATTTGCAGATTATAAATCTTCAGTGTTGCAGAACAACTGTGTCGTTATTTCAGAGTAGCTTTAATGGATTTGAATCATCTCTGATTTTCAAATACGTGAAAAGTTTTGTATAATTACATCATCTGCTTCATTTCATATCCTACGTGCTCCAAAATACTCTTGCATTCCTGAAACTGCAGCAAGCATTATTGTTGATTGGACGTATTAAACTTATTAAAAAGTGGTTTCTATTTTCTTACCGCACAGCAATTAATGTATGCCATTCCCCGTCATTGATTGGATCTTCTGAGAGAATATTAGCTTCACCACTTCCCAACTGGTAACTGTATGCACATAGTAAAACACAGAGAGAAGGTGATTACTGATCTGCACCGCAGCTCCGCTGATGACATTACTCCATCTTCCCAGATAAAAACGTTTACACAGTGAGTGTTGATGCTATACACGGTGAATGTTGATGTCTTTACACAGTGAGATCTGGGGCCTTTGCAAAGTGAGTGTGGGTGCCTGTACACGGTGAATGTGGGTGTCTACACGGTGAATGTGGGTGTCTACACGGTGAGTGTGGGGGTGGGTGTCTACACAGTGAGTGTGGGTGCCTGTACACGGTGAATGTGGGTGTCTACACGGTGAGTGTGGATGTCTACACGGTGAGTGTGGGTGTGGATGTCTACACGGTGAGTGTGGGTGTCTACACCGTGTGTGTGGGTGTCTTTACACGGTGAGTGTGGGTGTGGATGTCTACCCGGTGAGTGTGGGTGTCTTTACACAGTGAGTGTGGGTGTGGATGTCTACACGGTGAGGATGGGTGTGGATGTCTACACGGTGAGTGTGGGTGCGGATGTCTACACAGTGAGAGTGGGTGTCTACACCGTGATGTGGGTGTCTTTACACGGTGAGTGTGAGTGTGGAAGTCTACACGGTGAGGATAGGTGTCTACACAGTGAGTGTGGGTGTCTTTACACGGTGAGTGTGGGTGTGGGTGCCTACACCGTGTGTGTGGGTGTCTTTACATGGTGAGTGTGGGTGTGGATGTCTACACTGTGAGTGTGGGTGTCTACACGGTGAGTGTGGATGTCTACACGGTGGTTGTGGATGTGGGTGTCTACACCGTGTGAGTGGGTGTCTACACGGTGAGTGTGGGTGTGGATGTGGATGTCTACACGGTGAGTGTGGATGTCTACACGGTGGTTGTGGATGTGGGTGTCTACACCGTGTGAGTGGGTGTCTACACGGTGATTGTGGATGTGGGTGTCTACACGGTGACTGTGGGTGTGGGTGTCTACACAGTGAGTGTGGGTGCCTGTACACGGTGAATGTGGGTGACTACACGGTGAGTGTGGGTGTCTACACGGTGAGTGTGGGTGCCTGTACACGGTGAATGTGGGTGACTACACCGTGTGAGTGGGTGTCTACACGGTGATTGTGGATGTGGGTGTCTACACGGTGAGTGTGGGTGTGGGTGTCTACACAGTGAGTGTGGGTGCCTGTACACGGTGAATGTGGGTGTCTACACGGTGAGTGTGGGTGTGGATGTCTACACGGTGAGTGTGGGTGTCTACACCGTGTGTGTGGGTGTCTACACCGTGTGTGTGGGTGTCTTTACACGGTGAGTGTGGGTGTGGATGTCTACCCGGTGAGTGTGGGTGTCTTTACACGGCGAGTGTGGGGATGGGTGTCTACACGGTGAGTGTGGGTGTCTTTACACGGTGAGTGTGGGTGTCTTTACACGGTGAGTGTGGGTGTGGATGTCTACACGGTGAGTGTGGGTGTGGATGTCTACACGGTGAGTGTGGGTGTCTACACCGTGTGTGTGGGTGTCTTTACACGGTGAGTGTGAGTGTGGAAGTCTACACGGTGAGGATGGGTGTCTACACGGTGAGTGTGGGTGTCTACACGGTGAGTGTGGGTGTCTTTACACGGTGAGTGTGGGTGTGGATGTCTACACGGTGAGTGTCGGTGTCTTTACACGGTGAGTGTGGGTGTGGATGTCTACACGGTGAGTGTGGGTGTGGGTGTCTACACGGTGAGTGTGGATGTCTACACGGTGGTTGTGGATGTGGGTGTCTACACCGTGTGTGTGGGTGTCTTTACACGGTGAGTGTGGGTGTGGATGTCTACACTGTGAATGTGGATGTCTACACGGTGGTTGTGGGAGTCTACACCGTGTGAGTGGGTGTCTACACGGTGAGTGTGGGTGTCTACACGGTGAGTGTGGATGTCTACACGGTGGTTGTGGATGTGGGTGTCTACACCGTGTGAGTGGGTGTCTACACGGTGAGTGTGGGTGTCTACACCGTGTGTGTGGGTGTCTTTACACGGTGAGTGTGGGTGTCTACACCGTGTGTGTGGGTGTCTTTACACGGTGAGTGTGGGTGTCTACACGGTGAGTGTGGGTGTGGATGTGGATGTCTACACGGTGAGTGTGGGTGTCTACACGGTGAGTGTGGGTGTGGATGTGGATGTCTACACGGTGAGTGTGGGTGTCTACACGGTGAGTGTGGGTGTCTACACGGTGGTTGTGGATGTGGATGTCTACACGGTGAGTGTGGGTGTGGATGTGGATGTCTACACGGTGAGTGTGGATGTCTACACGGTGGTTGTGGATGTGGATGTCTACACGGTGAGTGTGGGTGTGGATGTGGATGTCTACACGGTGAGTGTGGATGTCTACACGGTGAGTGTGGGTGTCTACACCGTGTGTGTGGGTGTCTTTACACGGTGAGTGTGAGTGTGGGTGTCTACACGGTGAGGATGGGTGTCTACACAGTGAGTGTGGGTGTCTTTACACAGTGAGTGTGGGTGTGGGTGTCTACACAGTGAGTGTGGGTGTGGGTGTCTACACGGTGAGTGTGTGTGCCTACACGGTGACTGTGGGTGTCTACACGGTGAGTGTGGTGTCTTTACACGGTGAGTGCGGGTGTCTACACCGTGTGTGTGGGTGTCTTTACACAGTGAGTGTGGTTGTCTTTACACAGTGAGTGTGGGTGTGGGTGTCTACATGGTGAGGATGGGTGTCTACACGGTGAGTGTGGGTGTCTTTACACGGTGAGTGTGGGTGTGGATGTCTACACGGTGAGTGTGGGTGTGGATGTCTACACGGTGAGGATGGGTGTCTACACAGTGAGTGTGGGTGTCTTTACACAGTGAGTGTGTGTGTCTTTACACTGTGAGTGTGGGTGTGGATGTCTACACCGTGTGTGTGGGTGTCTCTACACGGTGAGTGTCGGTGTCTTTACACGGTGAGTGTGGGTGTGGTTGTCTACACAGTGAGTGTGGGTGTCTTTACACAGTGAGTGTGGGTGTGGGTGTCTACACGGTGAGTGTGGGTGTCTACACCGTGTGAGTGGGTGTCTACACGGTGAGTGTGGGTGTCTACACCGTGTGTGTGGGTGTCTTTACACGGTGAGTGTGGGTGTCTACACCGTGTGTGTGGGTGTCTTTACACGGAGAGTGTGGGTGTCTTTACACGGTGAGTGTGGGTGTCTTTACACAGAGAGTGTGGGTGTGGGTGTCTACACGGTGAGTGTGTGTGTGGATGTCTACACAGTGAGTGTGGGTGCCTACACGGTGACTGTGGGTGTCTTTACACGGTGAGTGTGGGTGTCTTTACACAGTGAGTGTGGGTGTGGGTGTCTACACGGTGAGGATGGGTGTCTACACGGTGAGTGTGGGTGTCTTTACATGGTGAGTGTGGGTGTGGATGTCTACACAGTGAGTGTGGGTGTGGATGTCTACACGGTGAGGATGGGTGTCTACACAGTGAGTGTGGGTGTCTTTACACAGTGAGTGTGGGTGTCTTTACATGGTGAGTGTGGGTGTGGATGTCTACACCGTGTGTGTGGGTGTCTTTACACGGTGAGTGTGAGTGTGGGTGTCTACACCGTGTGAGTGGGTGTCTACACCGTGTGTGTGGGTGTCTTTACACGGTGAGTGTGGGTGTCTACACGGTGAGTGTGGGTGTCTACACGGTGAGTGTGGGTGTCTTTACACAGTGAGTGTGGGTGTCTTTACATGGTGAGTGTGGGTGTGGATGTCTACACCGTGTGTGTGGGTGTCTTTACACGGTGAGTGTGAGTGTGGGTGTCTACACCGTGTGAGTGGGTGTCTACACCGTGTGTGTGGGTGTCTTTACACGGTGAGTGTGGGTGTCTACACGGTGAGTGTGGGTGTCTACACGGTGTGTGTGGGTGTCTTTACACAGTGAGTGTGGGTGTGTGTGTCTACACCGTGTGTGTGGGTGTCTTTACACGGTGAGTGTGTGTGTGGGTGTCTTTACACGGTGAGTGTGGGTGTCTACATGGTGAGTGTGGGTGTGGATGTGGATGTCTACACGGTGAGTGTGGGTGTGGATGTGGATGTCTACACGGTGAGTGTGGGTGTCTACACGGTGAGTGTGGATGTCTACACCGTGTGTGTGGGTGTCTTTACACGGTGAGTGTGGGTGTCTACACGGTGAGTGTGGGTGTCTTTACACGGTGAGTGTGGGTGTGGATGTCTACACAGTGAGTGTGGGTGTGGATGTGGATGTCTACACGGTGAGTGTGGGTGTCTACACGGTGAGTGTGGATGTCTACACAGTGAGTGTGGGTGTCTACACCGTGTGTGTGGGTGTCTTTACACGGTGAGTGTGGGTGTGGATGTCTACACCGTGTGTGTGGGTGTCTTTACACGGTGAGTGTGGGTGTGGGTGTCTACACGGTGAGTGTGGGTGTCTACACCGTGTGTGTGGGTGTCTTTACACGGTGAGTGTGGGTGTCTACACCGTGTGTGTGGGTGTGGATGTCTACACGGTGAGGATGGGTGTCTACACAGTGAGTGTGGGTGTCTTTACACAGTGAGTGTGTGTGTCTTTACACTGTGAGTGTGGGTGTGGATGTCTACACCGTGTGTGTGGGTGTCTTTACACGGTGAGTGTGGGTGTGGGTGTCTACACCGTGTGTGTGGGTGTCTCTACACGGTGAGTGTCGGTGTCTTTACACGGTGAGTGTGGGTGTGGTTGTCTACACAGTGAGTGTGGGTGTCATTACACAGTGAGTGTGGGTGTGGGTGTCTACACGGTGAGTGTGGGTGTCTACACCGTGTGAGTGGGTGTCTACACGGTGAGTGTGGGTGTCTACACCGTGTGTGTGGGTGTCTTTACACGGTGAGTGTGGGTGTCTACACCGTGTGTGTGGGTGTCTTTACACGGAGCGTGTGGGTGTCTTTACACGGTGAGTGTGGGTGTGGGTGACTACACGGTGAGTGTGGATGTCTACACGGTGAGTGTGTGTGCCTACACGGTGACTGTGGGTGTCTTTACACGGTGAGTGTGGGTGTCTTTACACAGTGAGTGTGGGTGTGGGTGTCTACACGGTGAGTGTGGGTGTCTTTACACGGTGAGTGTGGGTGTGGGTGTCTACACCGTGTGTGTGGTTGTCTTTACACGGTGAGTGTGGGTGTCTTTACACGGTGAGCGTGGATGTCTACACGGTGGTTGTGGATGTGGGTGTCTACACCGTGTGAGTGGGTGTCTACACGGTGAGTGTGGGTGTCTACACCGTGTGTGTGGGTGTCTACACGGTGAGTGTGGGTGTCTACACGGTGAGTGTGTGTGTGGATGTCTACACAGTGAGTGTGGTTGCCTACACGGTGACTGTGGGTGTCTTTACACGGTGAGTGTGGGTGTGGGTGTCTACACGGTGAGGATGGGTGTCTTTACACGGTGAGTGTGGGTGTGGATGTCTACACGGTGAGTGTGGGTGTGGATGTCTACACGGTGAGGATGGGTGTCTACACAGTGAGTGTGGGTGTCTTTACACAGTGAGTGTGGGTGTCTTTACACAGTGAGTGTGGGTGTGGATGTCTACACCGTGTGTGTGGGTGTCTTTACACGGTGAGTGTCGGTGTCTTTACACGGTGAGTGTGGGTGTGGTTGTCTACACAGTGAGTGTGGGTGTCATTACACAGTGAGTGTGGGTGTGGGTGTCTACACGGTGAGTGTGGGTGTCTACACCGTGTGAGTGGGTGTCTACACGGTGAGTGTGGGTGTCTACACCGTGTGTGTGGGTGTCTTTGCACGGTGAGTGTGGGTGTCTACACCGTGTGTGTGGGTGTCTTTACACGGAGCGTGTGGGTGTCTTTACACGGTGAGTGTGGGTGTCTTTACACAGAGAGTGTGGGTGTGGGTGACTACACGGTGAGTGTGGATGTCTACACGGTGAGTGTGTGTGTGGATGTCTACACAGTGAGTGTGGGTGCCTACACGGTGACTGTGGGTGTCTTTACACGGTGAGTGTGGGTGTCTTTACACAGTGAGTGTGGGTGTGGGTGTCTACACGGTGAGTGTGGGTGTCTTTACACGGTGAGTGTGGGTGTGGGTGTCTACACCGTGTGTGTGGTTGTCTTTACACGGTGAGTGTGGGTGTCTTTACACGGTGAGCGTGGATGTCTACACGGTGGTTGTGGATGTGGGTGTCTACACCGTGTGAGTGTGGGTGTCTACACGGTGAGTTTGGGTGTCTACACCGTGTGTGTGGGTGTCTACACGGTGAGTGTGGGTGTCTACACGGTGAGTGTGTGTGTGGATGTCTACACAGTGAGTGTGGATGTCTACACGGTGAGTGTGGGTGTCTACACGGTGAGTGTGGGTGTCTACACCGTGTGTGTGGGTGTCTACACGGTGAGTGTGGGTGTCTACACGGTGAGTGTGTGTGTGGATGTCTACACAGTGAGTGTGGTTGCCTACACGGTGACTGTGGGTGTCTTTACACGGTGAGTGTGGGTGTGGGTGTCTACACGGTGAGGATGGGTGTCTACACGGTGAGTGTGGGTGTCTTTACACGGTGAGTGTGGGTGTGGATGTCTACACGGTGAGTGTGGGTGTGGATGTCTACACGGTGAGGATGGGTGTCTACACAGTGAGTGTGGGTGTCTTTACACAGTGAGTGTGGGTGTCTTTACACAGTGAGTGTGGGTGTGGATGTCTACACCGTGTGTGTGGGTGTCTTTACACGGTGAGTGTGGGTGTGGGTGTCTACACCGTGTGTGTGGCTGTCTTTACACGGTGAGTGTGCGTGTCTTTACACGGTGAGTGTGGGTGTCTACACAGTGAGTGTGGGTGCCTACACGGTGACTGTGGGTGTCTTTACACGGTGAGTGTGGGTGTCTTTACACAGTGAGTGTGGGTATGGGTGTCTACACGGTGAGTGTGGGTGTCTTTACACGGCGAGTGTGGGTGTCTTTACACGGCGAGTGTGGGGATGGGTGTCTACACGGTGAGTGTGGGTGTCTTTACACGGTGAGTGTGGGTGTCTTTACACGGTGAGTGTGGGTGTCTTTACACAGTGAGGATGTGTGTGGGTGTCTTTACACGGTGAGTGTGAGTGTGGGTGTCTACACGGTGAGGATGGGTGTCTACACAGTGAGTGTGGGTGTCTTTACATGGTGAGTGTGGGTGTGGATGTCTACACAGTGAGTGTGGGTGTCTTTACACGGTGAGTGTGGGTGTGGGTGTCTACACCGTGTGTGTGGATGTCTACACGGTGAGTGTGGGTGTCTTTTCACGGTGAGTGTGGGTGTCTACACCGTGTGTGTGGGTGTCTTTACACAGTGAGTGTGGGTGTGGATGTCTACACAGTGAGTGTGGGTGTCTACACGGTGAGTGTGGGTGTGGATGTCTACACGGTGAGGATGGATGTCTACACAGTGAGGGTGGGTGTCTTTACACGGTGAGTGTGGGTGTGGGTGTCTACACGGTGAGGATGGATGTCTTTACACGGTGAGTGTGGATGTCTACACGGTGACTGTGGGTGTGGATGTCTACACGGTGAGTGTGGGTGTGGATGTCTACACGGTGAGGATGGGTGTCTACACAGTGAGTGTGGGTGTCTTTACACAGTGAGTGTGGGTGTCTTTACACAGTGAGTGTGGGTGTGGATGTCTACACCGTGTGTGTGGGTGTCTTTACACGGTGAGTGTGGGTGTGGGTGTCTACACCGTGTGAGTGGGTGTCTTTACACGGTGAGTGTGGGTGTCTACACAGTGAGTGTGGGTGCCTACACGGTGACTGTGGGTGTCTTTACACGGTGAGTGTGGGTGTCTTTACACAGTGAGTGTGGGTATGGGTGTCTACACGGTGAGTGTGGATGTCTACACGGTGAGTGTGGGTGTCTTTACACGGTGAGTGTGGGTGTCTTTACACGGCGAGTGTGGGTGTGGATGTCTACACGGTGAGGATGTGTGTGGGTGTCTTTACACGGTGAGTGTGAGTGTGGGTGTCTACACGGTGAGGATGGGTGTCTACACAGTGAGTGTGGGTGTCTTTACACGGTGAGTGTGGGTGTGGATGTCTACACCGTGTGTGTGGGTGTCTTTACACGGTGAGTGTGGGTGTGGGTGTCTACACCGTGTGTGTGGGTGTCTTTACACGGTGAGTGTGGGTGTCTTTACAGTGAGTGTGGATGCCTACACGGTGACTGTGGGTGTCTTTACACGGTGAGTGTGGGTGTCTTTACACAGTGAGTGTGGGTATGGGTGTCTACATGGTGAGTGTGGATGTCTACACGGTGAGTGTGGGTGTCTTTACACGGCGAGTGTGGGTATCTTTACACGGCGAGTGTGGGGATGGGTGTCTACACGGTGAGTGTGGGTGTCTTTACACGGTGAGTGTGGGTGTCTTTACACGGTGAGTGTGGGTGTGGATGTCTACACGGTGAGGATGTGTGTGGGTGTCTTTACACGGTGAGTGTGAGTGTGGGTGTCTACACGGTGAGGATGGGTGTCTACACAGTGAATGTGGGTGTCTTTACACGGTGAGTGTGGGTGTGGATGTCTACACGGTAAGGATGGATGTCTACACAGTGAGGGTGGGTGTCTTTACACGGTGAGTGTGGGTGTGGGTGTCTACACGGTGAGGATGGATGTCTACATGGTGACTGTGGGTGTCTACACCGTGAGTGCGGGTGTCTTTACACGGTGAGTGTGGGTGTCTACACGGTGAGTGTGGATGTCTACACGGTGAGTGTGGGTGTCTACACCGTGTGTGTGGGTGTCTTTACACGGTGAGTGTGGGTGTCTTTACACGGTGAGTGTGGGTGTCTACACAGTGAGTGTGGATGTCTTTACATGGTCAGTGTGGGTGTCTACACGGTGAGTGTGGATGTCTACACAGTGATTGTGGATGTGGGTGTCTACACCGTGTGTGTGGGTGTCTTTACACGGTGAGTGTGGGTGTGGATGTCTACACGGTGAGTGTGGGTGTGGATGTCTACACGGTGAGGATGGGTGCCTACACAGTGAGTGTGGTTGTCTTTACACAGTGAGTGTGGGTGTCTACACGGTGAGTGTGGGTGTGGATGTCTACACGGTGAGGATGGGTGTCTACACAGTGAGTGTGGGTGTCTTTACACAGTGAGTGTGGGTGTCTTTATACGGTGAGTGTGGGTGTCTTTACACGGTGAGTGTGGGTGTGGGTGTCTGCACGGTGAGTGTGGATGTCTACACGGTGAGTGTGGGTGTCTTTACACGGTGAGTGTGGATGTCTACACGGTGGTTGTGGATGTGGGTGTCTACACCGTGTGAGTGGGTGTCTACACGGTGAGTGTGGGTATCTACACCGTGTGTGTGGATGTGGGTGTCTTTACACGGTGAGTGTGGCTGTCTTTACACGGTGATTGTGGATGTGGGTGTCTACACAGTGACTGTGGGTGTCTTTACATGGTGAGTGTGGGTGTGGATGTCTACACGGTGAGTGTGGGTGTCTTTACATGGTGAGTGTGGGTGTCTACACGGTGAGTGTGGGTGTGGATGTCTACACGGTGAGTGTGGATGTGGATGTCTTTACACAGTGAGTGTGGATGTCTACGCGGTGGGGATGGGTGTCTACACAGTGAGTGTGGATGTCTTTACACGGTGAGTGTGGATGTGGATGTCTTTACACGGTGAGTGTGGATGTGGATGTCTTTACACGGTGAGTGTGGATGTCTTTACACAGTGAGTGTGGGTGTCTTTACACAGTGAGTGTGGGTGTGGATGTCTACACGGTGAGTGTGGATGTCTACACGGTGGGGATGGGTGTCTACACAGTGAGTGTGGGTGTCTACACGGTGAGTGTGGGTGTCTTTACACGGAGAGTGTGGGTGTCTACACGGTGAGGATGGGTGTCTACACGGTGGGGATGGGTGTCTTTACACGGTGAGTGTGGGTGTGGGTGTCTACACGGTGAGTGTGGGTGTCTTTACACAGTGAGGATGGGTGTCTACACAGTGACTGTGGGTGTCTTTACACGGTGAGTGTGGGTGTGGGTGT
Source organism: Hypanus sabinus (assembly GCF_030144855.1). Taxonomy (NCBI): domain Eukaryota; kingdom Metazoa; phylum Chordata; class Chondrichthyes; order Myliobatiformes; family Dasyatidae; genus Hypanus; species Hypanus sabinus. Next base: position 3,275,812 of record NC_082732.1, on the reverse strand, counting down.
CTACACGGTGAGTGTGGGTGTGGGTGCCTACACGGTGACTGTGGGTGTCTACACGGTGAGTGTGGGTGTGGGTGTCTACACAGTGAGTGTGGGTGTGGGTGTCTACACGGTGAGTGTGGGTGCCTACACGGTGACTGTGGGTGTCTACACGGTGAGTGTGGGCGTGGATGTCTACACGGTGAGTGTGGGTGCCTACATGGTGACTGTGGGTGTCTACACGGTGAGTGTGGGTGTCTTTTCATGGTGAGTGTGGGTGTGGGTGTCTACACGGTGAGTGTGGGTGTCTTTTCATGGTGAGTGTGGGTGTGGATGTCTACACCGTGAGTGTGAGTGCCTACACGGTGAAGGTGGGTGTTTTTACACTGTGAGTGTCAGAGAATAGCAATACCTACATTGGGCTGCTGTTTATTGACTACAGCTGAGCATTCAAGACAATCATACCCTCAGTTCTAATCAATAAACCTTAAAACCTTGGCTTCTGAATCTCCCTCTGTAACTGGATCTTTGACTTCTTCAACGGAGACCACAGTTTGTTTGGATCGGGAATAGTGACTGCTCCAATCTCTCTACACCCACAATTGCGTGTCTAGGCACAGCGCAAATGAGATCAATAAATTTGCCAACGACATAACTACTGCTAGCAGAATTTCAGATGATGACGAGGAGGCGTTCAGAAGTGAGATATATCAGCTGATTGGGTGATGTTGTAGTGACAACACTCTCAACATCAGTAAGACCAAGAAATTGAGTGTGGACTTCAGGAAGGGGAAGTCGAGGGAACACACTCCAGTCCTAATGGAGGGATCCAAAGTGGAAAGGGTAAGCAGTTTCAAATTCCTGGGTATCAACATTTCTGAGGATCTATCCTGGGCCCAACATCTTGATAACATTACAAAGAAGGCACGGCAGCAGCTATATTTCATTAGGAGCTTGAAGAGAATTGACAAGGTACCAAAGATAAACAACAATTTCCACAGATGTACAGTGGAGAGCATTCTAACTGGTTGCATCACAGTCTGGTACGAAGGGGTCACTACACAGGATCGGAAAAGGATGCAGAAAGTTGTAAACTCAGCCAGCTCCATCATAGGCACTACTCTCCCCAGCATTGCGGACACTTTCATAAGGTGATGCCTCAAAAAGGCAGTGTCCATCATTAAGGACCCCATCACCCAGGACTTGCCCTCTTCTCATTATCACCATCAAGGAGGAGGTACACAAGCCTGAAGCCACACACTCAACATTTCAGAAACAACATCTCCCCCTCCACCATCCAATTTCTGAATGGACAATGAACCCATGAACCTCAATATATTTTCCTTCTCTTTTTGCATGGTATATTAAACTTGATTCTGAGGTCTGATGAAGCAGTGAAAGTGAGATTATATAACATATGGCAGATTGTCAATACACGTGAAGACTAGATTGATTATCACTGTCTGTTGCACACTATAATGATTGTGCTGAAGAAGGGTTACATATTCTGCATTATAGAACACAGTTACAAAATGAAATGTCATGCACACACAAGCCATTTACTACTGAGACAATACTACCTGAGCCGAGGTGTCCTCTTTTGGTGGGACATTAAATCAAAAGACACAGTTGATCCTAAAATATTCTATTCATCCTTTCAGGGAATGTGCAAAGGCATCATTTATGCCTAAATCAACATCACCAGAACAGATCAGATGCCCCAACCCAGAGTGTATGATGTTTAATATGGTGGAACTACATTTTTCCCACTTCATAGCCCTTCCCTGCATTGCATCAAACACTTCATTCATGGTGAATTGTCATACAATTGCAGCAGATTCCACATAGATACATTCTTTTTAAATTGACCTTGAGATGCCCGATGATCTACGCCACCATGAGTGTGTTGATTTCCCCCATGGGAATGAGACCTGTAATTGTCTGACATCTACTGGCTTCACATGGCCAATCAGGTAAAACAGCTGGGATGGTTCATTGTCCACAGACGCGTGACCACTTGGCAAGCTATGATTGACACTGTATCTAAGATGAGTGGACCAAGGTTCTAGTTCTTTCCATTAGTCCCTGCCATTGGTTTGACTGATGTACAGGCTAAGCTTTGGTCTATTAGAGCTATATTGAGACTAAGGCTCAGTTAAGTAAACAACCAAATGACATTTCCTTCCAGAACTTGCTGTGTTCAGGACTAGTGTGGTAGGACTCTGAAACCCCAATGGGGAACTGGGGAGTAAGACCTGGGTAGCAGTGACTGAGATTATGTCCATGGTGCTTGGATGAAGATTCCTACTGTGCTTGTCTGATCAACAGGAATGAAAACTGATCTTTGCAGACTCTTAGGCATTTCTATTGGGTGAGATTGGGCGGGGTCCGGCTACCCTCCTGTTGGTCAGGGTCCCACTAGACCAGTTCCAGCCAAAAATAACAACCCAGATGATTTGCAATCTATACACAGACCCAGCCCTGAAACAATCAGGCAGTTTGAACTCCAGGAAAAAGGTGAAAAAACAAAGGCCAAGGGTCTCTGCCCGAAACGTTGACAGTACTTCTCCCTCTTGATGCTGCCTGGCCTGCTGTGTTCCACCAGCATTTTGTGTGTGTTGTGAGAAAACAAATGACATGTTTACACAATGACTTCAGGATATCTCAGAGCAAATAAAGTGCAGTTAAAATATGATGTAATGTAATTGTCCACAAGGAATGATAATAACCATAACAACTGTTTAGTCCACATTCTGGGACAAATTTAGTCGTTCTTTGGTTTGTACCATGGGATTTCTTGCATCGGTCAAAGAGAGACGACAGGGGTCTGCTTTAATGTGTCATTCATAAACAGCAGCACCAATGAAGCACCTTCCCTCAGCAAGTCCTCAAGTGCTAGCCTGTCCTCAGGTGTATGGAGTGGGATGTGATCACATTCTGGGCTGATACCTTTGTTTAGCCAACCTGTAGGCTGTGATCATGCACAAACATGGATTTGCCACACCTGGCCAGGCTTACCTGAAGAGCACGTGCCCATTCTGGAGTCCCAGAGTGACGTAGTCTTTTCCTTTTCCACTTTCCCCGTGTTTCTACAGACAAAAGGAAACATGTTATTGACAGCAGTTCCTTCATTCTCATTGAGCTAATGACACTATTGGCAGCAAAGAAAGGATGAAGCACAAGTGTTTCTATCCCTACAGCTTTCTTATACATCACTGGAAGCTCCTTCCTTCCACTAATTATTGCCAACCTGGACAAGAACTTATCACCAAGGAATACTCTGAGCACAGGCTTGTTGTTTAATTCTCCAAACCCAACCTGTTTAGTGATTGGAAATGTTGAACTAATCTCTAAATAGTGGTGATAATCGGGTGCAACAGACTGCTGCATTTGGGATGAGGCAAATGGCAGTGTGAAAGAACCATTTCTGCTGAGCCATCTGTAGTTTTGAAGAAGGTCATGTAGAGTAAAACTCTCTCTTGAATGGTGCCAGGCTGGCAGATAGTCACAGAAAACTCCAGCACAGAAGCAGGTCCTTTGGCCCAACCAGTGAGTGTCGAGCCATTATCTTCTCAACTATTGGATGCTGGTCCTATCAATTCTCAAGCACTGTGGATGACCAGAGTGTGGCCAGCTCAAGGTGGCTGCCATGATTTTAAGCGATGACTTTGATCATTCAGTGTTAAGGTGAGGTTACTTTACCTGTAGTGTTATCTAATTTGTGGAAATCCAGTGAATATTATGTGTGTGCGTCTAATAGCAAACCTAATTAATATTTCATATTCATAAACATGCATATAAAGTGCAATATGAAAACTCTAAGCACTGTGTCACTTCTCTCATGACAAAATGAGTAATGGTTTTCTTTAACCCCAAATAAATTTAGATAATGATTTCCCTGACATAACATTTGCTGATGTACTAAAGAAAATTGAAAACTAATTTGGTTTTGAAAATGAGGCATAGTTATTTCCTTAATGAGCATGTTGTATCCCTTGATCTATGCTACCAATGACCCTGAGACACCAGACTCCAACAGTGGACATCCTGTCTGCAGTGACTCGGTGTTTGCTTCACAGGCACGGGACTGTTCATTAATTACTGGAAGTCACACTGGACAATTTCTGGGTCTTCTATTCAATACTAAAGCCATACAAAAACTACCAACCACAATATAAACTTCCCCTGTTCTCAGTTTGTAAATGCTCCTGTTAGGAAGAACTGAAGTGGCTCCATCTTTTCAATTGCTTTAACAGGACAGATGATCATACCCTTCTGTAAAGTGGATAGGCTGTAGGTTGACCCAGGATCGGATGAGGAGCAGTAACAGAGTGTGACCACATAAGACCGGGTATTACTCCACTCCGGTACGACACAACTCTCCCACTGCAGCTCTTTCAGCAGGGATCGAAGTGACATAGTGTGCCACCTGCTGGCAGGACAGCCCATTACAACCCTGAAAACAACTGACACGGGCTGGCTGTGTTTCAGATGCATCTCGGGAGCAGACAAAAGGTACACTGAGATAATTTACAAAGCTGGACATCTCGACATCAGTGCCTTCAAGTGCGTGTGTGACTGTAGTGTGGGTCAGTGATTGGCATGGAAGTGCTCTGGGTATATGGATGAAGGCTGTTGTTGTGAGCCCAGACTGCTACTGAAGGAGGATGGTTAAACCAAAGCTCTGAAGGGGCTCAGTGCATAATTCATGTACTTCCCGAAGGAAGCCATTTGGATTATTGAGTCAATGCCGGCTCTCAGAGCAATCCCATCAGTCCCATTCCTGTATTTCTCTCTCTGTAATCTGTTTTCTCTCGCATGATTTCCCTCGCACTCACCTAAGGGACAAGTTAGAGCAGCCCCTTGCCTCTCAGCAGCTTTGAAATGTAGGAGGAAGCCACAGCACCCAGACTAAACTCAGACTTGTTACAGAGAATGTGCAAACTCCACAGACACAGCAGCCACGGGCACGGTCGAATCTGAGCTGCTGGAACTCTGTCACTGTGTATCGTTGTCTGAACGTTGTGGAAGGACAGAGCTATGGGAGCTTCCAGCTTGGGACTTCTCCCCACTTCAACAGGATTCCATGATCACTGAACCAAACCCAACCTGAGCAATCACAAAGGGTTACCACAAGAGGCTCATATCAGGCTCGCAGGGCAAATCTAAAAGCCTGTTTGAAAGGGAGAGCACCGTAGCCCTCAATGAGATCAGTCAGCTCCTGTACAGACCCACACCTATGCTGCACTACCTTGCCATTGGAGGTCAAGGTCAAAATCACACTCAGCTTCCTACCTCCAGGACCTTTCTAGACCAATACTTCTGATCTCTGCAGCACCAGGAAGGTTGCTGAAACACCTCCCTCAGGGAGAGGGGAACTCATGTAATGTCCATCGGCCTACAGGGGCAGTCGGGATGAGGTGACTATGTTGTGGGTATCCCCACAGTGCAGGTGTTGAGAGACTCCTGTAGTCCCTGGTACCTTCTATTCGCAGCACATGACTAATTGCATGTCCAAGTTCCTCTGACATCTGAGGAGAACTCTCCCACCATCCTGCTGTCAATAGAGCACCCTTTCTTCATGTAGCATCTCTCTCCAGGAGCTGGAAGAGTGCTGCAGTCCTATAGAGCCCATCTGTGGGAGAACTTGCAATGGATCCAAATTAATTAAATTACCAAAACATAGGCAAATGTTACACAAGGTAAATCAAGAATGGGAAATACGTAATCGGGCGCCACTGTAGCTTAGTGATTAGCGTGATGCTGTTACAGCTCAGGTACTCTGAAGTTCAGGGTTCAATTCTGGCACTGAACGTAAGGAGTTTGTATGTTCTCCCCGTGACTGTGTGAGTTTCCTCAGGGAGCTCGGTTTCCTCCACAGTCCAAAGACGTATCAGTGAATAGGTTAACTGATCATTGCATATTGCCGCGTGATTAGGTTTGTGTTAAACAGGTGGATTACTGGGCTGTGTGTGGCTCAATAAATAAAAAATAAAATTAATTGAAAATATTAAAATTATTGAAACACAAGAAGGCAGCAGATGCTTGAATCAAAAACCAATAATAAAACTGCTGGACAATTTGAGTTAAGTTCCTCGCCATACATATCAATGAGGATCTCACATGCTCTGTACATACTGGCTGTGTGATGAAAAAAGCACAACAGTGCCTCTTTTACCTCAGATGGCTGAAGATGTTTGGCATGAGTTCCCAAATCCTAAGAACTTTCTATAGGGGCACATTTGAGAGCATCCTGACTGGCTGCATCACTGCCTGGTATGGGAACTGTAGCTCCCTCAGTCGCAGGACTCTGCAGAGAGTGGTGCAGGCAGCACAACGTACCTGTGGATGCGAACTTCCCACTATTCAAGACATTTTACAGAGACAGGCGCATAAGAAGGGCCTGAAGGATCATAGGGGACCTGAGTCACCCTAACCACAAAAGGTTCCAGCTGCTACCATCCGGGAAATGGTACCACAGCATAAAAGCCAGGACCAACAGGCTCCAGGACAGCTTCTTCCACCAGGCAATCAAACTGATTAATTCACCCTGATACAATTGTATTTCTATGCTATACTGACTGTCATGTTGTACATATTATTTATTACAAATTACTATAAATTGCACATTGCACATTTAGACAGAGACATAACGTAAAGATTTTTACTCCTCATGTATGTGAAGGATGTACGAAATAAGATCAATTCAATTCACTTGTGGGCTGAGTGTCGAGGAGAGAAAGCCAGTACAGAGAGGCAAGAAGAAGAGATGAGACAGGGACTGGTAGAAGATAGGTGCAACCGTCAGGTGGTGGGGGGGGTGGCGATGGAAAAGGAGAGGGGGAGGAGGAAGAGGCTGGTGGGCGCCAGGTGGAAACAGGAAAGGTAACCACATATTTCTGTGGATGGAGCTTGGTGGGTGAGTGGAAGGGAAGGTAGGAGCAGAGGCTGGAAGAGGATGAAGTCGAAGCAGATAAAGGAATGATGTTAGATGGGTCCAGATGGGGAAAGGGATAGTAAGGGTGGACTAGGGGAGAAGTCCAGTGGATAGGTGTGTGGGCAATGGAGAGTTGGTGGGGAAAGGTGTCAAGTCTAAGTAGTTGTAGTGGTAGCAGGCTGGGAGGGAATTGAAAAGGTGAACAAAGCGAGAGAAACCCTAAGTGGGCTAAAATTGGGAAAAGGAGGAGTGGGCCACATGAATTTGGAAAACAGTGTAGTAGGTATTGCCTAAGCTCAGCTGATTAAATTGGTGTGTGAGAATACAATCAAAGTACTTACCACACCCTGCCAGAGCAAGAGGCCATTGAGTGTTGTTGTGCGAACTTCCATTTCAATGGTTTCAGGGGCAGATGGGGAACTGTGGACATTCATTAAATGGAAAGACATTAGATTTCTCAGGAAGCCTCTGCATTTTCCCTTGGTAAGCCCTGGGCAGGAGAAAACCCCTTACGCTTAATGATTCATAATACTGATGTTCAGCTCGAAGGCTGTCCTGGTCCCTCTTGAAGTTTGCCATCATAGTCCCATCCTTCTCCACAGGAGGCCATGTGGCTTTATTCATGCTGAAACTCTGGTTCACCCAGTCCAGTTTAGAGCAGTGGAGAATTTGTTCATCTCGGTCCAAATGTCTATCAGTTACCCACATGGCCCCTGTAGGAAGGTGAAGGATCAAACCCATCTATAGAATGGAACTTTCTAAAAATGGCTTTGCCAGGTTGTCCAGCATATCCGATGATGACAGGAAATCTGTGGGAAAGCTTTTAAAGTGCAAAATGCTTGCACTGGGCAGTTCTACTCTTAAACTTGGGTCCAGAGGAGGATCACACAAATGATCCCAGGAATGAAAAGATTAATGTATGAGGAGTATTTGATGGCTCTGGACCTGTACTCACTGGAATTTAGCTGAACTGGGAAGAATTTTGTTGAAACCTACTGAATATTAAAAAGCCTAGAATGGATGCGGATAGAATGTTCAAGAGTTGAGAATCACAGCCTCAGAACAGAAGCAGGACCTTTTAGAACACAGGGTGGTGGATCTGTGGAATTCACTACCACAGACAGCTGTGAGGGCCAAGTCATTTGGTATATTTAAAGAGGAGGTCGATAGCTTCTTGATTAGTAAAGGTGTCAATGGGTATGGGGAGGAGGCAGGACAATGGAACTGAGAGGGAAAATAAATCAGCCATGTTCAAATGGTGGCGTGGACTCGATGGGCCAATCAGCCTAATTCTGCTCCCATGTTTTCTGCTCTTATATTGACACCCTTTATGTCCAAATTCAGTTGAAGCCCAACCCTCCACACCCTCAATATCTGAGAAATAGATAACTGTTCACACAGAGACCACAATGGCTCAATTTGCTATCTGGTTTCCAGATTCTCGTCACGGGAGACCAGCCTTATGTCATGCAGCCTGTTCAAATAACACACCCCCCACCCCATCCCACCCCCACACAGCCACGCACACAACACTGTGTTCCACCATCTCTGTGTGACCTTACCTGCGTGAGAACATTTGTTTTGGTAGAACGATGTATCCCCCACTGTGGAAGAGAGCTCCATACTGCACAGGTGAATCTGCACAGAAAAAATATTTAAAGATCACATTACTGTCAATCCCGATTGTAAAATCAACAGTGACTTCACGCTTAGTAATTCTGCAGTCAGTCACACACATACTCTTTGCCATCACATCCTCTGTATCCCACCTGCTTAATAATAGACTGCTGAGAGAACCACCATACAGAGGGGCTATCCCGACCTAAAATATCTCCATTTGGTTTGAATTTTGGAATGTAAACCAACACACTGCACTTGAACCTGATCAAGTGAAACACCCACCACAGCCACTGTAATCATTCAGGCATTCAGTAGGGCAAACCTCTGGGAGAGTGTAACCAAATTGTTGCTTTATCTTCCAAAAAACAAAAATTCCCTCACATATCATGATAATTTTGAGCAGAATTCATTGAGTAATAAATAACCAATAATTATGGCCATTTCTTAAGGAAAAAAAAAACTTTGCCTTTGACAAAGTTCCACATGGAAGGTTAGTTAAGAAGGTTCAGTCGTTAGGTATTAATGCTGGAGTAATAAAATGGATTCAACAGTGGCAAGATGGGAGATGCCAGAGAGTAGTGGTGGATAATTGTTTATCGGGATGGAGGCCGGTGACTAGCGGGGTGCCTCAGGGATCTGTTTTGGGCCCAATGTTGTTTGTAATATACATAAATGATCTGGATGATGGGGTGGTAAATTGGATTAGTAAGTATGCCGATGATACTAAGGTAGGAGGTGTTGTGGATAATGAGGTGGATTTTCAAAGCTTGCAGGGAGATTTATGCCGGTTAGAAGAATGGGCTGAACGTTGGCAGATGGAGTTTAATGCTGAGAAGTGTGAGGTTCTACATTTTGGCAGGAATAATCCAAATAGAACATACAGAGTAAATGGTAGGGCATTGAGGAATGCAGAGGAACAGAGAGATCTAGGAATAACTGTGCATAGTTCCCTGAAAGTGGAGTCTCATGTAGATAGGGTGGTGAAGAGGGCTTTTGGAACGCTGGCCTTTATAAATCAAAGCATTGAGTACAGAAGTTGGGATGTAATGCTAAAGTTGTACAAGGCATTGGTAAGGCCAAATTTGGAATATTGTGTGCAGTTCTGGTCACCGAATTATAGGAAAGATGTCAATAAATTAGAGAAAGTGCAGAGACGATTTACTAGGATGTTACCTGGGTTTCAGCAATTAAGTTACAGAGAAAGGTTGAACAAGTTAGGTCTCTATTCATTGGAGCGTAGAAGGTTGAGGGGGGATTTGATCGAGGTATTTAAAATTTTGAGAGGGATAGATAGAGTTGACGTGAACAGGCTGTTTCCATTGAGAGTAGGGGAGATTCAAACTAGAGGACATGATTTGAGAGTTAGGGGGCAGAAGTTTAAGGGAAACACGAGGGGGTATTTCTTTACTCAAAGAGTGATAGCTGTGTGGAATGAGCTTCCTGTAGAAGTAGTAGAGGCTAGTTCAGTTGTGTCATTTAAGGTAAAATTGGATAGGTATATGGACAGGAAAGGAGTGGAGGGTTATGGGCTGAGTGCGGGTAGGTGGGACTAGGTGAGATTAAGGGTTCGGCACAGACTAGGAGGGCCAAGATGGCCTGTTTCCGTGCTGTGATTGTTATATGGTTATATGGAGAAAAAAAACATAAATAGTTGGAATTACACAACATGTCAGGCAACATTTGTGAAGTATCAAATTTAACAAATTCACATTATTCTTGTTTTGATATTTGTGATTAATCAATGTACTTTGACCAGGATTTTATGAGATTTGAAACTGAACATTTTGAATATTCCTTGTAATTTGAATATTGCCAAGGGACAATTTCCATTCACTGGAATAGCTAAAAAGGACTATGATTTTCAGAAAGGCTTGTCTCTGAGTGGATCTTATACTGTATTGAGCTGAACTTTCAACATTCTGTGTGCTACAGTTGCCGAGATGTTGGACTGTGCATAATCAGGTACTTGGCAAGGGTCAATAAAAGGAATCTAGGTTTAAGCAGAGCAGCCATTGTGGGAGTGGGCCAGTGTTAGAGTGGGGAGTTCAGGCTTTGGCTCAGAGAAGCTTCGGTGAGGCAAGGGATCTGGGATCAGCCATGATGAAATGGCAGAGCAGATTTGGTGGGCTGAATAGCCTAATTCTGCTCCAAAGTCTTATGGAGGCGAGGTGAAGGCTACAGGTAGATTTCTTTCTTTCTTCACAGGTAGAACAGCGGAGATGCCGGGTAGAAGAGTGGAATGCTTCTCTTGCGGGATGTGGGAAGGCAGGGTTCCAGTACTCCTGACAACAAGTGAATGCAGCTGCAGCTTCTTTCAGAGTGCATCAAGGAATTGGATGCCAGATCATCTGAAGGGCTAAGGGCTGATTGACAGAATATACAGGGAGATAGTTACACCCAATGTACATGGCACAGGTAACTGTTGAGATGGGGAAAGGGGATAGGCAGCCAATGCAGAATGTTGTTGTTGTTGTTGCTGTTCGTCCTTCGGAGTTGAAGATGACCACGACTTCGATCAGGTGGAGGGTTTGTGACTGTGGGTCCGGAGGTGACTAGTGAGGCCAATCCGGGCCCTGAAAGCTCACGCACATGTGGGACACATGAGGGTAGGTTCTGCAGTGGAAGTGGAGGTAGCTCAAATCTTGTGGAGGTAGCGTGTTTCCTCTGAGCCTCTGCGGTGCGTCTGATTTCTGCTGCATACACTCCTTTAGTGATCCTGCTCCACCAGGTTGGGCAGTCCAGAGCAAGCGATTCCCAGCTACTGAGGTCTTTGAGGGGCACTTTGAGGCAGTCTTTGAAATGTTTCTTCTGCCCTCCAACTGAGCGCTTCCCCTGGCTCAGCTCTCCATACAGTGGCTGTTTTGGTAGTTGACTGTCAGACATCCTGATGACATGGCCAGCCCATCTGGCTTGGGCTTTCTGTAGGAGGGTGTAGATGCTGTGGGTGCTAGCCTGCCAGACCTCCGTGTCTGGGACTTTGTCCTGCCATCGTACGTGGAGAAGTCTGCGGAGGCAGCTCAAGTGGAAGTGGTTGAGCTGTTTAGCGTGTCTGCTGTAGACAGTCCAGGTCTCGCTGGCATAGAGGAGGGTGGTGAGAACCACTGCTCGGTAGACCTTCAGCTTGGTGGTAAGGCTGAGTCCTCTCTGCTCCCGTACATTCTCACGGAGTCTTCCAAAGGCAGCAATGGCTTTGGCAATTCTGTTGCTGATCTCTGCATCTATGTTCACCGCTCATGATAGAGTACTGCTCAGATAAGTAAAGCTGTCGACTGTCAGTAGCTTCTGCCCCTTTACTGTGATGTGTGGTTCCTGGTAGGGTTTTCCAGGTGCGGGCTGGTACATAACTTCGGTCTTTTTGGTGCTGATTGTAAGTCCAAAGTTGTCACAGGCTCGTGAGAAGCAGTTCATTTCTCGCTGCATCTTCTGCTCTGTGCTGGCGTTGTGGGTGCAATCATCAGTGAATAAGAGGTCTCTGACTACAGTCTCCTTTACCTTTGTAACAGCCTGTAGACTCCGGAGGTTGAATAGCCCACCGCCAGTCCATCCTGACAATCGCGGAAGGCATCATTCAGCATAGCAGAGAAGACCATGCTAAAGAGTGTGGAGATGAGAACGCATCCTTGCTTCACACCGTTCGTCACTTCTGACTCATCACCATCATCCAAAACTTTCACCATCATGCCATCGTGGAACTGCTGAACAATCGTGATGAACCTGCTAGGGCAGCCAAACTTCTCCATTATCTTCCATAAGCCATCTCTGCTGACCGTATCAAATGCCTTGGTCAGATCGACGAAGGTCATGAAGAGGTCGCTGTGCTGCTCTTGACATTTTTCCTGGAGCTGGCGTGCAGCAAATATCATGTTGACAGTTCCACGCTCCGCATGGAAGCCACACTGGCTTTCTGGGAGGAGACCTTGCTCAAGGTGTTGGAGGAGGCGATTAAGCAAGACGCGAGCCGAGATCTTCTCAGCTATGGACAGGAGGGAGATGCCTCGGTGATTGTCACAAGACTGGCGGTTGCCTTTCCTCTTGTAGATGTGGACTATGCTGGCATCTTTCAACTGTTGCGGGACCTTTCCTTCGTTCCACATAGACTGGAAGAGCTCAGTCAGCTTCTGCATCATGAATGGGCCTCCTGCTTTGTAGACTTCAGCAGGGATGGCATCTGATCCTGGTGCTTTGCTACAAGAAAGTTGCCCGATGACTTTTCTGACTTCTTCTTCTGTGGGAAGGTTGTCAAGGTCCAGGTTGATCTCCACCTGAGGTAGGCGAGCAATGGCCTCATCATTGATTTCAGCAGGGCGGTTGAGGACCTGGTTGAAGTGTTCAGCCCATCTCTCCAAAATCTGCTTTTTCTCTGTCAGCAGCCGAGTCCCATCTGCACTGAGGAGGGGGGAGGAGCCAGAGGACTGAGGTCCATACATAGCCTTCAAAGCGCTGTAGAAACGCTTGGTGTCGTGACTGTCTGCGTAGCCCTGGATCTCATCGGCCTTATTGCTGAACCAGACATCCTGCTTCTCACGGAGTTTCTTCTGCACTTTCCGTCTCGCACTGGCGAAAGTATCTATCTTTGCTTGTGATGTGGGATCGCTCTGGTGCGCTCTGAACAGTTGGTATTTCTCTGACAACAGTGCCTGTATCTCCTCGTCGTTCTCATCGAACCAGTCTTGATGTCTACGGATTGCTGTTCCGAGGTGTTCGAGAGCGGTAGAGTAGACCATCTCTGAAAGCCGTCCACTGCTCTTCAGTGCTGGACTGGTCATCCTGGGGTGGGTCAAGCAGCCTGCTATCTAGGTCTTCACGAAATTCTTCTGCAACTACGCTGCTCTTCAGCTTGGAGACACTGAGCCTCTTTGTAGTCTTCTGACCTTGGGGTCTTCTCACAGGCAGGATGCGAAGTTTAAACTTGGTCACTATGAGTCGATGATCTGTCCAGCAGTCGGCACCACACAGGGCCTTTGTCACTCTCACGTCTTGCCAGTCCCTCTTTCTGGTGATGACAAAGTCAATCAGATGCCAGTGCCTGGAGCGTGGATGCATCCAAGATGTCTTGTTACGGGCAGGGAGGCGGAATAGGGTGTTGGTGATGACAAGGTCATACGTAGTGCATGTCTTGAGGAGCAGCAGGCCATTGCTGTTACACTTGCCAATACCATGTCTTCCAAGAATCCCTTCCCAAGTCTGGTAATCTGTCCCCACTCTGGCGTTAAAGTCCCTGAGGACAATAAGCTTCTCTGACTGTGGGACTGCTGCTATGAGGGCATCAATTTCTTCATAGAACTTATCTTTGATGTCATCTGGGTTGGTCATCATTGGGGCAAATGCGCTGATCAGCATTGCACTCCTCTTATTGTCAAGTGGGAGCCGAAGCGTCATCAGGCGATCGTTGATGCCCTCTGGAAGCTTGGCAAATTTACGAGCGAGGTGGGATTGGATGGCAAATCCAATGACAGCCTCTCGTTGTTCAGTGCTGCTGCGACCGCTCCAGAAGAAGGTGTACCCACCACCACGTTCTGTAATCTGGCCCTTGTCTGCTAGGCGTGTTTCGCTGAGTGCTGCATTGTCCACGTTATAGTGGACTAGTTCTTTGGTGACCAGTGCTGTTCTTCTTTCTGGTCTGACGGCCTTGGTGATGTCAAGCAGAGTTCGCACGTTCCACATGCCAAGGTTGAGCACCTTCACTTTCATCTTCTCTGTAGTTCGACCACTGAGTGGGATCCCTGCCAGCCGCGGTGTGCTGGCCAGGGTAAGATGAAGCAGTCTATGTTTGAGGCACCTTTTCTAGCCCCTCCCTCCATGGAGGCGAGCAGAGTGATTCCTAAAGAGGACTGCTCAGACACCCAGGGGGCTGCCGGGCTCCACTGCTGCTTCATTCCAGCGGAGAACGACCCAATGCCCTGGGCCGCTTGTGTGCAGGTTTGTGACTACAGCTTCCAGTGTATCCACACCTGCTGCTTCACCACTCGCCCATCGCCACAGGACTTGAAGATTTTTAGCGGAATGGGTTTGGAGTCGTGACTTGCGCTTGACTTGGATTAAAGTGAGGGAGAGTTGCGCAAATTGTCAGCCTCACTCTCTCGTTCCGACCTATCTGTATCCAGTTGCAAGACGGAGTTGAGACGGCTGGAGATAAGTCGGGATGCAGTGGATGGCCAACAGTGTCCTACGTGTCTCACTCTGCCCTGATTGCGCTCCACAACGCTTTGCTGGGTCCGCCTTTCTACTCATTGGACCGCCAAGTGGTGGTCTCCTCCGCGTAGTCCGCTGAATCCAGTCTTCACATGCGTAAGTAGACAAGCCCTAACTCACCGAGGGTTTGAGGCCCATCGGCTACCCTCACCAGGTTTTGCCGGCCAGTTGAAGCCGTTGCTTGGGGTGTGGCCGCTGTTGCATGCAAACAGCTACGAGGAACCACTGGTGAGAGCTGAGTGTCAGGTGAGGACCAATGCGGACGAACTACTCAGTAGTGTTCCCTGTCAGAGGTACTACCTCTCCCTGACACCCCATACGCCCAATGCAGAGTACTCCCATGGTCGTTCCCCTCCACAACAGTTATATCACAATGGAATGCCTAGCAGTGGAAAGTCACAGCTGTCTGGTCTCTGGCACTGAATCTGGCTTTGTGGCTCAGAAGGGAAGAGGGAAGAACTGGCAAGCTGTAGTAATAGAAAATGTATCAGTTAGGAGAGCACACAGGAGGTGTAGTGGAAAAAAACGAGATTCCGGGTGCTACGTTGCCTCCCAAGTGCCAGGGTCAGACACATCTCAGATCGAGCCTAAAACATTCCTAAGTGGGACGGTGAGCAGCCAGAGTTCATGGTCCACACTGGTACCAATAATATGGGTAGGAAGGGCAACGAGGTCCTGCAAAGTGAATTCAGTGAGTTGGGTGCTGAGTCCAGGATTGCTAACTGCACCGAGTGCTAGTGAAGCCAGAAGTAGATAGATCATACAGTTTAACACATAGAAATCTACAGCACAGTACAGGCCCTTCAGCCCTCCATGTTGTGCCGACCCATATAATCCTTAAAAAAGTTCTAAACCCACACTACCACATAACCCTCCATTTTTCTTTCATCCATCTGCCTGGCCAAGAGGCTCTTAAGTACCCCTAATATTTTAGCCTCCACTACCATCCCTAGCAAGTCATTCCAGACATTCACAACCCTCTGTGTAAAAAACTTACCCCTGATGTCTCCCCTAAACTTCCCTCCCTTAATTTTGTACATATGCCCTCTGGTGTTTGCTATTGGTGCCCTGGGAGACAGGTACAGACTATCCACCCTATCTATGCCTCTCATTATCTTGTAGACCTCTATCAAGTCCCCTCTCATTCTTCTACACTCCAAAGAGAAAAATCCCAGCTCTGTTAATCTTGCTTCATATGACTTGTTCTCCAAACCAGGCAACATTCTGGTAAATCCCTTCTGCACCCTCTCCATAGCTTCCACATCCTTCCTATACTGAGGTGACCAGAATTGAACACAATACTCTAAGTGCGGTCTCACCAGAGATTTGTAGAGTTGCAACATGACCTCTCTACTCTTGTACTCAATCCCCCATTAATGAAGCCTAGCATCCCATAGGCCTTCTTAACCATCCTATCAACCAGTGACCTTGAGGGATGTATGGATTTGAACCCCAGGGTCCCTTTGTTCATCCACACTCTTAAGTAACTGACCATTAACCCTGTACTCAGTCTTCTGGTTTGCCCTTCCAAAATGCATCACCTCACACTTGTCTAGATTGAACTCCAAGCTAAGGCTAAGGAGATGGTGCAGGAGGAAGGGCTTCAGATTTTTGGGCTCTTTTCCAGGGTAGGTGGGACCTGTACAGAAGGGATGGTTTGCACCTGAACTGGAGAGGGACTAATATCTTGTTGAAAGGTTTGCTGGTGCTGCGGGGGGGGAGGGGGGGTAACATGAGTGCCAGATTGTTGAGAAAGCTGTTGTTCAGCCTACATACAAAGTCAGGAATCAAAAGGTTGAAAATGTGGAACTAATGTTCTGAGTTGTATATATTTCAATGCAAAGAGTTTTGTAGAAAAAGAGGATGAGTTTACAGCATGGATCAGCACATGGAATTATCACTCTGTAGCCATTAGTAGGACTTGGTTGCAACAGGGGCAGGATTGGCAGCTTTCTGTTGCTTTAGGATTGACAGAGCGGGAGGGATAAAAGGGGCAGGGGTGGCATTACTGGTCAAGGAAAAATGTCACAGCAATGCTCAGGACAGACTGGAGAGCTTGTTTACTGAAGCTACGTGAGTGGAACTGAGGAATAAGAAATGTACAACCACATTAATGAGATTACATAATAGACCAGTCCATGGAATTTGAGTAAATTTTTAGAGTGATCACACACTGGTGCAAGAAACACAAGGCTGTGATAATAAGGTGGTTTTAACTGTTTACACATTGACTGGGACTTCCTTACTGTATAACTGCTGGATGGGATAGTATTTGTTAAGTATCTTCAAGATAGTTTCCTTCATCAGTACATAGAGGCCCCAATTTGAGGCATTGATCGTGTGGATAGTCAGAGGCTTTTTCCCAGGGCTGAAATGACTGCCACAAGAGGACACAGGTTTAAGGTGCTGGGGAGTAGGTAAAGAGGAGATGACAGGGGTAAGCTTTTTACTCAGAGAGTGGTGAGTGCGTGGAATGGGCTGCTGGCAAAGGTGGTGGAGGCAGATACGATAGGGTCTTCTAGGAACTTAGAAAAATAGAGTGCTATGAGTAACCCTAGTAATTTCTACGGTAGGGACATGTTTGGCACAGCTTTGTGGGTCGAAGGGCCTGTATTGTTTTCTAACTAGAAAGAGTATGATACTAGATCTGGGGAATGCGACAGGGTGGGTGACAGTAGTTTGTGCAGGGGAACGCTTCACTTCTAGTGATCACAATGTCTTTAGTTTCAAGATAATTATGGAGAAGGATAGGTCTGGTCCTTGGATTGAGATTCTAAATTGGAGAAAGGCCAATTTTGAAGGTATCAGAAAGGATCTGGCAAACCTGTGTTGGGATAGGTTGTTTTCTGACCAAGGTGTACTTAGTAAGTGAAAATTTGAGAGAAGAGTTTGAACGTTCTTGTCAGAATAAAAGGTAAGGATAACAGGTTTAGGAAACCTTGTTTTTTGAGGGATACTGGGGTCCTGGTTAGGAAAAAGAAGGTACGTAGCGGGTATAGGCAGGAAGTAGCAAATCAGGAGGTCTAGAAGAAGGCATGAGGTTGCTCTTGCAGACAAGGTGAAGTAGAATCCCAAGGGCTTCTACAGATATATTAAGAGCAATAAGATTGCAAGGGACAAAATTGGTGTCTGGAAGATCACAGTGGTCATCTATGCATGGAGTCGAAAGAGATGGGGGAGATCTTAAATTAATTTTTTTTTGCACCTGTATTACTTGGGAGATGACACAATGTCTACAGCAGGGATATAAAGTAACATAGAGGTCATAGACCACATACAGATTACAGAGGAGAAGGTGCTTGCTTTTGAGACAAATTACAGTGACAAGGTGACCAGGGCCTGTTCTCTCAGACTCTGTGGAGGCAGAAATTGCAGGTTCCCTAGCAGAGATATTTAAAACGTCCTTAGCCATGGGTGAGTTGCCAGAGGACAGGAGCTGTTGTTGTTCCATTGTTTACGAAAGGTTAAGAGTAAGACAGGATATTATAGGTCGGTGAGCCTGACATAAGTAATGGGCAGGTTATTAGAAAGTATTCTAAGGGATAGGATATATAAGTATTCGGATAAGACAGGAACGGAATAGACATGGCTTTGCATACGGTAGATCGAATCTAACCAATCGTTTAGAGTTTTTTAAGAAAGTTGGTAGGTAAGTTGATGAAAGAAAGGCAGAGGATGTTGTCCACATGGACTTTTCCACAAGCCTTGTCCACAGGGCTTTTGACAAGGTCCTGGATGGAAGGTTGGTTAAAAATGTTCTGTTGCTTGGCATTCAAGATGAAGTAGTAAAATGCTTTGTGGGTGAAGCAGAGAGTGGTAGTAGATGGTTGCCTCACTGATTGGAAGCCTATGGCTAGTGGTGCATTGTAGGGATCAGTGCTGGATCTGTTGTTGTTTGTCATCTATATCAAGGATCAGCAAATTTGAGGATAACATTAAATTTGGAGGTGTAGTGGACAGTGAGCAAGACTATCAAAGTTTACAGTGAGATCTGGACCAGCTGTAAAAATGGGCTGGAAAATGGCAGATGGAGTTTGATGCAAATGCACTTTGGGAGGACAAACTGCGGTAGGCTATACTGGGTAAGTAGTAAGGCACTTGAGGAGTGTGGTGGAACAGGTCCATAATTCATTGGAAGTAAAGCAAGCATTTGGCAAATTGGCCTCTATAAATCAAAATATTGTGTACAGGAGTTGGAATGTTATGTTGAAGTTGCATAAGACACTGGTGAGGCCTAATCTGGAGTATTGTGATCAGTTTTGGTCATCAGCCTATAGGACAAATTTCATAAGATTGAAACAGAGCAGAGAAATTTTACAGGGATATTTCCAGGGCTTGAGAACTTCAGTTATAGGGAAAGGGTGAATTGCTTGGCACTTTATTACCTAGAGCACAGAAGAAACACAGGGAGATTTGACAAAGGTATACAAAATTATGAAGGGTATAGACAGGGGAAATGTAAGCCGGCTTTTTTCACTGAACTTGGGTGGGACTGCATCTAGAGGTCATGAGTTAAGGGAGAAAGGGTGAAATGTTCAAAGGGAAAATGAGGGGCAACTTCTTCATTCAGAGGGTAATGAGAGTGTGGAATGAGCTGCCATTGGAAGAGGTGGATGTGGGTTCAATTTCATTATTTGAAAGAAATTTGGACTGGTGCATGGATGGTTTTGAGTTGGGCGTTGGTTGATGAGACTAGCAAGATTAATAGTTTGGCATGGTCTAGATGGGTCAAAGGGCCTGTTTCTCTGTTGTAGCATTCTATGACTTACGACTCTATGAAAGTGTTGTGGAGGATATAGTTAAGGCAACACAGCAGAGGTCAACCTTCTTCCTCAATAGTTGACAAAGAAAATAAAGGAACCACGACAAAAGACTAGGTTTAATTCTAATAGATGCTTTGAAGACACTACTTAAAACTGTTAGTAATGCCCATTTGGAGATGAAGCTAAATGATACACTCAAAGCCAACTGCAAATATTGCCTACTACTTTTACTTTGTTACTTGTTCTATACTCATTCCATTTTTCTCAAATATTGAGCCGCAAAAATATGGAGCATTTCTCCCAGCCATAACTTCTAAATCATAATGGAATCGTTTTTCAAATGATCACTGAAAGAGATCCAGTTGCTCATGTAATTGAGATGGACTCCTGGGTGAAGGTGGCACTGTGTTTAACAAGTCAGCTGATCAACCAGCATTTGTGGTCTGTTGACAGCAGTTTAGTCAGAGATGGCACTGAGGGAAAGATGAAAATCCACACATAAATTACATAAGAAATGCTCAACATTACTGAAGGGATTTTTTTTTTAATGGGGAAAATCCAGGAAAAATAAGCAAAGAATTGAACTGGAAGCCCAAGCAGATAAGAGACTTCCTGGACTTGATTGCTGTGAGGCAGTTGGGGGAAGAACTCTCATGACTTCAACAAACATGCTGTTTCGCATTTCCGGTCATTAGTTACACAGATATTGGAGATGGGGAGAAAAGGTTTTCCAGCCAGTTGAAAGTGGGAGATGATGAGGTGAATCCTCTTATTGTGAGCAACCAATCTTGGCAACCCCAGATAAGACTAACCTACGCAAACACTAAGGGTCCCCTATACTATGCATCAAAAAAGATAAATGTAATCAAATTTTGTTCCTGCTGTTGGGCAACATCTGGGCTAGAGGTATTTGCTAGAAATCCACTGTGTTTCAGGAAATTCCTCTCAGGCTTCAGTGCGTCATTTAACAAAAATAAATATTTGTAACTAGGATTATGGAATCATGCTAAATTAAACACCATCTTGTTAGATTAAAGTTCAACGCATTGGTAAAGTTCATTATCCACACTGAGGTGGTGGGTAACAGCAGGCATTCCTGTGTAAGTGCAAGTAAATCTATTAATAAACCATTGTATCTGGTCACAAACCATAATATAACATAGACTATAGACAAGAGAATCATTAATAAATGCCCAAGCTGAGCTCAGAACAAAGTGAGTGCTTTGGAGGGCCAGGGTTGGGCATGCACATTTCACAAACAAGCAGTATTGTGCAAATAGTGACTCTGACACTAACAATCCTTCAGTCCAATGTTTTAATTTGATTCAAAGCCAAAGTACCTGGTAAACACAAACTTTTAGATGCTTCCTGCCACCACTATCTTACATGTGAGTGAGAGAGTGTGTGTGAAAGAGTGTAAGAGAGAAAGAGAGAGTGACAGAGAGAGACTGAGAATGAATGAATGAAGATGGCAGAGCTTGTCATCAAAACTTTGGTTAACATCGATACCTGCACCCGGCTGGAAGCCCAGTTAAGAGTTTATTCTTCACGAACACTGGGAAAGCACTAGATCCTTTCTTATATTTATATACTTTGGTGTTTAGAAGAATGAGGAGTGTTATTGAAATATTTAAATCTTAAGGGGTTTCTACAGTGTAGATTTTGACTCTTCCGCCAGAGGAAGAGTCCCAAATGAAGGGACATACTGTAATTAAAAGATGAAATACTTTGTAATGGACGGTACCAAGCATAGCTGCGAAAGGGGGAGGGTTGAGTATTGGGCTAGCAACACCATCCCATAAAAACCCAAAGCTACAGAAATGCCAACAGAAGCTTCAGAGACTTCATATCTGGGGCAGGAAGGAGACACCAAGAAGATGGGCTACACCTGGGAACAACCTATAGACTGGCCCATTACACAGGACTCTGGTGAGCTGCTGTCAGGTGCTAATGCCCCAGTAGGGATGACAGGGGGCGTAATTATAAGTGAAGTCATTTTGAAGGATGTGGCAGCTGAATCATTGGGGGATTTAAAATGAAAATTGGCAAATTTTTGAAATATTAGGGAAATAAATGCAGTGTGGAAAAGAGGGGTAAATTAGCCATGATTATACTGAATAGTGAGGCAAGCTCGGGGGGATGACTGGCCTTCACCTGCTATTTCTTTGTGTCCTGTTACGTATCAACCTCCATAATGAAGCAGATACTATACATCAATCACATAACTCAGCAAGATCCGCATTGCATTAACAAAAACCTTTTACTGCTAATACCAATGTATTCTCCTGGACCTAGGATACATTATAAAATAACCTCGCAGATGCTGAGAAAGTTGGACTGCGATTGTAACCAATCTGTACCTTGCTCGCAGTATAATCCAGTGTATCCCATGGGACATAGACAACGGTTCTTCTCACATGTCCCTCCGTTCATACATGGGTTCCCCTCTAGGCAGCTATCTTGAAAAATTTCACAGTGTACACCTACAAACAGAAGAGACAAAATAATACTTCAGTTCACATATTAATGATTTAGATGAAGGGATTAAAAGTAACATTAGCAAATTTGCAGATGACACAAAGTTGGGTGGCAGTGTGAAATATGAGGACGATGTTAGGAGAATGCAGGGTGACTTGGACAGGTTGGGTGAGTGGGCAGATGCATGGCAGATGCAGTTTAATGTGCATAAATGTGAGCTTATCCACTTTGGTGGCAAGAATAGGAAGGTAGATTACTATCTGAATGGTGTCAAGTTGGGAAAAGGGGAAGTACAATGAGATCTAGGTGTCCTTGTTCATCGGTCACTGAAAGTAAGCATGCAGATACAGCAGGCAGTGAAGAAAGCTAATGGCATGTTGGCCTTCATAACAAGAGGAGTTGAGTATAGGAGCAAAGAGGTCCTTCTGCAGTTGTACAGGGCCCTGGTGAGACCATACCTGGAGTATTGTGTTCAGTTTTGGTCTCCAAATTTCAGGAAGGACATTCTTGCTATTGAGGGAGTGCAGTGTAGGTTCACAAAGTTAATTCCCAGGATGGCGGGACTGTCATATGTTGAAAGATTGGAGCGACTGGGCTTGTATACACTGGAATTTAGAAGGATGAGAGGGGATCTGATTGAAACATATAAGATTATTAAGGGATTGGACACACTAGAGGCAGGAAACATGTTCCTGATGTAGGGGGAGTCCAAAACCAGAGGCCACAGTTTAAGAAAAAGGGAACTCCATTTAGAACGGAGTTCTGGAAAAACTTTTTCACCCAGAGAGTTGTGGATCTATGGAATGTTCTTTCTCAGAAGGCGGTAGAGGCCAATTCTCTGGATGCTTTCAAGAAAGAGTTAGATAGAGCTCTTAAAGATAGCGGAGTCAAGGGATATGGGGAGAAGGCAGGAATGGGGTACTGACTGTGGATGATCAGCCATGATCACAGTGAATGGCAGTGCTGCCTTGAAGGGTCGAATGGCCTACTCCTGCACCTACTGTCTATTAACCAGGGTTAAAGAAGTGCAGTTCTCCAACAGAAAGTGACTACTTTCTTCAAATTGAGAAGTAAAAACAGCAGACGCAACAGCAATTTCTTCACTCTGCTGGTGGTTGCAGGGTAGGAAGAGAGCAGCGGATGTGTGCAGAGATCCCAGGAAGACTAAGCCTGCCAGCTCGATCCAGGTGTTCCAGGTCACAGTGGGATCTGCAGTTTGTCCAATATGATGAGAAGAGGGATGTATGTTCTGTGGGGAAGGAGGAAGGTATAGTTAAGATGAATGGAGGAAAAGTAGGAGAATGGTGATGATGAGTGTGAACTTCACAGCTTGATTAGCCAATCAGAGACTGTGATGTACAGGAAAGTGGAGAGCTCTGTCAATCTGAAGGAAATGGAGAAGCTGGAGTGACTACAAGCGATGGGTGTTGGCCAATTGCAGGCTGGAAATGTCGGGGGAGTCCCCTGGCAGCCATTTGGGCAGTAATTCTGCTCAATACAAGTGGTATTGAAAGGAACACATCTACAACCTCCTTCCCTTTGACGCCTCCTGTCCCCTGCCAGGTTTCTCATCCACTGGGGAAACCTGGTTTTGGCATTAACACTTAAACCGTCCCAGGAATATGATGACTGCTGCTAATTGTATCTGTATGACCAATATCATCTAGTGCCAGTGATTTTCAGACACTCCAGTCTTCATTTATAGATTTGTGAAGAGGTGTGCATATTATTATTCACCACTACTGTCCAAGTGAAGAGAAGTGTGAGCTCACCGCCAACTCACCCTGATATTCACTTGTGCAGATGCACTGATACTCGTACTCTCCAGTCATCAGACACCTTCCACCGTTCAGGCAAGGCTCACGGTCACATGGTGAGTTGTCATAACACTGATCCACATTTCGGCTCTCAGTAAATGTGTAGGAGATGTCCACTTTCTTCCCATTGATCGACACCTGGTTAATAGCAGATAGGCTTTACACATTGTATGCAAGCACACAGTGACAACAGTCCGCATACAACAATCCAGGTAGCAGCTGCTAGTTTATAACCATATAACAATTACAGCACAGAAACAGGCCATCTCGGCCCTTCTAGTCCGTGCTGAACTCTTACTCTCACTTACTCTTACTTAGTTCTAAGACTTAAACCAGAAACCGTGACAAAGTATTTTGCTTTTAGTCCAATCATAACTTTAATCACTTTATTTTTCAACAAATATGCAAGGAAAAATGCAGGAATAATGTTTGACCTGGAGTTGGAGGAACTTAGCGTCTGTAAAAGGAAACAGACAGTTGATGTTTCAGGGTGAGACTCTTTGCCTGGGCTTTGAGACTTTGAAGATGAGTAACATTCTTGCCAAAGGGCCTGTATTGTGCTGTAGGTTTTCTACGTCATTTACCTGGGAATGGGTTGAGGATAAATGCTCTACCAATGTGTTATTTACACTGTGGGAGAGGGGGAAGAGGAGGGCTCGATCAAAATAGGTGTCTCTCACTGATCTGCACACAATGTGTAGTGAGCTGAAAGTAACTTCTCTAATCTCTGGCCCATGGAGTGATGCTTCAGGCCAGGGGCAAAGGGAGAACATGTGTACAAGTAGGTTTTAACAAATGACATAGCAGATGTTGCCACGTTCTTAGAGACTCACCTTGGCAATACATCCATCAATTCCTTCTGTTACATTGATCGCTTTAGGAAGAATCTCTGACCTTGACACACCACCAAGATACATGGGGCTTCGAAGATTAAGGCCTTGGCTTTTTCCTGGAGAGACATTTCGGACCTCTTCTTCTTTGTCGACAGTCAATGAGCCATTCCTGTCATGTCGGTATGCTCTTAGCCGGTGCCATTTGTGGAGAGACACTGGGTTGATGCTCTTCAGAATAGCTAATCCTGTAAAAACCCAAACAGGGGCAGGATTTCAGTAAATGAACCCAAATTAAAGAGAGGAATCTGGCTGAGATTCATTACCAGAAACCATTTCCTAATTGGGACATTGGGGTGGGATGCACAAAGACTCTGCTATTCCTAAATATGGGAGCTCTCAACCTGTCACTGCCCCCTGTTCACAGCTAAGAGACTACAGCAGGTAGAGGCTGAACACAAGGATGTCCACCTCTGGTGCTCTAAGGATACGTGACTTCCTTTCCCTTCCTGCTCTTTGAGGCAAGGGAGAGCGTGTTCTCCAATGGAACCCTCCTTGCACCAATTAACAGGTTTGTAGCATTAGCAATCAGACCCACCCTGGGCAGGCCAGCAGAGAGGGGCTATAGCACAACAGCAAAGTGGCAGTGATGCTGTTTGTCCATTAGATAGGCAAGTAGAGCAAGTTGCTGTACATCTACTGAAGGGGGTTTGTGTGATGTTGGTGGGACCCAGAGTAACACCAACATTGGAAGATTTCTGGAAATGGGAGGGGCATATACCTTTTGAGCACTCAGAAGGGAACAAAGTTCCAATACTTTGTAAGTAATTGATTTCTGATCCTCTTTCAGACACACTGGGCTGTTCTAGGAGAGCTGATAGTAAACCAGTTGAATAGGTCCTAGTGGCCCATGCACAATCCTCACCAAACCAGAGATGATTCCCCAAACTCTCTATTGTTTACGAATATCATGGTCTTCTCATTCCCCTTCTCTTCCTTATATCAACTGCCAACAACACAGTGGAAACAAGCAAATCCTGGATCAATAACCAGCATCTCTCCAAGGAATTGTCCATCTCATTGTCTTCTCCCAAAACCACAAACTTCAGCCTCAAAAGGTGTCTGGTTTCCTTTGTACCATCAGGGTGACAATTTCCAAGCGTATTGCCCTCTCACTCAGAGGAGAATCTGGCACCCCTTCCACTCCATCAATAATATAAAGCGGCTTCTAGAATAAGAACTCAGCACTCCTTGTATTGAACATCTTGCTGATGAATTGCTGTACCTTGTTACTACCCCTTGCTGTAGAAGTTCCACAAATTTCCACTGCCCCCACAACCAGGTTCTATTCATTGCCACATCACTTCTTTAAGAAAATAGGACTTGCAATGAAATCAACCGGAAGAATTCAATGGCAATGCTCAATAATAAAGAAACAATTTAATGCTGAAATGCTTGAACCAGATTAAGCTCCACCAACCTGATCCCAAGTCATAGCGGAATTCCACGTGCTCATTGAGCATGGCAATAGAGATGAAGTCATTCATTTTCATCCTCTTCCCGCTGCTGTAGAACATAAGGCCTGTAGGCGAGCGAGGTTTGAACTCCAGCTCAATTGTCAACTCATTGTGAACATTTGTCAGTGGTGGATATGTCACAAAGGAATCACCCCCTCTGAAGGAAGGAGCTGTAATCAAGACACCTATGAAGAGACAGGAGGTGAGTTTACTTCGTGAATCTGCATCCTACAAAGTATTAGATAAGGAAAGTAGATATTTAGTGGGTCTATGGATCCATTTGGGTTACCTGTTGTCCTAACATTGGTGAAGATACAACAGCTCACATGAGCCTCTGTTCTCCTTACTACTCAGGACCCTCACAAAGTTTATGTTATTTCTAAGGTGCTGCATCCAGAGAGGGAATAAAATCGCAAAAAAACATTGGATATTCTGTTCACTGAAGCCTTTAATTAGTTGGTTCTTCTTGAGTAGGCCGTTAAAACCTCTAGCATCCTAAAGCAGATGATAGAATCCTCAAATCTTCACATGTGCTTCTTCCAGTTTAGTACAATAGTACAATTGGCTAACATATGCTTTGATGTTGCATTCTCTGTATTAGTCAAAGAGTTGTAGTCACACAGAGCAGCACAGAAACAGACCCTTCATCAATGACTACATCATGTCATCATGTCTACTACAAACCTACAGACTTCCACAGCTACCTAGACTATTCCTCCTCCCACCCTGTCTCCTGCAAAAATGCTGTACCTTTCTCTCAATTCCTCCGCCTCTGCCACATCTGCTCTCAGGATGAGGCCTTTCATTCTAGTACAAAGGAGATGTCTTCCTTTTTTAAAGAAAGGGGCTTCCCTTCGTCCATTATCAACTCTGCCCTCTATTGCGTCTCCCATATTTTATGCACCTCCGCCCTCACCCCATCTCCCCGCCAGCCCACCAGGGATAGAGTCCCCCGGTCCTCACCTATCACTCTACCAGCCTACAGATCCAACGTATAATCCTCTGTAACTTCCACCACCTCCTACGTGATCCCACCACCAGCCACATCTTCCTCTCCCCCCCCACTCTCGGCTTTCCGCAGGGATCGCTCCGTACGCGACTCCCTTGTCCATTCATCCCCCCATCCCTCCCCACTGACCTCCCTCCGGGCACTTATCCCTGCAACCAGAAGAAGTGCTACACCTGACCCCACACTTCTTCCCTCACCACCATCCTAGGCCCCAGACAGTCCTTTCAGGTGAGGCACCACTTCACCTGCGAGTCAACTGGGGTGATATACTGTATCCGGTGCTCCCGATGTGGTCATTTATACATTGGGGAGACCCGCCGCAGACTGGGAGACTGTTTTGCCAAACACCGGCGCTCAGTGCTCCAGCAGTGGCGGGATCTCCCTGTGGCCACACACTTCAATTCCACAGACCACTCCCACTCCGATATGTCTGTCCATGGCCTCCTCTACCATCAAGGTGAGGCCACACGCAGGTTGATGGAGCAATACCTTATCTCCCACCTAGGTAGCCTCCTACCTGCCGGCATGAACATTCAACTCACAGACCTCAGTTGATACTCCTGCCCCCCCCTTATCTATAATTTTAGTCTGGTTCTCTTTCTCTCTCTTTTTCCCCCCTCACTATAACCTCCCCCCAGCCCTACCTTTCTTTCTCTTTTATTTCCCATAATTCTCCACCTTCCCCCAGCCCATTTCCCTCCAGCCTATCACTTCCCGGTTCTCCTCTTCATCCCTCCCCCCATTTCTTACCCCCCCCCCCCACCGACCATCCCATGTTACTTCACTCCTGATGAAGGGTTTCGGCCCGAAACGTCATCACTACCTCCTCCCATAGATGCTGTCTGGCTTGCTGAGTTCTGCCAGCATTTTGTGTTTTTAATTATTTCCAGCATCTGCAGATTCACTCGTGTTGCCTTCATCAATGAGACCTTGCCAACCATCATGCAACCATGCACTGGGGAAACTAAATTACTTGGGTGATGACCCTGGTCTTACAGCTTCCAGCCACTTCAATTTTCCATCTCACTCCCACTGTACCCATTGTGTCTTTGGCCTCCTACACTGAAGTTCAAGGAACAGAATCTTTAATCATGTTAAAGGTCTCAAGACTTGACATTGGATTCAACGATCTCAAACGACCAACCTTCCCAATTTTAGCCAGCTCTCTTGAAGGGTCAGCAACCTGTGATATCAGCTTTGTTCAGCACATATGCTGAATATCACCAGCATGCCCTGCTTTTACTTTCAATTCACCTGTCAAATGGAGAATCACTGCTCTGCAGCTTTGCTTCAGCTTCATGATTCTTCCTGACATCTTTTTACATGTTTACTTAGTAAAAATCCTCTCATTTCAGTCTTGACTCTACTTTCTTCTCAGAGCAGAACACTCTAGATCACTGTAATCTTCATGAAAAGATCTTTCCTGATTCCCCACTCAACTTTATTCTAAATAAGGTTCACTGCTTCCTGATTCCTTTACCAGAGAAAGTGATTTCTCTATGGCTATGTGGCTGACTGTCTTCATTATTTTAAACAGCTTGACACTGAGGAAATTACAGTTGATTTGAAAAGTAAAAATCTGTGGATTCAGGAAAACTGAAAATAAAATAGAATGCTTTGGAAACCGTTAGCAAGTTGGTATCTTCTGGAAGCGAGATACTAAAGAGAAGTTTTGGTCTGACGATCTTCAATCAGAGCAGTTGTGAAATGTGAACTTCAGGATCCAACCTGCACAAAGGTGTTAGCTTTGCTCGGGGCTTTGTTTTCTGAGCTGACAATAGGTGAAGTTTTCCATTGCCAATGCTCTACTTCAAACCAGCCAACTAGATGTGACAAATTAAAGTGAAGTAAGTGTAATTGGAATAATTTTATTTTCTTCCTGTCTAACATCTCAATACATTAACAATAAGACAGAGACGACTATAACTAAAAGAGAGACTCACCATCCATACACTTTGACCCACTTTTACCAAGGTGGCAGCGGCAGGTGTAACCGAGGCCATCCGGTCTGTTCACACAAGTTGCATCTGGACCACAAGCCTCTGTAGACCCAAACCAGAAACAAGTATCATCAACTGCATCCATCACTTCCATTCCCCCTCCTTTCCGGCACTTAATAAATCATTGCAACTCCTTAAGGTAAGTTTGAGCTACAGAGGTGTTTAATGTGATGATTGGTTCTGCAAATGGATACCACCAATCCAACTAAGAACAATCAAAACATGTCCCGGTTCTTCAAAACAGTGGAACTCTTTCCCTGATATCCTGCAAACCAATTCCCCACTGCAGACTCCAGTGGAAACTAATTAGCTGTATGACTACGCATATGAATTACTTTCAGTTCTCAGTCAAAACCTTGTCTGACCGTTATCAATAGAACTTGTGCAGCATTACCGCTTCCTTCATGGATGGAACTCAGTCTCCAGGATCAGTTATTCTTACATGCCTGACCCGTTGATCACACCAAAAGGGGAACATTCACTTTTTAAGGTCTAATTTGATATCCCCAAATCTTATCTATTTGATTTTACTGACTGTCTTCATGGAAAATTGACTTAACCCAGAGAATTTCTGAAATAAGGAAGATAATTAAAGATAACTTCTATTCTAAACATGTATCTACCCAACATTTCTCAATTCTTATGGTGTTTTAAGGCAAATCAAATCAAGTTGTTTAATTATCATTCAGACCATACAGTCAAACGAGACAGCATTCCTCTGGGGTCAAGGTTCATAACATACATTCAAAATAGAAAGAGAGAGAGAGGAAACAATCAAACACATCATTATGCAAGAAGACACACATATAGTCCCAGAGCGACATATAAATTGATGGTACGGCTCCCAACAATCCAGCCTGTCATTTCAGGAGGGCAGCATCCAACCAAGCACAGGCTCCACACTACATTGCCTCCAGCATTGTCCCTCCTGGACTGCAGCAGCAGGCAAGAACGCTTCAGACCCAGTCCTCACTACAACCGAGGCCACACTGCTGCCTCACCACGTGACTCTCCACCAAACAAGGGAAACAGGCCTGCAGCATCTCACATTATCAATGTTTTTGCGGTCACAAGAAAAACGTCCAAGACAGTCATGGTTGCACTGCACACTGCTTTCTCACCACCAGCTCCGATGTCTTCGAGTAGCAGGTGGCAGGATGTGCTGCACCCAGGTCAGCTCTTCTGAACATAATGTGGCCCGTCCAGTGGCTTCCCCTTTCTCAGACCCGAGTGCCAGCTTCCCTCCTCTGACTTGCCTGCCAACTGACGGCTCTGAACAGATCACTGATGTGGTAGACCTGTTGTACCCCTTGTTCTTGGGGTTCAGCATAGTCTTACAATCATAAAAAAACATATTTAAAAAAGAGAAGTGCAACTTTGCTTGGTTGAGGCTGCTGTGTTCAAATGTGCTGCCATCTTACTGGAAGCTCACAATTATTTCTGAAGTGTTGTTACTGTTCTGACAACAGTTGAGTTGTGCATAATGAAAATCTATAAACCCCAAGGAAGCAAATGAATTGTTAATCAGGACCATTTCCCTACTTATCTAATCAGGTCATGATTTACTGTAAAACAGTATTTTTGAAGGTGCACTCTACCCTTGGACTCTTCACTGCTGTGTTGTGCTGCTTTGATTTCAAAAACAACAAACAAATGCTTAATTTAGAGATGAGCCTCTGTGCCAAATTGGCACCACATCTTGGTGGTGACTCCTATAACTGTGTGTCATCTTTCTCCAGTCCTTGTTTTGGAACAGATGAAATGAAAAGGGTCAGCAAAACAATTCCCCTTCTGTTATCCCAGACACAACAATACTGAGGATTAATTTACCTCTCTTGTCGGCAATGTTTCAGAAGTCACATTTACCTGGGTGACAGTGTAGAGCCTGTGAATGTTCACAATTGCTCCCAGTAAACCCTTCCCTGCAGTGACACACATAGCTGCTGGTCTCAGAGTCGACACATTGACCTCCATTCTGAAAGAAAAGTATTTATGTCCTCAATTTTGGCATAATTACCAAATATATTAACATTATTTATTCATACTCCTTATTTCAATAAAGCTTCATGTAACAAGGAAGACTAAATAAATGACAGAACTAGTATAAATATGTTTCTAAAACCCATTTCAGAGATATGCTCATGGTGTTAACACTGGGAATTAAATGTTCTACGGAGCATGAACTTCAGAAGGAATGAAAAGGGTCAGCAAAACAATTCAAAGGGAAGAGGCATCGTTGAGGTGGGGTATTCTTGAAAACAAAGATAAATAACAAGATTGATGTAGCTGAGGAAGCACCAAGAGGACAGATCATTAAATCAGTCCATTGGTTTATTACAGTCACATGGACCAAAGAACAGTGGGAAATCCTGGGTTTATGCTATCCATACAGATAATATCAGTGCATTGAGGCAGTCAATAAGATGAAAGGTGATTGTGCAATATTGGTGGAAATGGGAGATAACAAAAAAACACAAGGAATATTTTACAGTTTCCCTCCACATACGGCAGCTGTACTCCTTGGAGAAATGATTTGTTGAAAAATAATTACCAAGATAATGTAACAATTATGGGAATCTTTAATTCTCAAAGAATAGATAAAACAAATTAGCAAAAGTAGTTGAGAATTTGTTAATAGAACACATTAGAAATAGCTTAGGATAGTTGCTTAAAGCAATACAAAATGTAAATAACTTGGAAAAGGTGATTTCAATTTGATTTTCTACAATAAGGCATAGTTAATCAATGGTCTTGCAGTAAATGTTTGTAATGGGATGGAAGACAGAATTCAAAATTGAGTGCAAGATTGATATCCGCAGAACCAATGTCCTGAACTTAAATAAACCCATTCTGCTGGGTGAACTGGCTCAAAAGTTGTGATGGTAGATAAACAAAGGGAAATACATAAAAAAAATTTTAGAATTCTCGTTAAGTATACAAAGCACTGAGAAATTAGAAACTCAATGACAAGGTGATCCATCAATGATGAGCTAAATAGGCTCTAGCCTAGGAGAGCAGGAAGGTTCAATTCTGGGAGAGTTTTACAAACCAGCAAAGGAGAAGCAAAAGGAAACAGATAGCAATATTGCTCTGTTCCTGCATCTGTGTAGTGCCCAGTGGTAGACCCAGTTTCACTGGGATTTCCCAGCACTGGTCCACTGAAGTGAAAAGGAATCAAAACAAAAATTCCAAAGCAACGTACGAGTAATTTTCAAACTGACAAGTGAACAGTAATCTAAAAAACAAATGAAGCCTGTACCTTGCAAGGATTATCTTTGCAGACGGGACAGTTGGATATTCCCTTGGTTTTCAGGTCTGGAGCTGAGAAGATCACCTCATCACCTTGAATGATGAGCTGGCGGATGCAACCTGTTCAGAGCATAGAGTTCAATCAGTGTGGGCTAAATATTTGGCAAGCACCACAAGAAGATTTGTTTATTTCCATCACAATGAACGACCGCCCAAAAGATGCACAATGCCAGGATTTATTGTCTATTCTCAAGTGTCTCTGAATTGAGGAAGCAGTTGCAGGCTGGTTCAGGGCCGACATGTCTTCAAGGCTAGGTGCAGATCTCCTTCTCCGAGTAAAGTTCTCTTAAAACAGCACAACTTTTACATATTTACTCAACTATTTGAGTCGAGATTCCCTAGTCCAGCTGAGATTTGACCTTGTGTCCCTGAAGTAATGGCCCAGGATGCTGGCTGCTAGTCCTGTAACTTATCCACCACACTACTTTGCCTAAAGAATCTGTGTTATCCATCTGAAAGTTGCCAGTGGAATAAGCTGGTCTTTACTGTTAGTTCTCAGCCTCACCCTGTGCATCTAATTCCCTGGACATGCATGAATATGGGTGGGTAAGGACCATCTCCTGAGAATTGTGAGAGGGTGCTCCATCACTGGCACAGCCCTCCTCACCACTGAGGACACAGTACCCCAGGAAGGTAGCACCCATCATTAATGGCCCTCACCATCCAGAAGATGCCTCCCTCTCATGACTTCTAGTAGAGATGAAGTGCAAGAACTTGAAGACCTACACTCTGCATCTTAGGAACAGCTTCTCCCTTCTGCCATGAACCCCTGAACATGACCTCACTATCCCTCTTTGGCATTAGTTATTTATTTACTTTTGTAACTTAAAGTAATTATATCTCACACTGTACCGCTGCTACAAAACACCAAATCACTTGATGCGTTTGTGAAATTGAACCTGATTTTGATTCACAAATAAACCTTGATCTTTAGGCATGAACCTTGCAGTTTCAACCTCACTCACTGGATGAGAATCACCTCAGGTTTAGAAACATGGGGCTTCTCAGTAGATTTTAATCAGATTTTCTTCAGACAATTTCTGAACATCCTTCTTACCCATGAATCCACTGTTACTTCCAGTTACTTTTGAAATGTTATCGAAGTTGGGATATCCACCAATGTACAGGCCTTCATTCAAATCCAGGCCTCGGAAATTCCCCTACAATCAAAGTTCAATGTATCATTTCAGTGAAACTAAAGTGAAACAAGACAGATGGGCCAATTTTATATCCAGTTTGTGCAAAATACTATCCAATCTGCTATCCCATCATATTTAACATTATGCAAGTGTGGATCAGGAAAGGTTTAAGTGAAAAATTTATAGCGACCGTATGTTTCAAAACATGGAATCACAAGTAGAATATGGAAAGAGGAGACAGGTCAGGAAACAACTTCACAGGGTGTTGTGAGAAGATGAAATACATTCCCAACTCCATGGGCAAGGAACAAACTCTGTCTACACAAACATCATGTGTGGTCCCAATACCCAAGAAAGTCTTCAGTGAAAACCGTCCAGTGGTCCTGACCTCAAGCATCATGAAGACCCTAGAGAGGCTGGTCTTGGCTCACCTCTGACCCCTGGTCAGATCAGCCCTTGATCCCCTGCAGTTTGCCTACCAAGAGCACATTGGAGTTGACGATGCTGTCATCTACCGGCTGAACAGAGTCAATTTGAATAAGCAGAGCTGCATTGCAAGGATCACATTTTTTGATTTTTCAAGTGCCTTCAATACCATACAGCCCTCATTACTGGGGGAAAAGCTCTGTTCAATGCAGGTTGTCACTTCCTTTGTACCCTGGATAATGACTATCTGACTGGCAGATCATTGTATGGCTTCAGAGTTGTGTGTCAGACATGGCTATAAGCAGCACTGGGGCCTCACAGGCACTGTATTGGCTCCCTTCCTGTTTACTCTGCATCCTTCAGACTTTAGATACAACACTGAGTCATGTCATCTGCAGAATTTTTTGATGACTCAGCAATAGTTGGATGTATTAAGGGAGGACAGAAAGATGAATACAGGACCCTGGTGGAGGACTTTGTCAAATGGTGCAACCTGAATTGTCTGCAGCTCAGTATCAGTAAGACAAAGGAGGTGGTGATGGACCTTAGGAAGACTAAGCCTGCACTGCTCCATGCTACTGTTGATGGTGAGAACATGAACGTGGTGAGGACCTACAAGTACCTGGGGGTGCACCTGGACGACAGACTTGAATGGAGCACCAACACAGAGGCTGTGAACAAGAATGGCCAGAGTTGCTTCTACTTCCTGAGAAGGCTGAGGTCTTTTGGAGTATCTCCTTCACACGTTCTATCAGTCTGTTGTCGCCAGTACAATCTTCTATTGGGTGGTGTACTGGGGCAATGGCATCAACATGGGTGATACCAAGAGGCTCAATAAACTGATTAGAAAGGTTGGCTCTGTTATAGGAGTCAAACTGGACACACTGGTGGTCGTGGTAGAACAAAGGACCCTCCGGAAAATCATGGCAATTCGGGACAAGGTTTCTCACCCTCTGCATGCCACCTTGGCCGAACAGAGGAGCACTTTCATTAAAGACTGAGACAACTATGATGCTCCAAAGAGCACTATATGAGATCATTCTTACCCTCAGCCATTAGGCTCTATAATGAGTCAACCTATAGCCAGGGAGTGATCACCTATTCCTGCTGGACTGTTATTAACTCCTGTTTACCAGAGCTCTGTTTAAGTTCTGTTTACCACTGTGATTGTGGACACCCTGTGCAATACTGCCATCACTTCCTATTCGGACTGAGTGAATGTGCACCCATTACAGTAATTCTTGCACTACCATCCATGGCCTCCTCCACTGTTGTGATAAAGTTTGGAGGAACAGCACCTTATATTCTGCTTGGGTA
Organism: Hypanus sabinus; assembly: GCF_030144855.1. Taxonomy (NCBI): domain Eukaryota; kingdom Metazoa; phylum Chordata; class Chondrichthyes; order Myliobatiformes; family Dasyatidae; genus Hypanus; species Hypanus sabinus. The sequence continues at coordinate 3,240,482 of NC_082732.1, read as the reverse complement.
ACCTCCAACCTGTCGGCATGTACGTCGATTTCTCAAACTCCCAGTAATGTCTCTACTCCCACCCCCCATTTCCCTCTCTAACCTTATCTCCTTGCCCACCCATTGCCTCCCTTTGGTGCTCCTCGCTCCGTCTTTTTGGCTTTTTTTCCACAGCCTTCTGTCTGTTTCAACAATCAACTTCCTAGCTCTTTGCTCCAAGTTTCACCCATTGGTGTTTCTCTCTACCCTCCCCCACCTTTCAGATCTACTCCTCAGCTTTTCTCTTCTCCAGTCCTGTTGAAGGGTCTCGGCCCAAAAACGTCGACTGTACTTTTTTTCCATAGATGCTGCCTAGCCTGCTGAGTTTGTCCAGCATTTTGTGTGTGTTGCTCAGAAACCTATCTTTTCCTCTGTCTCTCCTCACTGATGGCTCTTGGACAAAGCCACTCTAACATCATACCACTCCAACAATAGCTGCTCTGTTTAAACAAAGCCTCTTTTTATTGGCCTTTGCCAAGTGCATAATTACCTGAGGGCTTCAAGAGTATCGAGTGACCCAACTGGCTGGACTGTTTATTTTAAAAACACAACTCATGCCAAACATCTGCCAATTACAACAGTGCCAAATGATCCGAAAATTAACAGTTAATCTGTTCAATGTAATATTGGTTGGGGAAGGAATGTTGTCCTGGGCAATTGAACTTCAAGCTGTTCATTGAATCGTGCCCGAGTAGGGAACAAAGCCTAAGGATAAAGTCTCATCTGAAGGAAAGAGCATCCAGTAATGCAGATTTCATCCATACTCTGTGCTTTCACAGTTGTCCCAGAACAGACAAGCACCAGACTCAACATTGCTCCAGCCTGCCTGCTTACGCTCCAGGTGAACGAATCACTCAACACCCAGAATACAAATTCAGGTGGACTTAAATACCTGAGGGCCACAGACCAAAACTCATCTTCTGAAAGACTTCACACGATTTTCCATTTCTCTTACCTGAGAGCTGCCATTGGTAGGAGGATTGCTGTCCACGAACAGGGAGCCCTGAGTTAAGTTCCGATACAACACCACAGTGTGATATTCTCCCAGACTGATGGGATTTGGATGGCGGATGGTAGCCATGCCAGATCCCACATCAAACCTAAGGAGGGACCATATGCATTAGAAAAATGAACCCATAATTATTAGTGACTGAATGCCAGAAAGAGTTTACAGAATGATTCACCAAAAGACTCAATGCAGCGAAATCTGAAATGAACATGCACAGTTGCTATAACCAGAGATACACAAGTACACTGTGAGTTCATTGCAGAATGGAAGAACTTTACCAACCCTTACTGGAAGCATCACACCCAAGAACACAAGAAGTAGGACGTATAAGACATTGGGGTCACAAGGTCCCACAGGCCCGTCCTGCCATAGTACATGGTCAGAGCCGAACTGTGCTGGCCTCATCTTCTCGCCTGTGCCTTCAGTTCTCTGATTTTTCAAATATTTATCTACCTCCACTTTAAATATATCCATTGATCTGGTCTGCACCACATCCTGGGCCAAAAAAATTCCAGAGACTGACTACCCTGTGAAGGAAAAATAATTCTATACGCCACAATTTTAAATCACTGGCTCCTTGTTTTCTGGTTATTTCCCTTTGTTGGTGACTCCGAATAGTGAGAACTTCACTCAATATCTAGTCTGTCAAGCCCCCTTATATGATGATAGGAACATCCTCCTTGTCTTAGGAATTAGCATGGTGAATGTCCTTCTGATTGTTTTCAATGCTAGAATATCCTTTTTTTTTGTAAGGAGACTAAAATTGAGCACGGTACTCCCGGTGTGGCCTCACCAACCTCACTGGGAACCTTGCATTACTTTCTGATACAACACCTCAATGCAGTATTTTCTCTGAAAACCTCCCCATTCTTAAACTCTTACTCATTTCCAATAAAGGCCACAATTTCCTTTGCCTTCTTCTCAACTACTCATTGGACCTGTCCGTTAAGCTTTTGTGATTTGTGCACTGGAACACATTGAAGTTCACTCACTTGCGATCTCCCTCCACATAAACAATGAAGTGATCTTTGATTCCTGAAACGCATGACTTATACCTCCCCACATAAAACCCCATTTGCCCAGTCTTTGTCCACTCACTCAATTTATATCATCACAGAAACGCAATGTCCTCATTACAACGTACCCTCATTACATAGTATGTACTATGCATTGTTCTCTCCTCCAGGTTACTAAAGCAATGGTAGATACTTAAGGAGCAAGAACCTATCCCTGGGATCATCCACTTCTTAATTCCATTCAACCTGAAATCATCCATTTATTCCACCTCTTAAACTGGGATAAATTCCTGCTGAGCATTAAGGGCCATCTGATCCACCTCTCAGCTATTTTCCATAGACAACTCCACTTTTGTACAATTACAATTGGCGTTAGTTAAACTGTTACCAATACCTTGGTCCTGAGGTGTTCACCCTCAACCTGCACACGAAACTTTATCACTCTTATAGCACCTATCAATAGCTGAAACAGTGAACTCTATCTGCTGCAGATCTATTCAAAGTTCACTGGCCTCTTTGATTGTTCCACAGCCCCTCGCTTTCCTACTCCCCCTGCCTCTGAACTTACAGCACTCCACTGTCATGAAAAACAACTCCTGATAGCATCATCAAAACTGACAATAGAGCTTGCACACTTGTGGTCTAATGAAATGAGTTTTCTCTTGCAGAGGCCAATCATCAGCTTTCAGACATCACCCTCATAACTCCAGCTGGGACACAGCTCTAACATTCCAGATTATGGCCAGGACCCAAACGATCCTTTCAGGTGAAGCAGAGATCTTCCAATCTCTACTGCATTGCATTCAATGCTCACAATGAAGTCTTCTCTTCAGCAAATTGAGTGGCCACTTTAAAAACCACATGCACTCAGTCCACAGGAGTGAAATTGAGCCTCTAGTTGTTTGCCCTGCTCCTACTCTGATATCCTGCATTGTTACAGCCATGCCCACAGAAGTCTGAGGATCAACACCTGTCTTCTGCCTTTCGGACTCGAGATCCAATTCTCTAATTTTAGGTAACTTCCTCATTCTTTGGTAACTCACTTTGTACCAAAACTGGCTGCTTCTATCTGTCATTTGTCTGTGATATGGCTCCATCTGTGATATTTTGTTATTCCACATTAGTCTGCCCTACTGGGAATGTCCCACAATCCTGTGATTAGTAACACAAACATAGGCAAAGCATAAACTGCTTCTTACCCAGTTGGTCTTATCCTATCATAGATAACTATATAACAATTACAGCACAGCAACAGGCCATCTCGGCCCTTCTAGTCCATGCTGAACACTTACTCTCACCTAGGCCCACTGACCTGCACTCAGCCCATAACATCCCTTTCCTGTCCATATGCCTATCCAATTTTACTTTAAATGACAATACCGAACCTGCCTCTACCACTTCTACTGGAAGCTCGTTCCACACAGCTACCACTCTCTGAGTAAAGAAATTCCCCCTCGTGTTACCCTTAAACTTTTGCCCCCTAACTCTCAACTCATGTCCTCTTGTTTGAATCTCCCCTACTCTCAATGGAAAAAGCCTATCCACGTCAACTCTATCTATCCCCCTCATAATTTTAAGGACCCCCTCAACATTCTATGCTCCAAAGAATAAAGACCTAACTTGTTCAACCTTTCTCTGTTACTTAGGTGCTGAAACCCAGGTAACATTCTAGTAAATCTTCTCTGTACTCTCTCTATTTTGTTGACATCTTTCCTATAATTCGGTGACTAGAACTGTATACAGTACTCCAAATTTAGTCTTACCAATGCCTTGCACAATTTTAACATTACATCCCAACTCCTATATTCAAAGCTCTGATTTATAAAGGCCAGCATACCAAAAGCTTTCCTCAGTACCCTATCCACATGAGATTCCACCTTCAGGGAACTATGCATCATTATTCCTAGATCACTCTGTTATACTGCATTCTTCAATGCCCTACCATTTACCATGTATCTCCTATTTTGATTATTCTTACCAAAATGTAGTACCTCACATTTATCAGCATTAAACTCCATCTGCCATCTTTCAGCCCACTCTTCTAACTGGCCTAAATCTCTCTGCAAGCTTTGAATACCTACTTCATTATCCACAACGCTACCTATCTTAGTATCATCTGCTACTTACTAATCCAATTTAGCACCCCATCATTCAGATCATTAATGTATCTGACAAACAGCATTGGACCCAGTACAGATCCCTGAGGCACACCACTAGTCACTGGCTTCCAACCTGACAAACAGTTATCCACCACTACTCTCTGGCATCTCCCATCCAGCCACTGTTGAATGCATTTTACTACTTCAATATTAAATACCTAATGATTGAACCTTCCTAACTATTCTTCCATGTGGAACCTTGTCAAAGGCCTTTAATAAAGTCCATATAGACAACATCCACTGCTTTACCCTTGTCAACTTTCCTAGTTACCTTTTCAAAAAATTCAATAAGATTGTCAAACATGACCTTCCACGCACAAATCCATGTCGACTGTTCCTAATCAGACCCTGTCTATCCAGATAATTGTATATACCATCACCAAGAGTACTTTCCATTAATTTACCCACCACTGACGTCAAACTTATAGGCTGATAATTGCTAGGTTTACCCTTAGAACCCTTTTTAAACAATGGGTCATCATGAGCAATACGCCAATCCTCTGGCACCATCCCCGTTTCTAATGACATTTGATATATTTCTGTCAGAGCCCCTGCTATTTCTACACTAAATTCCCTCAAGGTCCTAGGGAATATCCTGTCAGGATCTGGAGATTTATCCACTTTTACATTCCTTAAAAGCGCCAGCTCCTCTTTAATCATCAGTTTCCATAACTTCCCTACTTGTTTCACTTATCTTACACAATTCAATATCCTTCTCCTTAGTGAATACCAAAGGAAAGAAATTGTTCAAAATCACCCCCATCTCTTTTGGCTCCACACATAGCTGTCTACTCTGATTCTCTAAGGGACCAATTTTATCCCTCACTATCCTTTTGCTATTAATATAACTGTAGAAACCCTTTGGATTTATTTTCACCTTACTTGCCAAAGCAACCTCGTATCTTCTTTTAGCTTTTCTAATATCTTTCTTAAGATTCTTTTTACATTCTTTAAATTCCTCGAGCACTTCATTTACTCCATGCTGTCTATATTTATTGTAGATATCTCTCTTCTTCCAAACTAAGTTTTCAATATCCCTTGAAAACCATGGATCTCTCAAACTTTTCTTTCCTTTCAACCTAACAGGAACATAAAGATTCTGTACCTCAAAATTTCATCTTTAGATGACCTCCATTTCTCTATTACATCCTTCCCATAAAACAAATTGTCCCAATCCACTCCTTCTAAATCCTTTCGCATCTCTTCAAAGTTAGCCTTTCTCCAATCAAAAATCTCAACCCTGTGTCCAGTCCTAACCTTATCCATAATTATATTGAAACTAATGGCATTGTGATCACTGGACCCCAAGTGCTCCCCAACACATACCTCTGTCACCTGACCTATCTCATTCCCCAACAGGAGATCTAACACTGCCCTTTCTCTAGTTGGTACCTATATGTATTGCTGCAAAAAACTATCTTGCACACATTTTACAAATTCCAAACCACCCATCCCTTTTACAGTATGGGCTTCCCAGCTTATGCGTGGAAAATTAAAATCTCCCAGAATCACAACCCTTTGTCCTACCCATTCATCCACCACTTTCTCTCCAGCTGAAAACTGTTTTCCCTTTTCTCCAATACAGATGAAGAGGCCTGACCTGAACCATTAATTCTATTTCTCTTTTCATAAGATGCTGCCCGACTCTGAGTGCTTCAAACATTTTATATTTTTACTTCAGGAATCTATTATTGCAGCTTTTTAAAAATTTAGTTCGAAACATTCATTCCCTCTACCACCAGCACACATCAGCTACACTGTATAATTTGCACTGATTCTTTGATCAGGCTGTTCCGACTGCACCTCTCAAACCTGCAGCCTCTGCAAACGAGGGCAGCAAATGCAATGGGGGGAACACCTTTTAGAGATTCCCCTCCTATTCACTCCTATGAGCTTGAAATGTCAGAACCTAACATTTCAAATTGTTTATTGTCAGTGGGTTGAAAATACTTGCATTTCCTCCCCACAGCAGTTCAGGAGTATCATCACCACCAGGATGCAGTGATTCAAGGCAGCAGATCCCCACACCTTCTCAAGATCCATTACAAATCACTTAGCTAGTGACATAGAAATTCTCAAAGCTCATTTAAATAGTAGTGGAGCTAACTTCAAACTCTCTGAAGGAATGGGGAGAAAACTACCAACTTTGGGGTCTTCAAATGAAATCAGAAAAAACACCAGCTGAATACTTAGAAGGGTCCTAATGAAGGGTCTCAGCCCAAAGCGTCCACGTCTTTACCTGACCTGCTGAGTTTTGTGTGTAATCTTGAATCTGTAGCTCAGCTTCCCCTCACACTGATGAACTGGTATCTTCACTACATTCATGAACAATAAGATTTCTGAACAACTGGCTGCCTTCAGCATTGATGGATAAAATTCAGCATTGACAGAAGCAAACTTACAAATCTGTTCATCACTTTACCCAAGGTTTTGAACATTCAAAATGTTCTACGGACATCACAATGTAAGAAAGTTCCTTCCTCACCTGAATTCAGGTCTGCCTCCCACTAAAGCAAAAGAGATGAAATCTGCTCCAGTTGTCTTCTTTTGTCCATTGTATATGATCATACCTGCAACGCAAAGAATGAGAGGAATCAATGGAAAAGTAACTTCCATTTTTATTATGAATCCAAGAACATTCAAAAAGCATACGAGTTGCATGTTTACAGCCTCCCTCAAGCCAATGACAATTTTCTGTTAAATTGAGATCACAGAATCCAAATGAGCAGAGCTGATCAAACCTGAGCTAGTCCTGGAAAGAACTGTTCAATTAGCCCGTTTGGGAAGTTTAGTTTTTAATGTTATCACTTGGATATGATAAGGAATGTCAGAATAGGAGATCAATTGGCTCTTTAAGCCCGTCCCACCAATCCATGAACCACTTTATTGCTTATCTGCTGCAATTCAGTTGTGTACTTGACAAGTTAGTCTGCTTTAATGGTAGCATCTCACCCCAGGCATGGGTCCGCAATTTAAAGTAGATGCTGCACTGGTGAATATTTTTAGTAATTTTAAACAATAACCACATGCAATTCTAACATAAAGCTCGTATTAACAAAAGCAATGAGCAGGACTTGCAGAGATGCAGCACAAACTCACCAGAGTATAATAGGAGAGCTTGGAAATAGAGGTGGGAAAAGAAGACAAAGAAATACAAAGGGACAGTGAGAAAAAGTGAATAGACGAGTTACAGATTTACAGCTTGCCACACCTCCATCAAAGGTCATAATTATATACAGTGCCTTGTTAAAGTATTTAGCTCCCAACTCTTTGTCCACATAAATGAGTATTACAACCAGGAATTTTGCTCAATTTAGCCATATAACAATTACAACACGGAAACAGGCCTTCTCAGCCCTTCTAGTCCGTGGCGAACGCTTACTCTCACCTGGTTCAACTTACCTGCTCTCAGCCCATAACCCTCCATTCTTTTCTTGTCCATATACCTATCCAATTTTACTTTAAATGATAATACCGATCCTGCCTCTACCACTTCTACTGGAAGCTCGTTCCACGCAGCTACCACTCTCTGAGTAAAGAAATCCTCCCCTTGTGTTACCCTTAAACTTTTGCCCCCTAACTCTCAACTCATGCCCTCTTGTTTGAATCTCCCCTACTCTCACTGGAAAAAGCCTATTCACGTCAACTCTATCTATCCTCCTCATAATTTTAAGTACCTCTATCAAGTCCCCTCTCAACCTTCTATGTTCCAAATTTATTCTTTGGAGCGTAGAAGGTTGAGGGGGACCTGATAAAGGGATTTAAAATTACGAGGGGGATAGATAGAGTTGACGTGGATAGGCTTTTTACATTGAGAGTAGGGGAGATTCAAACAAGAGGGCATGAGTTGAGAGTTTGGGGGCAAAAGTTTAAGGGTAACACAAGGGGGGATTTCTTTACTCAGAGAGTGGTAGCTGTGTGGAACGAGCTTCCAATAGAAGTGGTACAGGCAGGATTGGTATTATCATTTAAAGTAAAATTGGATAGGTATATGGACAGGAAAGGAATGGAGGGTTATGGGCTGAGTGCGGGTCAGTGGGACTGGGTGAGAGTAAGCGTTCGGCATGGACTAGAAGGGCCGAGATGGCCTGTTGCTGTGCTGTAATTGTTATATGGTTATATAAAGACCTAACTTGTTCATCCTTTCTCTGTAACCTAGGTGCTGAAACCCAGGTAATATTTTATTAAATTTCCTCTGTACTCTCTCTATTTTGTTGACATCTTTTCTATAATTCGGTGACCAGAACTGTACACAATACTCCAAATTTGGCCTCATCAATGCCTCGTACAATTTTAACATTAAATCCCAACTCCTATACTCAATGCTCTGATTTATAAAGGCCAGCATACCAAAAGCTTTCTTCACCACCCTATCCACATGAGATTCCACCTTCAGGGAACTACGCACCATTATTCCCAGATCACTCTGTTCTACTGCATTCCTCAATGCCCTACCATTTACCATGTCTGTCCTATTTTGATTAGTCCTACCAAAATGTAGCACCTCACACTTATCAGCATTAAACTTCATCTGCCATCTTTCAGCCCACTCTTCTAACTGGCCTAAATTGAGTATTTTTATTTGTGAGTCACATACTCCTTTTTTCATAGTGGATCCCAAAAAGGAACAATTGTAAAACATGAAAAACTAAAAAATAAAAAAAAAATGAAATCTCCCCTTGAATAGCAGTAGTCATTTGGATATGTCTCTATCAGCTTTGCACAAACACGATGGAGCAAGATTTGCCCATTCCTCCTTGCAAAGTTACTCAACCTGTGCCAGGTTGGGAGGGACAGTGGACAGCAATCTTGAGTTCTGGCAGAGAAGTTCATTCTGGTTAAGGTCAGGACTTGACTGGATCACTCAAGAATTCAATTTTCTTCATCTGAAATTGCTCCGTGGTTGGTTTGGGTTGTCGTCTGCTGAAAGACCAACTTCCTCCCCAGTTTAAATTTCCTGGCAGAGACTAGCAGGTTTTCATCCAGGATTTCTCTGTATTTAGAAGCATTCATCTTCTCATTAATCCTGATCAGATTTCATGTCCCTGCTACTGAAAGGGATCCCCATAGTTTGACACTACCACACCATATTTTACAGTAGAGATGGTGTTACCTGGCTGATGTGCAGTACGGTATTAGATTCATGCTACATATATACCACCTAATGTTGAGGCCAAAATTTTCAACTTTAGTCTCATCCAACCAAAAATCTTCTTTCACATCTTTACAGTATCTTCTAAGTGACACTCTGCAAAGTCTTGATGAGCAAGGATATGTTTTTTTAAACCAGGGCTTTTTACTTGACGCTCTTCCATAACTACCCTTTTTGTGCAAGGGCTTAGAGATTGTTGAGCTATGAACTTCATCTCCAGTTGCAGTCTCTGACTTCTGCAGCTCAGAGTGATCGCTGGCGTCACAGTAGCCTCTCTTACAGGTGACAATCTTCTCCAGTGACTAAGTTTAGAGGTCAGCCTGACCTAGGCAGTGTGGCTGTGGTTTCATATTTTTTCCACTTTTACTTGATGGACTGCACTGAGCTCTGAGGTATGTTCAGTGCCTTTGAGATGGTCTTCCCAAGACCTGTGCTTCTCCATCAGCATTTCCCTGACTTGTCTTGAATGTTCTTTTGTCTTCATTTTGGCTTGGTCTGTTGAACATCTACTGCACCGTTGGATCTTACAGAGAGGGGGGTGTTTATTCTTTTAAATTCACTGAAAACAGGTGATCCTCCACTTTTTTTTACATCAACAATTTGGGTGAGTTGATAAGGTACTATGCATCTTACATACTAAATTTAACAAAATTTCAGGCAATTTCTATCAATCAACAAAATTCTGATGATGTGCAGCAACATAGTTTTTGACGGTTGTAATACAAAGAGTGTCTGAGGGGTAAATAGGGTGAGGTATCTGGCAAGGTGAGCAGTCCATTACAAAGACCATTACAAAACAGAGTCACAAGACTTAGAATTGTCACTGATACCTACAAGCATTTTCCTAATGCACAAAGTGCTGGAGGAACTTATTAGCAGGCCAGGCAGCATCTATGGAAAAAAGTACAGTCAACGTTTCGAGCCGAAACCCTTCTGCAGGACTGCATGCTGCCTGGCCTGCTGAGTTCCTCCAGCATTTTGAGTGTGTTGCTTGAATTTCCAGCATCTGTAGATTGTCTCTTATTCTCTTCCATGTTATTTGATACTGAAAGAATAGTCACTGGTTATATCAGCGGGAGAGCTCGATGGCCTGGTGGACGAGAAAATCAAAGGAGTTCTCCTCAATACCCAGGTCCATACCTATCCCTCAACCACTGCCAATAAAGAACGATGATCTGCTCACCAATTTCACTGAAAATGTAGCAACAGAGCATCAACTGACCATGATACTACACCAGCAACTGATGAGGAGTACTATCCACTCCACAGTCTCCAGCACTTACTTTTCAAAAGGTCTGGTGCTGGTAGATTCTAGTGAGTTTACTCCTCACCAAACTACAAGCATATTCTGTAGGCTGGAAATGAGCCATTGCATAGGAACCATTCACATGGTTGACTGCGCTATCAGGTGACAGTCGGGTTGCAGTCTTCCACTCCCTCACTGACCAGATCACACAAGAACATGTCAGCTAGCTGAGATGAAAATGACTTCACTCAGAAATATTTTTGGAGAAAACGGGGGGGGGGGGGAAGATTCTTACCATCAGCTGCATCCGGTCGGAATGTTATTTTGATTTCAAACTCATGGTAGGCATCTTTTATGGTAGGCACAGCAATGTAGGAGTGTCGCGTGAAGTATGGGATCTTGCGTTCTGTAATAACAAGAAGAAGGTACTGAAGTTTGGTGAAAGAAGAACACCCTTAATATCCAACGTTTAAACCTCTGTATCACCTCCTGGTCTGATCATTTCCATTCAATTTTTAACCTACAGGCTGTCATTTCAGGGTAGTACTCGATGTAATTAGACTGCCTGAGTCTTTAGAAGGTTCACCACACTATCCTCCCCAGCAGATGAGAAGATAGGAGAGAGTGTTCTAGGTGACACTCACCTCTCAACTCATACTGATACAACAGAATCTGATTTTTAATGCTATTGGTGCCTGTTGGACCTCGCAATATGCAGGCTGCGGTGGATTCTTTCAACACAGCATTGAAAGCACTCCAGAGGTACTTCACTGTTGGAGCTCACTTGTGAGCAGATGGAAGATGAGAGTTGCCAAAATACCATGTCATGCAGGCCTGTTAAACTGAGACACAGGGAAACTCAGCCTCACACACAGTAAACCCCATTGGTTTTTTTTATTCCACATCAGGTTGTGGACATCCCCAACAAGACCAGCTACCGTCCTTCAGAGCCCTGGTTCAGCCATTTCAGGGGACAGTTGAGGTGGACCAGCAGTCACACAATGGTGAAGACAGCATATTTCCTTCCCAGCAGAACATTCAGACAGAATGGTAACCATTCCTACTCACTAGATTTTTATTCCAGATTTAATTATTCGATTTAAATCTCCAGCTGCCAAGGTGCGATTTCAACTTAAGCCCCCAAATCAATTGTCCAATCATCTGGTTGACAGCCCAGGCAAACAAACAGATACGTGCAGCGGGTGTTCTGTTGTACCTCGGACTTTTAGCATTGCGTAGGCTGTCTCAGTTCCTTGTTCATTAGTGGCCGTGCAGACATACGTTCCAGTATGTTCAGGGCCAGCAGATGGTATGGTCAACACGTTGTTCTCAACGTAAGCCCCAGGGGGGAGGTCTCCCTCCAACTGAAAGTAATCACAAACGTATTAGAACAGGGTGAAGGCCTCCAAACAGGACAAACCTACCAAATCATCTCATTTCATGCTTGATCAGATGCACATTTTAAGGTAGTGTAGCTTATCCTGAGTAGCAATATATCCAAGAAGCACGGCTTCATCACAACCTTACCTGCAAGCTTATGTGGAAGAAACCAGATCTAGAAACCAGACTTGGCCTTAAACCATATTCTGTTCTGGAAAGATTATGTATATTCAGACGACATTATCAACAATGATCTTCAGTAGAAAATACCAAAATAATTTAGCCACAATCCTACTTGAAAACATCCTGGTAATGTAGTGATGCCCTGCTGAGATGGCTACATTCACTTGTACATTATCATCCATAAACTTAAGACCATAAGATATAGGAGCAGAAGTAAGCCATTTGATGCCTGGCTAATCAAGAACCTATCTATCTCAGCCTGAAATGCACTCAATGGTTTGGTCTCCACAGCCGCTCATAGCAACAAATTACACAGATTTACCACCCTCTGACTAAAGTAATTTCTCCACATCTCTGTTCTAAATGGACATCCTTCAATCCTGAAATCGTGCCCTCTGCCAGATGTTCCTCATACGGTAAACCTTTCATTCCTGGAATTGGAGTCATCGGGGCGCCATCATGACAAACTTTTTGCACAGACCTTTTTGGTGATTGCTCATTATATAGCATGTCTTGGGCATCTGAAACCTGGCAGAGCCTATCCCTGTACAGGATTTTGGAGCCAGCCGGAGCTTTTGCTCTGAAGTCGGGCGCTGATGCCACTAGCCAGCCTCCCATGTCAGTATATCCTTTCTAAAATAAGGAGCCCAAAACTACATACAATACTTCGAGTGTGGTCTCACGAGTGCCTTATTGACTCTCAACATCACATCCCTGCTCTTATATTCTATACCTCTAGAAATGAATGCCAAATTGCATTTGCCTTCTTCACCACTGAAACCTTGAAGTTAACCTGCACAAGGACTCCCAAGTCCCTTTGCATTTCTGCATTTTGAATTCTCTCCTCCATCTAAATAATAGCCTGCCCATTTATTTCTTCCACCAAAGTGCATGACCATATACTTTCCAACATTGTATTTCATTTGCCACTTTTTTGCTCATTCCTCTACACTATCTAAGTCTCTCTGCAGGCTCACTGTATCAGTTGTCAGAGCACTGGAAGAAAGTGCTTGGCCTATCATTAATATCATTAAATCATCATGGCAAAGACTTTAGCCTCTGGTAAAGATTCAGGTTAATTTATTTATCACATGTACTATAAAAATATAGAGTGAAATATGTCATTTGTGTTAATAACCACTACAAATTAAGAATGCACTGTGGGTAGTCAGCAAGTGCTGACACACAGTTGACCACGGCATGGCACGGTAGTGTATTTAACACAATGCCTTACAATACAGGTGACCTGGAGCAAGGGGTGAGGGGGCGAGGGGAGAGGGGGCAAGGGGAGGGGGCAACGAGGGAGAGGGGCCTGTAGACTGGCTGGCAAGACAGTAGTTATAACAATGGATAGAGTCAACAGGGATCTAAGAAAAGGAAAATAGAGTTTAATAAGGATGTTAGTTTCTTGAAGCTGTAACTAGCAGAATAGAAAGGGAGAACCAGTTGGTATGATGTGCTTATGCCAGCTGGTTTTGGTTAAGTGCTACACAAGGGGTTACTGAACAAAATCAGACTGCATGGTATTTCTGGGACTGGACTGAAGAATGAAGACCCAGAGACAGAATGAATGGGCCATCTTCTGGGGGGGGGGGGGGTGGCGGGTGAGGGGAGGCTGTGAACAGTGGTGGGGTGGGGGTGCAGGAGCGATGCTGGAAACCCAGGTGTTTAGGGTCTATCTCAAAAATTTGTATGAGGGAATCGAACTTCACCTGACTTAGTGTTTGCCTTAATTGCAACAGGACTTGAGTGGAAGAGTAGAAATCTCTGTCCAGAATAATATTGACAGGGAACGATATGAAACAATAAGTACCTTACTCCAGGTTATCTCTGGTAATGGGAAGCCCGAGGCTAGACAAGGGAAGACAGCAGTGGATCCGATGGCAACTTCTTTCAGTTCTGGGTGAGGGGCAATCATGGGAACGGCTATAAAAGCAGGGAAGTTGTTAATAACTTTATAACCTGTAAACCAAATTTTATACACATTCCTTGAAACATTGTAAACATGTACTTTAAAAATACATACTAAGTCGAATAATAATTTAGAAGAACTAATGATAGAAATGAAATCTTAGGCTGTTGCAGTAATCAGGAACAAATGGAAGCTTTAGACTGACTTAGTTTAAGATTTATTCATATTTGTTCTTGGGATGCAGCCAACATTAGTAAATTCACATTTTATGCCCATATCCTGATCCCCGAAGGTTATTAACAATCAAACAGATGACAGAGAACTGGAAACAAGTCACATCTGGAAATAATAGTATTTCTGAATCACATCTGGGAATTTTCTTGGAACCATGCCTTTTCTCAGAATTCCAGGATCCAGTGGACTGGACAAAAAACCTAGAGAGCTCAAATCCCACCGAGTCAAGATTTGAAAGTGAATTCAGGATATCTGCCAAGTTAGTGCAAAAACAGCAGAGATCTGGGTGTATTTGAGTTTATAAAAGATGAAGGTGGGATGGCATCAATGAATGTACAGACTAGATGTTAAAAACCCTACTCTTCAAATTTATGAAGCAGTTTGAAAAAAAAAACTGAAGTTCAGCTTTAGAATTAGGTTTAATATCGCTGGTATATGTTAGACCATAAGACATAGGAACAGAATTAGGCCATTCTCCGCCATTTCATCATGGCTGATACCAGATCTCACACAACCCCATACACCTGCCTTCTTGCATATCCTTTGATGCCCTGACCAATCAGGAAACAATCAACTTCTGACTTAAATGTACCCAAAGGCTTGGCCTTAATTGCAGTCTCTGGCAGAACATTCCACAGATTCATCACTCTCTGGCTAAAAAATTCCTCCTTACCTATGTTCTAAACAGTCATCCCTCAGTTTTGAGGCTGTGCTCTTTAGTTCTGGATTCCCTCCACCATAGGAAATGTCCTCTCCACATCCACCCCATCTAGTCTTTTTAACATTTGGTAGGTTTCAATGAGATCCCCTGCATTCTTCTAAATTCCAGTGGGTATAGGCCCAAAGCAGTGAAATGCTCCTCATATGTTAACCCCATTCATCCCAGAATAATCCTTGTGATCCTCCTCTGAACTTTTACCAATGACAACACGTCCTTTCTGAGATATAGGCTCAAAACTGTTGACAATACTCCAAGAGCAGCCTGACTAGTGTCTTATAAAGCCTCAGCATTATCTCCCTGCTTTTATATTCTAGTCCCCTTGAAATAAATGCCAACATTGCATTTGCCTTCTTTACCACAGACTCAAACTGTAAATTAACCTTCAGGGAGACTTGCACGAGGATTCTCAAGTCCCAATGCACCTCTGATGTTTGAAACTTCTCCCCATTTAGATAACAGCAGTATTGTTCTTTTTATCAAACTGCATTATCATTCATTTCCCAACATTGTATTCTATCTGCCACTTTTTTGCCCCTCTTCCAATCTGAATAAGTCCTGCTGCATTCGCATTGCTTCCTCAGCACTACCTATCCCTCCACTCATCTTAGTATCATCCACCAACTTTGCCACAAATCCATCGATTCCATTATCTAAATCACTGACAAATATGTGAAAAGTAGCCGTCCCTGAGGAACACCACTATTCACTGGCAGCCAACCAGAAAAGGCCCTTTTTATTCCCACTCACTGTCTTCTGCCTGTCAGACATTCCTCTATTTATGCCAGTATATTTCCCATAATACCATAGGACTTTATCTTATTAAGCAGCCTCATGAGAAGCACCTTATCAAATGTCTCCTGAAAATCAAAGTAAATGACATCCACTGGCTCTCCTTTGTCCATTCTGCTTGTTACTTCCTCTAAGAACTCTAACAGATCTGTCAGACAAGATCTCCCTTTTCAGAAACCATGCTGACCTTAACTTATTTTATTAGTCTCCAAGTACCCCAAAACCTCATCCTTCATAACAGATTCCAACACTTTTCCAACCACTCCACTGTGGTTAGGCTAACTGGCCTTTCATTTCCTTTCTTTTGCCTTCCTCCCATTTTTTAAATAAATTTTTTTATTGAATTTTCAAATAGGTTACTCCCTTCTTAAAGAGTGAAGTGACATTTGCAATCTTCCAGTCTTCTGGAACCATGCCAGAATCAAGTGATTCTTGAAAGATCATGACTAATGCATCCATTATTTCTTCAACCACCTCTCTCAGGACTCTGGGATGTACAACGGTTTGTAGTCCATCTGGTCCAGGTGACTTATCCACCTTAAGGCCTTTGAGTGTGCCTCACACTTTTTCCTTTGTAATAGCAATGGCACACACTTATGCTCCCTGACATTCACGGACCTCTGGTACATTGCTAGTGTTTTGCACAGTGAAGACTGATGCAAAGTACTCATTAAGTTCATCTGCCATTTCTTTGTCCCTCATTACTACCTCACCAGCCTCATTTTCCAGTGGTCCGATATCAACTCTCACCTCCCTTTTACTCTTTATATAACTGAAAAACCTTTTAGTATGCTGCTTTATATTATTGACTAGTTTGCCCTCATATTTCATCTTTTCCCTTCTTATATCTTTTTAGTTGCCTTTTGCTGTGCATTTTAAAAGCTTCCCAATCATCCAACTTCCCACTCACTTGTGCTACCTTATTTGCCCTTTCTTTGGCTTTTATACTGTCCTCAACTTCCCTTGTCAGCCACGGTTGCCTACACCTGCCATTTGAGAACTTCTTCCTCTGTGGGATACATCTATCCTTGTGAACTGTTCCCAGAAGCTTCAGCCATCTCTGCTCTGCCATCATCCCTGCCAGTATCCTCCAGCAATCCACCTGGGCAAGCTCCTCTCTCATGCCTCTGTATTCATTTGTGAAACTGATACATCTGACTTATCTTTCTCCCTCTCAAATTCAATCATATTATGATCACTGCCCTCTAAGGGTTTCTTTACATTAAGCTCTCTGATAAGATCTGGGTTATTACACAACACCCAAACTAAGATAGTCTTTCTCCAAGTAGGCTCAAGCACAAGCTGCTCTAAAAAGCCACCTTGTAGGCATTCAACTAATTCCCTCTCTTGCGATCTGACACCAATCTGGTTTTCCTAATCCCTTTGCATATTGAAGTCCCCCATTACAATTGTGATATTACCCTTATTGCACACCTTTCCCAGCTCCCTTTGCAATCTTAACACCACATCTTGACTACTATTTGGTGGCCTATATATCATTCTTGTAATTTTTTTTTACCCTGGCAGTTTCTTAACTCCACTCACTAAGAATCAACATAGATGTGGTGAAATTTATTTTGCAGCAGTAGTACATTGTTGTATATAATAATAAAAAAACTAAGGTACTCTAGTACTAAGAATGGGTAAGAAATGTGCAGAAGCATTCAAGTAAAACCATAGAAGTTTGGGTGAAGTCCTTGTTAGCTCAACAAGTAATTGATGCACTGAGGAAAAGACGATGAATCCATGAGAGAAAAGGATTTACATGGACATAATCATTCATTTAGATCAAAAAGAGTGAAAGCAAACCTGCAAAAAGCATAAACATTGTCCCAATTCAGTTATTGGATTGGAGTCCATTGCAAGGGAGTAATATGTTTCCTCAGAGATAAGGTTCATCAAAATAATTCCTGAGGAAGGGGTACATACATGAGAAAATCTGCAGATACTGGAAATCCAAACAAAAGATACAAATCACTGGAGGAATTCAGCAGGCAAGACAGCATCTATAGAAAAGAGACAACAGACAATATCTCAGCTTGAAACATCAGCTCTTTACTCTTTTCCTGGCCTGCTGTAATCCTCCAGCATTTTGTGTGTATGTTTGCTGAGATAAGGGTGTCGTCCATAGAAGAAAGATTGAGTAAGATAGAGCTACACACTCTGGAGTTTCAAGGACCAAGTGACAGTCTTGTTGAAACATAGGTCAGGAGATTACTTCCTCTGGTTGGAATGCTGAGACCCAGGTACACAGACCTAGAACATAGATGCTTACTGATGAGATGAAGGGGAATTCAAAAGGTGACAAGTCTTTGTAATTCTCTGCTGCAGAGACCAATGAACTGATTATATTCAAATAGTATTCAGTAACCTCATGGGCATCAAATAAGTGAAATGTTAATTGGAAAGGAAGATAGCTTGGAAAGTCAAAGATTAACCACAATCTTGTTGAATGATGAACAGCTTCATAAGGCCATATGGGCCTTGTTCGCTCCTATTTATTACTTTGTTACGAAGCCAAATGGCCTGCTTCAGTAATGTTCATTTCATTTAATGCAACACACTCTAGAACAAGACAGGCTTCACTTACTCTGTACATACAGAACCACCTCGGACTGGACAGATCCCGCATCATTGGTGGCTGTACACCTGTAACGTCCAGCATCAGACTCCTTCACATACTCAATCTTCAGCATTCCATTCCGAATAAGAACTTCAGCCGACATTGCTCCCTCCACCTTACTCCACTGGACGAAAGGCTGGGGATCTCCAATTGCTTGGCATTCAAATTCCACCGAGCCACCAACCATTACCATCTGCATGGATGTTCTTACGTTTATCATGACAATGGGTAGAGCTGAAAATCATTAGATGAAAGGTTATTTTTATTCCATTAGCCTGTAGGGCCTGTATATAACTCTCATCAGCGTCCTTTTACTCTTTGCAGTTCCTTACCTCTACCCACAACGAATCAACATCTTCGAATCCTATGTCACCTCTTTCTAATGATTTGATTTCATTTTTTACTAACAAAGCCACACCACTCCCTCTGCCTACCTCCCCATCCCTGGACATTCAGCTCCCAACTATGATCTTCTTTCAGCCATGAATTCTTTTCTTTCTTTCTTTCTTTCTTTTTAAATCTTTTTATTAATTTTTAAACAAACATAAATGAAACATGAATACAAAGTGTTTGAGAGCACATAATTGATAGTTTAAGTAGACATTCAAATATATAATAATCAATATATATAGTCTCCCAAACTCATAGTATTTATGAACAAAAGAAACAAAAAGAAAAAAAACCCAAAAAAAGAGAAGGGAAAAAACCACCAACCAACATGGGCCATTGCATAATGTTAAATACATACAGTAGTGCCAATAACTCCGAAACTCCATCCAAATAATTAAGGATAATAAAAGTAAGGTTTAGGAAAAGACAATTTAACTCATATGAAAATGTTGAATAAATGGTCTCCAAGTTTCTTCAAATTTAACTGAAGGATCAAAAACAACGCTTCCAATTTTTTCTAAGCTCAAACAAGAGGTAGTTTGAGAAAATCACTGAAATATAGTTGGAGGATTAATTTCTTTCCAATTCAATAAAATAGATCTTCTAGCCATTAATGTAACAAATGCAATCAGTCGTCGAGATGAAGAGGATAAACGACTATTATCCACCATTGGTAAACCAAAAATTGCAGTAAAAGGATGCGGTTGGAAATTGATATTCAGAACTCTTGAAATAATACTGAAAATATCTTTCCAGTAATTTTGTAAACAAAGGCAAGACCAAAACATATGGGTCAATGAGGCAACATCAGAATGACATCTGTCACAGGCTCGAGAATAAAATCGAGCAAGTTTATCCTTAGACATATGAGCTCTATGTACAACCTTAAATTGTATTAGGGCATGTTTAGCACAAATAGAGGACGAATTGACTAATAGTAAAATTTTCTCCCACTGCTCAGTGGATATAAGACAATGAAGTTCTTCTTCCCATTCCTTCTTAATTTTTTCTGATACATCTGGCTGTATTTTCAAGATAATATTATAAATGACAGCTACTAAACCCTTTTGACAAGGATTTAGAGCTAAAATTCTTTCCGTAATGTCCAATGGACATAGTTTCGGAAAAGACTGTAACTCATTATACAAAAAATTTCTAAATTGCAAGTATCTAAGAAAAATGGGTTTTAGGTAAATTATATTTATTAGATAGCTGTTCAAAGGACATAACGCTATCATCCAAAAACAAATCACGAAAACATGTTATACCTTTTGTTTTCCATAAAAGAAAAGCTTGATCCATAAAAGAGGGCCGAAAGAAATAGTTAGATATTATAGGGCATGATAAAATAAACTTATTCAAACCAAAAAATTTACGGAATTGAAACCAAATTCGCAATGTGTATTTGACTATAAGATTAGTTATTTGTTTATTCAATTTAGATAAAGAAAAAGGAAGTGAAAATCCCAAAATTGAAAACAATGAAAAGTCTTGTACAGATTTACATTCCAAATTTACCCATTGTGGGCAAGCAGCTGTAGTCAATTCTTGCGTCCAAAATATTAAATATCGTATATTAACTGCCCAATAGTAAAATCTCAAGTTTGGCAAAGCCTAACCACCCTCCTTCTTAGGCTTCTGTAAATATTTTTTGCCTAGTCTAGGATTTTTATTCTGCCACAGATAAGAAGATATTTTGGAGTCAATAATATCAAAAAAAAGATTTAGGAATAAAAATTGGTAATGCTTGAAATAAATATAAGAATTTAGCCATGAATTAGTGATGCCCATGACGTCATACCTGACAATCTTTATGTGTGCTACAAGATCATCTAGTTTATTCTGTTTGCTGCATGCATTCAAATATAACACCTTCAGTCCTGTATTCATCACCGGTCTGATAGTACGGAGGCACTAGCCTCACCACCAAGGATATTTTCAAAAGGTGGTGCCTCAAGAAGGCGACATCCATCACAAAGGACCCTCCCCATACAGCCTCTTCTCATTACTACCATCAGGGAAGTGCCTAACGATGCACATTCAATATTTTACCAACAGCTTCTTCCCTCTGCCATCAGATTTCTGAATTCTTCATAAAAATCTTTAACTCCATCTCATTTTCTGTTTGTACTAGTTATTTTTTATATATGTTCTCATTGTAACCCGAAGTATTTTTTATGCATTGCAGTGCACTGTTGCCGCAAAACAGCAAATTTCATGACATATTTCAGTAATAATAAATCAGAAGGCAGGGTGGAGTGAGGGTGCCCAAGAAAACAGAGTAGGAGGAAAACATGTATGACACAGGCTGAAGGAGGAGTTAGCACAGGTCCTTTGGCCAGGAATTGAATCTGTAAGAAATGTTTGCATGTTCTCGAAGTTTGCTGTTTCCTCTCACATCTCACTGATGTGCTGGTTTGCTGTTAACTGGCCACCATAAATCACTGTGAGTGGCAGGGTGAATGGCTAAATCTGGTGAGAGTTGATGGGAATATGGGGAGAACAGGTTACAGGAAGAATCAGTTGTGGTGCAGGATGAGGGATGATAGCTGGATAGATAAGATGGCTTCCTTCTACATTGTAAGGAATTAAATTTTGCCACGCAGGTGCCAGGGTCAGGAGCATCTTGGATCGGGTCCACAACATTCTAAAGGGAGAAGGGTGAGTAGCTGAAGTACATATTGGTACCAAAGACGTAGGTCAGAAAAGGATGAATTCATTGTTCCCTCAACAATTGCAAGCTGTCCAGGCTCTGAGGCAGTAAAGCAGTCCCAAACCATGATACTCCTTCCACCATGCTTAATAAGTTGGAATGAGGTTTTCGTGTTGGTGTACAGTGCCCTTTTCCCTCCAAACATAGCAATGTGAATTTCTGGTAAAAAGATCAACTTTTGTCTCATCTGTCCATAGAACATTGTTGCAGAAGCATTGTGGAACATAGAAACATAGAAAATAGGTGCAGGAGTAGGCCATTCGGCCCTTCGAGCCTGCACTGCCATTCACCTGGAACATCTAGGTTGTCTTTTGCAAACTTGAGATGTGCAGCAATTTTTTTTTTGGAGAGCAGTGAGTTCCTCTGTGGTGTCCTGCCATGAACACCATTCTTGTTCATAGTGTTTCTTATAGTGGACACAAGAACAGAGGCTTTAGAAAGTTCTAGAGATTTCTGCAGGTCTCTTGCAGGTTACATGTGGGTTATTTTTCACCTCCTTCAGCACTGCACGTTGTGCTCTTGGGTGAGATCTTTGCATGACGTCCACTCCTAAGGAGAGTAGCAACAGTACTGAATTTTCTCCATTTGTAGATAATTTGTCTTACTGTGGACTGATGAACACTCAGGTCTTTAGAAATGCTTTCGTAGCCTTTTCCAGATTCATGCATCTCTACAATTCTTCTTCTTCTCAGGTCCTCTGAAAGTTGTTTTGATCAAGGCATGGTGCGCATAAACAGATCTTTCTTGAGAAGAGCTAGCTCTGTCAGTAACCTGACTTTATATGTCTTTTTTTATATATATATATAGGGAAGGGCACCTCTCCAATCCACACGTCCAATCTCATCCCATTGATTGGAACACCTGACTCCAAATAGCTTTTGTACAATGCCTTACCCCAGAGGTTCACATACTTTTCTCTACCTAGACTGTGATTACACAAATGGTGTATTCAGTATTGATGAGAAGTAGCACAATTGATGTGTTATTGGTTTAGGCAGATTGTGTTTGTCTTTTATTATGCCTTTGATGAAGATCAGACCACACTTTATAAGTAACTAATGCAGAAAACCAGGTAACTGCAAATGGTTCTCTAACTTTTTCTTGCAACTGTACACTCCAAAGAAGAGGATGCATCCTAAAGGGATGATAATGTATCCAAAAAGGACTATAATGCATCCATGGCTGACAAGTCAAAAGCAACATAAGAGCAAACGAGAAAGCATATAATACAACAATTAGTGGGAAGTTAGAGGATTGGGAAGCTTTTCAAAACAGAAGGAAACTAAAAAAGCCCGAATGAGAGAGAGAAAAAAAATGAAGGTAAGCTAGCCACTAATATAAAAGATTCTTCAGATATATAAACAGTAAAAGAAAAGTGAGACTGCTGGAAAATAATACTGGACAGGTAGCAATGGGGGACAAAGAGATGACAGATGAACTTGCTAAGTATTTTATGTCAGCCTTCACTGTAAAAGACACTAGTAATATGTCAGAAATTCAAGAGTTGTCAGTGAACAAAAGTGAGTGTAGTTGCTTTTACTAAGGAAAAGGTACTTGGGAAGCTGAAAGGCCTGAGGGTAGAAAAGTCACCTGGCCAGGTGGACTGCACCCCAGGCTTCTGAATGAGGTGGCGAGGAAACTGTGGAGACAGGACCGGTCTTTCAAAATTCACTAGATTCTTTAATGGTTCTGGATGACTGGAAAACTCCAAATGCCTCTTAAGGAAGGGAGGAACACAGAAGAGAGGAATTGTAGACCATTTAGTCTTACTTCAGTAGTTGATTAAGATGTTGGAGTTCATATTAACAATTAAGTTTTGGAGGGTATTTGGAGGCACATGATAAAATAAGTGAAAGGTTTTCTCAAGGGGAAATACAGTCCGACAAATTTGTTGGAAATTTTCAAGGAAATAACAGGCAGGATAGACAAAAGAGAGTCAGTGGATGTTGTTTACTTGGATTTTCAGAGGCCTTTGACATTGTGTTGCACATGAGGCTGCTTAACAAAATGAGCACAAGGTTTTACAGGAAAGACACCAACATGGGTAGAAGATTGGCTGACCGCCAGGATGCAAAAAATGGGAATAAAGAGGGCTTTTTCAGGTTGGCTGCCAGTAACTTGTGCTACTTTGCAGGGGTTGGCATTGCGTCTGCTTCTTTTTATGTTACAGGCCAATGATTTGGATGATGGAATTGAGGGTTTTGTAGCCATGTTTGCAAAAGATACAAAGATAGGTACAAGGGCAGGTAGTGTTGAGGAAACAGAGTTTTCAGAAGGACTTAGACAAATTCAGAGAATGAGCAAAGAAGTGACAGATGGAATATAGTACAGGGAAATGTATGGTCTTGCATTTTGGGAGAAGGAATAAAGACAAAGATCATTTTCTAAACAGGTAGGAAATTCAAAAATTAGAGTTTTAAAGGGACTTGGGAGGCCTCATGCAGGATTCCCTAGAGGCTAACTGGCAGGCTGAGTTGGCGGTGAGGACAACAAATGCAATCTTATCATTCACTTTGAGAGGACTGGAACATAAAAGCAAGGATACAATGCTGGAGCTTTATAAGGCATTGGCTAGACCGCACACGGAGTATTGAGAGTCATTTTGGGCCCATTATATTAAAAAAAAGATGTGCTAGCATTGGACAGAGTCCAGTGGAGGCTCACAAGAATTATTCTGTGTTACCGTATGAGTGCTTGATGGCTCTGGTCTTGTACTCACTGGAGTTTAATAGAATGAAGAATGACCTCAATGAAACCTATTGAATATTGAAGGCCCTATCTAGATAGAGTGGATCTGGAGGGGATGTTTCTCGTAGGAGAGTCTTGGACCACTGGGCACAGCCTCAGAATAGAGGGTTGCCCATTTATAACAGAGATGAGGATAACTTCGTTAACCAGAGGGTAGTATATCTGCCGAATTCATTGCCATAGAAGGCAGTGGAGGCCAAGTTATTGGATATATGTACGGGAAGAAGGCAAGGGAAAAGGGGTGAGGGGAATAATAAATTGGCCATGATGGAATGGCACAACAGAGTCGATGGGCCGAAATGTCTAATTCTGTTCCTATGTTTTATGATTTGAGAGAGATATACAGGTAATATCAGGCCAAGTTTGAAATCAAAGACAGTAATTTTACTCTGAAGCAATGCATGTGAGAGTGAGTAGAGAGTGAATGGGAAGTGTAAGTTGCAACAACATTTTGGATGACCTGCGGCTTACGCAATGTGATACATGGGAGATTGTCCATTCAGATTGGCAGGACTGAAAGTAATGAGGCCAGGGAGGTGGGCTCAAGCAGCAGATGAGCTAAGGGAAAAGTGGTCAGTTGAAAGTGGTGGTAATGCTACAGGAGCCCATTGCTGGAAGATCATCTTGGTGTTGAACACTACTGTAAGTCTGTGTGAGCTTTGATCTTGTACAAGACAATGCATGGAGGAGAGGTCCTGATTGATGACTAAAGATTAGATCAGAAAGCACAAGGTATCAATGGAGCAGCAAAACATCCCCAGAACATGCACCATTATCAGTGCAGAATGAATGAAATCTACTGACAGGTTACGCCTCCCCATTCCTCATTCCGCTCATACAACAGATGGAATATTGCCTATATACGTACCACTTCAAGACATTGACGATTATAGCAAAAACCCATAAGGTAAGCTTAGATGCCTAATGCACCAATTCTCTACCAAGCACAATTAGTTGACCATCTTACTGCTCTGTCACCACCTTCAGCAGGTTCCCTCTTCTCTAGTATTCTCTACGCCTAGTTTTCTGCATTCTCCAGCCCCATCATACAGCATCCTCTCAAACTCCCATATCCATTTTTCAGAAATCCTGATGATTTGATATCTGACTCATTGGGCAATGTATCACATAGTCTCTTTAAAGTCACTGGTCACAGGATTTTGTGTACTTTTAAACCTTTTTTTTCACACTCCCTGTAAACTCATCAGGTTCACTTAATGATGTGTTATCCCATTCTGTAACATCATTAAAAAAAATTATAATGGCATATTTGGGCATTAAAAAAGGTAATATCCACAGTCTGTGAAATCAGCCAGTCCGGCACTACCAAAGTCCCAAGAGTGCTGGATTAATGGATTTTAACACACATTTGTTGATCACTATGTTATTGCTTATCTTGGGGTGAATGTAACACATTTTACTTTGATATAGGAAGAATCTCTTTCTAGCAGAGGATGAGGAGAGGTGACATGATAGAGGTGGAAAAAGTTATAAGAAATCTACATAGAGTGGACAGCCAGCGCCTTTTCCCCAGGGCACCAATGGCTAATACCTGACAACATCCTTGCAAGAAGTGTGGAGGAAAGTTGAGGGGAGATATCAGAGGTAGGGTTTTCCCACAGAGTGTGGTAGCTGCTTGGAACACACAGGGTTGGTGGTGCATGTTCTGTGTTCTAAATTGATCAATGCCAAGCGTGGCCTGACATCAAGCTGTTATCAGTAGAATCTCATGTGCATTCATCAACGGGAGCTTCTCTTCTACTTTTCCTCATATTAAGTAGTGCTTTTCTGGCAGAGGCAATGTGGAACTGTTCAGTAAGCAATTTATCACATCTGTATGCATGACGAAGCTTTCAGGCACATAGACTATCTTTTCTTTCAGTTAGTCCTGACAAAGGGTTTGGGCCTGAAATGTTGATTGTATAGATGCTGCCTGGCCTGCTGCGTTACACCAGCATTTTATGTGTGAAGCATATTATAGTCTATTTGCTAGAAAGAATCAAGATAAATACAATGGATAAAAGACCAAAAAAATACAAATGCTGCAAGGCTTGAAGAAAAATGAGAAACTGCTGCAAACACTCAATAGGTCGGGCAGCATCTGTGGAAATGAACATCTCATAGCTCAAATGACAGCTCATCAAAACCAAATATAGCAGCTCTTTTAGTGAACAAATTTTCTCAGACATACCTTGGATGACCAGTTTGGCACTGTCCTGTGCCCGTCCAAACTGGTTAGATGCTCTGCAGATGTAAACTCCTTCATTTCCTTCTTGTATGTTTTGAATTCTGAAAGAAGATCAACATGGAATTTGATGCCAGAAAAACACCATTTCCAAATGAAATGTATTCGTGCACAGCATATGGCAATGGCAACCGTTTATCACTCTATTTTGCTCATGTGTTGATTGGTACCCAAAAGGAAAATTGACATGATTGAAGAATGGTGTGGCCCTCCATACTATTATTTCCTTGTTAACTCACACTCGACGTTAGTTCCAGTAATTCAAATGGAAAGAAGGAAAAAGTATATTCATATTGTGCCTTTCTTTGCTTCAGTGTGTCCCAATGATTACACATGCAAAAAGGTACTTCTAAAGTTATAGTGCATCTGTTTATTTCCTCATAGCAAGACTGAAGTTAGCAATGACAAATGACCAGAGAGCCTATTGTTTTCTTGTGTCTGAGGGACGAACATCGGTTTTCATTGAGGATCACGTTTGGAGCAATGTCATTTCTCAAAATTGTCTTGGGTACTACTAAGAATTCACTTTTATTGTTATATATGTTAAAGGAAAGGAAATCATAGTAAATCTTCATTGGTCACTGATTTGACATTATCCAGTTCTGGACACTGCAACTTAGAACATAAGGAACGGAAGCCTGACTATTCCAGATAGCCCCTTGAGCCTGATCCACCATTCAATGTCATTCATGATTCATTCTTCAACTCAGCACCCTCTCCGCTTCTCTCCCCACCTCCTTGAGAGCCTTTCAGTTTCGATTTATTATTAGATAAACAGATACTTTATTGATCCCGAAGGTAATTACAGTGTCACAATAGCAATACTTATTAGTTATAGAAAAATAAACATGTAAACAGGCCCTTTAGCATAACCTTCCATGCTGATGCCAAGATGCTCACCTGAGCCAGTCACACTGGCCTGTGATCCCTCAAAATCAGGAGTTCCAAATCTGGGATCCACAAACCCTTGTGTAATGGTATTGGCCATTGGAATAAAAAAGTGTTAGAACCCCTGCTCTAAACATTAGTGATCTATGCACCTGTCCAAACAGATTTTAAATGCTGTAAATGCTCCCAGCTCTACTACTTCCTTTGGCAGCTTGTTCCAAATTTTAACCACCCCATCTGAAAAGCTTGCTCTTCAGATCCCCATTAAACAATCCTCGCCTATGTTAAACCTCTGCCATCTAGTTTTAGACTCTTCTAGCCTGAGCCTCTTGACTATGCTACCTGTGCCCCTCATAATTTTATAAACTGCTATCAGGTCACTCCTCAGCCTCCTGCACTCCACAATTTCAGGTTGTCCAGTCTCTCATTACAACTCAAGCCCTTCAGTCCAGACAACATCCCTGCAAATCTTTTTGGCACTCTTTCTGGCTTAATTACATCATTCCTACAGAACGGTAACCAAACCACACATACCACTCCAATTTTTGTCAGGCTCCATCGAGAGTATATTCAGTAACTCTGCCCTCACAACCCTTTGTTGTTGTGTTAAGAGTCTCAGATAAGAAAAGCCTGCTCATCTCCTTCTTAAATGCACAAATGTTGGCTCTGGAAGTTTGTCCCAAGTTCCAGATATCCCTAAATATCTTCTCAGCAGACTCTGCCAATCCCTCTTAGAATTCTTAGGCTTCAACCACAAAACCTTTCATTGTTCTGAAATCCAATGATGACAACTCAGACCTAGAGAGAATGTCAAAGGCTTGTAGGAGTAAATATAACCATATAACAATTACAACACGGAAACAGGCCATCTCCGCCCTTCTAGTCTGTGCCGAACGCTTATTCTTACCTTGTCCCACTGACCCGCACTCAGTCCATAACCCTCCATTCCTTTCCTGTCCATATACCTATTCAATTTTACTTTAAATGACAATACCAAACCTGCCTCTACCACTTCTACTGGAAGCTCGTTCCACACAGCTACCACTCTCTGAGTAAAGAAATTTCCCCTTGTGTTACCCTTAAACTTTTGCCCCTAACTCTCAACTCATGTCCTCTTGTTTGAATCTCCACTACTCTCAATGGAAAAAGCCTATCCACATCAACTCTATTCATCCCCCTCATAATTTTAAATACCTCTATCAAGTCCCCCCTCAACCTTCTACACTCTAAAGAATAAAGACCTAACTTGTTCAATCTTTCCCTGTAACTTAGGTGCTGAAACCCAGGTAACATTCTAGTAAATCTTCTCTGTACTCTCTCTATTTTGTTGACATCTTTCCTATAATTCGGTGACCAGAACTGTACACAATACTCCAAATTTGCCCTCACCAATGCCTTGTACAATTTTAGCATTACATCCCAACTCCTACACTCAATGCTCTGATTTATAAAGGCCAACATACCAAAAGCTTTCTTCACCACTCTATCCACATGAGATTCCACCTTCAGGGAACTATGCACCATTATTCCTAGATCACTCTGCTCTACTGCATTCTTCAATGCCCTACTATTTACCATGTATATCCTATTTGGATTATTCCTACCAAAATGTAGCACCTCACACTTATCAGCATTAAACTCCATCTGCCATCATTCAGCCCTCTCTTCTAACTGGCCTAAATCTCTCTGCAGACTTTGAAAACCTACTTCATTATCCACAATGCCACCTACCTTAGTATCATTTGCACACTTACTAATCCAATTTACCACCCCATCATCCAGATCATTAATGTATATGACAAACAACATTGGACCCAGTACAGATCCCTGAGGCACACCACTAGTCTCCGGCCTCCAACCTGACAAACAGTTATCCACCATTCCTCTCTGGCATCTCCCATCCAGCCACTGTTGAATCCAGGAGGTTAAAGGTTGGGATCAGGGAATTAAGTGGAGAAGAAGGATAAGATTGAATGTTCTTTAAGGAAAAAGGATTAATTTGAAATTACAGACAGGTATTAAGCAATGAGATGTTATGAATGCATAAGGAGACAGAGATGGCTCCCAGTGGCAGGAAGATAATTGTGATTTTAATAGATTAAGCTATAATAATCTGAAATGTCTTGCTTGAAAAGGAGTGGAAGCAGATTCAACAAGAACTTTCAAGAGGTAATTGGACACATTCCCTTTAGAGTCAGAGTCTAAAACAAACTACAGCACAGAAATAGGCCCTTTGGCCCATCTAGTCAGTGCTAAACAATTTAAACTGCCTACACGCACCAACCTGCACTAGGACCATAGCTCTCCATAGCCCTACTATCCATGTACCAATCTAAACATTTCTGAAACATTGAAATCAAACTCGCACTGTCCTGGCAGCTCATTCCAAACTCTCACGACTCTTTGAGTGAAGAAATTTCCCCTCATGTGTCCCTTAAACATTTCACCTTTCACCCTTAAAACATGACATCTGGTTGTAGTCCCACCCAACCTCTATAGAAAAAGCCTGCTTGCATTTACTCTCTCTATACTCCTCATAATTTGTTATACCTCGTTCAAATCTCCTCTCAATCTTCTACATTCCAAGGACAAAGTCCTAACCTTATTCAATCTTTCCGTATAACTCAGGTCTTCCAGTTCCAGCAACATCCTTGTGAATTTTCTCACCTTTATATACATCTTTCCTGTAGGTAGGTGACCAAAACTACACACAACACTCCAAATTAGGCCTCACCAATGTCTTATACAACTTCAACATAACATCCCAGTTCCAGAGCATCAGCAAGAATGCCTTCATTTATTCCTCTCTCCTGAATGTTGAGTTGCTCGGCCACCTCAAAACATTGCAATCTCTGTAGAGAGGAAGCAAGTGGGAAAGTGTTCCAGGAATTTAGATAGGAAGGGTCCCAGTGAAGGGAAATAGCAAAGTATTTCCCAGTCAAGGTCAGCTGTGACTTTAAAGCAGATTGACTGTTACAGATGCCTGCATCTGCTGCCTCTGAACTTCAAGGAGACAGGGACAGTAGGTCAGGAACTGTTGCCAGAAGAGATCTGGCAATCTGCTGCAGTGCATTCTGCAGATGGTTCACATTGTTGTGATAGTAAACGAGGGAATAAACATTTAAGAAGAAGGATTGGATATCAGTGCTCTACTATTGCCCTTGATGGAGATGAATTGTGGTTGTTATTCAAATTTGAGCCCTCCAAGTGGTCAAGTCACTTAGTGAAGGGGTTTCCAGCCTCACCACCTCTTGAAGTCATATATTTATCAAATTTCTGAGAATTTAGTGATGCATAATACATAATATACAAATTGAACAGATATGTCTTTTAGATACCATATGGTGAACACTGATGTTTTACAAGCTGAGAAACTTTGTAACACAAGCTGCTCAGATAATTGAGCAAAGAATAAAGCCTTTAGGCACATGATCTGCAGCTTAGTATGTGGAGGAGCTTGTCTAATAATAATTATGTGCAGCAGCTTGGAATGCTTTCCCATATTACCTGCTTATGAAACATGGGGTGTTTTCACTGGGATCATTTGTTAGTTTGCCTGAACAAATTACACTGAACAAAAGACACAGACTAATATTCATTGTTTACATAAAACAGTGGAATATGGTCAAATACTTCAGTGCACCTTATTGTAACTATGGCAAAAATCACACTTTAATTCAAGCAGTTACCTGTTTAGAAACAACAAAATTCTTACTTTTTTTTACAGTACAGCTACAGCTCAATAAAAAACTGTCTATTCACATTGTATTAAATAGCTGATTGATCTTGAAGGTGTGACAAAGGCCATTTAACTTACTTACACGAACACATCTTTCCTTAACACATTCAGTCTCTTCACACACTCACATGCACACGTCACCCTCTTCACACACACACTTGCACATTCCCTTTCACACACCCATCACCCTTCACACATTCACATGCCCCCTTACACACCCAATGAACCACAGAACATTACAACACAGAAACAGGCCCTTTGGCCCTTCTTGGCTGTGCCGAACCATTTTCCTGCCTAGTCCCACTGACCTGCACCTGGCCCATATCCCTCCAAACCCCTCTCATCCATGTACCTGTCCAAGTTTTTCTTAAATGTTAAAAGTGAGCCTGCATTTACAACTTCATCTGGCAGCTCATTCCACACTCCCACCACTCTCTGCGTGAAGAAGCCTCCCCTAATGTTCCCTTTAAACTTTTCCCCCTTCACCCTTAACCCATGTCCTCTGGTTTTTTTCTCCCCTAGCCTCAGTGGAAAAAGCCTGCTTGCATTCACTCTATCTATACCCATCATAATTTTATATACCTCTATCAAATCTCCCCTCATTCTTCTACGCTGCAGGGAATGGTAGGGCACTGAGGAGTGCAGTAGAATAGAGGCATCTGGGAATACAGATACAAAATTCCCTAAAAGTGGCATCACAGGTAGATAGGGTCATAAAGAGACCTTTTGGTACATTGGCCTTCATAAATCAAAGTATTGAGTATAAGAGTTGGAATGTAATGGTGAGGTTGTATAAGGCATTGCTGAGGCCAAATTTGGAGTATTGTGTGCAGTTTTGGTCACCTAATTACAGGAAGGATATTAATAAGGTTGAAAGAGTGCAGACAAGTTTTACAAGGATGTTGCCGGGACTTGAGAAACTGAGTTACAGAGAAAGGTTGAATAGGGACTTTATTCCCTGCAGTATAGAAGAATGAGGGGAAATTTCATAGAGGTATATAAAATTATGATGGGTATAGATAGAGTGAATGCAAACAGGCTTTTTCCACTGAGGCTAGGGGAGAAAATATAACAGAGGTCATGGGTTAAGGGTGAAGGGGAAAAGTTTAACGGAAACATTAGGGGAGGCTTCTTCACACAGAGAGTGGTGGGAGTGTGGAATGAGCTGCCAGAAGAAGTGGTAATTGTGGGCTCACTTTTGACACTTAAGAAAAACTTGGACAGGTACATGGATGAGAGGTGTATGGAGGGATATGGTCCAGGTGCAGGTCAGTGGAACTAGGCAGAAAAATGGCTTGGCACAGCCAAGAAGGGCCAAAAGGCCTGTTGTTTCTGTGCTGTAATGTTCTATGGTTCTAAGCCTGCAAACAATCCTTAACACTTCTACAGAAACATTGTGGTCTCTAATTGGTTCAATGATTCTAAAGTTTTTGATCCACAATTTTATTCCAAGTATTAGTCATATATCTAAATATTTCTTCGTTGGACCTACAGTTGAACTTTGAGTTACTGTTCAACTGTTTTACTAATTCACTGGACTTTAAGCTGTTGTTTGATGTATGAAGATCTCTTTAAAAGATAACCTGTTCTACAGTGCCAAACTGAGTATCTGATTGTTGAAAATAATAATCATCTTACCTCAAAACTCCTTTGGTGATTTTGTGATTTAGTGGCAGGTGACCTCCTTCCTTCAACCACTCGATCTTGGGTGGTGGGTGACCAATAACGGAGCAGGTGAATTCCACAGTACCACCGATGTTTTTCACCTCAATCTGTGGAGATACTCGTGCAGCCGGGGGAGCTGGTGTCATAAACAGCACAAGAAAAGAGAAAGTCAGTCTCTGGCCACTGTGACGTTGTGGTGTCTGAATGTATATAACATAGAGTGGCTGCTGAGACCCCCTCTCCCTAGTAGATCACCAGCAGGTGAGGACAGTTTCCTTACTGGCAGCACATCCACACGTCAGATCGGTAATCTCTTACTACAATCTATTAGATAGCACAGTGGGGCAGCTAGTAGAGCCAGTGGCTCAGTGCCAGCTCTGAACTCCGGTAATACAGAGTCAACAATTATGCCTGTGACTACGTTGATTTACCTGGAAGACTCTAATTTTCTTCTCCTCAAAAACATGCAGGTTGTTAGTTAATTTAAACACTATAATTTGCCTGTGAAGGCGCGTGGCAGAATCTGAAGGGGTGTGTGGTGATAATAAAGAAGGATTAGTGTGAGGTTGGTATACATGGTAGTGAACGCACATAATGGGCTGAAGCACCTGTTGGAGCTGTTTACTTCTGGGACCGTGGGAACACCTAGTGTCTTGGCTAGTCTGACCTCATCCTATGCCTGTTCCATATATGTCAGCTAGCAACAATCAACACACAAAAAATGCTGGAGAAACTCAGCAGGTCGGGCATCATCTATGGGGGAAGTGAATAGTCAATCTTATTAGGATGAGACCCTTCACTGGGAAGCACAAAATCCAGGTATCCAACATCTGTAGTCTCATAGAACAGTACAGCACAGGCATGGGCTTTTTGGCTCCAACCTAATTAAATTACACAATGTCCGCATCCTTCCATTTTCCTCAAATTCTTGTGCCTATCTAAACATCTCTTAAAAGTCTCTGATGTTTTTGCCTCTACCACCACACCAGGCAGCGACCACTCTGTGTCAAGAAACTTACCCCTCTCATCTCCTTTGAAATTACTACCCACCCCACCTTAAATGCATACCCTCTGGTTTTAGACATCTCAACCCTTGGAATAAACACTTCCTGTCTATTTATTCCTCTCATTATCTTATAAACCTCTATCAGATCTCCCCTCAGCCCCTGTCATTCCAGAGAGAAAAACCCAAGTTTGCCCAACCTCTCATTATACCACGTGCCCTGTAATCCAGGCAGCATTCTGGTAAACCTCTTCTGCACCTCCTCCAAAGCCTCAACATCCTTCCTATAATGGGGTGAACACAAACGTATGCAATTCTCCACACGTGGTCCAAATCGAGTTTTAAAAACTGCTACGTAACTTCCTGACATTTGAACTCAATGCCTCGACGAATAAAGACAAGCATGCCATTTGCTTTCTTAACCACCTTATTAACCTGTGTAGCCAATTTCAGGAGGCTATCAACTTGGACCCCAAAATCCCGCTGCTCATCCACACTCTTAAGGGTCTTGCCCTAAACAATGTACTGTCGCTGCCTACCAAGGTGCAACACTTCACATTTGTTTGGATTAAACTCCACCTGCCATTTCTCAGCCCATATCTGCAACTGATCTATATCACACTGTATTCTTTGCCAGTCTTCTATGCTATCCACAACTCCAATCTTAGTATCATTTGCAAACTTACTAACCCATCCAACTGCATTTACATCCACATCATTTATACACGTCACAAACAGCAGAGGTCCGAGCACAGATCCCTGTGAAACACCACTAATCAGACAAGAGTAAATCCATTCGAACACCATCCTCTGTCTTCAATGGACAAGCCAGTTCTGAATTCAAATGGCTAATTCACCATGTATCTCAAAGACCTTAATCTTCAAGATCAGCATCTCCTAAGGGACCTTGTCAAACACCTTACTAAAATCCATGTAAACAACATGCACATCTCTACCTTCACCAATCACCTGCATCAAAAAACTCAGTCAAGTTAGTAAGACATGATTTGTCCT
This sequence comes from Hypanus sabinus, assembly GCF_030144855.1. Classification (NCBI taxonomy): domain Eukaryota; kingdom Metazoa; phylum Chordata; class Chondrichthyes; order Myliobatiformes; family Dasyatidae; genus Hypanus; species Hypanus sabinus. The sequence continues at coordinate 3,205,635 of NC_082732.1, read as the reverse complement.
GCACAAAGCTAAGCTGACTCTCCCTAGCTTTCCAAATGCTCATAAATCCTATCCCTAAGAAATCTCTCCAGTAACTTCCCTACCACTGACATGAGACTCACTGGTCTAAAGTTTCCAGGATCATCTCCGGTTCTCTTTTTGAACACTGGAACAACATTAGCTACTCGCCAGTCCTCTGAGACCTTGCCTGTAGCTAGAAAGGACACAAAGATATTTGTCAAGGCCCCAGCAATCTCTTCACTAGCCACTCTCAATAACCTAAGGTATATCCCATCAGGTGCTGGGGACTAATACCCTTTAAGTCACCCAACACCACCACCTCCTTTCCCTCAAAATTCCCGAGCATATCAATAAGCTCAGCACTGACCACCCTATCCTTCACGTCCTTCTCCTTAGTAAATATTGATGTAAAGTACTCATTAAAGATCTCACCCACATCCTCTACACCCAAGCAAATATTCCCCCTCTATCCTTGAGTGATCTTAGCTTCTCCTTATGCCCTTGAGGTACAGTACCCTCTTGGGATCCTCTTTAACTCTACTTGCCAAGTACTTTTTATGGCCTCTGCTGGCTTTCCTTATTCCCTTCCTGAGTTCTTTGCTGGCTTCTTTACAATCCTTGGGGACTCTGTTTGATCTTAGCTTTATATAATTTTCTTCTTTCTTCTTGACTAAATTCATCACCACTTTTGACGTCAAAGGTTCTCATACCCTGTGCTTCCTTATTGGAACATACCTGCTCTGTGCAGTTGGTCTTAGATGTGGACTCAACCAAAAACGGCTGTTCTCAACTAATTCTATCTAGTTCCTGCCAAATGCTCTCGTAATCTGCCCTGCTCCATTTAATACTTACTCTGATCTATAGCTATTTTAAATCTTCAGTTGTGGTTACTGTTCCCTATCTGTTCACCCATCCAAGCTCATTCCACAACATCACATCCAGTAGAAGCTCCTCTTCCTGTTGGACTATTATCCGAGGGTGGAACTCAGGATGATAGTCCCTAATGGTGATTCCTTTGCTTGCATCTTCGGAACAGCTCTATTTCTATCTTTAATATCTTTTTTTTTCCCTTTTCAGGTTTCTTTTGGAGAGCCTGACCTGGAGCTACATGATGACTTTGGTTCTTTACGGGAATGGGACCCACTCACAGGGCCTCACAACTGGCCACCTTTCAATATGCCGCGGATGCAGCCTGGAAGACTGGCATGCCAGATTTTCGTGGCTCTGGAGGCAGGCGGATTTGAGGTCGGTGCCACCGCAGAAAACTGGTGCGTCATAGGATATGGCAGATTGTAAGCAGTGAACTGGCTGCTGGCTGTGTGCCCAAAGACAAGAGATCTTTGGGCTCAGGGCTCAGAAAAGGTGACACAACAGACTTTTAACATGATAAATCGGTGAGCTGTTTTGTTGCGTCTCCCCTCTCACTGTGAAACAGGGACACCTCTTTGTCCCTTATCGGAGAGACAGAGAGAGAGAGCCTGTGGTACGTCGAATTACCAGGTGAAGGAGGAGTCTTTGGGGTATTGCAAGTCTGTGTTGATGCTTTGCTGCACGTTTGAGTGCCCGGTGGAGGGCGCTGATGTTCTTTGTGGTGGGGAGGGGGATCGTTGCTTTACTGCAGCTTCTGCAGTAAAGGGAGCTGGGGAGGCTTTGGGGTTCTAACATTTAACTGTCATTCATTCTTTGGGGCACTCCTCAGTTTTCATGGATGTTTGTGAAGAAAAATAATTTCAGAGTGCATATTTTATACATTTCTCTGAGATTAAAGCCCTCCTAAAAGCACCTAACAAATTCTTCTCCATCAAAATCTCTTGCTCTCAGAAGGTCCCAGTTTATATTAGGGATTTTAAAGTCCCCACGACAACAACCCTATTGTTTTTAAACCTTTCCTTAACTGAGGAGTTTCCTCAATGTCCCGGTGCCGGTGGCTATTGGGGGAGGTGGTGGCGTCTATAATTCAATCCCATCAGTGCTTGCATCTGTTCCATGTTTGAGTTCTACCCATACAGTCTCAGTGACTGAGTCCTCCGTAATGTCTCCTCTCAATGCAGCTGTGATATTGTCTTTGATTAGTAGTGCAAATCTATTACTTTTACTTCTCTCTCTGTCATTTCTAAAACATCAAAACCCCGAGACATTCAGCACCCACTCCTGTCCCTCTCTCAACTACGTCTCTGTAATGGCCACAACATGATAGCTCCATGCTCTGAGTCCATCATACCCATAATACCCCTAGCATTAAATTACCCACATTTCAGACTATCCATCGTATCATACTTATTACTTTGTTCCTACCTTTTATTTATTACTGGCCCTGACACCTATCTTCCTCTTCATTCCTCCATTTTTGACTTGGTGCTCTGGTTCCCATCCCCTTCACCCTCTGACTCCTTATCAACGATGTCTGTACATTAATGGGAATGTAACCCACTTGTGCGGCTGCCAGGCCTTTCAAATGCTTCCACTGGCTGTGCCTATGACTGGGTCCCAGTGCAGGGCAGGTGAGTGGCCCCATACATAAACCCTGAGCATAACAAGAACACTCCATGTCTCACAGCATCACTTAGTGTCTAAACAAGCCCACTAGTTTTCCCAGCCTTTTCCTGTTGCATGAGCACTCAAACCTGGATGCCAATGTAGTCATCTTCAGCATTCTGCAAATGCTGGGCATTTAAATATGTGGACACTCTCCTTTTCTGTTCCTTTCTGTGCTTTCAACTACATCTCATTAGCAATCAAACTGCTAATAAGAACAATCTCTTGTTGGCTAAGTTGCACGTGGAAGTTCTCATGTCTAGTTGATATGTTTATCCATTAGCTATCTTTGATTACTTTGACACAAGTCCATAAACCAAATGAAGATTATGTTTGAGGATGTTGAACCCAAGAATCCAAACAGAGATGGACTGCATCATGCTGCACGTAGGACATTCAGCCAGTTCCACTGGTGATAGCTCTTTGATAAGACGCACTTCCCCTCTTCATTTCCCACAGTATGTTTCCCATTCTGTCATTTAACTACATTCCATTTGAAAGTGATGGCAATGGAAAAGAAAACAAGATTGTGTAGCGAAGTGAAAGGATTAAGAGGCTGTACTCACATTTCACAGTTACTGTTGCAAATGCATCACTTTCACCAACTCTGTTCTTCACCAGACACCGGTACTTGCCCGAGTCAGACACCACAGCGAGGTTAATCTGCAGGATTCCATTGCGTTTGATTGCCCGGTCAGGTAAGGTTCCATTTACTTTAGACCATTCATATGTGATTGGTGGGGTTCCTTGGGAAAGGCAGTGCAGTCGGATAATCTCACCCACACGGATGGTGACAGTCTCGACATCAAAGGTGGCATACGGTGTAGCTAAGGAACAGGATAAGTTAATCAGGATACATTTAACACCTATTGTTATTTTGACCCTATGTATCTCAAAGCAACGGTCACTTTAGGATTGGGATGATCAATTTCACAAAATACAATCAAGCTGTCTTTACAACACACACAAAATGCTGCAGGAATGCAGCCAGGTAGGTTTTGGGCCAAAACCCTTCCCCCTGTTTATTTCCTTCCACAGATGCTGCCTGACCTGCTAAGTACCTCTAGCAATTTTGTGTGTGTGTGTTACTCAAGATTTTCAGCATCTGCAGTATCTCGTGTCTCCAAGTTGCTTCTACTACAGTTGAAACCAGTAAAGAGACTGAGCCAAATTGTTGACGGTTCCTTTCTCACAGAGGGGCCACCCAACCTGTTCACTTCCTTTAGCACATTGTTTGTTGCTTAAAACCAACAAAGATTACTGACAATCTCCTGTTGTGACAAGGTCCTGTTACCTCATTTCCCACAGTTACTGAGAATGCCTTTCCAGAGCAAATAGCCTCATGCCGTAACTAAGATAGACAAATAGGATTAAATAGGTGGGTCGCTGGGCGGTATGGCTCAATGGACCAGAAGGGCTTGTTCTGCACTGTATCTACAAATAAAAATGAACTTTGACTTTGCGTTACCAAGGCCACCTGGGGAGGTCTTCAAAATTTTCTGCAAAACATCTGTGTTCATTTTAAGATTGTAGTGTAAGGAAATTGTACAAACTCCACAAAGTCTGCACCAGAGAACAGGATTGAACCTGGGTCACTGGAGTGGTGAGGTAGCAGCGCTATGAGAGATCCTCTCTAGGTTGTGAAAGGACTCAGAAATGCAGCAGAAAACAGAGTTCCAAGGTTGCAGAAAATGCCTGCAGTCCCAGCAAATCCAACCCACTGATGACCCAAACATTTGATCATATGTACGGATTAAACAAAGATTATTAGTCTGTAGTTGGAGAGGACCTTTAAGAATTATTTTCTGAACTAGAATTGCAGCAACACATCAACGGCACTACATTATCAGTAAAGCGGCTTTTCTCCATTCCCTGCTCACCCAGTTTCTTCCAGAACTTTTCACCTTCATGCAATCCTAGCTATTTACACAGTGCAGTTGACAGATTTGATATTTACACACCTACCAAAAAACCTGGAACTTCTCATTTTCAAAGAGTGCTTAAAACATTCTGGCAAGGCTACAAATGCTGGGAAAAGTGTTGGAAATACTCATGTAGCCAGGCAACAACTATTGAGAGAAAAAGAAAGTTAACAGTCCAGTCTGATGACCTTCATCAGCTCAGATGAAAGATTATCAACCCAAAGCATTAACCTTTGTTTTTATTTCCACAGATGGTGCCTACTCTACTGCGTGTTTGCAGTACTTGCTGGTTGTGTTTCAGTGGGGGTGGACTTACTTTCGACATCCAGCATTATGAAGAGCTCATTGAATCCAGCAGAATTGGAGGCATTGCAGATATACTGGCCGGAGTCCTGCAGGCCCACATGAGGAATGACCAATGATCCATCAACAATCTTGTGTTGCCATGGCAATGGGGCCCGCAGTTTAGACCACTGAATAATTGGAGTGGGATAACCTAGAGACCAGAGGGAAAATCAAGGGTTAATTCAAAAAAAGTGTCACAAAGGAATCTTTTTCCCTTTTGTTTTGACCAGGCTGGCATTTAATACTAGATACCTATACCCTTACCAATTCTGAGAGCTGTTCCTTTTTACAGAGGTTTTATATTAAAGACTAGTGTGAATCTCACTGGAAACATCAGGTAGCTAGAAAGTACAATTCCCAAAGTTGCCTCAGTTACAAAGTTTACTCAATCTAGAAGAATTGAGGGACATTAATCTGAGAGGGGAATGTCGCATGTCAGATTAAAGAATAGGTCAGAAAAGGACCATGAAGAGGCTACAAACTCATTTCTCTGATAAAGAGGAAGACACAGTAAAGGAAAAATTTTATACCTATATAGGAATGTAATCACTAAATGGTGGTGAATGGTCACTAAACTAAAGGAAGGGATACAGGGATTCTTGTGAGTGAGGGTCTCTTATTGCCATCCTGCATGACATTAGCACCCCTGCAGTGGTGTAAACAAGTTTTGTACCCTGCTGAACCCTTCCGGTGGCTTTTGAGAGTAACTATTGACCCATTCTGTACTCTACCAACTAATATCCCAGGTAGCACAAATACCATCATGTCAATTCTGGAATGTGTTCTGCTGACCATTACCTCAAACTAATTACATCGCAACTAATTGTCGGCTGTCCGCCGATTTTGATGATGACAACTATGTTTGTGCAGCTCATCTGATGTGTGTTTGGAGGTGGCTGTAGAGGCCAATTCTTAAACGGCATAGATGTATGGGGACAAGGGAATTGTCCTGATTCTGTAGGCAAGGCTGTTGCCGCTGCTTTTCCCTTCTGTCGAGCGGTGTCCAGCTCTGCGTGACGCCCATCTTCTAAGTTGCTGTAAGCAAGTTTAACAGGTGTGCCAACCAGTTCTGTCGGGTGCCCTATGTTTCAGAGATCAGGGAGTAAGCCCGCTATAAGCAATGCTGGCTTTCACATAGTCTTTTTACCTCTTATGAGGTCCATCATGGCTTCTGCTTCCTTGTGATAATTGGCCATACAGCAGCTGCTTAGGGAGTCTGGAGTCCTCAATGTGTTAAACATACCTGCTCCAATGAAGCTGTGCTTTCAGGATCACGGCTTCAATACTGGTAGCCTTAGCCCTGTTAAGGACTTCCAGCTTTGTGACAGTCATTCCAGTGGATACCTATAATGGATCTCAGGCTGCGCATGTGAATTGCTCCAGGAATTTGAGTTGCCTTTTGTACATGGTCCACATTACACAACCATTCGGGAGGCTAGTGAACACAGCCTTGTACAGGTTGATCTTAGTGAACATCTGGAAATTGTGCTGGCTTAGCTCAGCTGATTGCAGGCAGCCCAGGCTCTGACTAGCCTTGCAATTCCTGTTCATTTCTTTATCCACAAAATCATCACTGGAGCTGACACTGCTGAGGTGTTTGAATTCCTTTACTACCCTCAGTGTGTGCCTTCCATGGTGATGGAAGGTGACACAACAGTGGATCCTGAAGCAGGCCTCTGTTTTGTGTAGACTGATGGTGCGGACAAAGTGACACGTGTGGGCCATTGGAGTGTAGACATCCTCATAGAGGATGACTCTTTTAGCTGTCCTGGATTTGGATGCAGATCAAGCGATGATCCATCGAGTCTGTGCTCTAAGGACACCCTGTGTTCAAGACCCCTGACTGCATGGTTGAGTGTGCAGGTGAAAAGGAGGGTGAACAGCATGAGGGAAGCACAGAGCCTTGCCTCGTGCCATATAGTGGGATCAATAGTGATGAAATCAGCATAGTCAGCCCTTCGACAAAAAAAGAAAGCTGATCAGGATTGGTTTGACAAAAGTGAAGAAAACATCACCAGGATTCTGGAAGAGAAGCAGAAGGCATTTCTTGTATGGCAGAAGGACTTTTTTTCCATCTTGAAACATAATCACTTCAATCATCTTCAGAAGCAAGCACAGGCTGCACTACGCAGAATGTGAGCTGAATGGTGGGAGAGAAAGGCAAAGGAAATCCAATAATACACTGATCAAAAAAAACTTTAAAGATTAAAACAATCTATGGACCACACAAGTTGCACCACGCCCCTTCTGTAAGCAGACAGCACAGTCCATTCTCAGAGAGAAGAAGAGCGTTCATGGACAGGTATAAAGAGCACTTCCACAACTCGTTCAACAGGTTCTCTATCACAGACCAAGCTGCACTCGATCCAATCCCCCAGAAACTCACTGCCTACAACTTTAATCTCCCTCCTACTGTGGCTGAGGTCGAGTAAACCAATGCTTGCTTAAATTCTGGAAAAGCCTCTGGAAGGGATGAAACCTCTGCCAAGATCTTTAAGTCAATGAGTCCACTATGGACCCTAAATGACATTCTGACAAACATCGGGGAAACAGAAATACAACAGACGCAATGACCTCAGAGACACTTGGATCGTACCTCTTCAAGAATGAAAGCAGCAAAGCTGACTGTGATAACTATCACAGTATCTTGCTGCTGTCGATCTCTGGGAAGGTCCTAACCCACATCATTCTCAACTGTCAAATCACCATCATATCAGAGAAGAAACTGCCTGTGACACAATGTGAGTTCCATTCTGGAAAAAGCACCATTGATACGATATTCGCTGTCCATCAGGTTCAAGAAAAATGTATTGAGCAGAACCTGGATCAGTGACTTCAATAGGATGTCCATGCAAATTCATCACTCTTGCTCGTCTCTTCAACGATGATATGACTGGCCTTGTTCTCTCAAATGGGGAAGCCTCAGAGCCATTCAATAATTAATTACTGTTTCCTTAATTATCGTTTTAACGAAGTAGACATTTTCAAAAGTACTAGAAGTTCCCAAGATTATGAATTTTTCAAAGAATCCAAGCAAAGTGTTCAAAATATCAGAGACAAGCTCAAATTAGGAAAATGGAAATACAAAGGCAAGAGAAATGGAGGTTTCCCTATCCAAAGGAGACAGGGGAATTGGAACAATAGTTTCATGCAGCAAAGGCAATTGTTGCATTTCTGACATGACTGCAAAAGATGTGTTTAAGATGAGTGAGCTAAGCTGACCCTTGAATTAGCAGCTAACATCTTGGAACCAATACCCTTTGCTTATACTAATAATTTCCTAAGTTAATGTTGTGGGTAAGAAGCAGAGAAACCCAGTCTGGATACACAGTGAAATTAAACATTGCCCTTACAACAGGAACGTTTTACATTTTCCTTTAAGCTTTGCATTATTGTAGCAGTTTATTTTGGCAAATAATTTTAAGCTTTTCTATTGAGATATGTAAGACTTGCCCTTAGTGAAGTTCAAGGTAACGGAATGAAATATTCATCTCATGACGGGCAAGCCTGCTGACATTCCAGACTCATTCTTGGACACATTCACAATCACCTACGAGACCTAAGTAGGCTAGATAAGGAAGAGGCATTCAATAATATCCTAAGCTTTATGATCAACACCAGACATTGTCAATGTCATACACACCAGTAGCTGAACAACGCAGGGTGACAGTCTGGCCTGCAGTGGTGGTTATTGAAGGTTCCTCTGCAGTAACCTGAGGAGCTTGCGGTGTGGAGGCTGAACGTTCGACTATCACCTCCACCTGTGCTTCTGCTTTTCCAAACATATTCGTTGACCTGCAGGAGTAGATTCCAGAATCCTGCAGCCGGGCAGAAGTAATCTGAAATGGGAATTTCAATAACTGGGATTAAATGGGCACAAAGGTTATAGTTCCACTAGTCACAAATCATTGAAAAATTAAGTAACACACATTGAGTGTCTATTGTTGATCACTCATGGCAGTGAACCTAGAGTAATTAAGGCAAAGTAGCGGTAAAGTTTATTGGATCAGTGAGAGGTGGTTGAAGTCAGTTCCCTTTTTATAAGGTTCACATTGCCCTTATTTTTACATAATAGCGATTCTGGCTGTTGGAGGGAACAAGCTTTCTCTGTGGCGTAGGATGAGAAGCTGGGCTGACATACTGCATTCCTGGGCTAATCTGCTGCACCAGTGCTGGGATGGTGTAACTCCAGTAATTTCCACTCTCAACATCGACTTTCATATTTAGTGGAAGAAATCGATATATAAATATGATTACAATTTAACAGAAAGAAAAAAGCACGTATAAGGTCAAAATTGTCTAAATGTATATAACCTAAAGATATTTTAAACTGGGATTTAAAGTGACATTTATTTCTTTGTGTTCTTTGCAACGGATAATGGCTTTTCTTGCTGAAGTTATGCACATACCATTGGAAATATCAGAGACCTCAGATGGTGGAATCTGAAGGAAAAAAGCATGTCATAGGAATGAGTCAGCAACAAACATTTCTGGTTGAGACCCTGCATCAGGACTGAGACTGTAGAGGGAACACTCTCAGTAGCAGTGTCACTACCCTAAACCTCAACCAAACCTTTCCCTTCAAAGATGCTGCCACAGCCAATGAACTCCAGAGGTATGTTTCCATGCACCTGTTTCTGCCTGAGCATCCTCTTTGTTTATGCTGTGTAATTGTGCAACAAGTGTGATGCAAAGTGTGAAGTTTAAGAGACTACTAGACAGGTATATGGAGGAATTTAAGGTGGGGAGGTTACATAGAGGCAGGGTTTGAGGGTTGGCACAACATTGTGGGCTGAAGGGCCTGTACTGTGCTGTACTATTCTATGTTCAAACATAGCCTGGACCTGTTGTAGATCGTTAGGCAGTAAAAGGAAGATCCTTCAGAGGATTTTAAGGTAACACTGCCCAGAGTTCATAGATTTCCCACATCACAGAAATGGTTAAAAATCAGAGAAACTAATCTGTTAAAACAGGGAATTGTTGTGGTGCTTATTTCATCAGCCTGGTGTGATTCTGTGCAGTTGGACTTGTTGATTTATAAGAAAACACTGTGCCAGTAATTGAGGCTCTACACAACCAGGAGTAATCTGCAGAGTATATGATGTTTGTGCCAAAGGTAAATGGACATTTGTTTTGCATCAGCAATCTTGCTCATTCCATCGTCCTCCCAACTTTACATAAAATAGCTCTTTGAATTTGTACATAATTGCATGCTCTATGTGCACAGTAACTTTAATTAACCCAGCGAGAGTACACCAACCTAAATCATTATACAAGCATCTTGCCCATACTGATCATAGTTTTGCTCTGTGAGGACAAGATACAGCAGTAAATGGCCTGCATCCGTTTGTAGTGTAGGGGGAACCAAATGCAATATTTCTACATTTATTGACAAAATGAAACTGGGTGGACAAATAAGTTTGTAATGGGGATGCAAAGAGTTTTCAGGGTGATTAGGACAAGCTGAGACAGTGGACAACTTCATGACTGATGCAGAACTAATGTGAAGTTGTTCACTTTGATTGGAAGAAAACAAAATGTCTGAGTTACTTAAATCATATACAAAGTGCTCTGGGCATCTTTGTTCACCAGTCACAGACAGCAAACACATGCGGATACAGCAGACAGTTAAGAAGGCAGGATGTATGTTGGATTTCCTTGCAAGGGATTTTGAGCACAGGAGCAAGGAAGTTCTACACAGTTATACAGAACCTTGGCGAGACCACACTGGGAACATTGTAAAATGACCAGGAATCCTCACTAAAGAAAGGGCGTGCAACAACGGTTCACCAGACTCACTGCTGGAATTCAGATTAGAACTCAGTACTCAAAGATAAAAATGTGCTTTATTTGTCACAAGTACATCAAAACATACAGCGAGATGCGTCGTTTGCATCAAGTCAAATTAGCGAGAATTGTGCCGGGCATCCTGCAAGTCTCGCCATGCCAACAGAGCATGCTCACAACTTACTAACTCTAGCCATACCTCCTTTGGGAAGGTGGGAGGATATCAGAGCACGGGGAAACCCACGTGGTCATGGCAAGAAGGTACAGAGTCCTTGCAGACAGCAGCAGGAATCTTACAGCTGTCCCGATAAAGCTATGCGTAGGAGATCTCGGTGAGACATACAAAACTCTATTTGACATTGGTTTATTCTTGTCACATGTTCCAAGAAACAGTGAAAAGCTTGTCTTGCATACTGTTCATACAGATCAGATCATCACACAGTCACCGAATGAGAATAAGGTAAAACAATACCAACACGAATAAAGTGAAGTGGTTGTAGGGAAAATGTTTCCCCCAAGCTCAAATTTGTCAGAGACAATGTTGGAAGAAGTGGGAATGAGAATTATGAATCATAACCAAAATGAGAAAATAGCAGCAACACTCAGCAGGTCAGGCAGCATCTGTGGAGAGAGAACAGAGATAATGTAGCAGGTTGAAGATCATTGTCAGAATTAAGGGTCAATATTTACTCACTGTCAGGATGGGATCGCCTTCCTTTAGCACCCGTCTCCCCAAGTTGTTCCTTGTCCTGCCATTAACCCGATGCCAGCTTATTGTAGGACGAGGCTCTCCCATACCTACACACTCCAGTGTAATGGAATTGCCCACACCGAGCCGGACTGGACCTTGGGGAGAGATGGACACAGTGGGAGGCCCTAGGAGAGAGTAAAATTCCACTGATGAAGCAGACACCAATGAGCACAGATCATTTTGTATAGTGGAGGACTGGCCATGTTCCACTCAGACTTCAGATGACAGTCAATTCATCCTACTGGCAGCTTAGGTGGGCAAAACTTCAAGGCAAAATTACCCCAGAACCCATTGCAAAATAAATGTCCCATTGCTCTAAACAGAAGCTTCAGCATCGACAAGGCAGCCGATGGCCAAACAAGCAAGGGAAAGGACAGATTTTCATATCCTGATCTTGAGCAACACACAGAAAACAGGCACCACGTGGTGTAGTGGTTAGCATGACGCTACTACAGCTCGGGGCGTTCCGGTCGGAATTGAGAATTCTGTACATCCTACCTGTGGAATGCGAGTTTCCCCCGGCTCGTCCAGATACCACCCTCCCTCCACACAGTCCAAATTCGTACCGGGTGGGCTCGCTGGTCATTGTAAATTGTCTGTGATTAGGCAGTGGTTAATTGGGTTTGTCAGGGTTGTCACAGTGGCATCGTTCGAAGGGCCGGAAGGATTGACTCCATGTGCATTGCTAAATAAATACATAATGCTGGGGGAACTCAGTAGGTCAGGCAGCGTATCTGGGGGTGGGGGGTGCAACTGAACAGTCAACGTTTTGACCCAAGTCCCTTCTTTCAGGATTGGAAAGGAAGGGGGCAGAAGCCAGAACAAGGTCGGAGGAATGGGGGGTGGAGTATACAAGCTGGCAGGTGAGGGGGTAGGTGGGTGGAGGAGGGGTGATGTTGTGAGCTGGCAGGTGAGGGGTAGGTGGGTGGAAGAGGGGGGATGTTGTGAGCTGTGAGGGGTGGGTGGGTGGAGGAGGGGGGAATGTCGTGAGCTGGCAGGTGAGGGGTAGGTGGGTGGAAGAGAGGGGATGTTATGAACTGGCAGGTGAGGGGTAGGTGGGTGGAGGGGGGGGATGTTATGATCTGGCAGGTGAGGGGGTAGGTGGGTGGAAGAGGGGGGGATGTTATAAACTGGCAGGTGAAGGGTAGGTGTGTGGGTGGGAGAGGGGGAGCTGGCAGTTAACAGGCAGTAGAGGTAGAGGTATGTTACACATATTTTAAATTTGCAGGATGCCCCAAATACCACAGGACTAATACACTACCCTCTGCAGCTGGGTACGGAAAAGGCCCCTGATAATATGTACAATGTGGTTGCAAACACTAGAATGAGATAAATAACTAATATAGTTAAACTTTACTTGGGTTTCAAGCTGAGTACAGGTATCGATTATGACTGACGTTTCAATGACAAACTCTGCCACCTTCTTTATATATCGTCATATACGCTGGAAAGCACATGATCCACTTCTTCAACTAATGTAGATATTTTAGCGGAAATGAGTGGGGATAAATGTGGTTGGACCCAGGTGGGAGTACAAACCTTTACCCTCTCAAGGAGCCTGGGGCCCTTTACTTTGAACTAAGACAGTAGACATCTCCGGGCTTTGCATCTTACTGAAAAAGAGGTGCCAAAGAGCAGCAGCCGTTGGCACAGCAATGCAGTGACATCCACCAATCCTGACACGAGCTGGAGAAAACCACAAATCAGCCCAAGCTCACACTAAAACTAGAAAGCAGGCACATCAAAAACAGGCATCGTTGTTGTGCCAAGAAAACTGTTGACAAATTGCAGAGATAAATGGATAAATGAAGCTTACAGCTTTACAATAGTCTTACAGCTTTGTACCTTGCACGATCAGAGTCGTTATTCTGAATGCCGACCCAAACCGATTGCGAGCCACACACTTGTACTGGCCTTGGTCTTGTTGGCTAATCCTACTGATGGTTATGACAGAGCCATCACCACTGATCTTCATATTGTCTGAAACACCAGGCAAACAGGAGAGATGTTAATTTCATATAGTATTACATTGCTTTAAACTTTCCTTGTGCTCTGCGCATTAGTACTCTAAATGTTTCCAAGTAGTAAAGCAAAATAGCGAGGTGATGGCTAACAATTTATCAAAGTCCCCCTTCAGCTGCCAGAAATCTGAGATCAATGTAGTTGGTTTGTTTGAAACCAGAGTAATATTAAAAGCTCGTCCTTCAGCTCCAACACTATACCTTCGATTAGTTTTCATTCTTTGGACCTCACAGTATCAAAACTCATAATAAACCATTTCTCAAATTTCAGTAGGCAAGGAAAATATACGTAGACATCAAACATCTCAATATCACTGATCAAAATTCATACCATAACTGCATTTCAAACCTGAAGGAACAGTTATAAAGTTTGCTGGAGTGGAAATCAAAGCTGTGGATAACTTTCTCTCCATGAAATAGGTTATTCTGAATGGAACACAATCCTGACATTAGAGCATAGAGTATAGCATTGGAAAGGCCATTCGGCCCATGACATGCCACACTTGATGTCAATTTATATTAAATGTCCTTCTCCTGTGTATCATCATGTCCCTTCATATTCAGTGTCTATCTGAAAGGCTCAAACTCGACCAACCTGCCTGCTTACACTATTACCCCGAGTAACCCTTTCAGGCTCCTACCACTCTCTGTGTAAAAAGCTTGCCCCTCACCTCATCTTTAAACTTCCTCCATCTAGCCATAAAAGTACATCCCCTGGCTTTGATATTTCTACCGTGTGGAACAGATTTAGATTGTGCCCCATCTATACCTCCCATAATTTAAAAAAACCTCTGTCCAGTTTCCCATCAGCCTCTGATGCTCCAGGGAGAAAAACCCAAGTTTGTCCTCCTTGTAGCTCATATCATCCAATCCAAGCAGCAGTGATCTGCACTCTTCCTATAATGTGGTGAGCACAACTGCACACGGTACTCCAAACACAGTTTAGCTATAATTTTTTATGACTCTCCTTACTCTTATACTCAGCAGCCTTCCCAATGCTAAACACCTTCACCACCTTATCTACTCACGTAGCTACTTCCAGTGAACTATGCACCTAGATCCCAAAATCTCTCTGTATCTCAATGCCACTAATTGGTCTATCATTAACTGTATACGTTCTCTTTTTCTTTGACCTCTTAACTTCACACTTGCCTGGGTTAAACTCCATCTAACTCTTCTCTGCCTATCTGTAACAGTATTCTCTGATAGCTCCTTACACTGTCCACGACACCAGTCTTGATGTCATCCATAAAACCTATTAATCTACAGTTTCAAACAATTATTTTATATATAAGTGTGGCCTATGGTTAGGCCACACTTAGACCCCCTCCAGTTCGCCTACCAGCCCCGACTAGGAGTTGAGGATGCCATCATCTACCTGCTGAACCATGTCTACGCCCACCTGGACAAGCCGGCGAGCACTGTAAGGGTCATGTTTTTTGACTTCTCCAGTGCGTTCAACACCATCCGCCCTGCTCTGCTGGGTGAGAAGCTGACAGTGATGCAGGTGGATGCTTCCCTGGTGTCATGGATTATTGATTACCTGACTGGCAGACCACAGTCGTGAGCTTGCAACACTGTGTGTCAGACAGAGTGGTCAGCAGCACTGGGGCTCCACAGGGGACTGTCCTGTCTCCCTTTCTCTTCACCAGCTACACCTCGGACTTCAACTACAGCACAGAGTCTTGCCATCTTCAGAAGTTTTCTGATGACTCTGCCATAGTTTGATGCATCAGCAAGGGAGATGAGGCTGAGTACAGGGCTACGGTGGGAAACTTTGTCACATGGTGCGAGCAGAAACATCTGCAGCTTAATGTGAAAAAGACTAAGGAGCTGGTGGTGGACCTGAGGAGGGCTAAGGCACCGGTGACCCCTGTTTCCATCCAAGGGGTCAGTGTGGACATGGTGGAGGATTGCAAATACCTGGGGATACGAATTGACAATAAACTGGACTGGTCAAAGAACACTGAGGCTGTCTACAAGAAGGGTCAGAGCTGTCTCTATTTCCTGAGGAATCTGAGGTCCTTTAACATCTGCTGGATGATGCTGTTCTACGAGGCTGTGGTGGCCAGTGCTATCATGTTTGCTGTTGTGTGCTGGGGCAGCAGGCCGAGGGTAGCAGACACCAACAGAATCAACAAACTCATTCGTAAGGCCAGTGATGTTGTGGGGGTGGACTCTCTGACGGTGGTGTCTGAAAAGAAAATGCAGTCCAAGTTGCATGCCATCTTGGACAATGTCTACCATCCACTCCATAATGTACTGGTTAGGCACAGGAGTTCATTCAGCCAGAGACTCATTCCACCGAGATGTAACACTGAGCGTCATTCCTGCCTGTGGCCATCAAACTTTACAACTCCTCCCTCAGAGTGTCAGACACCCTGAGCCAATAGGCTGGTCCTGGACTAATTTCCACTTGGCATAATTTACTTATTATTATTTAATTATTTATGGTTTTATATTGCTATATTTCTACACAGTTCTTGGTTGATGCGACTGTAACGAAACCCAATTTCCCCCGGGATCAATAAAGTATGTCTGTCTGTATAATCACAAAAATAAACCCAGAGGTCCCAGCACCTTTCTTTACTGAGAAAGGCCTAGAGGGAAGAAGTCATCACCCTGACACAGTGGTGTCAAGAAAACAATCTCCCCCTCGATGTCACAAAAACAAAGGAGCTGGTTATGGATTACAGGAGCAATGGAGACGGACTAACCCCTATTGACATCAATGGATCTTGGGCTGAGAGGGTAAACAGCTTCAAGTTCCTTAGCATCCACATCACTGAGGGCCTCATGTGGTCTGTACACACCAGCTGTGTGGTGAAAAAGGCGTAACGGTGCCTCTTTCACCTCAGACGGTTGAGGAAGTTTGGTATCGGCCCCAAATCCTAAGAACTCTCTACAGGGGCACAATTGAGAGCATCCTGACCGGCTGCATCACTGCCTGGTATGGGAACTGTAGCTCCCTTAATCTCTGCAGAGAGTGGTGCGGACAGCCCAGCGCATCTGTAGTTGTGAACTTCCCAACAGTCAGGACATTTACAAGGACAGGTGTGTAAAAAGAACCTGCAGAATCACTGGTGACCCAAACCATCCCAACCACAATCTATTCCAGCTGCTATCCTCCAGGAAGTGGTACCGTAGCATAAAAGCCAGGACCAACAGGCTCCAGGACAGCTTCTTCCACCAGGCCGTCAGGCTGATGAACTCACGATGATTTGAGTGTACTCTATATTACACTGACTGCTTTATTTATTATAAATTACTTCGATTGCACATTTCGATGGAGACGTAACGTAAAGATTTTTACTCCTCATGTATGTGAAGGATGTAAGAAATAAAGACAATTCAATTCAATAATACCATTAGTCAGGAACACCCAGCCAGAATAATAATCTTCCACCCTCTACTCTCTTTCTTTTATGGGTTATCTAGTTCTGACTTCAAACTTGCTTTTCACCCTAGATCCCATGCACCTTCATCTCAGAGTCAACTTACTATGAAAAACCTTAGTGGATGCTTTACTAAAATGCATGTAGATAATATCTGCTGCCTTAACCTCATCAAGATCCTCAACCATTTACCAGTGGGCCATGCTTTTCCAAATGTGCACATACCTTATCACTCAGCATCCTTTCCAATAGTTTCCCTACCACTGACTCAACACTCACTGGCCTACAGTTACCTGGCTTACCTCCATTCCCTTTCTTGGACAACACTGGCTACTCTTAAGTCCCCTGGGACCCAACCTGTTGTTATTCAGAACACAAAGATCTATATCACAGTTCTGTCGAAAAATACTTTCCAAAGACGGAAAGTACTGGTTTGCTGGTTAGCCCATCAGGATTCAGTCACGCGGGAGTCATTCTTCAGAATGACAAGATTCCCTTACAGCCAACACAAATCCCCTGCATGGTTGCACCCACCCGTCTGCAGGTGATGGTGAATCTCTGGAATTCTGTGGAACTGCACAACTGGAGGGATTTAAGGATAAGGTAAGATTTCCTTTCTATCTTCTGTAGATGTGTTTTGAAAGGATGAGTTGGTTATAAGGTACTGCAGAATAAAGGAGACGAGACCTGGGCTAGATCTGCCACAGTCAGATTGACTATGGGGCAGCTAGCGGGACCAGTTGGCCTTGCTCCTGCACCAATTTTCTCACCTCCTTCTGTGTTCTTGTCTGCTTTCTAGAATGTAATGTGTGGTTAAAGGAATAGCAGAGGATATGAGGGAAATGACACTGCTTATAGACAAGCATTACTTCCAATGAGGTTTGGTCATTGATTCCACTTAAATTTTATTAATTTCTGTTGCCACCGACTAATGCACAGAAGGCCCCCAGTGCTTTAGGATTTGGCACCTTGTGGAATTTTCACACTCAGCAAAAAGGAGAAAATGCATAAAATCCTCCCTGAACTCCCCACCTGTGTCTCCATAATCATAAATAAAATGGGTAATTTTAAACTAGGTTTCATTTACTCACTGGACCTTAGTGCATAATGAAACAAACTGAGACTGAATATGGTGTAATTGATGCAATAGGAATGGAATATTATAATTTATTTGTGTGTGTTAATTATGGAATTACACACTCATTGGCTACTTTATTATGTATACCTGCTCATTATTGCATGTTAATCACCTGCTTGTTAATGATTGCAGACATGGTCAAGAGGTTCAGTTGTTCAGACCAAACATCAGAATGGGGAAGAAATGGGATCTAAGTGACTTTGACCATGAAATGACTGTTGGTATCAGACAGGGTGGTTAAAGTATCTCAGAAACTACTGATCTCCTGGGATTTTCATGCACAACAGTCTCTAGAGTTTATAGAGAATGGTGTGAGGAACAAAATACATCCAGTGAGTGGCAATTCTGCGGGAGAACACACTTTGTTAATGAGAGCGGTCAGAGGAGAATGGCCAGATTGGTTCAATCCGACAGGAAGGTGACAGTAACTCAAATAACCACATGTTACAACAGTGGTGTGCAAAAGAGCATCTCTGAACAAACAACTTGGAAACAGATTATCTACAGCAGCAGAAGACCACAAACATATGCTCACTGACCACTTTACTAGATCCAGGAAGTACTCAATAAAGTGCCCACCGAGTTTATGTCAAATGAAGAGCAAAATACTGCAGAAGCTATCAATTTGAAATAAAACCAAACTTGTTGAAAGTATTCTGCAGTTTAGGCAGTACCTGTGAACTGAGAGCACAGTTAACATTTCAAGTTAACCTTCAAAGTATTTCCAGTATTTCACACTTTTACTGTTGAAAACTGTAATCAAATGGCCTTTGGTAAAGGGTCCCCACATAAATATATTCCAAGCAATGCCCACCTCCTTTTCTAATAGCAGATTGAACATCAATGGTTCATGGTGGTCATTTCAGTCTCTGAGCAATGTTAGTACAGGAACAAGGTGGTGATCTTCATGTGATGCCTGTAGTTTCAGGGCCAGCAACGGCAATGCCCCAACAGTTACTGCTATCAACACCTCTAACCCTGCCCCTCAAAGATGAAACATATTGCAATTAATTCCAGCACTGATCTGCTTCTAACAGAACTCTGCTGGGAAAGAAGACATTCACCTGGTTGGCGTTGATGAGGAGTTTTCCACTCTATCGTGAATGGCCGAGCTCCCTCCGAAACTTGACACTTAAGGGTCACATCATTGCCTTCAATTTCTGTAACATCCCGTGGCCCAGGCATTATAACAGGTAACTGGTCCCCTACAGCGCAATACATAAAAATATAAAGTTAGTTATGAGGGGTATAAATAGGGTGAATGCATGCAGGCTTTTCCTCCCGAAGTTGGATGAGACCAGAACTAGAAGCCATAGGTTTAGAGTAAAAGGTGAAATGCTTAAAAGGAATCTGAAGGGGAGCTTCTTTACTCAGAGAATGGTGCAAGCGTGGAATGAGTTACCAGCAGAAATGGTAGATACGGGATGAATTGTAACATCTAAGAGGTAAAGAACATAGGTACATGGATGGGAAGGGGAAAGAGGGTTTGGTCCTGGTGCAGGTAGAGAGGACTATGCAGAAGCAAAGTCAGCATGGATAAATGAGCTAAAGGGTGTGTTTCTGTGTTGATGTAGCCTGAGACTCTATATGCTAACTGCTGGAGTTTAATAAAAATTTACAAACTCTCTGTACTGGAAAGATGATGAATTTCCATCTCCACGTCATGACAAATGCACCTGGGCTACTGAGTAATGAATTGGAAAATCTGTGGCCAAGCGACAGCCGGCAAAATCAACAAGTAGCAATGAGAAATGCAACCAAATCATTTTTTCCTGTCTGATGAAGTTCGGGTCCATTACTTTCAGACAGAAGTCTCTTTAACTCTAAAGCTGAGTCATATAATAAACCACGACTACCCCTTCCCCCATCCCTGTTCTTACCCAAATGCCCTGCCAAGTTTTCTCTTCATATATTTATCATATTCCCTTCTGAATTTTACGACTGAACCTGCTTCCCCTAGCTTCTGAAGCACCAGGTTAAAGATCATGATAATTCCCTCCAGGTAAAAATGTCTGCACATGTTGCTTATTCGTTTTGTCACAGTTGCTTCCCTGGCAAGCACAAGAATGGTGCTATACAGAGCAGAAGCATTGCATTTTACCACATTCATATCAGCTACTGCAGCATGACACTGGTCCTACTGACATGCATTATTAGATCCATAGTCTCCAATGCCTTGGTAATTCAAATGTCGTCAATATGTGAGTTAATACCTTAGTATTCTTTTCTTTACATCACGGAAGAAGGTATGTCATGTCTCCAATTTGCATCCCCTTATGCATTCCCCCCTTGACTTTTTTCTCTCACGTGCTTACCATCCCCATCCATTGCCCAACAACCTATCACAGAGCAATTTACAATGGTTAGTTAACCTAGTAACTAGCAAGACTTTGAGATATGAGATGAAACTCATGGTTGAACCCAGCCGTGACCCAGCAATTCTATCAGCTGCATCACTGTGCCTCCCTTACTTACTATTTCAATATCATAAGACCAAAAGTCATAGGAGCCCATCGAGTCTGCTCCACCATCCTTCAAAATGGCTAGATTATTATCCCTCTCAATCCCATACTCCATAACCTTTGACGCCCTGTCTAAACAATCTCCAATTTAAATATATTCAATGACTTAGCCTCCACAGCTGAAGTGGGAATGAACTCCACAGATTTATCATCCTCTGGCTCAAGAAATGCCTCCTCATCTTTGTTCTAAATGGATGTCCCTCTGTAATGAGGCTGTGCTCTTTGGTCCTAGAAACACCCTTTCCACATCTATTCTAGGTATTTTAATATTCACTAAGTTTCAATCAGATCCACTCCCTTTCTTCTGAACTCCAGTGGGTACAGGTCAGAGACATCAAATGCTCCTCATACATGGGAAACCCTAGGTAATTTCTCAGGTAAGGACATGCTCGACACAGCAAAGGGCCTGTATTGTGCTGTAGGTTTTCTATGTTCTACATTAAACCTTTGATTCCCAGAATCATTCTCATTCTCCAACTATCTTTGTACCATCTGCAAACTTGGCCACAGAGCCATCAATTCCATCATTCAAATCACTAACATATAATGTAAAAAGAGGTGGTCTTAATAATGACCCCAGCAGAACACCATGAGTCACCAGCAGCCAATCAGAAAATGCCCCCTTTATCCCACTTTTTGCCTTCTGCCATAATCTTCTATCCATGAACCTCCTCCACTGCCAGCACATCTTTTCTCAGATAAAGGGCCCAAAACTGCTCACAATACTTCAAGTGCAGTCCGACCAATGCATCAGCACAGTTTCAGCACATCCATTCTGAGATACGGAGCCCAAACCTGCTCACAATGCTCTAAGTGAGGCCTCACCTGTGCTTTATAAGGTTTCAACATTACATTCTTGCTTCTGTATTCTAGTCCACTTGAAATGAATGCTAACATTGCAAATGCCTTCCTTACCCCTCACTCAACCTGCAAGTTAACCTTTAGGGAAAATCTTGCCCGATATACCTGTTGGAATGTTCTGAAGAAATAACAAGCAAGATAGATAGAGAATTGGTTGATGTTGTGTACTTGGATTTTCAGAAAGCCTTTGACAAGGTGCCACACATGAGGCTGTTTGGCAAGCTATGAGCCCAGTAAATATTCTAGCATGGACATAGCAGTAGCTGATTGGTAGGAGACAAAGATGGGAATAAAGAGAGCCTTTTCTGGTTGGCTGCCTGTGATTAGTGGCATTCCACAGGGGTCTGTGTTGGGAATGATTCATTTTACTTTATATGTCAATGATTTGGTTGACAGAATTCACACAAAATGCTGGTGGAACACAACAGGCCAGGCAGCATCTGTAGGGAGCAGAGCTGTCGACATTTCGGGCCAAGACCCTTCGTCAGGACTAACCGAAAGGAAAGATAGTAAGAGATTTGAAAGTAGTGGGGAGAGGGGGAAATGCGAAATGATCATGATCCTTTCCCTTCTCTGTATCACTTTCACCAATCACCTTTCCAGCTCTTAGCTTCATCCCACCCCCTCCGGTCTTCTTCAGAAGGACCTTGAGAAATTAGGAGAATAGACAAAGAAATAACATATGGAATATAGTGTTGGGAAGTGTATGGTCATGTACTTTGGTTGAATAGATAAATAGTTGACTGTTTTCTGATTGGAGAGAATATATAAAAAACTGAAACAGAAAGGAACTTTGGAGTCCTTGTGCAGGATTCCCTAAAGGTTAATTTGCAATTTGAGACTGTGGTGAGGGAGGCAAATGCAATGTTAGCATTCATTTCAAGAGAACTAGAATATAAAAGCAAGAATGTAATGTTGAAACCTTATAAAGCACAGGTGAGGCCTCACTTAGAGCATTGTGAGCAGGTTTGGGCTCCGTATCTCAGAATGGATGTGCTGAAACTGGAGAGGGTTCAAAGGAGGTTCACAAAAATTATTTCAAGATTGAATGGCTTATTATATGAAGAGCATTTCATAGTTCTTGGCCTGTATTCACTAGAATTTATAGGAACGATGGGTGACCTCATTGAAACCTATTGAATAGTGAAAGGCCTTGTGTACATGGAGAGGATGTTTCCTACGGTGAGAGTGTCGAAAACAAGAGGACACAGCCTCCAAATAGAGGGGCATCCTTTTAGAATGGAGATGAGGAGGAATGCTTTTAGCTAGAGAGTGGTGAATCTGTGTAACTTGTTGTCACAGGGAACTGTGGAGGCCAAGTCTTTATGTATATTTAAGGGAGAGGTTGATAGATTCTTGATTGGTCAGGGCATGAAGAGATATGGGTAGAAGGCAGGAGATTAGGGCTGAGAGGGAAAGGAATCAGCCATGATGACGTGGTGGCCTATTTCTGTTCCCATGGAAATAGACAACTGAAGTTCTGGGTTGTGGCCCTTCAACTGGATGCCACCAGGTAGATGGTGGTGTGTTTTCCAGCCATCACTGGCATTGCTTATCTTTTTATATCTGTTAGTTACTTAAAACTTGGGTGTACAAGGTAAAATTTCAAAATTTTGCAAATGACATGGCAGATGAGAAAGTACAGCAAATAGCAAGGAGGATGGCAATAGACTGGTGGAGTGATGTACAATGAGTAAAAGAATAGACTTGGCTAATGGACCAGTTTTAAAAGGTGTGCGAGAAAAGTAAAGGAATCCAGATGCATATGGGTATAAACCCTTGTAAGTGAGACGGCCTATAGTAACCGGTGGTAAAGCATTTGCAGTCCTGGCCAACATAAACTTCTTGAAATGAATGACCTCCGTAGTACACCTCTATGATTCTACAGATCTGTGAGTAACTGGTTTCCAATTCATTTTGAATCTTTAATTAAACCCCTTTCAGTCCCTAAGTAAACCTCTAACCTTTACAATCATTTAAAGCTGTGCATCCCATGATAAAAGTAATTGTAGTTTGCTGGACTTTGATGAGAATATTTTAAAACACATTCTGTGCTCTTCAAAGTAACTACAATTCAACACTACTGATTTAGTTTTGATGTGCTTTTGGGGGGGTTTGTGAAGTCTATTCGCAACAACAAATCACAGTCTGTGATGAAACTCTGCTTAACAACAGTAAACTCTGCTTCCCATTTAGCCCGAAACAGGGCCAAACAATAAAAATGGTGAAATCAGGAGGTGACAAATCAAGCAAAAGTGAAAGAGCAATGATTAGGTTACGTACTGGATGAGGTGGAGATGAGCAAGACTGGAAACGTCAGTTGTTCCATTCCAAAGATGTTTTCAGCACGGCAGACATAATCCCCAACATCTTCAGGAGTCACCTGCAGAATCCGCAGTACCGACCCCTCCACCTGTTCACCAGAAGGAAAAGCACAAGGGTTTGCCACACTGAGCTTCCTTTGCAACAAACACACTCCCACTGAATGGTGCCAACAGTTTCTGAGTACTGGGTTGTTATGCAGATAAGTTTGAGGTGGTTCATTTTGGTAGGTCAAATATGATGGCAGAACATAGCATTAATGTGAAGACTCTTAGCAGTCTGGAGGATCAGAAGAATCTTGTGGTCTGAGTCCATGGGACACTCAAAACTGCTGTGCAGGTTGACTCTGTGGTTAAGAAGGCAAACAGTGCATTGGCCTTCATCAATCATGGGATTGAGTTTAAGAGCCAAGAGGTAATGTTGCAGCTATATTGGACCCTGGTCAGACCCCACTTGGAGTACTGTGCTCAGTTCTGGTCATCTCACTACAGGAAGGATGTGGAAGTCATAGAAAGGGTGCAGAGATTTACAAGGATGTTGCCTGGATTGGGGAGCATGCCTTATGAGAATATGTTGAGTGAACTCGGCCTTTTCTCCTTGGAGCAGCAGAGGATGAGAGGTGACCTGATAGAGGTGTATAAGATGATGAAAGGCATTGATCGTGTGGATTGTCAGAGGCTATTTCTCAGGGCTGAAATGGCTAGCACAAGAGAGCACAGCTTTAAGATGTTTGGAAGTAGGTACAGAAGAGATGTCAGGGTAATTTTTTTATGCAGAGAGTGGTGAGTGCATGGAATGGGCTGCCGGCGATGGTGGTGGAGGCGGATACAATCGGGTCTTTTACCAGACTCCTGGGTTGGTACATGGAGCTTAGAGAAATAGAGGGCTATGGGTAACCCTAGTAATTTCTAAGGACATGTTTGGCACAGCTTTGTGTGCTGAAGGGCCTGTATTGTGCGGTAGGTTTTCTATGTTTCAATATTAAATAAAGAAATAATTGTTCAGAGCTCTTCACCATCAGTTCAGAGGGGTATGTTCATCTCTACACTGCATTGTACCTCAATCTTCTAACATTTGGCATTTATTTCAGAGTGAAACAAGGCAAGTTCCTGTGCTGTCTGGTTGGAGAGCAGCAACAGCACAAGTATTGCTCACTGTTCAATGAGTGGAATCACACTAACGCAGCTTTCCCACTTAATTGTCACAGTCACAAGCGGTACAAGAATCCATGGAATACTAAACTACAAAATTCATCCGGAGAACTTAACAAAAGAACAACAGGTTTCAAAAGCTTTTGTTATTGATAAAGTATGATTGCACTGATTCACATTTCACTATTAAGTTATTTGTTGATATTTTGCCTTATTTCACTTGTTTTAATTTTCAATTTGCAGAACTCCAACCAATTAAAATAAAATCTCATCTTCCTTGACAATGAAATGCTGTTATTTGCACATTCTTTCAGAATAAATGGAATTCAGAGCTCATTGCCACCATTTGAAGTTGAGGCCAGATGTTGGGGTGTGTGAATACATGGTTGGTTACCAGGGGCACCACATGGGATTGACCAGAGGAGGGGACTCTGAGCAAATTGTGGGTTGGATGTTCTGTTTATGTCTCTGATAATAATCCAAAGGTATAGTGCAGGTTGTCACAATTTCATACCTGATGTCTATCGGTGAGAGGACCTGTCAACTTGTACCATGTGATCATGGGCTCTGGCTGCCCTGTGACCTGGCAATGTAACTCCAGCATGCCTCCTTCTCTTACCGAGGTGGGTGTGGGCTGCTCTCTCACTATTGGTGGACCTTCATAGTCTGTAGAGAAGAGATTCAGAAGAGTTATCAAAATTTGGAAAAATCAAGACACTCTCATTGGCTGAACTGAACTGAATGAGGTCAACATAACCAACAGCAATTGGTGCCAAAGTGAGGGCTGGCCCGTAGCATCGATGTTTCAAATTGTATTTGTTAAATTTATCACCTCTGGACCATCTCATACTTCAATGCTCTGTTGACATCTGCCAACACTGAACTAGGTAGAACTTAAATTCAGCAAAAGGTTTGCATATCAGGACCATGGATTAAAGAGGAACCTTCCATTTTCAGGTCAACTCTCTGAGTGACCGGCAGAAACACAGCGCCAAGAAATTGCTCTCCTTCTTGTAACCATGGTGAACTGAAACTAACCATTTTCTGGCTAAGTGCAAAGTTCTTAGAAAATTCCCTTTTTTTAAATAAAAATCACAAATGTTTAATTACAACTCCTCAAAATTGGTTTTAAGCAAACATCTTGCATCTGTTGGTCTCTACTACCCAGCTGACATGTCAGGTCTAAAAAACGTTGCTCTCCTTTGATCAAAAGTGTTTTCATTTAATTCTGCTTAAATTTCAGGAATGCAAATGTGATCCAGTGTCTATAAGCAAATACTGAGACCTAAAAATTTGATGGCATTATACTTATGATGCCAAGTAATACATTTATGTACAAGTAATACATCATACATTTATGATGGCTGTTACATCCAATACAGCAGCAGAGTGTGGAAAATTAATGTAACCTTAACTGCACTGCCCAATATGTCAGTAAAGGCAGGGAAATGAACACAAGGGCCAGAAGCTGAAACAGCTATTCATTCCCTATGTTACATTGGTCAGCATTAAGAGTGGTGAGATCAAAGGACCTTGCCAAGCACACGTGACTAGAGTGACAGATTACGTACAGGATGGTGTGGAGCTGACCGAGACGGAGAATTTGACCTCCTGCATTCCAAGGGCGTTTTCGGCACGGCAGATGTAATCCCCAGTGTCAGCGGGACTCACGTGAAGGATGCGCAGCACGGGACCCTGCACCTGAAGCAGCAAGAGAAAAATCACTCACACTGGGTCCAGTGCCCATGCATGCGCTGGGCACCTCAATACACAAGGCTGATTTGTTTATTGTTTACATTGGTTCCAAATGGAGATTGCAGCAACACACTGTTGCACTGTGCTTTAAAAGACCAAGTCCTCTTCCTCTGTATTCAGCACTCAAATATTAATAATTAGGTACCACTCCAGAAGCAAACAAATGCATCCAGAGATAATCCAAAGGTCAATAGGTGGCTAAAGTTTAAAAGGAAGCAAAATAATTACTTGGCTTGTCTTATTTGGCAGTAGTAACTTGAATCAGAAAATTCAAAAGGACCTTATAGGAGCAGAGGAGGTCATTTAGCCTCTCAGACCATCCCTGCTATCCATCCTGATTATCTACCCTGTGCCAGTTCCTCAAGTGCTCATCTTCCAAGTATTTATCCAGTTCTCTGGCATCTGGCCTCCACCCCACTCTGGAGTAGAGAATTCCAGGAAAATTAGAGAATGAGAAGAATTTCCTATGCACCTTCATTTTAAAAGTTTGTCCCTTACCGTGTAACTATTTTCCCTGTTCAAGACCTTTCCACTTGTGGAACAAACTCAACATCTACTCTATCAACGCCCCTTGGCATCTTCGGTGTTGCAAGATGATCATGAAAAAGATTCTTTTAAACTCCTAAGAAGGGTTTCCCTCTGTGTTGTTAAGGCTGTCAGCCAAGGGCTCAGCGCTGTTGTGTGCTCACAGCAAAGAACAGACCCCAAGTTGAAGGTTACTATTATTGCCCGCATAAAAGCTCCACCACAGGTTGCTACAAGCACCCTTGTAGGAAATAATGTGGTTCTGCCTTGACCCTGTCACTTGATCTCCATGACAGGTTCTCTCATCCCCTCCCCCAACACACACTCACTGCCATTGTAGTTGTTGCCTCCAGTTACAACCTGGTGGTTGCCTTCTTCCTGCATTAATTCCATGAAGTACATAGAACAAGCACAGTGCAGCAACATGCTCTTTGGCCCATCTCGTTGTGCTTACTAATTAAATAGTTTAACTAATCCCTTCTGCCTACATAGTGCTGATATCCCTCCATTTCCTGTGCATTCATGTGCCAGGAGACACAAATGCCTGTATCTTATTTGCCTCTGTCACCACCCCTGGCAGCACATTCAAGACACCCACCACTCTGTGCAAAAAAAACTTGCCCTGCATATCTCTTTTGACCTTACCCCCTCTCACTGTCTAAGTGCAAGTCTGTAACACATATCAGCATCCCTCCCTTCTCCAACACTTCAATACATTATCTGCCACAGAATAACAACCATCTCATCACTTGAAGATCGAACACAATCCCACTTGGATCTTTCTTCAACAAGTTCCTTCATTCTACCATGAAATAATGAACTATAAATCCCACACATTTGGATTTGGATTAAGTAACATCTGAAGAGGAAGCTCACTGTCACTCACAACCTTGATTTACCTGGTGATTGGTTGTTAGACCACCCGTCCTGTACCATGTGACCCTGGGTTCCGGTTGTCCAGTGGCCTGGCAGTGTAACTCCAGCATTTCTCCAACTGTTATTTTGTCAGGAGAGGAGTAAACCCTCACTTTGGGAGCTGTTCCATGTGCTGTGGTGTGGGTGGAGAGCAGAAGAGGAATTTAATGGAAAAATATACCAAAAAAAAAGACAGCAGTGAAGCTGGATCCAATTGAAGTGCAGATACACTTCTTGGCTTCATCATGGACAATTTTTATCCCTCCTGGCTCGAACATCTACTACCTAAATACAACAGCATCCATCTGTGTACTTTTCACCTTCAGTCGCTGCTCTGAGCTTTGCACCTGCAAACAAGCCATGTGAGGGAAGAGTTAACATGCTCACATGAAAGACCTCAAATCCTAAAAAAGCAAGGGTTGAACCTACTGTGAGTTGAAAGGTCATACTTTACTCTTGCAGATTCAGTTAGGAATTGTAGAGGATGTGCATCGAAACAGGGATCTCAGACTTGCTGTAGGTGCAGTCTGCGAATCTGTTAGTGTTCTCATCCAGGAAGAAACCGAACTTGCTGAGAATCCCCCAGCACTTATTTATGTTGGCATTAACGTTTCTGATAACTTACATTATTACAGGCAATTTTTTCTAAAATATTCAATTAACTTTTTTATTTTTGGACTTTTTATTTCAATTCCACAGTTCTGAATATTTCTAAGGTTTGGGGATGGATATGATACCCTCCTCAAAGAGCAAAACTGTAGGAAACAAGAAAGCATGAAATTCTAACTCATTTCCTCACTTATCAACTGTCACGTCCAAAATATTCCACATTTCTTTTCAATGTAGGAAGTAGTTTAGTCCATGGAATCTATGCAGCCTCAACAGCAGTCCTCTTCTCCCACTAATTCTACTCACACAGCATTCAAATTACGAAGTAAATTTACTAACAATGTCATAAACACAAGAGTTTTTGCAGCTGCTAGAAATCCAGAACACACACACACAATGCTGGAGGAACTCAGCAGGTTGGCTGTATCTATGAAAGTGAATAAACAGTTGACATTTTGGGCCAAGACCCCTCAACAGGACTGGAAGGAAGGGGGAAATATGCCAGAATGAAAAGGTGGGGGAAGGGAAGGGGAACAACTTAGAAGGTGATAGGTGAGTGGAAAAAGTCAAGGGCTAGAGAAGGAGGAAATGATAGGAGAGGAGAGGAGAGTGGACACTGGGAAAAAGGGAAGAAAGAGGGGCACCAGGGGGAGGTGATAGGCGAGTGAGAAGTGGTAAGAGACCAGACTGGGGAATAGAAAAAGAAGAAAGGGGGAAAGGAAAAGAAAAAAAATGACCAGAAGAAGAAATCAATGCTCATGTCACCAGGTAGGAGGCTCAAACCTCCTCCTCTCCTATCATATTGCAGCCATTCAGAAAAAAAGGGAATATAATAGTTTTATGGAAAAAGTGTATATGAACAAATATTGACAAACAGCCAATATGCAAATAAAAATAATACTGAGAATAAGGGCTGTAAAGAGTCTTTGTAAGTGAATCCATACAGTGTAGTGGTGAATGAAGCACTCCACATGGACTCAGGACCCTGGTAGTTCTAGTGAACATAGGTCAAATAATGGGCACAGATTTGAAATATTTTTCTCCTTAAATATTGCTTTAATTGATCTATGAGGTGGGCTCCTTCCTTCTATAGCACTCTATTAAATTGTCTCTTCAAAGACCTCCGAAACTTGGTTCACAACATTTAAAGCTGAGCACAGATGCAGTCAGAACTTGGTTATAAGGTCAATAACAGTTGGTGCAAATCAAAAATTTTGGAGAATAACAGGTAACATACTTGTCAAAGTGATGGAGACGGAGAATCTGACCTCCTGCATTCCAAGGACATTTTCAGCGCGGCAGATGTAATCCCCAACGTCCGCGGGAGTCACGTGAAGGATGCGCAGCACGGGACCTTGCACCTGCAGCAGTAAGAGGAAAATCAGAGCCTCTGTCATTCACACTAGGTTAGACTGGGTCAAGTTCTCAGGAATACAGAGCAGAGTTTGTTCCCTACCTGGTGATTGCTGGTTAGAGAGCTGCCTGTCCGGTACCATGTGATCCTGGGCTGTGGGTGTCCTGTGACCTGACAATGCAACTCCACCATTTCTCCCTCGGTTACAGAGGTGGGAGAGGGGTAAACCATCACAGTCGGGGGCCGACTTTCTGCTGTGGGAGGGTGGAGATGAGAATGAGTCAAGCAGATTCAAAAGTGTATGATATAGCTTTTGTTAGTTACACAGGAAGAGTCTGCAAATCAACCCCTCAAACTTGCTTGCAAATCAATATCATGGCTGATTCAATCTAGGCCACAATACTGTTGGCCATGGAGGAGTTAAAATATGGAAGAAACTGACAAACACAAATGGGTCAAGGACAGTAGAAGCAGACAAACCTATTGTCTTAGTTCTTGTTATGAGGTCAAAGAAATATAGGCTGCCATTTTGTGAAGCTGCTCTGCATCCTCCATTTTGTGAACTGAAGTTGCTTGGCTTGATCAATGTTTAAAGCAAACTAAATGATGCTCTAGGTAATTTGCTGGACTAGAGATCATTTCCAAATAAGAAGTTATTTGTGAGATGTTCTTTGGTTAGCTATAACATGCAGGTTTGTGATTGGTGGAGTCTGTGTCTGCCCTGAGTTATTCGAGCTGATTATTGATTTAAAACAAAGATCCATAAAGAGCCATAAATTACCAGTTGTGACTTGTAGAAGGCGACAATAAATGGATGCTGGCTTGGACCAGAGCCAAAAAGGTGTTGTAAATCAGTCAGATGACCCATAGCCAATAAAGTGAAATGCAACATTTGAACTAGTAAGGAATTAATTTAAAGCAGAGGCTTCAAGTAGAGATAAATTTGAAGATTCATCATCAAAAGAAAAAACTCCCATGCCAGGGGCTAGGAGAAGAAGGATCAATCATCTGGCCAACAGGAGATCCCTAGTTTGGTGTTTTAAATTGGAAAAATATTCTGAGTGAGTATTGATATGAAGAAGAGAGTAGATCTCATGGTTGGATCAACAAGGTTACATTGTTGCTTGTACAGAGACAATAAAAAGTGTTTGCTTCAATTCAGATTTGCCTTGTGAGTTTCCTAACTTAGTTCCATTGGTGAATGGTCAACATATTTTGGTGTCCCTGGATGGGCTAAAAAAAAAAACAACAGAGGTGTGGAACCCTAGTTTTGAGTTGAACCACCACTAGGTCAGGATATTAAAATGGGACAAAGAAAGTACCAGAAGAACCCGGGGGTTTGGGGGTTTGGAGGATTGGAAAATGGCCCGATTATGAGGAACGGATTGAGATTGGAGGGTCAGGTGCCCTGGGGGGAATGCATTGTGGAAAACAGTTAGTGAAAAGAAATCAAATAAATTACAAGAGATTTAAAAAAAGCTGTTATAGTGGGATATACGTGGGAAAATCTAAATGAAGTGAAGAGAGGGAAACATATTGGCAGAGGAATTGTGTTTATGTAGGGAAGAGTTAGAGAGAGAGAGAGAGAAAAGAGCTGAAAAGAGGGGGAAAGAAAATGAAATGTTGAGGGAGCAGGGTCAGGTGAATTTGATACATGACTCAGTTTCAGGCTCAGTGTGAATGTGTAATGAGAGAAAATGAGAAAAGAAGAGGAATGGAAAGTGTTAAGTACAAAAATAGAGGAATGGAAAAGTCAGTGTCAGGATTTACGGACTGTTATGAATGTTGTGCAAAAATTGGCCGCTGAGAAGAAAGGCAGTACCGATCACACAAGTATTTAAAACAGGTCAAAAAGCTGCAAAGTTAATTCTCAGCTCATAGAGGGATGATAAGTGCATTTTAAATCTGGCTGTTGAAGAACAAACACTGTCTTAGCTAGCAGTAAATGTGGTAACATAAGGAAAATGTCACCATCCAATGCAGTGATTTACAGATCAATAACAGGGCTTATTTAGATGTGTACCTACCGCTCTTCCTCCTACCTTTCACTTTACTGCACAGCTGGACAGAATTATTAACCATAATGCAGCTACTATTAGACAATGGGACGAGTGATCCAAGTTATTAAAGATCATGCGGATTTAGCTAATGATGTTTTCGAGTAAGGCTTGGAACTGGGGTCTGAATGTTAATGTACATCCTTGATTCATATTATTTCACATGCAGTTATTGTTCTGCTCTTTGTTCTAACAGTAATTCGATGTATTTTCCCAAGTGTTTATTGATGCAACTTAACCAACTTAAGTGTTTGTGTGCTAAATACCATTTTGAATCTCTTTTTGGTGACTTTGCCTGATTTCATGCCATAATGTTGCCTGTAAGTATTATTAATTGTTGTTATATCAGAATCAGGTTTATTATCATCGGTATTTGTCATGAAATTTGTTAACTTAGCAGTAGCAGTTCAATGCAATATGTAATACAGAAGGAAAAAATAATAAATAAATAAATTGCAATACATGTATATAGAATAGATTTAAAAACATGCAAAAACAGGAATATTCTATATTAAAATAGTGAGGTAGTGTTCAAGGGTTCAATGTCCATTTACGAGTCGGATGGCAGAGGGGAAGAAGCTGTTCCTGAATCGCTGAGTGTGTGCCTTCAGGCTTCTGTACCTCCTAAATGCTTGATACCATAATTAGGAAGATTTTTTTTTCACATTTCTTTTATATGTTTTTGCATTGATAATATTTGTTTAAATATGCCAGCTATTTGATATAGTTTGATATGCTTACAGTCTATGGTATTTTGTTAGTATCGTTATCAGTATTATTTGATGCAGTCATGAATGCTGGTGTTCCTTTTGTACTGTATTCACTCAGACATATAAACAGCAGTATGAGCCCCAGAATTTTCTGTGGATCCAAAGGTTGATGAGTGGTCAACAATATTATTTTTCCAATTGTCTATCCATAGACGTTGTGGAAGGACACACCAAGACATTAATTTCATGATGATTACAACTTGGAAAACTGTGATTTAGGATTAACCAGGGAAGCTAACATAGGCATTCCAAGATTATTCCCCCCACTCTCTTTTGAAACGCCGCATGCAATTACATATATTTCAATTGGAACCCACACAAATAATAGTGAAATTGGCAACAATTTATTAGATATAGCCTTATTAGGGGTTGTGCACAGGCCACATTCAAAATGATTTTATGTTGCTCCTGCCAAGAACTACATTCATCACTTATTTTGTTATTGTACAGACTATTGGGGAAAATGTCAGACCTAATCAGACACCCCCTATGGCAGTACCAGCTACACAGTATCTGTCAAATGTAGGAGTGCGTGGTGAGCATAAGCAATCCCCTGTGTGGATACTTCCCATAATATCACAGATTCAGACTCCATCTAACCCTTTCCTCCTACTCAGTCCATAATATACCATTACTTAAAACAACATGCCTGGCACCATCTGCCCCCTTTTTACTCTCACTCCTTAACTCTCACTATCCTTCACCCACATGTTCCCGCATTGGCATTCCTCCCCCTCCACTCGATTCCAATTGCTCATTGTATCCCTTCTCAACTGGACCCACCCATCAGCAACAAGCCCCTTCCCCACTCTTTTACACTGGCTGGCAAACATCAACACTCTTATTTCTGATGCAGGCTCATGATTGGAAATATTAACTATTCCACTCTCTTCACATATGCTGCCCAATGTGCTAAGAAAGCGTAAGTGTCCAGAGACAGATTATTTGATAAGCAAAATTCCTGTTGTGCACAATTTCACCTGGATATGATCACCAGTACGGATAAAACCACCTTAATATGTGATATACTAATGACAAAGAGGTAGCAATAGATCCAATTCCTGGGTATTGGTCTGATTGGGTAATTTGCCATTAGCTCTGTGATCTGTAAGCTTCCTTTAAAAGCCCAAATAGAATCACATCAGAGATTTCTTGGAATCCCAAGTTAGCAACATCCTTTGGACAGTTCTCACCTTTTCAATTCCCTCCTCCAAGATTAGGCATGCTGATGTATTATTTGCTGCAGCCAATTTCCTGATAATGATTTCACTTGTAAATGATGAGCAGTATGATCTAACCCAGCAAAATTGCTCGACCAGAACATTTGTAAATGAAACAAAAAAGAACACTAATGGAGCCAATGTCTTGGCTGCAGATTTGAAATGCTTTCACTCCTTACGTAATCCCTGAGATGGGCTCCTTCCTTTATAATAGTCTTTAATATTTAAATTGTTTCTGGGAAGACAGGGAACCTTGTTTGTGCAAACCTTGGTTATAATGTTCAGGGGTACAGTTTGTGCAACCGAAGGTTTTGGAGAATGATGGTAACGTACATGTTGAAGTGATGGAGACAGAAAATTTGATTTCCTGCATTCCAAGAACATTTTCAGCACGGCAGATGTAATCCCCAGTGTCAGCAGGAGTCATGTGAAGGATGCGCAGCATGGGACCTTGCACCTGAAGCAATAAGAGGAAAATCAGAGCCTCTGTCATTCACACTGGGTTAGACTGGGTCGAGTTCTCAGGAATACAGAGCAGAGTTTGTTCCCTACCTGGTGATTGCTGGTTAGAGAGCTGCCCGTCCGGTACCATGTGATCCTGGGCTGTGGGTGTCCTGTGACCTGGCAATGCAACTCCACCATTTCTCCCTCGGTTACAGAGGTGGGAGAGGGGTAAACCATCACGGTCGGGGGCTGACTTTGTGCTGTGGGAAGGTGGAGATGAGATTGAGACAGGTGGATCAAAGTGGACAACGTGGATTCTTTTTGTTACATTAGAGTACAAGGAACAGGATGAGGAGAAGGTGAAATGGCAGTTCAAGCCTGCTCTCCATTTCAGTAAGACCGTGCTCAACCTTGGCCTCAGTTCCATTTGCTTGTGTCCTCTTCATAACCATCAATTCTTCTGTAAGTTCACATATCAATGAATGCCCACCAACACATTCCATGAATCTGCCTCCACTGCCCCCGGAAATGGAGAATTCCAATTCACTTACATTGCATGAGGAAATTCCATCTCACTTCAGTCTGGACTAGTGTGACTCCTTATTCTGAAACTATTCTCCCTGTTCTAGAATCTTTGACTAGAGGAAACACCCTTGTACAAATCCACACTGCTAATGTGCAGAATTTACATTCTGTATCCTTTTCATGGTTCTCATCAACCTTCATGCATGAGATGGGACATCACTGACAATGCCAGTGTTTACTGTCCATCTTTAATTGTCCTTAAATCAGAGAGACAATCAAAAGTTAACCACATCAATCACATTGGAATTGCATTTTTTTTCTGTTATTGATATTTACAATAATCTGTTGCTTTACTATCACTGTTGTCAATTCTAGTTTTTTATGCTCCAGTTTTGCTGAACTAATTGAATTTATGCCCCACAAGTGCCATGGTAGAAGCCAAACATGTCTCTGGATCAAAGCTCTGGACTTAGAGATACCAGGCACAAGCCATGATACATTAACAATCATGTCTCATGGCCACAATTCAAGTGCTGGGGTTTCAACCTCTTGCTAAATGTTGCAGCATGAGCTTGGTTTTTTTAAGTGCCACTGATGCATTGCTAAATGTGTGGAGATGATGCAAAGTGCATTGCCATTTTTATCTCCCTCTGCCATTAAGGTCTGACACTCATCTCAGTAATCACTACAGAAATAACACTGCATTTAAGAGACAGACTCACAGAGAAATAGTACCTTCAGAAGAAGACCGACCCGACCATGCACATAGCCTAATCCTATTTCCACACATTCTCCTAGCAGCTCACAGATCCCACGTTGTTTTCATTATTCAGGGATACAGACCTTCTGGCCTAATGAATCTGAGCTGCCCAGTTATACCACGTGACAATTAACTGACCAACCCGTACATCTTTGGAACATGGGAGGAAACCAGAGAACCCAGTGGAAGGTCAAGCAGTCATGGGGAGAATGATCAATCTCATTACAGACAGCAGTGGAACTGACTAATGTTGACACGTTAACTGCTACGCTACTGCGCTGTCCCTTCTGCACCATTGCTACACATGATTGTGCCCAAACTCTTAATGGGGTCACTTCCAATTCATTTTTGCCAGTTTTATGAACTCCACAGAGGCTTGAATATATCTGCATGGTGTCTACATTTTAAGCTTTCAAGCATAGTTTTCATAAACATCCACTATGAAAACAATCTCTCTATCCTGTTTATGCAAAGCAATACTGAGATAGCTGCACAAACTTCATGTTCAGCAGCAACGACCTTTATTTGCAGCTAATTGTCTCGTCTAAACTCTGCAGACTAGTAAAACATACAGTCACAATGTGGTTATAAGGGTGAAGGAAACATTTCCTACAAGCCAAAGATTTTGGAGAATGACAGATAACATACGCGTTGAAGTGATGGAGACAGAAAATTTGATTTCCTGCATTCCAAGAACATTTTCGGCACGGCAGATGTAATCCCCGGTGTCAGCAGGAGTCACGTGAAGGATGCGCAGCACGGGACCCTGCACCTGAAGCGGCAAGAGAAAAATCACAGCTTCCATCACTTACATGCACCATGACTCAATCCAGTGCTCAGAAATACAGAGCAGAGGTCGTTCCCTACCTGGTGATTGCTGGTTAGAGAGCTGCCCGTCCTGTACCATGTGATCCTGGGCTGTGGTTGTCCTGTGACCTGGCAATGTAACTCCACCATCTTCCCCTCAGTTACAGAGGTGGGAGAGGGGTAAACCATCACAGTCGGGGGCTGACTTTGTGCTGTGGGAAGGTGGAGATGAGATTGAGACAGGTGGATCAAAGTGGACAACGTGGATTCTTTTTGTTACATTAGAGTACAAGGAACAGGATGAGGAGAAGGTGAAATGGCAGTTCAAGCCTGCTCTCCATTTCAGTAAGACCGTGCTCAACCTTGGCCTCAGTTCCATTTGCTTGTGTCCTCTTCATAACCATCAATTCTCCTGTAAGTTCACATATCAATGAATGCCCACCAATACATTCCATGAATCTGCCTCCACTGCCCCCGGAAATGGAGAATTCCAATTCACTTACATTGCATGAGGAAATTCCATCTCACTTCAGTCTGGACTAGTGTGACTCCTTATTCTGAAACTATTCTCCCTGTTCTAGAATCTTTGACTAGAGGAAACACCCTTGTACAAATCCACTCTGCTAATGTGCAGAATTTACATTCTGTATCCTTTTCATGGTTCTCATCAACCTTCATGCATGAGATGGGACATCACTGACAATGCCAGTGTTTACTGTCCATCTTTAATTGTCCTTAAATCAGAGAGACAATCAAAAGTTAACCACATCAATCACATTGGAATTGCATTTTTATTTCTACTATTGATACCTACAACAATCTGCTGCTTCTCAGTCACCGTTGTCAATTCTTGTTTTTTAAGCTCCAGTTTTGCTGAATTAATTGAATTTATACCCACAGGAGCCGTGGAGAAATCCCTGGGCTTTGGGATATCAGACTTATGAACAATACATACTTCATAGCCATTGTGAAGGTTTGACCTCTTGATAAATGCTTCAGCACGAGCTTGATTACTTTAAATGGAACTGAGGCATATCTAAATGCATGAATCAAAGTGCATTGTCGTTCATGTTTCCCTTTGCTATTAAGGTCTGAAAGTTTTCAGAATAATGAGTGCAGCAGTAACACTGTATCGAAAAAATAGTCATGGAAACAAGACCTTCAGCCCAAGTCCACCCTGTCCATACACATACACGAATACTGGAGCAATATAATTTTTTGTTTTCCCAGCAGAAGCCGAACAGACCCCAGTTTGGCACATTTCTGCACTTGTACTTCTCCTAGATCTCTGATTTATTTTTGCCAGTTTCACGACTTGAGCTTTCAAAAGAACTATATTTCATCATGTTTAGTCCGTCAATACAAGGGCATCACTCTGACTGGCTCTGGGATCTGTAAACATCCTTTAAAAGCTCATATAGAATCACGTCAAAGGCTTCCTAGAATCCCAAGTCAGCAACATCCTGGGATGGGCTGCTTCCTTCCATAATACTCTGATAATTAAACTGTCACTTGAAAGACCTCCAAAATGTGTTTCAGTTAAAATGGGGCCCACCTCTGACCCCAAATGCAGTCTCAACTTAGTTT
The DNA here is from genome assembly GCF_030144855.1 of Hypanus sabinus. NCBI lineage: Eukaryota > Metazoa > Chordata > Chondrichthyes > Myliobatiformes > Dasyatidae > Hypanus > Hypanus sabinus. The sequence goes on along the minus strand of NC_082732.1, from coordinate 3,167,557 downwards.
TAACGCTGAGGGGAACAGTTTGTACAAACCAAAGAATTTGGAGAATGATGGGTAACATACACGTTGAAGTGATGGAGACGGAGAATCTGACCTCCTGCATTCCAAGGACGTTTTCAGCGCGGCAGATGTAAACCCCAATGTCCGCGGGAGTCATGTGAAGGATGCGCAGCACAGGACCCTGCACCTGAAGCAATAAGAGGAAAATCAGAGCCTCTGTCATTCACACTGGGTTAGACTGGGTCGAGTTCTCAGGAATACAGAGCAGAGTTTGTTCCTTACCTGGTGATTGCTGGTTAGAGAGCTGCCCGTCCTGTACCATGTGATCCTTGGCTGTGGGCGTCCTGTTACCTGGCAATGCAACTCCACCATTTCTCCCTCAGTTACAGAGGTGGGAGAGGGGTAAACCATCACAGTCGGGGGCTGACTTTGTGCTATGGGAGGGTGGAGATGAGATTGGAGGTGATTGAAACTAGGCAACAGACATACTTCTAGTTCTTGAAAAGCAATAAGTTTCTGGTAATATCCAGAACAACTGTACTATCTTTTCAAATAGTTAAACTGTCTCTCCGGGATAATGTTTTGTCCAGAGATATTTATTAAGGAATATGTATTTCTAGTTGGCTCTCTTCATACTACTCTTGACACTGAGCCAGGCCAAGGAACATAAACCTGGCTATGGAGTTGAATACATAACCTATGTTTATATTTCAATGCCATATAAGGGAGTGATTCCCTGACACATGTGCTTTCAGTTCCACTCCAATCCACTGGGACAATTCCAGATCTATAATCATTGTCAGACTACAATTAGTCATTCCAGCATCGATGGGAAAGAACAAAATGTGATACAGGGTTGACCTTACAAACTAACAAAGATGCTCCGCCCGACAATAATATTCTGACTGATCAAAAACCCTTAATCCTCTTTACTACCCTTTCTCAAGGATTCCTGTGTTCACACATCTGTTGATCTCAGTCATTTAATGTGCACTGGCTGGTGTGATGCAGAATTTCAAAGATTAGCAAGTGCGAGTGAAGAAACTCAGTTCAAGATTATATCCCAATATGTTATCCACTGGTGCTAGAGACCCATGGGGTGAATTCAAGTCAAACTCTTAAACTGGACAGGTGTTGGAGAACAGAGGTGTGGTGAGGTAGTGCCAACAGGAGGTATGGTGGGGTAGGTGAAGGGTAGTGTGGGGGGACAATGGCTGCCAGATTGAGGGCAGAGACTGGGTCAGTGGGTGAGGAACCAGGAAGGGCACATGGCAAAGAGTTAAAGGATGGGCTGGCATAGCAAATGAGCAGGGTGGGTGGGTGGGGGGAGGGGGGGAATGAGCGATTCAGTAACAGCTTCTTCCCCTCTGCCATCTGATTCCTGAATGGACTTTGAAGCTTTGGACACCACCTTACTTTTTTAATATACAGTAGTTCTGTTTTTGTGCATTTTTACTTGTTTACTTTGCAAATAGATTTATGTGTTTATTATTATGCTTTTTTTTCTCTCTGCTAGATTATGTACTGCAGTAAACTGCTGCTGCTGTTAACAAATTTCACGTCACATGCTGGTGATAAAAAACCTGATTCTGATTCTGAATTTGGTCTTTAATGATACAATAATTAAATACTAGCAGGGGCTCCAGCACTATCCCCTCTGACTGTCTGGAGGAAGAGCAAATCTGGTGGGATTGCAGCTGTATTAAAGCTGAACGTTTCATTGGCATTGAGAGGATAAAATGCCCTCTTCTCATTGTTGCCATCAGGAATGACATACAGAAGCCTGAAGGCACATGCTCAATGGTTCAGGAACAGCTTCTTCCGCTCTGCTATCCAATTTCTGAATGGGCATTGAACCCATGAACACTACCTCAATACTTTCTTTATTTCTGGTTTTGCACTACTTATGTAATTTAACTATATTAAATGTATTCACACATATAATGACTGTAATTCAGTTTTGTTATATTATCATGTATTGCATTGTACTGCTACTGTAAAGTTAACACATTTCACAACGTATGCCAGTGATATTACGCCTTACTGAGGCAGCAGGATGAACAAAAGCCATTGGGAAAAGCAACCGCCACAATTTGTTTGGAGAGGTCCTCAAGGACCAGGCAGGCCATCATTTCTTAGCAAGAGAGCCGAATCATATGAAGGCACAGACCTTCATTTGCTAGGTTGGGTGCTGTGTGCATTGTGTAATGTTATTTAAATTATTGGGCAGAGACCCATTAGAGACAAGGCCAATCCCTTCATAGATGGAAAATCTTTACTGTCTCTGAAGTGAAGTTTTATTATTGACCTGTATGGTCTGTCTATTATTGCCACCCAGATCCCGATCCAACTAGATAACTTGATGCTGCCTCCACGATCTTTAATAGCTAATTTTGGAGTCATACCGAATGAGAACTATGTCCCAAAGTTGGCAGCATTCTTTGGTAAAAGTTCACTTATCCAAAGAAATGCTCATTATCTTCATAGATATAATTGCTTTTGGGACAGAACAGTAATCTGAAGGGACATACAGCACAACATGCGCTTCCTTGTAAACCTAACTGGTTTGTGAATCATCCCTCTTTCACAATTAATCCCATTCTGGGAATAGGATTAATATTAGTCCTGTTCCTACTCTCATTAGTTAGTTGCATTTAGTTGCTGTAGTTCCAGATCACTCCAATTAGGTACGTCCATCTACTACTTGAAATATCCTCCACGATATCCCGAGACAATAAGTTTTAAATTTCTATTTCCCTTTGTACAGAAAAATTGTTTCTGAACTTCCCCCAAAGCAGTTTTAGGATTGTTCTTATTCACAATTCTTGCACTAGAGAAAAAAATGAACTATTTGAAAAACATTTCACACACATTCACTGTCCTGAAGAAGGGTCTCAGCCCAAAAAGTCGACCGTTCATTTATTTCCATAGATGCTGCCTAACCTGCTGAGTTCCTTTAGGATTTTGTGTGTGTTGCTTTAGATTTCGATCATCTGCAAACATTCTTCTATTTATTTCACACACCTTACTCAGATCAGCTCTCAAACTTCTACATTGAAGGGGAAGCTAACTAACTTAATATGAACTGTCCTCATAAGTTAATGCTTATAAGTTCCTGTGCCATTCTCCTTGATAAACACAGAAAATGTAGGAAATACTCAGCAGGTCAGGCAGCACCCATGCAGAAGTGATTCAGGTAATTGACTTTACATCAGAGTCATTCCTCTGATCTTGTGCTAAACACACATCCAATGCAGACTGATAAAGTGATAGGTAGAACTGACTGCAGTGCTCCAGTTGTGACCTGGTGAAAGATCCTCACAACTGAAGCACATCTTCTTCATTCCGTAATCCAGGTCCTGTATTTCCTGGATCACTGCTTGTAGGTTTTAATGTTTTTCCTTGGATTCCCAATTCTCTGCCATTATATTTCCCAATTTCTTCACCAGATACTGACAGACATTTTTTTGACCAAGGATGGTGTTATATTTCCTTGCCATTAAATTGACAAACACTTTATCAATTTCTTTCTGTTGCTTCTTGCATCTATCTGCACAAAAACTGGCCATCATCCCCAACATCTAAAGCTGTGATATCTCAAAGAGATGCTGAAGAATAATTGGTTACATACAGGGTGAGGCGGTGACAGAGACAGTGAATTTGACCTCCCGTGATCCAAGGATATTTTCAGCACGGCAGATGTAATCCCCGATGTCAGAAGGCATCATGTGAAGGATGCGCAGCACAGAACCCTGAACCTAGAGTGTTGAGAAGAAAATCAGAAACAAATATATTGATAGCTATAACAGACTCTAAAGAGTTTAGGGTCAATGACTGTTTATCTTCTGATTGAGGGATCACAAATGTGATAAGAGCACATTTCAGTGGTGTGGGTGTGCATCTTCAGTGTTACCCAGTGACCTCAGCAGCTGTGTGGAGTGGAGTGGCTGGTTCAATCTTGATTCAATCTGCATGTAGTTTTTGTGTTCTCAGAGCCACATTGGTTTCTGCTGGGAATGAATGGGTTAGCACATGAAGTGTTTGATGGCTCTGGGCTTGTACTCACTGAAGGAAGAATCACATTGAAATCTACTGAAGAGCCTAGATAGAGTGGGCGTGGAGAGTATGTTTTCTATAGTGGGTGAGTTTAGAACAAGAGGGCACAGCCTCATAATAAAGGGATGTTCACTTAGAACAGAGATGAGGAGGCAGCGAGTGATGAATCTGTGAAATTCATTGCTATAGATGGTTATAGATGCCAAGTCATAGAGTATATTTAAAGCTGAGGTTGATAGGTTCTAGGGTGTCAATAGTTATAGGAAGAAGGCAGGAGAATGGTGTTCAGCCATGATGGAATAGCAGAGCAAACTCAATGGGCCAAATGGACTGATTCTGCTCCTATGTCTAATGGCCTTATGGGTGCCCTGGTTTCCTCCTACATCACAAAGATGTGCTGCTTGGTTCAATGGCTCATCAGTGTAGTTAAGTGGCAGAATCACAGCTCATGGGTGGGTGAGAATAATTTGATAGGCCTGAAAGAAGGTGAATGGGAATGATGGATTGCTTTGTTAGGAACTAGCCTGGAATTGATGGGTTAAATGGCCTCCTGTGTCATAATAGCCAGGTAAGTAAGAGAGAGAATAAATGGAGAGTTGTGCTGGGTAAGGATTTGTTTTTGGTACAGATTAGTAACAGACAGTGAACAAAAGTTGGAGTACAAAACTGCATAGACACAGGACAACTACACTCTCAAAGTGATGCTGCTGGTGCAACCCAGAATTGTTTCTTTCTCTGAATCAGCTTCAGTGACAGGACGGGACAGGACATATGCTTGATTGTACACTTACTTTTAATGGCATAAGGTTCTCTCTGCCACCATTGCTCACCTGGTGATTGGCTGTCAGAGAGCCACCTGCCCTGTGCCATGTGATCCTGGGCTGTGGATAACCTGTGACCTGGCAGTGCAACTCCAGCATTTCTCCCTCGGTTACAGTGCTTGGAGACGGGTAAACCCTCACCGTTGGCGAAGTTCCTCTCACTGTGGAAGACCAGAGGTTTCAATTGAAATGGGTCACAAGGCTGATATCGATTGAATACTGGGCTCATTCAAGCGTAGGGCAGAATCACATAGTTGAGTCACCTGGCTCTTGGCTTCAAACATTGGCCTCGTTACTGGTCTGTGCCAAGGCAAGGCCTGCACTCATTTATAGAGAAATTACTCTTTGACACGATCAACATGCACAAAATGCCAGAGGAACTCCACAGGACAGGCAGCATCTATGAAGGGAAATGAACAGCTGACATTTTGGACTGAGACCCTTCATTAGGACTATTTATTTTCCTCCACAGAGGTGCCTCACTTATTGAGCTCCTCCAGCATTTGTGTGCGTTGCTCTGGATTTTCAGCATTTGCTGATTCTTGTTTCTTAGATATAAGATTTTGTTAAATTGCAACCATTCAGAAGTTTTTCTTTTTCCACGATATTCCATGCTTCCACTTGGAGAAAAGCTATGTTCAGTAGGTTTGTGTTATTGTCTAATTTTCCTCATAATAAACTCAGATTTTATTAACTTGTTACTTCCTACCTCGGGGATGACATTAAATGTATCCAGCTTGCTTATTAATTGACTAAATGACCTAACAGTATTTCCCATTTATTTCTCATAAACTTCACACTATTACAAGTTTAAAAAAAAAATTAAACATGCCCTAATATTTCAAACGTCCTCTTATGCCTACATTTAATCTCATCTACTCCCTCCAAGAACTGGATATATTTCCCCTGCTTCAGTTGCAATGTCTTGATAGACCTTAGTAATTCTGATTTCACTCCCTGAAGCACTGTGCCATCATTAATATGAAGCTAAAAATTCATAATTTCAGAAGAACAACCCAGCCTCCTCCTGCAGCATGTCTCAAGGTTGAGAAGCTGTTACACAGATGCAATAATATGCAACACACTGGCTTCTCTCCCTTCATTAACCGTCCAAGGTGAGAAGGCGAGAAGGCATTCACGTACCTGATTCAAGGAAAGTAGGAGGTGGTTTGGAAGAGGTCTGAGGTGGTGACTGGTATCCAGAACACACTGCCTGAGGGGGGTGCTGCAGGCAAACACTCTCACACCATTTAAGAAGTAAATATTGTATATAAATAAGCACTTGAATCACTGAAGCAGAGAAGGTTGTGGATCAAGTGCTGCTGCTAAATGTGATTAAGACAGATTGGTTATTTAAAAGTCAGCATGGACATTTAGGGATGATGGGGCTGTTCTGTGCTGAGTAATTCTCTTAACACTACAAGGAGGATTTTCTGGGATACATACCAGGTGTGACTGAAACAGACACTGCCACATCCTGCATCCCAAGGCTGTTCTCAGCGTGACAGATGTAATCCCCGGTGTCAGCTTGGCTTGCCTGTTGGATGCGCAGCAAGGGGCCGTGAACCTGCAGGTTCAGTCAGAGAATCAGAACATATTCATACTCCTTCTCCAAAACAACACCACCTCAATGATCAGCTGGCACCAAGAGTAGAGGTATATATTAGATATTGAATAAAGATATGAAGGGAAGAATCTCACAGGTCTCTTTTTTCCATTGCAGCCCGGTGACACATTCTATAGCACTTTGCACAGTCTCACAGCATCCCAGAGTGTTGCACAATCAAGTGTAGCTAGTGTTGAAGTGCAGTAAACATGAAACTGACACGAGCACTGGGAAGTATCACATTAATCACTTGTGTGGCTGATGGTCCACAGATAAACTTTCGTTAGGGTACTAGGAATGCTCTCCTGTACTCATTCACAAGAGAAAGCTAGGGATCCTCCCCCCTCCCTTACTGCCCATTCAGAAATAATGATCATACTTCTCTACCTGGTGATTGGCAGTCAGATAACCATGTGACCTACGCCATGTGATCTCAGGCTGAGGGTCTCCGGTCACTTGACAGAGTAACTCCAGCTTCTCTCCCTCAGTTACTGTAGCAGGGGAAGGATGAATACGAACCAAGGGCACAGATCCTTCAGCTGAGGGGAGAGGCGAAACAAACGATCAGAAGGTGGAACAAAGGAAAATATATTTCCAGATCTTCAAATAGGATGGAACCAGGATAAAATAAATCACTCATCTTTGCACATAGGTGTTGAGTCAGAAATATTTCTGAATAAAACACGCTGAATAAATTCAAAGACCAACAATGTAATAGGGAGTGGACTAGGCTGACCACATTCATCATGGCACCAATTTGCTTTGATTGGTAGAGGCTTTGCTATGTAGAGAGGCACATTGATCATTGTTAATCAAATCTTTAGATAATTTCTAACAACATTTGAGAACATTGAATTTCGCTGGTCACTGTTTTACATCACAAATACAATAACATGGAATAACATACAAGCTGTTGGAGAATCTCAGCAGGTCAGACAGCATCTCTGTGTGGTAAGCAACTGCTGAGCTTTAGGCTTGAAACCAGGACAAAGCAGATCGTTTGTTGCTCCAGATTCCAGTATCTGCAGTTTCTTGTATCCTAGATCTGGATATACATGCTCCACATTCATGGCTTTAGTATGACTGTGCACTGACTGAACATTAGAAGTGCAAATGCAGCTAGTTTGCATCGGGTGGAAACAGCTGCGTCACTGGCTCTTCACTCAACCCTGGAACATCTGGTCAGCAAAGATATCGACAGAGCTCTACCAACTAAATACGAGTACAAGGGATAAGCGGAGTGGCCATTGTCAGCAGTGGGTCAGTGGTGAGAATAGAAGCAACAGGCCTTAGCTCAAAGGAGTCTTCAGCTCTGTGTAAAGTGTCTGTTAAGGTTTCTATTTTATCTTCTTTTTCCTCTCTTACTGTATCATTTAAATGGCTGTGGTGTGTTCTTCATGCCGGATGTTGGAGAACTGGGAGACCCAGAGTCTCCTGGGGAACTATATCTGTATGAAGTGCATCCGGCTGCAGCTCCTTGAAGACTGTGTTAGGGATCTGGAGCTGCAAAATGGTTGACCTTCCACTTATGGGAGAGTGAGGAGATAATCGATCAGAGTTACAGGGAAGTAGTTGCAGGAGGCGAGTAGCTGGGTGACCGTCAGGAAGAAATGGAAATAGACAGTTAGAGCAGAACTTCCTGTGGCCATAGCCCTCAAAAACAAGTATATCCGCTTTGGATACTTCTGTGGGGGATGACCTCCCGGGGAATGCTTTGGCGACTGGTTTACAGGTACTGAGCATGGGTCTGTGGTGCCGAAGGGAAAGAGAGAGAAGACGGGAGTGGTAGTGATAGGGGATTTGATAGAGAGGAGAACAGACAGGAGATTCTGTGGAGGTGAACGGGATACCCAGATGGTATGTTGCCTCCCATGTGCTAGAGTCAGGGAAGTCTCAGATTGTGTCCACAACATCTTGGAGAGGGAAGAGCAACAGCCAGATGTCTTGGTACATATTGGTACCAATGACAGAGGAAGGAAAAGCAATGAGGTCCTGAAAAGAGAATTTAGAGAGCTAGGTAGAAAGCTCAGAGGCAGGACCTCCCGGCTAGTAATTTCTGGATTGCTGCCTGTGCCATGTGTCAGTAAGGGGAGAAACAGGATGAAATGGCAGAAAAACGCGAGGCTGAGAAGCTGGTGCAGGGGACAGGGCTTCAGGCTCTTGGATCATTGGGATCTCTGCTGGGGGAGGTATAACCCATTCAAAACTGACAGGTTGCACCTGAACCTGAGGGGGACCAATATTCTCGCGGGCAGGTTTGTTAGAGCTGTTGAGGAGGGCTTGAGCTAGTTTGGCAACGGGGTGTAAACTGGAGTGAAGGGGCTCAGGAAAAGAGAGATGGTAAAAAAGTAAAGATAGCGTGCAGTCAGATTGTCAGGAAGGGAAGGCAGGTGATGGGACTTAGTTGCAGCCAACAGGCTGAGTATCAAATCATTAGGGATGCATTAGGGAAGGACAACAAGTACGGTACTGAAGGTGTTGAATCTAAATGCACATTGTATAAGAAACAAGGTGGATGATCTATTACAGATTGCCACGTATGATGTTGTGGCCATCACTGAATTGTGGCTGAAGGATGGTTGTGGTGGGAGCTGTATGTCAAAGGTTACATGTTATATCGGAGGGACAGGAAGGTAGACAGAGGGGGTGGTGTGGCTTTACTGGTAAAGAATCCGAACAGAGGCTGGGAGGTGGACCACAGGTTGCAACAGGCAATAGAAAAGGGGGGGGGGGGTCAAAAGGACAATGTTATAGTAGTCATGGGACATTTTAACACGCAGGTCGATTGGGAAAATTAGGTTGGTAATGGATCTTAAGGGAGCGAATTTGTTGAATGCCAAAGAGATGGCTTTTTACAGCAGTTTATTGTTGAGTCTACCTGGGGATCAGCTATACTAGATTGCGTGTTATGCAATGAACCTGAAGTGATTAGGGAGCTTAACGTAAAGGAACCCTCAGTGATCACTATATGACTGTGTTCAACTTGAAATTTGATAGGGAGAAAGTAAAGTCTGATGTAGCAGTATTTCAGTGGAATAAGGGAAATTAGAGTGGTATGAGAGAGGAGTTGGCCAAAGTAAATTGGAAGGAGCTGCTGGCAGGGATGTCAGAGCAGCATGCATTTCTGGGAAAAACGAGGAAGGTGAAGGACGTGTATTTCAAAAATGAAAAAATACTCAAATGGTAAAATAGTACAACCGTGGCTGACAAGGGAAGTCAAAGCTATTGTACAAGCAGAAGGGGCATACAACAAAGCAAAAATTAGCAGGAAGAGAGAGAATTGAGAAGTTTTTAAAAACCTACAGAGAGCATCTAAAATATCATTAGAAGCGAAAAGATGAAAAATGATAGCAAGATAGCAAATAATATCAAAGTAGATAGTTAAAAAAAGAGAAATGAGAATGGATATAGGACCGCTAGAAATTAAGTCAGGAGAGATAATAACAGACAGACAGACATACTTTCTTGATCCTGAGGGAAACTAGGTTTTGTTACAGTCGCACCAACCAAGAATAGTGTAGAAATATAGCAATATAAAACCATAAATAATTAAATAATAACAAGCAAATTATTCCAAGTGGAAATAAGTCCAGGACCAGCCTATTGGCTCAGGGAGTCTGACACTCCGAGGGAGGGGTTGTAAAGTTCGATGGCTACAGGCAGGAATGACTTCCTGTGATGCTCAGTGTTGTATCTCGGTGGAATGAGTCTCTGGCTGAACATACTCCTGTACCTAACCAGCACATTATGGAGTGGATGGGAGACATTGTCCAAGATGGCATGCAACTTGTACAGCATCCTCTTTTCAGACACCACCATCACAGAGTCCAGTTCCACCCCCACAACATCACTGGCCTTACGAATGAGTTTGTTGATTCTGTTGGTGTCTGCTACCCTCAAGCCTGCTGCCCCAGCACATAACAGCAAACATGATAGCACTGGCCACCACAGACTCGTAGAACATCCTCAGCATCGTCCGGCAGATGTTAAAGGACCTCATTCTCCTCAGGAAGTAGAGACGGCTCTGACCCTTCTTGTAGACAGCCTCAGTGTTCTTTGACCAGTCCAGTTTATTGTCAATTCATATCCTTAGGTATTTGTAATCCTCCACCATGCCCACACTGACCCCTTGGATGGAAACAGGGGTCATGGAGATGGCTAATGAACTAAATGAGTAGTTTGCATCAGTCTTCACTGTGGAAGACACTAGCAATATGCCCGATGTTGTAGTGTGTGAAGGAAGAGAAGTGGGAGCAGTTACTGTTACAGGGGAGAGGGTGCTCAAAAAGCTGTAAGACCTAAAGGTACGTTAGTCACCCAGGCCAGATGAACTGAACCATAGGGTTCTGAAAGAGGTAGAGTTAGAGATTGTGCTGGCGTTAGAAATGATCTTTCAAAAATCAATGGACTCTGGCATGGTGCAAAGAGGACTGGAAAATTGCAAATATTACTCCACTCCTTAAGAAAGGAGTTGAGAATGAACTTTCAAGAAAGTTAATTGTTAAGGATGAGGTGATGGAGTACTTGGTGACATAGGACAAGATAGTACACAGTCAGCATGGTTTCCTTCAGGGAAAATCCTGCCTGACAAACCTGTTGGAATTCTTTGTGAAAATTACAAGTAGGATGGATAAAGGGGATGCAGTAGATCTTATATATTTGGATTTTCAGAAGGCCTTTGACAAGGTGCCACACATGAGGCTGCTTACCAATTTAAGAGCCCATGGTATTACTGGAAAGTTACTAACATGGTTAGAGCATTGACTGGTTGGTAGGAGGCAGAGAGGGGGAATAAAAGGATCCTTTACTGGTTGGCTGCCGGTGACTAGTGGTGTTCCACAGGGTCAGTGTTGGGACCACTTCTTTTTATGCTGTATATAAATGACTTAGGTGAAGGAACAGATGACTTTGTTGCCAAGTTTACAAACAATATGAAGATTGGTGAAGGGAAAGGTAGTGTTGAGGGAAGAGCTAGGATGCAGAAGGACTCAGACAGATTAGGAGAATGGGCAAGAAAATGTCAAATGAAATACAATGTTGGAAATATACAGTCACACACCTTGGTAGTAGAAATAAATGTACGGACTATTTTCTAAGTGAGGAGAAAATACAGGAATTGGAGATGCAGAGGGACTTCGTAGTCCTTGTGCAAAGCACCCTGAAGGTTAACATGCAAGTTGAGTCGGAGGTGAGGAAGGCAAATGCCATGTTAGCATTCATTTCAAGAGGTCTAGAATACAAGAGCAAGGATGTGATGCTGAGGTTTTATAAGGCACTGGTGAGACCTCACCTTGAGTATTGTGAACATTTTTCGACCTCTCATCTTAGAAAAGATGTGCTGGCATTGGAGAGGGTCCAGAAGAGGTTCACAAGGATGATTCCAGGGATGAAAGGGTTATCTTAAGAGCAACATTTGATGGCTCAGAGTCTGTACTCACTGGAATTCAGAAGGATGAGGGGGGATCTCATTGAAACCTTTTGAATGTTGAAAGGCCTAGACAGAATAGATGTGGAAAGGATGCTTCCCATGGTGGGGGAGCCTAGGCCAAGAGGGCACAGCCTCAGGATAGGGGGCACCCTTTTTAAACAAAGGTGTGGAGAAATTTCTTTAGCAAAAGTATAGTAAATTTGTAGAATTTGCTGCCACATGCAGCTGTGGAAGCCAGGTTGTTGGGTGTATTTAAGGCAGAGATTGATAGGTTCTTGATTGGACATGATGTCACAGGATACGGGGATAAGGCTGGGAACTGGAGTTCAGGAAGAGATAGAAAAAAAGGATCAGCCATGTTTGAATGGCAGGGCAAACTCGATGGGCCAGATGGCCTAATTCTGCTCCGATGTCCTATGGTCTTATGTTGCATACATCAGGATGCTCTTTATCGCCTACAGCTCAACATTCAATACCATCATCCCCTCAAAACTAACCAATAAGCTTCAAGACCTTGGCCTCAATACTTCCTTGAGCAATTGGATCCTTGACTTCCTCAATTGGTGACCCAGTCAGTTCAGATTGGCAATGTCTCCTCCACGATCTCCATCGGCACAGGTGCACAACAGGGCTGTATGCTTAGCCCCCTGCTCTACTTACTTAATACCCATGATTGTATGGCTAAGCACAGCTCCGATGCCATATTCAAGTTTGCTGACAACACCACTGTCACAGGCTGAATCAAAGGTGGTGATGAATCAGCATTTAGGAGGGAGACTGAAAATCTGGCTGAGTGGTGCCACATCAACTACCTCTTATTCAATTGTCAGCAAGACCAAGGAGCTAATTATTGACTTCAGGAAGAAGAAACCAGAGTCCTCTTTGGAAGATCAGAGGTGGAGAGGGTCAGCAACTTTAAATTCCTTGGTGTTATCATTTCAGAGGACCTGTCCTGGGCCCAGCAAGTAAGTGCAGTGATGAAGATAGCACGGCAGTGCCTCTACTTTCTTAGCTGTTTGTGAAGTCTTGGCATGACATCTAACACTCTGACAAACCTCCAGAGTTGTACACTGGAGAGTTCATTGACTGGCTGCAACACAGCTTGCTGTGCAAATGCCCTTGAATGGAAAATGCTACAAATAGTAGTGGATATGGCCCAGTGGATGGGTAAGGTCCTCCCCATCATTGAGCAGATCTACACAGAGTATTGTCACAGAAAGCAACATTCATCATCACCCAGCCATAAACGTCATGATCTCTTCTTGCTGCTGCCATCAGGAAGAAGTTACAGTAGCCTCAGGACTCCACCAGGTTCAGGAACAGTTATTACTCCTCAACCGTCAGACTCTTGAAACAAAGGGAATAACTTTGCTCAACATCACTGAAATGTTCCACAATCTATCGTCTCACTTTCAAGGACTCTTCATCTCTTGCTCTTAATATCTAATGCTTATCTATGATTAGAACCAAAGAACATTTACAGCACAGAAACAGGCCCTTTGGCCCTTTGTGGCTGTGCTGAACCATTTCTCTGTCTAGTCCCACTGATCTACACATGGACCATGTCCCTCCAAAAACCTCTCATCCATGTACCTGTCCAAGTTTTTTCTTAAATGTTAAAAGTGAGCCCACATTTACCACTTCATCTGGCAGCTCATTCCACACTCCCACCACTCTCTGTGTGAAGAACTTAGGTGAAACCCAGGTAACACTGTAGTAAATCTCTTCTGTACGCTCTCCATTTTGTTGACATCTTTCCTATAATTCAGTGACCAGAACTGTACACAATACTCCAAATTCTCGCTCCCCATTAGGTAGTCTATAATACACCCCTAAAAGTGTTACAACTTTCCCATTCCTCAATTCCACCCAAATAGTCTCCCTAGATGAGCCCTCTAATCTATCCTACCAGAGCACAGCTGTAATATTTTCTCTGACAAGCAATGAAACACCTCCCACTCTTGTCCCTCCGATTCTATCAAACCCGAAGCAACAAAATCCAGGAATATTTAGTTGCCAATAGTGCCCCTCCTGCAACCATGTTTCACTAAAAGCTACAACATCATTTGTGGAAAATTAAAATCTCCTACTATCACAACTTTATATTTCCTGCAGTTGTCTGCTATCTCTCTGCAGATTTCCTCCTCCAATTCTCGCTGACTATTGGGTGGTCTATAATACAACCCCATTAACGTGGTCATACCTTTCTTGTTTCTCAGCTCCACCTATTGATGAGCCTTCTAATCTGTCCTGCCCGAGCACTGCTGTAACATTGTCCTTGACTAGCAATGCCATTCCCCCCCACCACCACCCTTCATCTCCTCCCATTGAAATAGACGCACCTCAGAAGATTATTACCACCACACACAAAACTTCTACTTGTAACTTTGCATGAACTTGTAACATCATTTATTTTCATCCCTGCTCCACTATCTGCTCTGTCACTCTGGTTCCCATCCCCCTGCAAATCTAGTTTAAACCCTCCCCAATAGCACTAACAAACCCCCCACAAGGATATTGGTCCCCCTGTAGTTCAGGTGTAACCCGTCTCTCTTGTACAGGTCCCACCTGCCCCAGAAGAGGTCCCAATGATCCTGAAATCTGAAACCCTGCCCCCTACACCAGTTCCTCGACCACGTGTTCATCCTCCACCAGAGCATCCTATTCTTACCCTCACTGGCACTGGTAGCAATCCTGAGATTACCACCTCGAGGTCCTGCTTCTTAACTTCCTACCAAGCTCTCTATACTCACACTTTGGGACCTCCTCACTCTTCCTTCCTACGTCATTGGTACCGATGTGTACCATGACATCTGGCTGATCACCCTCCCAGTTCAGAATGCTGTGCACACGATCAGAGACATCCCTGACCCTGGCACCCGGGAGGCAACAAACCATCCAGAGTCTCTGTCACGGCCACAGAACCTCCTGTCTGTACCTCTAACTATCGAGTCCCCTATCACTACCGCTCTCCTCTTCTTCCCCCCTCCCTTCTGCACTGCAGAATCACACTCAGTGCCTGAGATCCGGCTGCTTCAACTTGTCCCAGGTAAGTCATCCTCCCACCCAACAGTATCTAAATCAGTATACTTGTTGTTGAAGGGAATGGCCACAGGGGAACCCTGCTCTGCCTGCCCTTTCCCCTTCCCTCACCTAACAGTAACCCAATTACCTGTGCGCTGCTCCTTTGGCGTAACTACCTCCCTGAAACTACTATCTATAAACTCCTCATTTTCCTGAATGATCTGGAGGCCATCCAGCTCCTGTTTCAGTTCCCTAACGCGGTTTGTTAGGAGCTGCAGCTGGATACACTTCCTGCAGGTGTCATTGTCAGATACACCAGAGGTCTCCCTGTCTTCCCACATCCTGCAAGAGGAGAATTCCAACATCCTGCCTGGCATTCTCCCTACTCTAAACAAACAAAACAAAACTTACCGGAACCTACTGCCACCTCTGTCTGTTCAAATTATTTGTTTCTTTCTGTATTTGCAGAGTTTGTTGTCTTTTGCACACTGGCTGAACACCTAATCAAGTGTGATCTTTCATTGATTCCACTACCGTTATTATTCTATTATGGATTTATTGACTATGCCCACAAGAAAATGAATCTCAGTGTTGTATATGGTGACACACGTGTACTTAGATAACAAACTTAATTTAAACTTATCGCATCAGAGAACTATTTATAACAGTAGAGTAGAAGCTGTCCTTGAGCCTGGTGGGACCAGGCTTTTGTATTTTCTGCCTGATTGGAGAGAGGAGAAAAGAGAATGTACAATGTGGATTGGGTCTTTGATTATGCTGGCTGCTTTGCTGAAGCGGTGAGAAATATGGACAGAATCCATGCAGGGGAGACTGGTTTCATGATGTACTGAGCTGTATCCACAACTCTCTCCATTTTGTTGTGGTTACGTGCAGAATAGTTGCCATTATGCAGATAGGATGCTTTCTATGGTGCATCAACAAAAATTGGTAAGGATCAATGGGGGACACCAAATTACTTTGACATCCTGGGAAAGTAGCTGCATTGGTGAGTTTTCCTGGCTGTGACATCAAAGTTATTGGACCATGACAGGCTATTAGTGATGTTCACTCCGAGGAACTTGAGACTTTCAATCACAACACCATTAAGAATACCTTTTCTCCAATAGAAATTATCTGAAATGTGTTTCTTGCTTGAAGTGCAGTCATTGAATTTGCATTCTGGAGTAATTGACATGATTACGGATTATTACCGTCGCAACAATAAGCTGGACTTGTGTCCCTCACGCACCAGTACAAATAAGCTGGATAACTTTGGAGAGCAGAGACTTACAAGCAAAGACTGTGACTTCGATGCGACCTTCCGAGGAGCCCACCACATTGGTTCCCACACACAGGTAGACACCGGCTTGGGCAGCCGTGATCGAGGGGATAATGAGAGTCCCAATGTTAGTATGTTCAATCTTGGCCTGGAAAAATTAAAAGAACTTTGCAGTGGATGATCGTATATTGGTGCACTTCTGAATAAATACATGATGGAGTTGTTGTTGAGAATCCTGCATTTGTGTGTATTACTTGTCATCACCTTTCATTATAAAATTCTACATTCTAAATTGTCTCTACAAGGTAGAGACAACTTCTCATTAATCTCCAATGGAGAGAGGAGCAAATACATCTTAGAGTTGTAGAAAATTACAGCACAGAAACAAGACATTCAGACCAGCTAGTCTATCCCAAACCATTTAAACAGCCTAGTTCCATTGACCTGTACCTGGACCATAATCCTCCATACCTGTACCACCCATGCACCTATCCAAAATTCTTTTAAACATTGAAATCCAGCTCACATACACCAGTTGTGCTGGCAGCTTGTTCCTCTGTCTCATGACTCTGAGTGAAGTAGTTTCCCTTCATGTTCCCATTAAACATTTCACTTTTCTCCCTTAACCCATGACCTGTAGTTCCAGTCTCACCCAACCTCAATGGAAAAAGCCTGCTTGCATGTATTTTATATACCTCATAATTTTAAATAACTCTATTAAATCTCCCCTCAATTTTCTATGTGTTAGAGAATGAAGATCTAACCTATTCAGTCCTTCCTTATAACTCAGGTCCTCCAGTCCCAGCAACATCCCTCTAAACTTAGTAAACACAAAGTATACTGCAGATGCTGTGGTCAAATCAACACGTACAAACAAGCTGGATGATCAGCAGGTCCGGCAACATCCATTGAAAAGAGCAGTCAACGTTTCGGGCCGAGACCCTACTGTTCTGTGTAAAACTTACCTTAGTTGTTTCACCCAGGGTGCAACACCTAACACTTGTCTGCACTAAATTCCATCTGCCATTTCTCAGCCCATTTTTTCAGCTGGTCCAAATCCTGAAGCATGCTTTGATCGTCTTCCTCACTGACTGCCACACAGCCAATCTTGGTGTCATCATCAAATCTGCTGATCCAGTTAACCACATTATCATCCAGATCACTGATATGGATGACAAGCAATAATGGACCCAGCTAGAGCCCTTTGGCATTCCACTGGTCACAGCCTCCAGCCAGAGAGGTAACCACTCATCTCACAAAGACAATGCCCCAGTATGCTCAATCCTTTGACTCCTGACTTTGTCTGAGGTCTTAACAACATCTGTCTCCACAATCTACTCTACATCCTGTTCTGGCAACTCTGGTTCCCATTCCCCTGAAACTCTAGTTTAAACCTTCCCACCATGAGTTCTAGCAGATCTTTCTGCTAGGACATTAATCCTCCTCCAGTTTAGGTGCACATCATCTCTTCTGCACAGATCTTGCCTTCCCTGGAAGAGAGCCCAATGATCCACAAATCAGACATCCTCCCTCTTACACCAGCTCCTTATCCACTTGTTGAAGTGTTTGACCTTCCTATTTCTGGTCTCACTGGCATGAAGCACATGTAGCAATTCTGAACCCTGGGGGACCTGTCCTTTAACTTAGCACTTAACTCCCTGAACTCTCTTAGCAGAACCTCATCCCTCTTCTTACCTATGTCATTGGTACCTATATGGACTATGACATCTGGCTGCTCACTCTCTCACTTAAGAATGCTAATAATTCAATCTGAGATGTCCCAGACCCTGACACCCTGAAGGCAACATACCATCTGGAAATCTTATTCTAGTCCATAGAACTTCCTTTATGCTCCCCTAGCTAATGAATCCCTAAGCACACAGCTTGCCTCTTTTCCCCCCACTACCCTTCTGAGCCAGTCAGACTCAGTGCTAGAGACCTGACTGCTGTGACTTGTCTCTGTTAGGTCATCACCCTGACAATATCCAAAGTGGTATACTTGGGTGTAACTACCCCTCTATATATCCTATCTATCATCCCTTCAGTCTCTCGAATGATCCGGAGATCATCTAGTTTAACGCTGTGCCAGAAGCTGCAGCTGACTGCACCTCCTGCAGATGAAGGTGTCAGGGAGTTTGGAGGTCTCCCTGCCTTCCCACATCCCACAAAAACCATATTCCACTGTTCTGCCTGACATCCGTGCTGGTCTAACTGTGCAATTATAAAGAAGAAAACAATAAATAAACTGAAAACAAAATCTACCTACCTCTGCTGTGCAACTGTAATAACTTGATGAGACATCCTTTGTCACAACTCTCACATAGTACATCTGATACCCGCACATGTTACCACCTCAGCTTGCTGCCCTTTCCAGTATGACAACACTCCTAGAGCCAGAGTCCTAGAGCGATCAGTCGAGAAACAGAACCTTTGGTCTGGCTATTCCATGTCATCCTCATCTTCTGCCCCTGGACCTCTCTCTTATCCATGTACCCATTCCAATTGTGTGTTGGTGCGTGTCCTAGTGGACAAGGCATTGGATTAGTAACCTGAAGGTCACTGGGTCAAGCCTCAGCTGAGGCAGCGTGTTTGTGTCCTTGAGCAAGGCACTGAACAACACATTACTCTGCGACGTCACCGGTGCCAAGCTGCTTGGGTCCTAGTGCCCTTCCCTTGGACAACATCAATGGCGTGGAGAGGGGAAGGCCTGCAGCTTGGGCAACTGCCAGTCTCCCATACAACCCTGCCCAGGCCTGCGCCCTGGAAAAACCTTCCAAGGCGCAAATCCATGGTCTCATGAGACTAATGGATGCCTATAAAAAAATTCCAATTGCTCTGAAATGTTACAACAGAACTCATACCTACCACTTGTGCTAGCAAAAGATAGTCCCACACTCACAGCATTCTCTGAAATCTCTTGCACTACAGACTATATATCAATGCAGGCATTTGTTGTACTTCTATTTTCTAACTCATTATGACCTCAAATAGCATCAGATGAACTACTTTATTGGAGACTGTCTCGAATTTGACATAATCTGCTCTGGTGCCACAATCAGTTTCACCATTGTTCAATCAATTCCCACATTAGAAAAGCTTCATTTCATTCACAAGTGTTCAGAATTCAGTGAATTAAAAGCAAAGCAAATAATTTTGAAGCTACAAGCATCCACTGGCAACTCAAATATTGTTGAGTTATTTGATATTATAGTCGTCCTCGGCTGCAACTTCACCAGCCACCAGGGGGCATATTTGCTCAGGGTTGAAAGCCCATGCCACATTTTGGAGATCATCTATTCAGGATCAAATCTGCCTCAGACCTGATATTAGCAGCCAAGAGGATAAAATATTCTAACATTATTTTCATAATTTATTTTCATTGCAGCTTTGTTCCATGATTTTAAACAGGAACAAAGGTGATTTGCAGAGAAAAAAATTTATATGGCATAATGCACAATTAATGCATGGACCGCTCCGCCATTGAGACAGGAGGCTCAAAGAATCACAAACAGATCAGTGGGGCTCTAGGAAGTTTAAAATTAAATGAGAGCAATGGTGGGCTGTGTATATGTGAAGCTGCTGCCTCATAATGCCAGAGACCCAGGTTCAATCTTAGCTTTAGGTGCTGTCTGCCTGGAGTTTGCACGTTCTCCCAGTGTGGGTGTACTCTGGGTGTTCTGTTTTCTATCTACATCCCCAAATATATGTGCTTGCAGGTGAATTGGTCAGTGTTAAAAGCCCCAGTTGTATGCTGATGGAATCTGGGGGGAGTTGATGTCAACGTGGGGAGAATTAACAGAAGGTAGGATTGGTGTGGAAGGGACTCATGGGCTGAAGAGCATCTTCTGTGCTGTACTTTCTGTGACTACATGAATTGCATAGGAACTAACCATTCAAGTCAATAGGACCAAGCTGATTTTATGTTCCATTTGACCTTCCTCTCATTCTTCCTCATCTAACCCAATTAGCACAAGCTGTCATTCCCTTCTCTTCCTTTCCTTCCAGCTGGGACCAGTGCAAAGCCTCGTAGGACCTAGAACTGCCAAAGGTGCAACTGAAATTCCTAGCCAAGGGCTAGTCATGTATCACTGTTGTGGTGGACTGGTTTTCATTTAGTTACCACCTAACTATGGGCCTTAGTTTGGGCCTGTACTGTGCTGTACTGTTCTATGTTCGAGAGGGGGTTATATGGGAGGCAGGGTTTGAGGGTTGGCACAACATTGTTGGCCAAAAGGCCTGTACTGTGCTGTACTATTCTATGTTCTAACCAATCAGGAAGAAGAACCTATCTACTATAAAACTCAAAGCTTTGTGTTGAGTGAACACTATTTTCGAATGAACTCTGAAGCTTTTAAGAGTCATCAAATTCCAGTGGAAATGTTCTGAGATTAAAGAGTTAATGGTAGAATGAACACTTACCTGTTTAACAATGAAGCTGCGATTTAATCATAAAACCACAATCGACTGTAAATTCTACTGAAGATCATTTTACACAAATACACACACATGCATGCTATTTATTATTTGAGCACTCGGGTGTAAAACTCAGTACTCTATCGACAACTTTACAGTGTAATCATGATTCACAGACATGGTCTCTAAACATAAATGGGTGGGCATCGTTATCACACAGATTTCAGTGAATCTATTGTCCCTAAGCATGAGATAGGTAACAAAGTATTAAACCGAATCAACAGAGGTAACAAATCATTAAACCAAATGACAAAAGCAACAAAGTATTAAACCATGTAAGAAAGGCACAAAGTATTAAACATCATGTCTGTTAATCCAGGCCTCATCACACTTCTGAATCTCAATTTTATGCACACAATCTGTGAGAAGCTCTACAAATGTTAGGGTAATTACAATGAGGAAGAACTGCACTGCTTGAAAAGTGAAGCTTTCAGGCCATTTCACTCGTTACCTCAGATGGATCAACTAATATCAGGCTGTCAAGTCTTGGTTCTACACTTGGAAAATAATCCCTCCTTCAAATGTAGATGTGGAGTTTGCAATTCAGCATGGCTTCTCTGTTCATTAACTTTACCCCTACCACTAATTCACTAATCTAAATTCCTTCAGCAAAACTTTACCAACGATCTCACCCAAGAGATTTCAAAGAACTAATAGTATGGAGACCTTAACCAGAGGTGGGAAAAGATTAGTGATTACAACCCAAGAACACAGGGCAGATTTATTCAGAGTTGCAAACTGCAAGATAAGTTGATGTATGGACTTACTGATAAGCATTCCAATTATCCAACAAGAGATAAACGCAAACAAGAAGTTGTTGGAGCAACTCAACAGGTCGGGTAGTATCTACTGATGTAAATGAACAGCTGACTTTTGGGAGATGGCCAGTTTAAAAGGTGAGGGAAAAGACTAAGGGAAGAGCTGGCAAGTGATAGGTAGATCCAGGTGAGGGGTGCAGATGGTGTAGGGAGAGTAAGAATATTTTTTTTAAATATGAAATAATTCTAGCTGTGCAAAAATTCTAGAGTACTGTGGTAAATCTGGTATGCAGATCAAAGAAAATTGACACTAGTTGATCAATTATTATTTGTTAACTTGTGTGAGTTATATGTACTGTGCTGTGCACCTTGGTCTCAAGGCGGTATATATGTGTACTGGTCTCGAGGTGGTATATATGTGTACTGGTCTCGAGGCGGTATATATGTGTACTGGTCTCGAGGCGGTATATATGTGTACTGGTCTCGAGGCGGTATGTATGTGTACTGGTCTCAAGGCGGTATATATGTGTACAGTTGGATGATAACAGTGTGGCTGTGGACTGGTTGGGTCAAAGGGCCAACAATACCACAGGGGAGTTAAAATCAATCTGTAAGCAGTACATTTTACAATGCACAATGGAAGTAATGAATACATTAAAGGAACAATTAAGGATTGTGTCAAGAGATTAAATGCTCCCTAGGTGTAATAATGTTAATAGATGATTCTAGACAGTCCGTGAGAAGTCACCGAATAAACTAGAATCCCTTTACAAGACCTTAGAGGCACATATGTTCTAGTTAGTGCTGTTTACCCAGTCAGAGGTTATAATCTCAATGAGAACAACTATATATGAAGAGTAGCTGCTTTGATAAAGGTTTTGGTAACAAAACCTTAAAAAAATAACTTGATTATTTTTTCCCTCTTCTGAGCCTCAGTAGCAAATTTTGACCCATAATACTTGAGTAAGGCTGTCACCATAAAGGTGCTACAGGAAAGCAGATCGTTATTCCAGTTATCAGGCATTTGGCTGGCTTCCACGTTTTGTCCCCCCAACACAATTCCACATAAATTGGAAACATGGGTGGTGTGCCTCTGAGAGTCTGAAAGCTTCCACCCAGCAGATGCCCAGTTAAGAATGAGAATTATTTTAAATTTGTAAAAAAATAGAAGGGAATGAAAGTGTGAGCTGGCAGGGATACATATCAGAAAATAGGATAATGCTTAATCTATTTACACGGTCAAACAATTAGTTCTATCCCATCAGACTACCAAGACATGCTTCTACTTCCTGCATACAAACTGAAGCTGAAATGGGAGAATCCAGTACAGCAAGTCCTACTGTGCTGTCTGAGGAGGCAGAAGAGCATCTATGCGACTGCTTTAACTCGGCAGACTGGTGCATGTTTAAGGAGTCAACTGCTATTGCAGATTTTAACTTTTGAATAGACCTCTTGTACAATAGAATGGACCCTTGGCCTCATATCTACCTTGTTTTGGTTATCTGAATGCACTTCCTCTGTAACTTTCACTTTATGGTGCATCATTATCGTTTCACCTTGTTCTACTTCAATGTACTGTGTAATGAATTGATCTATATGAACAGGATACAAGACAAGCTTTCACTGTATCTTGGTAGAATCATAAACCAAATACAATCCCTGGGCTCACTGTGCATGGGCTAGTACGTGGGCCTGGTAACCTGCATCTGCCATCACCCCAGATCCTTGCTGCCTTCCATGCCTCTCTGGACATGGCAACACACATCTGCACTGCTCTGGAAAAGCTCGCATCAGGCTGGAGTGGAATGCTCTGAAAGCAGTGGGTTAGTAATTGCTGAGCAAATTCTGGTGCCCAGACCCGGGCAGCTACCTGCAGCTCTTGGATGTGCCTCTCCAAGTTCTTGGCACTGTAACCACTTTCCATTGGAAGGAAACCAAATAAGGAGACAGCCTGGACAGAGAGGAGAGGAGAGGAGAGGAAAACACAAGAGCAAACAGCAAACTCAGGTCAGATGCAACAGGTCACCAAGGATGACAGATTATGGTCTATTCATGCCATGTTGCTGAGGGACCTTAACACTGGCAGCTTGAACATCTGATCCACAGTACCCATGCCAGGACCCCCCGCACCCTTGTACAGATTGGTAAAAGCCACATTCCATTCTTGTTTTCCAAATAATCCATTATCTTTGCATCACGGCAGGAATCACAGTTTAGACCCAAAATTACCTCCTTAAACCTTGACTTGATCAGCAGAGCAGAAGACAGAGAACAGCAGTTGCTGAGTGAGTGTACAAGATGGTCAGGCATGCAAGGTCACACCATATGTGCAAAGCCTATCGTTACCTTGGAAGAATTCATTCAACAGCCTGCATGTTACGAGCCCGGTTCTTAGACAGACAATATGTCATGTAGTTTAATACTGAAAAGAAAAGACTCCAGACCTAGTCAATGGCTGCAGTGAACTGACTGAGCTGGAACACTCAGCTGTGGACAGGACACAGGAAAATATGGCATTCGATTGAGACTGGGCTGAACTCCTTCATCTGCTTGCTAGCTGGACAGGGTCCTGTGGTTATTTGCTGATGGTGGAAGTAGTTCAGATTACGGTCATCTACCATCTGGATAGGTTCCTGTAGGATTGCAGTATCCATGGTAACAGGACAGGGCAATAGAGAGGGAGGTAAAACTGGGAAAGTGAATGATATGGGATGGGAGATACAACTCTACCAAAGGAGGTTTAAGGCACTCCTTCCCTCTGTGAGCTTGCAGGACACCCTTGGGCAAGGTGTAGCACCTGCTTTGTCCCTCTAATCAGTATCTCGTGAAGCCACGGGAGCAGGAGGTGGGTGGTTGTACGATAAGGAAAGTAAATGCAATGTTAGCATTCATTTCGAGAGGACTAGAATATTAGAGCAAGGATGTAATGCTGTGGCTTTATAAGGATCTATGAGCAGTTCTGGGCCCTTTATCTAAGAAAGCTTAACATATAAGGAGTATTTGATGGTTCTGGGCCTGTACTCGCTGGTGTTTAGAATAGGAAGACAGATCTCATTGAAACCCATCAAAAATTGAAAGGACTATCTAGAGTGGATGTTTCCTATAGTGGGGGAAATCTAGGCCACTCAGAGGGCACAACCTTGAAACTGAGTGACATCCATTTAAAACAGAAATAAGGAAATACTTCTTTAGCCAGAGGGTCATGAATCTGTGGAATTCATTACCTCAGATGGCTGTGCAGGCCAAGTTATTGGGTAAATTTAAGAGCATCAAAGGTAGGATTAAGGGACAAGGCAGGAGAACGGGGTTGGGAAGGATGGAATGCAGAGCAGCCTCAATGGGCTGACTGGCCTAATTCTGCTCCTGTGTCTTACGGTCTTCTAGTGAGCTGGCTAGGTCCTGTGTGCCTTCATGTAGCTATCAAGATGTGGAGGTGCCTAACAAGGATTCATTCTGCGATACAAAACAAAGGGAGCTGAGCAAAACAAAACTTGCTTTAAGAACATATGAAATGGGAACTGGAGTAGACAAAGCTTGCTCCACGGTTCAGGGACCACCATAGCTGATCTAACCTTGGTCCTCAGCATCACTCACCTGCTCTCTCCTCAACTCCCCTGCCAGTTAAAGTCTGTTAGTTTGCATCTGCAATATAAACAATAAATTCACCCCACACTTCTCTGCACCAAGGAGCTCCAAAGATTCACACTCTCTGAGAGAAGGAATTCCTCCTCAGTCTCAAGTGGAGGACCCCTCATCTGAAACCAAGCCCCTCAATTTCCAGACTGATCCAGCAGGCTAAATATTCATTTAGTATCCACCCTGGTAACTCCCCTGAGAATCGTATGCATGATTCTTCAGGACTACATTATCTTTAATCGGCAGAAAGTCATTGACAATGCCCCTCCACTTCCAGAGCTGGCCTCGCTGGATAGAATGCCTGATCTGAGAATCTGCTCATTCATTCATACCCATTTATAACGTCTTTTAAGAAGTATATTGAAACCATCAAGGACTACTTTTTTATTAGCTGTAACAAGTGAAACATTAATGAACACTTTGCTGTGTGGCAAACTGAATATAATTCTTTAGGAATCTCTTCCTAAATTAAGGACTAGCACACTGCATTTAAATACAAAAGAAACATTATGTTACTGTAAAATACAAGATACTCATGTCATCTTCAAACTTTATTCAGTTGTCAAAGGAGGAATACTTACAGCAAGGACTTCTCCCCTCTAAGTTGCAAAGAGTGCATTGTAAACATAATTATTTCCATCATATTGCTTATTATGAAACTGCTCAGCTTGAAGATTGACCATGGATCACCTTCTTGTGTGCAGGACCAAAACACAGTGCCCTTTGTACTGCTCTGGATAAACACACAGCTAAATTCTCAGGGTGCAAGAAATGAAAGAATTCTATCCAGAGATAGTCACACATGGTAGGTCAATCAAAAGTATAAACTAAATAGCAAGTAGTTGATTAACTAGTGCCACATTTGGAAGTTTCAATGGCATGTTTCAAAACTGAAAATATCAAAGATCTATTCACTATAATATAGCTATCCACCAAAGCTAAAGTAAATAAAAATTAAATTGTATTGCAAAAACAATATTAAAAGGCTATCTTTTCACAAACGTGTTTCTGAATTTATGGAAACGTAAACACTGATATATCACACTCCACAATCTTTGGTACAAGAAATCATTTTTCACTTCATTGACTATGATATTGTTTACGCACCAACTGACAATTACTAGAGGAATGTATAAGCTGTCTTGGTTGAACTTTGTCAATGATTAACAATTGGAGGTGGCGGATCAGAAGGTTCAATGGAATAAGTGGGGAGGCATTAAACTTGTGCATTAGAGGAAAATCTTCCTTCCTTCATGATAAACGGTAAATTAACCGTGCTCTTAATAAAAGATAAGTAAAATTGCTTTAAACTAAACAAAGATACTGAATCATTTGTTTTCACATGATTAAACAAGATTTTTGAGTTAATGTCATTGGTACCTGGGGTGGCAGTTCTCCTCCATGTTTCTTCCATGTGAGTGTTGGCGAAGGATGTCCTCCTGCTCGACAGTACAACCTTACTGTATCACCCTCTGGGACCTCGACCCGTTGGGGACTGACTTGCACCTGAGGCATGTTACCAACACCTACAAATAGGACACAGCTCTCTTAAACCAGAGCAAAAAGCACAGATATGGGTGAGCAAACTATTCCTCAAGAGGTTAGCCACCTTAGAATGGCAGGAGATGTGACACCTTATTTAGTTTATCTGACTTTTCAACACCCTTACAGCATAGAATAAACAGAACGTGCAGAACAGAAGCAGGTATGTCCATACTGGCATTTATATGCCTCCCTCTAACCTTCCTCATCCTACACTCTGTCCCTTCTCTCGCTCTTGATTTTTTAGGCTACCTTAAATATCTCTCAACTTCTCATATTAACCCTCCCTGTGGTACAAAATACTGTAAATCCCAAGTCTTTGGGTAAAAATATTTTTCCCCAAATCCTTATCTTTTTTTAGCTTCACATACTGGAGGACTGCTGCTTTTCTCTCCCTCAAACAAAAACACTGTCTCCCCATGACAAACATCTCAAGCCTTTAATAAGGCCACAAATATCCTTCACTCTTTCAAAATAGGTAAAACCTCTTGATTCATTGCTACAGGGCTTCATTGCGCCCTCCCCAGTGTACTTTTTACAATGTGCTGACCAGAAATGTATGCACAATAGTTAAGATCTAACCAAGGTCTGACACAAGCTAAGCAAAACCCTTCTACTTTTCAATTCCCCCATCAACATAAATCTCACTGTTTTTATACCTCAGTGAACTGATGCTCTTATTAAGCAGCTGTCACCACTTTTCATGATTTGTATCTTTGCTGCCTAAACTTTCTGCTCCTCTATCTCATGAGATTATTTGATTCTTAGTTCCAAGAAATTTGTAGCGTCATATTTCTCACTGAAATAACAGCACTGCAATGTGAGCTGCCTTAATGACTATAGCCCAGTGGCACTCACATCTACAGTGATGAAATGCTTTAAGAGGTTGGTCATGACTAGACTGAACTCCTGTCTCAGCAAGGACCTGGACCTATTGCAATTTGCCTATCGCCACAACAGGTCAATGGCAGATGCAATCTCAATGGCTCTTCACACAGCCAGGATGTTGTTTATCAACTACAGTTCAGCATTTAACATCATCATTCCCACAATCCTGATTGAGAAGTTGCAGAACCTGGCCATCTGTACCTCTCTCTGCAATTGGTCCTCGATTTCCTATCTGGAAGACCACAATCTGTGCAGACGGGTGATAATATCTCCTCCTTGCTGACTATAAACACTGGTGCACAAGTGTGTGTGCTTAGCCCATTGCTCTATTCTCTGTATACATATGACTGTGTGGCTAGGCATCGCTCAAATAACATCTATAAGTTTGCTGATGATACAACCACTGTTGGTAGAATCTCAGGCGGTGACGAGAGGGAGTACAGGAGCACGATATGCCAACTAGTGGAGTGGTGTCGTGGCAACAACCTAGCAGTCAATGTCAGTAAGACAAAAGAGCTGATTGTGGACTTCAGGAAGGGTAAGATGAATGAATTCATAGCAATCCTCATAGAGGGATCAGAAGTGGGGAGAGTGAGCAGCTTCAATTTCCTAGGTGTCAAGACCTCTGAGGGTCTAACCTGGTCCCAACACATCAATGCAGTTATAAAGAAGGAAAGACAGTGGCTATACTTCCATTAGAAGTCTGAAGAGATTTGGTATGTCAACAAATACACTCAAAATCATCTATAAATGTACCGTGGAGAGCATTCTGACAAGCTGCATCACTGTCTGGTATGGAGGGGGGGGCTACTGCACAGAACCAAAAGAAGCTGCAGAGGGTTGTAAATCTAGTCAGCTCCATCTTGGGTACTGGCCTACAAAGTACTCAGGACATCTTCAAGGAGTGGTGTCTTAGAAAGGCAGCGTCCATTATTAAGGACCTCCAGGACCCAAGGCATGTCCTTTTCTCATTGTTACCATCAGGAAGGAGGTACAGAAGCCTGAAGGCACACATTCAGTGATTCAGGAACAGCTTCTTCCCCTCTGCCATCCAATTCATAAATGGACATTAAACCATTGGTCACCACCTCTTACGTAATATGTATTATTTCTGGGGTTTTTTGCATGATTTTTAATCTATTCAATATACTGTATGTATACAGTAATTTATTTATTATTTTATTTTGTTTTTTTCTATATTATGTATTGCATTGTACTGCTGCTGCAAAGTTAACAAATTTCATGTCATATGCCAATGATAATAAACCTGATTCTGATTCTGCAATGCATTTTATAGATAGCAGAGACACTACAACACTGTGGTGGAGGGAATGAATATTTAGGCTGGGAGACAAGGTTGAAGAAAGGTGGAAGTTATTTGCAAAGTAAACAGTTGCCACTAGATTTGTAAATTTTAACCAATGTTGAATAGCAGACTGACTCTGGCATATTCTGGACCCGAGTGGGGGATCAAGTTCCTTTATTAGATGTTTTATTAAAAGGCAAATGTCATACTCAGCTCACAACATCAGCTTGACAGCACATTACAGAGAATTAATGCCTGGCTTAGACTGACTAAGAAAATATTACAAATGCTGAGTGAAATACTACTGAGTATTTCAGTGACAGCGAGAGGCATTCTCAATGGTGCATAACATTTTAACTGACTGGCAGCTTGTGATTTTTAAGAATAGGTTGTTGCAATCTCCTAACCATTGAATACTGCCAAAGCTGGGCCTGTGCCAGCTGTCAAGAAGGAGGAACGCAGACCATTTTGGTTACTTAATTTAATCACATTATGCCAATCAGTCCACAAGATCAACACTATATAGTCCTTTAACAATGGACTTCACAGACCTCATCAATTGAAGGGAGACATTTAATTCCCATTCCTGTAGAGTGGTTCTGCCTGATTACACAAGAATGTTTCTGCAAATGTGATGAGACCTTCCAAACAGTGGAGAAATGGTGCTCAGGCCCATGTTATCCACAGATCCAGTGAATGCTGCTCATCACCCCATAATATGGTACTGATAATTATCATAAATATTGTGTTCATTCAATAATTATTGTCTTTATTCAATGCTTTACATGTTAATTTTATGCTAGAATTTTAATTTACTGATTTGAAGTGCACTGAGTTCTCCCTGTAAATGACTTTTCCATATCTGACCAAGGTTTGGTTAGTTGAAACAAATTTCTACATGTTGCCTGCTGCAGTCCAATTTGCACCATAGATTCAGACAGCATGGAAGTAGGCCAATCATCCCAACACATCTAATCAATGGGCACCCATCCATATTAATCTCACTGGCCTACCATCCCTAGGTAATTTAAGTGCTCAACCTCCTAAATGCTGTCAGTATCACCATTCTCTCAGGCAATACACTCCAGATACTCAATAGCCTCTAAAAGATCCTGCTCAGATCTCGTGTCAATCATTAAACCTAAGCACTCTGGTTTTATCTATTTCTAAAATGGGTCAAGGTTATTTGCGGTCTGCCCTTTCTCCACTTCTTGTAATTTGAAACACCTCAGTGATGTTGCCTCCTAACCTCCCTCACTTCAAGGAAAACACTCAGCCTCCCTGATCTCTCCTTTTCATCAACCCTAACCAGAACTATAGACCAAATCCTGTTTGCTTTGCACATCTACACAAGCAATTTGACAGCTGCACCCCACAATTCCTATCTCCATGCTTGACTTCCATTCTGGACTTGAACCTCATTTCTGTAACCTCCATCAGCTCTTAGAATATGTGTCCCCTTCTGTTTGGGCCTTTACTACAAATTTCATTTCATTCACCCCCTTTCAGTTGCATTTGACTGATGCTCTAGACTTTGACCATGATGGACTTCAAAACCATTACTTTTATTGCAGCTGTGGTGGAGAGAATAAACATTCAGGAGTGTGGGTAGGGAGCCAATGAAACAGGCTGAATAGTCTCGGAGAGCAACAAGCATTTGAATTTTTTTGGAAGTGCATTCATCCAGGTTAAGTGGAGAATATTCTATTAGCTCCCTAACTTGTGCTTAGGTTACAACATGGGGAATAATCTTCGGGAACTCAAGGGACTGAGCCACACATTGAGGGAGGATGGGGGTTTTGACATCCAGTCTTTGATTTGCTCCTGTTGCCATGGTATTCACATGACTGGTCAGTTAAATTCCTGGCTAGTTGATGTTAGAGATATGATGATATCAATAAAATTGAGAACCAAGGGCACTTTCACTTGTTGGAGACAGGCATTGCTTGGCACAAGTAGATAAGGATAAGTCAATAATAGAAGGTAATAGTATCATGTGACAATATTTCTTATTGTTCCCCAGCACAAGAATGAACCCTGTTTAGAATTTTTGACATGCAGGGAAGGACTGCTTTGCTATTTGGGGTTCTGGAAACACAGACCTCACTGAGGGGTCAGCAGTGGAAAGGGCAAGAAACTTTGTGTCAAAATCCTGGAGGATCCCTCCTGTGTCCAATACACTGATGCAATCACAAAGGCAGCATGGCAGCAGCTCTACTTCATCAGAAGATTCAGGAGATTTGGTATGTAACCAAAGACTCTAGCCAGTTTTAACACGTATGGTGGGGAGTATTCTGACTGGCTGCATCAATGCCTGGTATGGAGGCTCCAATGCAGAGAACTGAAAGAGGCTGCAGGGGGTGGCACACTTAACCAGCTCCATGTAGGGAAAAGCAAACCACACCATCTGCAAAAAAAGTGCCTCAATAAGTTGGCATCTGTCACTAAGGACCTTCAACATCCATAACGTACACTTTTGGCATTACTACCACTGAGGAGGAGGTACATGGGCCTGAAGACCCTCACACAGCTTCTTCCCCTTCTGCTGTCAGATTTTTGTACAGTCTATGAACCCATGAACACTACTCCATTATTCCTCTTTTGCACTGTTCTGCTGCCAAATAAAAAACAAATCAACCAATTTTATGATATAATGTCAGTGATAATAAACCTTATCTGACTTTGGTACAGGAAAGGTTATTGATAGAGCAGGTGAAGTTGGATCTAGGATACTGCCCTGAGGAAATTTAACTTGATTCTTACTTTGCACATAGAGAATTGCTGTGGCGATGTGGTGTCCAGCACTGTTTGATGCTTTGCAAGAATACTCTGCTTCATCAGAATGCTCTGTAGCGACGATACGGAGGAGTCCACCCTGAATTACTGCATTTGGTGAAATAATATTACCTTGACCTCCTGGAAGATAAAAGCACCCAATTATCATAATATCCATATTCCAGAGTTCCTTCTAACATAGAAGGGAGCCATGCTGGCTCTTAGACAAATCCGATTACCCCACGTTTTCCCTGTAACCAACTCTCCTATACACCTTCCCAATTCTCCTAGTGGCCAATGCACCCAACAATCATGAACGTTGTTGGGAGTGAGCAGAGGTAAAAAACATTTCACAGGAGGAACATGCAGACTACACCAGAGGTCAGAATTGAACCTGGGTCCCTAGAGCTGGAGAGCAGCGGTTCCACTAGCAGTTTTGCTGATATCATGTTCTGAACTAAATTATTTTATTGGTCAATCCAGGAGATTATTTGGACTTCTACACAGAAGCAGATTAAGATGACTGCATATTTCTGCCATTATTACCTATCACAGAATAATTACACCTTCATTCCCTCATGCAGTGGAGGTATAATTCTGCAATTCTGAATGTGGAAATAGCGCTTAAAAACAAAGATTATTTCCCATTTTTGAGACAGAAAGTAACCCATTCCCTTGCCTTCACTGTGACTGAACACCAGCTTGCACAAATCAGCAGCTCTTGCAAAACTAATGCCAGCATATAATTCAGGATTTTAAAGAGCATACTTCAAAAGCTTGAATGCTAGATAATTTGTAATTATCTTCTGCCTTGACAGAACTAGTGTTAAAGAGAATCCTATATTTGACTTTACCAGCATTTAGAGCCAAAGGTGAATGTTCTGTAACAACATTCCTCTTCCAAAATTTGGTTTTCAAATAAGTCAAATACTCCGCCAGTTGGGAGTGATCCAAGTGTCTAACTAAGAACAGTGTTTGGATTTGCCTGAATTCCTTAGACATAGTTGTACAGGTTCCTGTATGTGTTAATTTAGGAATCCCTGCACTCTTCACTCTAAATTCCGAAACATGTAAGGACTTGTGCATTACCCCAGTCAAAGCATGTGGGACATTTGAATGTGAGCTGTGCGGTTGATTTGCTAACATTTAGCATGCATTGTAAATTGTACTCAGTCTGCGATCATGAAATTGTCTGAAACCATTTAGTTTTAATGCGATGAGTGAACTTACTGTTTGATTTTTTTCTTTGAATAAGGGACTGTTTTAGTGAATGTTCTCTGGTATGGAGGGACAACTGTATTTTAAAATACTTTTATGAATGGTCCAATCTTAGCTAAACAAAGATAAGCAATCTACGTGACAGTGTGCTGCATATTCTTACCATGAACTGGGCAGCCTAGGTTGAGAGTAAGATTAGGAGATTCTCCTGTACACTAGCTTCCTGCTCAAATATACCATTGCAGAAAAAGTTTGTGAACCTTTTGCAATTACCTGATTTTTTGTATTAATTGCTCAGATGAAGATCAGACTACATTTTCTAAGTCACAATAATAAACACAATCTGCCTAAAGTAATCACACATAAACAATTACACTTTTTGTATCTTTAGTGAACACATTGTTTAACCATTCACAGTCCTGGCTGGAAAAAGTATTGAACTCTTGTATTTAATATAACCATATAACAATTACAGCACGGAAACAGGCCATCTCGGCCCTTCTAGTCCGTGCCGAACGTTTACTCTCACCTAGTCCCACC
The DNA here is from genome assembly GCF_030144855.1 of Hypanus sabinus. Lineage (NCBI taxonomy): Eukaryota > Metazoa > Chordata > Chondrichthyes > Myliobatiformes > Dasyatidae > Hypanus > Hypanus sabinus. Next base: position 3,134,210 of record NC_082732.1, on the reverse strand, counting down.
GACCTGCACTCAGCCCATAACCCTCCAATAAAGACCTAACTTGTTCAACCTTTCTCTGTAACTTAGGTGTTGAAACCCAGGTAACATTCTAGTAAGTCTCCTCTGTACTCTCTCTCTTTTGTTGACATCTTTCCTATAATTTGGTGACCTATAACTGGTAGAAACTCCTTTAGCAGCAATAATCTCCACCGAACTTTTCCTGTAGCTGCAGATCAGACTTGCACAATGGCAAGTGACCATTCCTCCATACAAGACTGTTTCAGTTCATCAACATTTATGGGATACTTTGCATGAACAGCCTTCTTCACGTCATGCTACAGCAACTCAATTGGGTTAAGGTCTGGACTCTGACTTGGCCATTCCAAAACATGAACTTTCTTCTTTTTAAACCATTCTGTTGTTGACTTACTGTTTCAGATCATTGTCTTGTTACATCATCTAAGTTTCAGCTGATGGACCGCTACACTGACATTCTCCTGCAAAAAGCCTCAAAACAATTTTGAATTTGTTCTCTCAATGATTGCAAGCTGTCCACCCTCCAAACCATGATGCTCCTCCCACAATGCCACACAGTTGGGATGTGCAGTACCTTTTTCCTCCAAACAAAGCGGTGTGCATTTCTGTCAAAAAGTTACAACAGAACCTTGCACCAGAAGCATTGTGGAACATCCCGGTGGCCTTTTTGCAAACATGAAATGAAGAGCAGTGGTTTCTTCTATGAAGTCCTTCCATAAACACCATTCAGTGTTTCTCTGATAGCAGACACGAACAGATATTTTAGCACGTTTGAGAGATTTCTGCAGGTCTTTGACCTTTGGGTTCTTTTTCACTTCCTTCGGCACTGCACGTTGTGCTCTTGGTGTGTTCTTTGCAGGACACCCACTCCCAGGAAGCATAGCAACAGTACTGAATTTCTTGCATTTGTTGACAATTTCTCCTACTGTGGACTGATAAACACTCAGATGTTTAGAAATGCTTTTGTAGCCTTTTCCAGCTTCATGCATCTCTACAATTATTCTTCTCAGGTCCTCTGAAAGTTTTTCTGATCGAGGCATGGTGCACATAAACAGATCTTTCTTGAGAACAGCAGACTCTGTCAGTAACCTGACTCTGTGTGTCGTTTTACAGGGCAGGGCACCTCTACAACCAACACCTCCAATCTCATCTCATTGATAGGAACATCTGACTCCAAATAGATTTTGTAGAAGGCAATACTTCAGAGGTTCACATAATTTTTTGAATCCTGACAGACAGTTTAAATGGTGTACTCATTCTTGACAAGAAGTAGTACAATTGTTCGTGTGTTATTAGTTTAGGCAGATTGTGTTTATTATTGTGACTTAGATGAAGATCTGACCACATTTTATGAGTAATTAATGCAGAAGACCAGGTTCACAAAACTTTTCCGGCAATGTATATGGCTTCTTTTTCAGATAGCTGGGTCACCAGAAAAACAAAGGAGCCTAAAAATTCCTGGTGCAGTGGCAGAAGTTCAGAGTCCAATCTAATTTGATACATAGAAAAAACAACTACTACAAAACTACTCTGACTGTTATGATATGTGACCATAAAAAAGGCCATAAAAGACCATAAAGATGAGAAATGTTTTTGTCGCTAACTTCACTGTTTGGAAATATCAAAATAATGATGGAATAACATACCGAACCATTCCAAGGTGGGAGGAGGATTCCCAGTTGCACTGCATCGGAACTCAGCAGTCTGTCCCTGTTTAACTCTAAGGATGGTAGGTTCGATGGTGGCTACAGGTGCTGTTGCTAAGGCAAGACAAAACACAATTTTATTCTACATAAGTATTTTAATAGCAATACTTTTTCCAAGGACATTTGACTGGTTTGTTCTTCTTTGTCACTTGGATGTCTACAAGAGACGATGGCTGAGAAATCAGGAAGATCTATTAATTGAGCAAGTAACATGATTCTATATTTCTATGATTCTAACATACTTTTAACAATAAAAATAAAGAGTTTGATGGGAGACTGGTCAAAAACATGGCACAAACACAGGAGATTCTGTAGATGCTGGAAATGTTGAGCAAAACACACCAGGTGCTAGAGGAAACCAGCAGTTGCTAGATTCCTTCCTTCAGCAGAATCAATCAGCACAGTACAACTGCAAACATTGGACTCTCTCACACTGGGACCACAACATACCAACATTTGTGCCAGTTAGACAGAGGTGAAGGCTAGTAAGGTCCTCGACCTGAACCTCTTATCTTCATTTTTACATAAAGAAACTTAGGAGGAATATCAATAGATTAACATTTTAAAACTGGCCAATTATTGCTCTGCTAATAATTTTGTACTAACAGATATAGTATGTTCATAACTTCACAAATGCTGAGACCCCTGTGACACCATCCTTTCTCACTTGGTTCAGACCCTTGTCTGAGGCCTTTCTGTCCATTCTATTTTCCAGGACCTCACTAGCAAACATTTACCATGGATGTACAATCCCTCTTCAACCCACATCAGAAGGTTCTGAGGACACTGCATCTTCCATAAGCACAGGCATGGTCAGTTCCTCTTCACCAGCATCCCCCTTACACGGAACATTTTCTTAACCTCCAGGTGAGAAGTGTAGTTTTGGGAGCTCATGTGAGCTCAAGCTTTCTTTCATGGGATATATTTTTTAAAAAAACTTGAATTCACAAGACACCAAACAATGCAGTTGCTGGAATCTGGTGCAGAAAAAAAAAATGCTGGAAGAACTCAGCGTGTCAGACAGCATCTGTGGAGGCAAAGGGATAATTTATGTTTCAAGTCCTTCCAGGGTCTTCTTTCTGTCTGGTACTATGTTGGTTCTACAACCTGCCCTCAGAGCTTAATTTCATTAATGGTCTTGCCAATTTCCACCATTTTGTCACAAGGTCTGTTTCTGACTTTCCCCTTTCTGGACATGTCCATCACCAGGATAGGCTGGTGACACACTTCCGTGTAGGTTTACAGACCTACGTTGGTGCCTCAACTCTCAATCACTATCACATTTGCTCTAGTGATAACAGTTTCCACAGAGTGGTCTCTGATACATCTTCCTTCCACATGTTCCACCTATACCATGGCTTCTCTTCACCCATAGTTGATAGGTCACCTGACTATTTTTATTCCATTTTTTGCACTTCTGCTCTTACACCTCTCTCCTCCTGGATAGTGTAAAGACAGTTCACCAGTCTTCACCTTCCATGGCACCAGCCTCCAAATACAATTCATCCTTAGTAACTTCTCTTACTCTCCAATAGTTAGATCTTCTCTTCCCCTTCCAGCATTCCCACCATTCATTCTGTTTTATGGCATCTTCCCATGCAACCACAGAAAATGTAACACCAATTGTTCTCCCTCCAACCTTCCCAACATCCAGAGATCCAAACAGAACTTCCCACCATCCAGGGATCCAAACTGAACTTCCTGCCATGCAGGGATCTAACCAGAATGTCCAAGTGAAGCAACAATTGACTTGCTCTTCTTCCAGTTTTGTTTCTCTAAAATATGTGTAGCAATTAGCAGTGAATCTGGCTAAATTACACCTCTCGTTATTAGTTTAAAATTCTCCATCTCTGAGGATGGAGTCATGGTGATACCAAGTTAAGTGCATTTTCATGGTTGTTCAACTAAGTTATAATCATTTGAATTGGGTTGAATAATTTGCTCAGTTTACTGAATTTGATTCACTCAGCAATTTAACACACAGTTGCAGATAGAATTTCAAACTAGACTATTTTTTGCAGGCCAAAGTAACAAAAAAAAGAGTTTAAAGCAACTCAACCCTTCAAAACTGGCCCACAAATCCACATGATCATGACTGATCTGCACTGGCCTCATTTCCTTTGTGCTTTGTTATGTCTCTGATCTGTCAAAAACTGACCTATCACCTTGTTAAATCCCCCAAATGATCCAGTATCTGCAACCCTCTCAGACAGAGAAACCCAGCGATTCACCATCTTCTGTATGACACTGTCTCTAAGCACCTCAATGATTGATCTCTGATCTATGTTACCTGTATACATTCACACACCCATGTTTGATCATAGCCAGTCAGGCAGAAGATACAAAAGCCTGAGAGCAGCTCTCACCAGGCTCAAAGACAGCTTCCACTGTGCTGTTATAAGGCTACTGAAAGGTCCCCAGTACAATAATCCAGACTCTTGAAGTTCCAATCTATGCCATCATGACTTTGCACCTATTGCCTTACTACACTGTACTTTCTCTTCAACTGTAACACTCTATTCTGCATTCTGCCATTGCTTTTCCCTTGTTCTACTTCCACAATGCACTAATGTGATGAAATGATCTGTATGGATGGCACGCAAAACAAGTTTCTCACTGCACCTCAGTACATGTGACAAGAATAAATTAATTTGACAATATTTTTATAACTCCGGTTCCTAGCTGCACACGCAGATTGTATCAGTTACTTAGTCAATGTAATGGCCACAGACTTCCAAGAGTTGCTCTTCTCTCAATTCCAACAATTATCTTTTGAATTGGGATTTCCATTTCAGTCAATCCAGCTTGTTCCAGAATACCTGGACATGCTGAATACATCCAGACCCTTGACTTATTAGAAGATGGGGCCCGTGAACACTGGCGACTGCCTGTGGTCTGCAGGAAATTGTACAAGTTTTCCTCGTAAATATATTCCTTTTGAAATACTTTCACTGCAATCTGCAGCAGCATCTAAATTTCCTCTTAACAGCAGACTACTAAGTTACCTCAATGATTTTCAGATCATTCTGATGCATTTCAAATTATAGTTGGTGACTTTAACCAGACCTGTTTGAAGAAAACCCTGCCCAATATTCACCAGCATGTAGCCTGTTGCAGCAGAGATTCCAGCAAGCTACACCACTGGTACACTACGATAGGAATGCCTATCGTTCCTTTCCCGAGATCGCATTTTGGCAAGTCGGATCATTTGGCTGTACTCCTACTCTCTGCATACAGAGCCTAAAGAGCAAGACTCCAGAGGTCAAGGTAGCAAGAAATGGTCACAGGATGCTGAGGAACGGTTACAGGATTGCCTTGAGAGAACGGACTGGGCTATGTTCAAGAACTCATCTGGGCTAAATCTTGCAAAATAGGGGACAGCAGAGCTTCACTTCCAGAAGAGCTCAATGCCTTCTATGCTCGCTTTGATCACCATATCAGGGAGGAACTATCGCACAGCCACATATCTCCTGACGATCCTTTGGTCTCAGTATCTTACGTTGACGTGTGGGCTGCCTTCAAGAGAGTGAATCCAAGGTAAGCATCTGGTCTGGACGAAGTACCTGGCTGAGTACTGAAGACCTGTACAACCAACTGGCTGGTGTATTCAGGGATAACTTCAACCTCTCATTCCGGCAGTGTGTGATACCCATCCGCTTCAAGCAGGCTTTAAACGTACTGGTGCCTAAGAAGAACATGGTAACTAGTCCACAGTGATGAAGTGTTTTGAGAGGCTGGTGTTGAAGCATATCAGCTCCTGTCTGAATGGTGACTTGGATTCACTCTTGGATCTGTCTACCCGAGCAACAGGTCTGCAGCAGATGCTATCTTGTTCTTCTCACAACTCTGGAACATCTGAACAGCAAAGATGCACACACCAGGATGCTCTTTATAATTACAACTCAGCATTTAACACCATCACCCCTTCAAAACTAATCATACCACCTTGTGCAATTGGATCCTGAGTTTCCTCACTTGCAGACTCCAGTCAGTTCGTATTGGCAAAACATTTCTTCCACAATCTCCATCACCACAGGGATGTGTGCTTAGCCCTCTGCTCTAACTGCTTTACACCTGTGACTGTGCAGCTGAGTGCAGCTCCAACACCATATACAAGTTGCTGATATTACCACTGTTGTGGGCTGTATCAAAGGGGGTGATTAAATCAACATATAGGGAGATAGAAAATTTGGCTGAGTGGTGTCTCAACAACAACATCTCACTCAATATCAATAAGACCAAGGAACTGATTGTAGACCTCAGGAGAGGGAAACCAAAGATTCATGAGCCTGTAATCACTCGAGGATCGGGGTGGAGATGGTCAGTAACTTAAATTCCAGGGTGTCACTATCTCAGAGGACCTGTCCCAGACAAAATAAATAAATATATAAATATTTTTGCGAAGAAAGCACGACAGCACCTCTACTTCAGCATGTCATCAAAAACCTTAGCAAACTTCTGTAGACATGTGGTGTAAAGTGGTGTAAATGACTGGCTGCATTATGGCCTAGTATGGGAACACCAATGCCTTTGAGCAGAAAAGCCTACAAAAGATAGTGGATTCAGCCCAGTAGATCATGGGTAAAACCTTCCCAACCATTGGGCACATCTACGTGAAATGTTGCTGTAGAAAAGCAGCATCTATCTTCAAAGATCCTCACCACCCAGGCCATGTTCTTTTCTCACTGCTGCCATCAGGTAGAAGGTACAAGTGTCTCAGGGCTCACACCACCAGGTTCAAGAACAGTTATTACCCCTCAACCATCAGGTTCTTGAACAAAAGGGGATAACTACATTCAAGTAAGGATTCTGTTATACTGTTATTTCATGCTTGTTATTTATTGCTATTAATTTATTTATTGTATACCTGCATTTGCAGTTTGTTTACAGTTTCTGCTCTGTAGATTTGCCACAGGAAAAGAATCTCAGGGTATGTGGTGACATGTATGTACTCCGATAATGAAGCTTACATTGAACTTAAAACTTCTCTGCAGCTCACCCTCCTTAATATTCTTGACTTTTTTTTAATCATGAATGAGCAAGTGCAACAGGCAGTGAAGAGGGCAAATGGAATGTTGGCCTTTATTACAAGGGGAATTGAGTACAAGAGCAAGGATGTCCTTTTGCATTTGTACAGGGCCCTGGTGAGACCACACCTGGAATATTGTGTACAGTTTTGGTCTCCAGGTTTAAGGAAGAACATTCTGGCAATTGAGGAAGTGCAGCGTAGATTCACTAGGTTGATTCCTGGGATGGCAGGGCTGTCTTACGCAGAGAGATTGGAGAGATTGGGCTTGTACACACTGGAATTGAGGAGATTGAGAGGGATTAAGATAATTAAAGGATTTGATAGGATTGAGGCAGGAAATATGTTCCAGACATTGGGAGAGTCCAGTACCAGAGGGCATGGATTGAGAATAAGAGGTCAGTTATTTAAAACAGAGTTGAGGAAGAACTTCTCCCAGAGAGTTGTGGAGGTGTGGAATGCACTGCCTCGGAAGACGGTGGAGGCCAATTCTCTGGATGCTTTCAAGAAGGAGCTAGATAGATATCTGATGGATAGGGGAATCAAGGGATATGGGGACAAGGCAGGGACTGGGTATTGATAGTGAATGATCAGCCATGATCTCAGAACGGCGGTGAAGACTCGAGGGGCCGAATGGTCTACTTCTGCACCTATTGTCTATTGTCATGTGTGTGGTGTGTGGAGGATAGGAAATCCTTAATTAAATTTTAAAATAGTACAAAATAAGCAAACTGAGGTAGCTAGAAAGAAATTCTGTTATCCAGACAGTCCATTTTTATGTCTAACAACAAAATAAAAGCACTTTTGCTTTGCTCCACAATAAACTGAAGTAATAATTGATCACAGACTGGTTTTGGATGAAGATGTGACTTAAGAATGTTAGCAGTGCAATTGCGAGGAACTAACCCTACAACACAAAGGACGATCGCGATGGGCTGGCCCGACAACACAAAGGACGATCGCGATGGGCTGGCCTGACAACACAAAGGACGATCGCGATGGGCTGGCCTGACAACACAAAGGACGATCGCGATGGGCTGGCCTGACAACATGTAGGACAATTGTGATGGGCTAACCCTACAACAGGTAGGACAATCGCGATGGGCTGGCCTGACAACATGTAGGACAATTGTGATGGGCTGGCCTGACAACACGTAGGACAATCGCGATGGGCTGGCCTGACAACAGATAGGACAATTGTGATGGGCTGGCCTGACAACAGGTAGGACAATTGTGATGGGCTGGCCTGACAACACGTAGGACAATCGTGATGGGCTGGCCCTACAACAGGTAGGACAATCGTGATGGGCTGGCCTGACAACAAGTAGGACAGTCGTGATGGGCTGGCCTGACAACACAAAGGACAGTCGCGATGGGCTGGCCTCACAACACAAAGGACAGTCACGATGGGCTGGCCTGACAACACAAAGGACGATCGCGATGGGCTGGCCTGACAACACAAAGGACGATCGCGATGGGCTGGCCTGACAACATGTAGGACAATTGTGATGGGCTAACCCTACAACAGGTAGGACAATTGTGATGGGCTGGCCTGACAACACGTAGGACAATCGTGATGGGCTGGCCTGACAACAGGTAGGACAATTGTGATGGGCTGGCCTGACAACACGTAGGACAATCGTGATGGGCTGGCCCTACAACAGGTAGGACAATCGTGATGGGCTGGCCTGACAACAAGTAGGACAGTCGTGATGGGCTGGCCTGACAACACAAAGGACAATCGCGATGGGCTGGCCTGACAACACAAAGGACAATCGCGATGGGCTGGCCTGACAACACAAAGGACAATCGCGATGGGCTGGCCTGACAACACAAAGGACGATCGCGATGGGCTGGCCTGACAACAGGTAGGACAATCGTGATGGGCTGGCCCGACAACACATAGGACAGTCGCGATGGGCTGGCCTGACAACACAAAGGACGATCGCGATGGGCTGGCCTGACAACACAAAGGACAATCGCGATGGGCTGGCCTGACAACACGTAGGACAATCGTGATGGGCTGGCCTGACAACACAAAGGACAATCGTGATGGGCTGGCCTGACAACAGGTAGGACAATCGTGATGGGCTGGCCTGACAACACAAAGGACAATCGCGATGGGCTGGCCTGACAACAGGTAGGACAATCGCGATGGGCTGGCCTGACAACATGTAGGACAATCGCGATGGGCTGGCCTGACAACACGTAGGACAGTCGTGATGGGCTAGCCCGACAACAAGTAGGACAAGTGTAATGGGTTTGCCCTATAACACTGATGCAAGCTGGCAGCCTAAAAAAGCTATCAAGTTAATTTTGCACTCTGTGCCAGCTTGACAATGGATGAGCTCACATAATTACAATGTAAAGAGAAGAGAGCACAGAATTACGGCGAAAGCACCTGGGATTACAGCCAGCTTTTGGTTGGATCACAGCAACAGTGTGAAGAGTCAATTCTTGTTATTTATGCTGATGGATGCAGTGAATGGTGGGGTCAGCGACACATTCACTCTTTGTTCAACATCATTCAAACTCGTTTCATTTTTCATAGGCAAATTGTTACTAGAAGCCACAGATTCTGTTTCTCCAACTATTTAAATGTTATCTGATGTTAAATGTTATCTGATCTGCTGAAAATTTCAGAAACATATTGCCAAAGTTTAATAGGCAGTAAGAGCAATGAGTCGATGTATTGAGGTCTGTGCAAATTAATGGACAAGAGCCGTTTACTGACACCATGGTTTCATGTTTAAAATTAATTGTGACATCAATCTAACAATCAATCTATCTATCATGATTTTCACACTTTAGCTGCTGTATCAAGTAAAACATTTAAGTTTAAATCTTCAAAGCTATTTGCCTGTATTTTCTCGAAATGGGAATGGACCATTTTCTCTCAAGTTTATTGCACATTTACTCAGTTTGATCACTGTCCTAACTCCATTTAATTTAGTAAAGATTGGACAACCTCAGTTTGGAAATCTTCAGTTCAGCAGCTCTGGCTGATTGCCACCAATGCCCATACCTTCCACCATCAGCCCTGAGTGGTTCCTTCTGTTAAGAGTTCTCAACCAGCACCCTCCCCGTCAACACTGTTTGTGGATGGTCCACATGAGGAAATCATTTCCCTTCATCTAGCCATTCACATAACCACAAACATCCCACTTGGGTTATTCTTAGAAAAAACAGCTAAACTGTAAGGAACAGGCATCTAATCAAACCAGGCTGACTTTATTTAAACTTTTAATTCCCGTAACATTGGTGTCAGTATACATCCTGCTGCCTTAGGACAATATACAAATTCAGGAGGTGCCTATGGCAAAATGGGTTTAATATACGATAACTGCAAAGTGTTTAAAGACCCATTCAACTGGTGTCTTGCTGCTCCCTGACATAAAGGCCAATCTGCTTTTGTATTGTTCATGATGTTTAATTTGCAATTTGTCTTTCACTCCCACCTCACCTATTACCACACTCATTAAAATCAGGTTCAGTAGCATTTATACAAAATTGCCTTCTCCATGACCGTACCAACTTCACTCACACAACAAAAACAATCACAGAAAGTAAAAGATGCATTAATGATTGCCATAAGTTAAGAGTAAAATCAGATGTATACAAGAAAGGCATGCTGACCCTCTATTGTCTGGTCTGAAATGAAAGCAAAGGGATGATTTGTGGCCATGCACTGAGAAATCATGCCAGAAGTAAATCACATTAAGGCTGTCTGCATTCTGCTTGCATGCACTGCTACAATAGCACAATGTGTGAGAACTAACTGGAGCCAAATCAAGCATCCCAGTTATATCTGTGATCAAAACGAAGATTGGTGTACGCTCTCCATTTGGAAATACTCAAGAGCTGGGTGGAAGGAGCTGCCAGGTGCTGAGTAGCCCTTTCTAAATGCTTTTACCACAGGCCTGATGGAATCGAAGAGAAGATAATCTTTCCCAAAGCTCACATGGAGGTGAGATTTTGTGATTCAGCAGGATTGCCCCACAGGAATGGGTAAGGCATCTGCTTGGGAGCAATATGACATGGTTGAAGGAGGGATCTGCACCTTTGTTGATGAACGTAGGGCAAGTAAGACGAGAAAGTCCTGTGTGGCCTTTTGTTTAGAGATGCACTGGAGGTGGGGTAGCAAGTTGGATACAAACTTGCTGGGCTCATCTTTTAAATGTTCCGCTGTCTTTCATTTTATATACTTATATTGACATAAAGGTGAACATTCAGCCCATCAGATCTATACTGGCTCATGGAGAGCAACTGCATTCATGCCCCCTCTGCTCATTCTTCTAGACCCTGCAATTCAAAGAACGCACACCAATTTCTCGAAGGGATACTGGAGAGAGATCTGTAAATAAGAAGGATTGAAGAAAAAAATATCATAATCACATCATGCTGACTTACGTTGACTGTATCCTACTGTTTCAAATGCCTGAAACTGGATCTGTGATGTAGCTGTGGAGTTAACAGGTCAGATTAAGTATCGAGTCACTTTGCAATGCATGTGAGAACATATCCCGTTCCTCCACAGATGATGGAAGACTTCAAATCAAACAACATGAAACCCACCACAATAAACTTGTTTCAGACTCTGAAATGTATGATGTAATTTCACTGAAATTTTTTTTAAGTGTTTTACTTGCAGCATTAACCTGGCAACCAGACATTATAAAACTATTTCAAAACAGAATGCTGTAAGTACTTCTAACTGGTTAATTTGCCCCGGGTATTGGCACTCTGGCCACACTGAAATATTTTGGAATTTGCTTCTCCTGCTCTTGTCTCACTAGACTCATGCTTCTTTTGAAGAGACATGGATTGGACATCTCAGAATGTAATTGCATGTTGGGTCAAAGTTTGCCCCAAAATAACATCAAATTTAGGTCCAAATCACAAAAAGGTCTAAACACATCAGCTTTGTATTCAGATCAAAATTACACACCATGCTTGAGTAAAGAAACCAACAGGTTAGAGATTTTGATCCACAACCACAGTCAGGGTGTACTGTATAGAACAAACCCATGGTGACATCGGTAAATAATGTCAACAACCATCAGCTAATTGTCAGTGCATTATCCCAGCTAACGTGACCCCATCACTTGGGGAAAACCCATGAAACGATTGATAATCCTACCTGGAGGTTTTGAGGCTGTAACTGGTACGATAAATGAGAGGCAGGGTATGTGATGTATTTGGGTTTCCAGAAGGCCTTTGATGACGTTTCGTACAAGATGGCAGTGTGAAAAATGAACGCTGATGGAATTAAGAGCCATATAGAGGCACAGATTGAAAAATGGTTAATAGGTAAGAAAGGGATGGGAATAAATGAACCTTCCTCGGGAAGGCAGAGATTAGGGATGGGCCCCATCTATTCTTAATATATATATTTGTATGATTTGAATAACGGAACTGATGTATCTAAGTTTGCTATTACACAGAACAAGGTGAGATTGTGAGAAGAATGCAAAGAGGCACTTTGAGTGAATGGCCAAATACTGGCAAGTACAGCAAAGACGACAATAAACAAAATCCTGTGCTTGTGATGCTGTTGTAGCTAAACTTTTCACTGCACCAGTGGATACACGCATTTGTGTGCATGATAATAAACTCAACTTTGACATTGAAATGCGAAGTTATTCACTTTGATAGTAAAAAGAAAAAGGTGCAACAGAAAGGCTGATGTGCAAAGGAATCTGGCAGTCCTTGTACACCAGCCACTGTAAGCAAACGTGAAGGTGCACAAGTAGTTAAAATGATGTATTATACATTAGACCACTGTAAGACGCTCTGAATACAGGAGCAAAGATGTCACTCCCCCACAGCTGGACAGCCATGTGTAGCTTTGGGCTCCTTACCTACATAAGGAAATACCTGGCACTGAGGGAGTGCAACAGAGCACTTGAGATTTAGTCTTCACTGGAATTTTGTCAGGTGAGAGCAGATCAACTGAAATGTCTGGAATTCCGCCAGTGTTCGACAAGCTGAATGCGGGGAAGATGTTTGTCCTGGCTGGGGGTTTTAAAACCAGAGGTTACAGTCTAAAGATGTGGGATAACAGATTTCAGTCTGTTGAGGAGATACCTCCTGAGACCAGGATAGTGAAAGTGTGGAATTTTCCATCATAGAGAGCAGTGGAGGTCAAGTTGCTGGAAGAAAGAGATGGAGAGATTTCTAGACACATAAGACAAGAACAAGGAGGGAAGAAAGGGAGTGTAGTAATAAGACAGAGTGTCACCTAGATTGTTTTGAATGGTGGATCTATTTGAGAGACTGAATTGTTTATTCTGCTCCTATTTTTCTATGTATCTAGTTTTATAGTAATAGATAAACTGTGTTATGTACCCGTGACACGTGACAGTGGTGTACTTGTCACGTGACAGTGGTGTTGAAGCTATACTGGACTTAAGGTAATGGTCTTGTGATGGTGGAGTGATGTCATTTTCCCGCCAGTAGAGGTCTTGTGACAGGTTTTTTTTTTAACAGGGTATAAAAGGACCCCTCCCTGTGAGGAGGGGCAGTTTGTGGCTGAATTTGCCATTCCGACTCCATGCCACTGCGTGGTCCAATATTATGATGCAGTTTGGTTGAAAGGTGGAGTTTTATTTAATGCCTAAAGTTTAAAAGGTCATTGCTGGCCGTTTCTTTATAATACTGCCAGTTAAAAATCAGTGGAGAGTGAAGATCGGAGTTCGGGAGCTAAAAGATCGAGGAAATTTGATATTGATGGTGAAACAATATGATGGTCGACCTTGTTTGATCCTCATTCCGAAGGAATTCATTGGCTGTCCCCATGTTAATCCCTGCGAAATATAGGTCAGTGCCTTTAAGCCGTTTCATTTTCATCTCCGTAAATACTCCGGGAAAAGTATAGTTCGACTGGGAACCGCAACAACACGACGTGAAAGAGAATTTAAATCGCCTAAAAAGTCTCTCCTTTAATGGACTGTAAGCATTTTGAACTTTTGCAGTACTACTTTGAAGAACTGTTTGCAACATTGCCTTAAGAACTGTTTAAGCTTTATTGCTTTAATAACTGTTTAAGCTGCCGCACAGCAGCTGATTTCCGGTTACGTGAGTGGTTTGTTTACTTTTGGGGGTTTGTTTTTCAGTGTTTAATAAATGTTTTATTTGTTATAAAAACCCCTGCCTCACTTGTATATTTATTGTTGCTGAATCCGTAACAACTGTAAAATGTACTTAACTAGAAAAAGATTAAACACAGTTAAACACAGAGCATTAAAACAACTATGAAGCATTAATTTTATAACAAATAAAGTATATTTCATACATATTTTTGCAGTAACTGATGAGTCTAAGGGAAGTACCTCTTACAGTGTTGCATTAAATAACTTTATTTTTCAAGTTAACCACCACATAGCAGAAAAGGGGTAAAATATAATTATATTTCTGCATGAAAAACCCACCTCTCCAATAGTAAGCACTGAAATTCACTTGCCATCACAGAATGGTAACAACAGGCTTCGAATGTAGTGTAGTAGAAGGTAATTACACAGAAAAATTAAAAGCGGAAAATGTTGTAAGTGTTTAGCAGCCTAGGCAGGATTTGTAAAAACATCTTTCTTTGTAACTCCCGCCATCATCAATGGGACCTTACGACCAAAAATATCTTTATCTGCCCCCCACTTATCTCCCCTTTCCACAGAGATTGCTCCCTCTGTGCTTCCTTTCCCCACTTGTCCCTCCCCACTAATTAACCTCTGATGTGCTAAACCTGCCCATTCACCTCTTCCCTCACCTACCAATCTGTTGGGGTCATCTATTGTATCCAGTGCTCCTGATGTGGTCTCTTCTACACGGGTCAGACATGATGTAGATTGGAGGGCTATTTTGTCTGGTCCATCCGCGAGAAGCAGAATTTCCCAGTGGCTATCCCTTTAACTCCTATCCCCATTCTGACATCACTGAGACCCATGGCAATATACTACCAAGTCAGAATGGTGTGGATCGTTCAGAAGGTAGGGCTCCCATGTACCTGGTGTACTGTCCTTGGTGGTACAGGTTGTGGGCTTGGGAGATGCTATCGAGTATCCTGTAACTACATGACAGGGCTGTTTGCAGCCACAGAGCACCGGCGGTACAGGGAATGTAGTTTAACAGGGCAGGTGGATTTTATAGATTAACTGGTTCGAGACAAAGCTCTTTGCCAAATTAATCAGGTGCTTACTGCTTTACCAGCTGCAGTGGAATGAATAACATGGGTGGTTTGTGAAGCTAGACAGGCTTGTTGTATCGGCGCTGACATACTGAGGAGACTATCAGATGGGCTCACTTCCCTGCTTGAGTTACCTGATTCAAACCCTTCCACTGTTGTGACAAAAGAACTGGCATATGTCATCATTTGTAGACCTGGTTTCTGGAAAGATTGACTTCAATCAATGAAAGCCTTTTCTAAAATCCTTTCTCCAAATCTCTGAAGCAGGCAGGAAAAGCTGAATGAAAACGGCAAGTTTATTAAAATCAGCAGATAAGGGAGCATTGGAATGAATTGATTGGATGGATTCCAATTGAATGGATTGGGTCAGAACTGATTTTGTGAATGTAAATTCTTATATGTAATTTCTTTCTCTTACCTCATTTTAGAGGAAGGGGCTTAACTTCAATTCAGCTACCCAACTTCAATACCATTCAGCAACAGTAATAAAATGTAATTAAAAAGTAAATTTCACAGAGCATAATTAACAGCTCTATCAGAAACTAGTGATATTCAAAATAAGCTACCACAGCTCTGGGAAAAACAAGTTGTTTTTAATTGGAATTCCCACCTCTTATCTCGTTGAATGTGGCTCTTCGCCCATTACCAAAAGTTTGTAACCATCTTGGTGTTGTGAAAAGTGGTGATCTTTGATTACCTTTAACCAAGTTGCAACTAGATATTCAAAAACGTGCTAGTTTGCAGCAGTTGCAAGGACCTCACTAAATACTCAAAGTAACAATATTAAACACTTTCTTGCTGTTGATTGAAAGAATATAAATAAAATATCCTGTTCAGAGCTTTGAAATAGTTTTATCTTTCATATACACCCGTAACATTTAGACCCAATGAAGGCATTGGGTCTAAATATAATATATAAGAATACTTATTATCTGTTAAAACAAATATTTACTGTATATTAGAATATTTAGAACAGTTGTCCAAAAATGACTTTAGCAACTAATGGAGACTGCGGGGGGCGGGGGGCCAAACGCAGAAGAAAGATTGCGAACCACTCAGCTAGTGCACATACTGGGACTAAAAACTGCTGAAATTTCCAGCTTTGTCCAACAAAATCTGAATTGTAAGAATGACATCAGAGTCAATTACTAACATTGTTCCCAAATTAACCTCTATTATATTCCTAAAATCAATGTAATCATTATTTATGTGACTTTAACTTGATGTACCAAGGCCAGAATTGCATGAAAAGGATGAATGACATTCTAGATCAGAAAGCTTACATCCTAAGGCAGCAACTGAAAAATTCAAACAGGTGAAGCAAAGGTTCAGCTGTAACATTCAGAAAGCAAAGGATGAAGAGACAGACAGAGGGATATTGTACTTCAAAGTGTAGTGCTGTTGCAGTTCGAAGTGCAAGGGAGAGACATTGGTGAATGCCATTGAAGAGGAGGATAATGATAATTGACAGTGTAGATCACGAACCTGACACGTGTAGGACAGCTGTCCCTTCGTCCATCGCAAACATGTTGGAGCCCGTGCAGACATATATGCCAGCATCCTCTGGACGAACATTACGTATGGTCAAGATTCCATTGAAGTCCACTGCAGCGCTTGGCAGTTTGCCTCCAAGCTGCCGGGTCCACACCAGTGTGTATGCTGGGGACTAGAGCCACATCAATCATCACAGTTTGCTTCAGAAATTAGCAGCTGATAAGTGGTACAACTGACCGCTGAATACATGCTGCATACCTGACTCTTTGCCGTGCAGATGAAACTGACAGTGACGCCAGTTCTCACAGTCTGTGTCTTTGGTTCTTCCACTGTCACAGTTATGGGTTTGAAAGAAGGGGCTGCGGAGAGAATTGGTCAAAGCACATCACATACTTTTATCTACATGCAATCTCTATCTTGATTTTTTTAAAATGAAGGGTATCATAGCGAAAAACCCAGTTCTGGACACACAAATAATCTAGGTGTAGCTGTTCTGAGACAATGCAAATCAAGTTAAACCTTTATTATGAAAATAGTGTAAATCAAAAAGAAACAGGTAATAAATGTGAAAGGGAAAATGTTAACTCAGTGCTGGTGCTTTTTGCTGGACAGCCACTCATTTTGCAGGCACTAAATTGTGTCACATTTAAATTGTACAGTTTTTAGCATGTACTTTATATGTAACATTCATCAAGAACATTTAACATAAAACATAGAATATTACAGCTCAGTACTGGCCTTTTGTCCCAAGATGCTGTGCAAATGTTTAACTTACTCCAAGATCAATCTCACCCTACATTTTTCTTTCATCTAGTGTCTTTTAAATGTCCCAAATGTCTCTGTCTCTAATACCATCCATGGCAGCATGTTCCACACACTCGCCATCTCTGTGTGAAAAAACTACTTCCGGCATCTCTCTTCTACTTTCCTCCAATCACCTTGCGTAACTATGTACTTTTGCATTAGCCATGTCTGCCCTGGGAAAAAGTTGCTGGCTGCACACTCTATCTATGCCTCTTACCATCTTACACACCTCGTCAAGTCACCGCTCATTCTCCTTCACTCCAAAGAGAAAAGCCCAAGCTCTTTCACCCTTTCCCCATAAAACATATTCATTAATCCTGGTAAATCTAACCTACACCCTCTCTAGCCGAAGACTGGAAGTTGGTAAATGTTATTCCTTATTTCAAGAAAGGTAATAGGGATAATGCTGGCAATTATAGACCATAAGACCAGAAATAGCACATTGCTTCTCCTCTGCCATTCTATCATGTCTAATTTATTATCCTTCTCAATCCCATTCTCCTGCCTTCTGCTCATAACCTTTGACACCCTTACTAATCAAGAACTTATCAACTTCCACTTTAAATATACCCAATGACTTGGTCTCCACAGCAATCTGTGACAATGAATTCCACAGATCCACCACATTCTGGTTAGAGAAATTCCTCATCTCTGTTCAAAAGGGACATCCTTCTATTCTGAGGCTGTGCCCTCAGGTTCTAGACTCACCCACTATAGAAAAACATCCACTCCACATTCATCCTATCTAGGTCTCTACATATTCAAATAGGTTTCAATGAGATCTCACCTCATCTTTCTGAACACCAACAAAAAGAAGCCCAGAGGCACAAAACCTTCCTCATGCATTAACCCTTTAATTTCTGGAATAATTTTTGTGAACCCCCTCTGCACCCACTGCAATGCCAGCACATCTTTCTTCAGATAAGGGGCCTAAAACTGCTCACAATACTCCACGTGCAGTCAGCCCAATGCCTTATAAAGCCTCAGCATCACATTCTTGCTTTTATATTCCAGTCTTCTCGATATGAGTGCTATCATTGCATTTGCTTCCTCACCATCAAATCAATGGGAAAGCTGACCTTTAGAGAATCCTGCACAAGTCCTCCAAGTCCATTTGAACCTCTGATTTCTGAATTTTCTATCACGTACAAAATATTCTTCTCCTTTATTCCTTCTAGCAAAATGTCTGATCACACACATTCCCTGCACTACATTCCAGCGAATCTGATGTCAGTGGTGAGCTGGAGAAGATTCTTAGAGACGCGATTGATGAGCTTTTGAAGAAGCAATGGCTGATTGGGGATGGTCAGCATGGCTTAGTGAGAGGCAGGTTGTGCTTCATGAGGCTGATCAATTTCTTTGAGGAAGAGTTCCTCACACAGGTCACACTACACCCTGTAACCGTTAAGTTCTAAGACTTAAATTGAGAAGGGGGTTTAAACATTCACATCAAATCAGAATTAACTGAAATGAATGAATTGTATCTGGTTAAGATGGTTAGACCAGTCATTAGCTTTCACTCAAATTGTTCTGAGCAGAGCATCTTAATGCACTGCCAGCTCCTTAGAAAAATAATTAAGCCTTAGCTCTGATCACAACTGCAGAACGTATAGGAGTATCTGAACAAACAAAATCCCTCCTTAGGGGCTCATTAAGCTAATGTTAATAGCTGTCCACATACAGCACAAAGTTTGTTTGGAGTATATTGACTACAATTTGGAAAGAAATATCACTCTCCAGAGTATCTGTAACATACACTGTAACTTCAAAGCAATAATAAAATTGTTACTGTAGATTCATGGCTACACAGTGAAAAGTACACATTGCAATAAATTTACAATAAATGTCATTTTTGTCAATGAATTCCGATTTGTTAACATCTGAGAAAAGAATTATCAGGAAGACGTGCAGTAACTAAAGGACTATAGTTATGCATATAATTTGTAAAGTATAGAAGATTTGGCTCTTTTGTCTACAGGGTAGAAACTGGGTCACAGAAGGACATGTCCACATAAACCCATGGAGCAGTCAATCATTTTCAAACATATTGTCTCTCTTCTTGGATCATACTCTTCTTTTTCAGCAAATAAAACAACAGATAACATAATTGTTAAGCAAACTTTAAGGATCTGGTCTCAATTTAGAAAATTTTTTGGTTTAGCGAATTTTTCATTATCATCTCCCATTCTCCTTATTTTTTTTAATCCCTTCCATGACTGATAATGTCTTTAAAGATTGGGATGAATTAGGTATTGAATGTTTTTGGGACCTGTTTATCTCAGGATCTCTTGCTTCTTTTGACCAATTGTCAAATAAATTTGCACTCCCAAAATCACATTTTTACAGATACCTTCAAATTAGAGATTTTCTACATTTCCAATTAGCTACTTTTCCTATAGGTCCTGATAAAAATTTACTGGATGATCTTTTATATTTAAAACCTTTTGTTAATGGTTCTATTACTGGTATCTATAACTTGTTGATTGATTCTAGACAAGACTTTTTAGATAAAATAAAAAAGCTTGGGAGGATGACCTAAATTGTCAGATTTCTGATGATAGATGGAATAAAATTCTTAAACAGGTTAATAAATCATCTTTCTGTGCTCGTTATTCTCTTCTACAATTTAAAGTGGTTCATAAAGCTTACATTTCTAAACAGAAACTCTCCAGTTTTTACCCGAATGTTTCTCCACTTTGTAATAAGTGCAACTCTGCTGATGCCTCTTTAATTCATATGTTTTGGTTTTGCCCTACAATTGAAAAGTTTTGGTGGAAAGTATTTCATACCTTCTCTCAACTTTTTAGGGTCCAATTTGACCCAAAACCCCTTACTGCCTTGTTTGGTATTATTGCAAGTGAAGATATAACTTTAAATACTCCTAACCTACAGGTTTTAGTTTTTACCTCTCTTTTAGCAAGAAGAGCAATCTTGCTTAAATGGAAGGAGTCCACACATCTTCAATGGCTATGTGATATTATGTCGTATTTAAATTTAGAAAAGATCCGCTGCTCAGTCTTAAATTCGAAACAATCTTTTGATATTTGGGGACCTTTCCTAAATTATTTTTCCAATTTATAAAGTTTAACAGTGCACAGACTTTTATGTATGTTTTATCTTCTCTGCTTAAGTGAATATGGTTTTTTTTCTAATTATCCATTGTCATCCATCAGCTTTTTTCTTTGGTAGTTGGTAGGCGGTTGACTTTTTTTATATATATAAAAAATTTCTTTTATGATGTATCACCTATCTTTAAATTTTTGATTACAGAGTGGTATACCTTTATATGTTATGCTATAACATTTTGATCAATTTTATTACAATATATGAATGTACACAAGTTATGTTGAGATGTATCTATGTGTTGCACTCTGTAAATCTTTTTTTTTTCTGAATAAAAATATTGTAAAAAGAAAGAATCATTTTCAAACTCAATTGATTCTAACTTTAAAATGACATAGGAACAGATTATATAATGCCAAAACAACAATAAAGCATCAAATACCTGCAAGGAACAGATGTGGAAAAAGACACGAGCTTGCACTCTCCCAGAATAATGACCGAGATTGTTGAGGTTTGTTCCAATATTGCAGAGAATTATTCAATGTGGAGGGTAAAGCTCAATTAATTTTACAGCACTTTCTCAAACTCACCGGAAACAATGACTTCAACCTGACTTGAATTGGTGCGCTCTAAATTTTGGCATGTACATATATAAATCCCAGCATCAGATGGAGTGATATTACGGATCCAAAGCTCTTCTCCTGAAAGTGAAGGATACAGTGGAAACTGATGAGGCATCTTGATACAGCATCAAATATACAAGCTTTTCCAAAACTCTATCAAGCTTTTGGTAGCCAGCTGCCTGCACCAGCAAAGGAAAATGTCGGTATTTCCAGTCAGTCAACTTCAATACCCAACTAGATCAATATTGTTACAAAAAAATCTTACCCTTCTACATTTAAAAACGAACATTGCATTAGACAAGCAGACCTTTTTTAAGTTAATGGTTGCTTGTGAGCACATTGACAAAATTCTGTCACAAGAGTGCACGCCTTAAGAGTGTAGTCTACAGTCTTCTTATTTAGAGATTCAATTTTCCTCTGATGAGCACTATACCGAATACTGGAGTCCAAAGTAAAACACTCCTGGACCTTTCAGCAAATCAAGAGCAGTAGTTGTGCTCAGAAGCCAGTTCACCCTCTCATAGCCAAGGAAGGGCAGGAATAGTTCAACTAAAGGCCAAAGAGGGGAAAGAAATACTAGTGGGTAAGAAGGCTTGGCTCCTCTCATATCTCTGATTTAGGAATCCCCTCAATTATGGAAAATAACCATCATAAAAAATATCGCCATCCATATCAATTTCAAGAATTATCCTGTGTTAAAACACTTACAGCATTATCAAGAAGGAACATTCTGAAGCCCAGATAAGCCAGAACAATAAGAAAGGGAAGACTTTAATCAACAACTAAATTAGAAGACCAGAGATTAACCAACAGTTCCAATACAACCAGTATAGACCAAGTTTCAGCTAACTAGAGTAATTTATAATGTGCTCATAGATGCAATATTGCAGTTTCAACTGATGTTTTTTTATTTCCCTCTTGGATAGAAATATCAGCATCTTTCACTTTGCTGAATACTCTAGCATAAAGTACAGCAAACAACAGATATATGATAGTTGAACTACCCTCAGACTGTGATAATGTAGGACTAGTGTAAGATTTGGGTAAATGGATGGTCAGCATGGACATGATGGGCCAAAGAGCCTGTTTTGGTGCTGAATAACTCTATAAAATGGATTCCCTTCCTCCATTCCATTGGCAAGCTTCATATCAGATCACTGTCTGATGGGAATGGCAAATGAGCTTATACCAGAGCAAGGCAGAATTGCCTCCGCTCAGGCTGTAGGTCTTCTCACTGCAAAAACCGGTACCACCAAGGATCCATCACAAACAACCAATGCCTTTCTGAGAGTAGACTGCACGTACTGACTATGGACAGTCAATATACGGAATCTTACGCCTTGGTTATATTATATTAATCAAGAGAACTGTCCAGTCTGGGATTCTTTAGAAGCTAATTCTGTTAATAAATTTTCTATCATTTTTCTTCTCAGATCCTCAATTCCTTTATCTTTAAGTAATTTAGCTGATAATTTTGTAGTTGAACCCACTTTGAGGATTTGGGTACAATTTAGAAAATATTTTGGTTTATTGAGTTTTTCACTTTCAAGTCCCATTTTTCTAACTATTTTTTAAATCTATATCTGTAGTTTTTAAAGAGTGGAATAGATTGGGTATTAAATGTTTTCAGGATTTGTTTGTTGGAGTTAGTCTCTCTTCATTTGAACAACTGTCAGCCAAGTATAGCCTACCCACTTTTTTCGATATTTACAAATTAGAGACTTTTTGAGTTCTCAAGCACTTACATTTCCTAAAAGTCCAGATAAGAATTTACTTGATGTAATTTTTAATTTGAAACCCTTCCATAATGGATCTATATCTAATATTTATGGTATGCTGTTGGGAATGAAAAACATTCCTTTAGACAAAATTAAAAATCTCTGGAACCAAGATTTACAGATTGCAATTTCTGAGGATACTTGGAATGTAATTTTTAAACTGGTTAATATCTCATCGTTATGTGCCTGTCATTCCCTTCTACAATTTAAAGTGGTTCATACTACCCATATGTCTAAAGATAAGCTGTCTCGTTTTTATTCTGATATATCTCCCTATTGTGATAGATGTAACAATGGAGAAGCTTCACTAATTCATGTGTTTTGGACTTGTCCGAGTCTTGAAAAATATTTGACGGAAGTATTCCAAACTTTTTCTGTGCTTTTTAAAGTAAATTTTAAACCTAATCCTTTGACTGCCTTATTTGGTATTGTTGGAGGAAATAATATTATTTTGGAGA
Source organism: Hypanus sabinus (assembly GCF_030144855.1). Lineage (NCBI taxonomy): Eukaryota > Metazoa > Chordata > Chondrichthyes > Myliobatiformes > Dasyatidae > Hypanus > Hypanus sabinus. The sequence continues at coordinate 3,111,064 of NC_082732.1, read as the reverse complement.
CACATGATTTGCATATTTTTGCCTTTATTTCTCTTATAGCCAGGAGGGCATTGTTGCTTAAGTGGAAGGATGCCACTCCGCCTACTCATACTCATTGGTTACATGATGTTACGTCTTGTTTAAATTTAGAGAAGATTCGCTGTTCACTTTCTGAACCTAGACAAGATTTTTTAACATTGTGGGGACCTTTTTTGAATTATTTTCAAAATCTTTGATTTGGTATTAAGCACAGATGTTGGCTAATAATCTGTTTTACTATATGTTAAGGATTTTTTCCTTTTTTTAAAAAAACTAAACAGCTGTTTTTCAGTTAGTGGGTTTAGATTTTTTTATATAATGGAATTATCTTTTTTCAGTATTACTTTTAAATTTAATTTATATGGATATGGGGTAATGAGACTATATTTGTGATTCCAATATATTGTAATCAATATATATCCTACTGTATTCTTTTATGTAAGAAGTCAATACAAATATTGAAAAGTACACTGACTAAAGCCTTTGGCAAAAGGTACCAAAGCATTCAGGCTCTCATGACCAGACCGTGTCACAGTTTCTTCCCCAAAGCCATTAGACTCCTCAATTCCCAGAATCTAGTCTGACACCAACTTACCAACTTTTATACACACACACACACTGAACACCACTCCACTCCCTTTGCAATTATTGCTCATTTCTTTCTCAATTCCTGCTAAAACATTGTCTACATTTACAAAATTTATTATATTGTTATTTGCCCTTTACTGTGCCTGTTGCTTTGTTTATTAATTATTGTACTGTCTTGCACTGTTTTGTGTAGTCCTGTGTAGGTCTGAAGTCTAATATAGTTTTGTGTTGCTTCATGTAGCACCATGGTCCTGGAGGAATGTTATTTCGTTTTTACTGTGTACTATTCCAGCAGTTATGTTTGAAAAGACAATAAAAACAACTTGACTTGACTTGGATACAGCTCAATGCATTACCTTGGCCACTTTGCTGAACGCGGCTGGACAGGGCCTGACCATCAGCTCTGCTCCAGTAGTAGTAGAAAGGAGCTTGACCAATGACCTGGCACTTCAGAGTCACTGTGCCACCTTGCTGCACTTCCACTTTCTGAGGGATAATACTAACCACAAAAGGATTGTGATCTAAAGGAAAAAGCAATGAGGTTTATTATCACTGACATGACATGAAGTGTGTTGGTTTTATGGCAACAGTACAGTGAAAGACAAGAAAATGATTATGTCACATTATAAAAAAATAAATAAATAATGCAAAAGAGGAATAGTGAGGTAGTGTTCATGGATCATCCCAAAATCTGTAAATCAAATTCATCCATTGAGTTTATTATTAAATACAGGATATTTATTGTTGCAAGTTGAGCAAAGACTAAATTATATCTGGGCATTGGAAATCTGCAATATTTACTCCCAATACATTTCCATCAGCTATATTTAACCTATTCCTGAGCAGCAGCCACAGGAAATTCCAACCTACTCTTGAAATACTTTTAGTTTCTCTCTTACCATTTAGGTAATTACTATTGTTCAAATGATCTAAACATTTCAATATTTCTATTGTACAATTTTTCAAATGTCAGACTCCCCTGATTAAAAGAACGGTGCTGGGGGATTGGAGAATTACTGACATTGCTCAGTTGTTTGGAAAGGAAAGGATAAGCTCAGTAATTATGGGTTAAGTTAGGTCCCACGTGGCCATCTGGTTCAGAAAGAAAAAGCCCTCGGGATCCATGGGAGGGGAGCTAGCTCAATTCAAAACTGGCAGGAAGGAAAAGGTAATGGTTGATGGGTGTGACCGTGGCTGGAAGTTTGTGAAATGTGGAGTTCCAAAGGACTGGGTATACTGTCCCTTGCTTATTGTGATATATAGGAAATATCTGGACTTAAAAAGGGAAGCCGAAAGAAAAATTTGTAAATGGTAATAAAATGACTGGCTGACAGAAAGGAAAAACTGTAAATTGCAGGAAAATATAGGTGGTCTTGTCAGTTAGGTAGCAAAGTGCAATTTTTAATTTAATCCAGGGAAATGCGAGATAATGCATTTGGGTGGTGTAAAAAAGGCAAGAGAAGGGGAATGGAACAGTAAGTGGGAGGGCATTGGATGATGTGGAGAAATCATCCAAGGTCCTTAAACATTAGAGGACAGGACAGGTGGTGTAAAAAAAAGGCATGTGGGATGCATTATTAGCCATAAAATTTAACAAGGAGCTTAGACTCAACTACAAACAACAGTAGTTAGACCAGAGCTTGTCTATTACAGACAATTCTCCTCACGGTATTATCAGAAAATCTGATTGAATTGGCAAGGGGACAGAGGAGACGTTGCCAGCATTGGAAATTGGTACTTAAAGAGCATTCAAACCGGGATTGCTTCTTCCAAAAGAGGGGGCTGAGGAAAGATTCAGATGAGGTGCATTGAATTTGAAAAGACCTAGTGAAAATAAGTATTTCCCTAAAAAATATTGGAAATAATTGGAGCGTAGAAAAACTAATTTCGCTAAAGCCTGATAGGAGTCTGGAGCTCACTGTCCGAGAGGGAGGTCGGGGCAGAAATTCTCCTCACATTTAGAAATACTGATCTGTATTTGAAGAATCATGACTAATTTAGGCCACTCTAGTACCAGAATGGGGGAATTTCAACATGTGCAAATACAATGGACTGCTTCTGTGCCTACGTTTTCTGTGATCCTGTGCTCAGGATACTGCAGATACTAGAGATCTGCTTCAATTCATTCTATATGAGTGACTCTGAATATCCAGTCGCCTCTCACAGCCTCAATTCCACTCTAGCCCAGGCCTCCTCTACAGTTCTAAGCCTAGCATGGACTGGAGGAGCAGGACATAATCACTGTTCCTGCTCAGAACAGCCCTCCAGGCTCAACATTGAACTTAACAACCACCATTTCCCACATCCTTATTCCAGATTTCTGGCCATTGAGCCAAGTTCTTTGGGAATTTCAGATAATCATCTTTCATCTCCTCAGTACCCATACTCCTTTGCTCCTTTTAAACCTCCAGATCTTCTAACTGGTGCAACATGAGCACTGTTTCACTTACCACGGCACAGCCAAGTATTTCCAGCATTTTGCTTTTGCTACTAGCATAAACTTCCACTCCTATCCGATAACTGATGATTCAGTGATGGAAAACTAGATAGAGTCTTCCCAGTTGAGGAGCTGATCAGCACAGTTAATGTCCTGCTCTGGACCAAGGCATTCTGCTACATTGTGCACTTCTATACAACTCAGTAATGATAAAAGGATTGGTGAATTTGAAGATGTATGATTCAAAATCTCAATTGAATTAGTACATTCCATGCTCTGATTTTTGTAAAAAACATGGTTTTTGAATTTGCTTTTGAATACAAAGAATTACCCTACAAATTCTTCACATGTTAATTGCATGCAACAATGATGTATACACAGATAAATAGAAAGCTTCAAATCTTCCCCTCCCAGACCTATTCATATACATACCAATCGGAAGGCACCTCTGTCCTGGAATTCTAGGATTTCCAGTATACCCAGGAGCACAGCTGAAACAAAACCCACAATGTTACTGGATGGAAAATCAGAAATCAGTAGCAGATTGCTTATACCCCTCAAGGCTCAATTAAAACTGTCATTGACGTGTCCTAGCATGATTTTTAGTGCATTTAAATTAAGACTCATATCTGTCTAATATATAAACGTAAATGACAAAGTGTGAGCTCAAAGGATTTACATGCTTAACTCCAGCACTGGTGTAGCACTAGAGAAAGCTCTACTCAAGTCAAATGTGCTCATTTACACACCACAGTATTAAGTAGTGTTGCAAACCCAAAGTATTCACTCAGGTTCACGATACATCCTGATCTCGTATCAGAACCCTTGATGGAGGACCACGGGCAAGGTTCAGAAGAAGGAGTGGGGAACAGGAGAGTAGCTATAGGTCTAAAAATCCACTGGGAGTGTGTTATCTCAGTAGGTATTCTTCTCATTAGGGAGAGGGGGGTTTAAACAAAGTTGGCAGGGGATGAGAATCAGAGTGATAGGGCTGAAGATGGGGCAGTTGGTATACATTGATGAGTCTGTGGGGATGGACAGGCAATAATAGGGTAGAATTGAAAAGGGTGAAGAATACAGGACTGAAGGTGTTATATTTTACTGCACGCAGTATTCGAAATAAGGTAGATGATTTGTAGCATAGTTAGAAATTGACAGGTATGATGTTGTTGGCATCACTGAGGTGTGACTGAAAGAAGATCATAACTGGGAGATTACTGATGAAGGATACAACTTGTATCAAAAGGACAGGCAGATAGGCAGAGAGGATGGGGTGGTTCTGTTGATAAAAAAACTGAAATTAATTCCTTAGAAGATGTGGAATACTTGTGGATACAGTTAAGAAATTGCAAGGGTAATGAGACCCTGCTGGAAGTTATACTGTATATGATAGTCATGGGGTATTTCAGTATGTAAGTATATTAGGAAAATCAGGTTGGTGCTGGATCCCAAGAGAAGGAGTTTGCAGAATGCCTACGAGATGGCTTCTTGGAGTAGCTTGTGGTTGAGCCCACTAGGGGATAAGCATTTCTGGATTGGGCGTTGTGTAATGAATAAGATTTGATTAAGGAGTTTAAAGTAAAGGAACTCTTGGGACACAGGGATCATAATATGATAGAATTCACCCTGCAGTTTGAGAGGGAGAAGTTAAAGTCAGATACAACAGCATTACAGTGGAATAAAGAGAATTACAGAGGTATAAGACAGGAGCTAGCCAAAGCTGACTGGAAGTGGACACTAGCAGGGATGGTGATAGAACAGCAATGGCTGGAATTTCTGGGGGCAATTCAGAAGACACATGCTAGATACATCCCAAAGATGAAAAAGTATTCTAGAGGGAGGATGAGGCAACTGTGGCTGACAAAGGAAGTCAAAGACAGCATAAAAGCAAAATAGAGGGCATATATTAGAGCAAAAATTAGATTGGAGGATTGGGAAGCTTTAAAAAAAACACAACAGAAGGCAACAAAAAGAGAGACAAGATGAAGTATAAAGGTAAGCTAGCCAATGATATAAAAGAATGTGTCAAATGTTTTTAAGATGTAAAAGGAGTAAAAGAGAGGTGAGGGTGCATATTGGAGAAAGCAATGTTACTAAGTATTTTGCATCAGTCTTCACTATGGAAGACGTTAGCAGTATGCCAGAAGTTCGAGAGTGTCTAGGGGGCAGAAATGAGTGCAGTTGCTATCACTAATGAGCAGGGCTGAAGGGAGCTATGTTACCTGGATCAGATGGATTACACACCAGGGTTCTGAAGGAGGTGCTGAAGAGATTGTGAAAACATTAGTAATGATCCTCCACAAATCACTGGATTCTGGAATGTTTCTTGGAGGACTGGACAATTGCAAATGCCACTTCACTCTTTAAGAAGTAAGGGAGACAGAAGAAAGGAAATTGTAGGCCAGTTAGCCTGACTTTGCTGGTTGGAAAGATGTTGGAGTATATTATTAATGATGAGGTTTGAACTTAGAGTCACATGATAACAGGCCACAGCCAGCATTGTTTCCTTGAGGGGAAATCTTGCCTGACAAATCTGTTGGAATTCTTTGAGGAAATTACAGGCTGGATAGACAAAGGAGCATATGTAGATGTCGTTTACTTAAACTCTCAGAAGGTGCCACATATGAGGCTGCTTAACAAGATAAGAGCCCATGGTATTACACGAAAGTAACTAGCTTGGATAGAACATTGGCTGACTAGCAGGAGGCAAAGGGTGGGAATAAAGCGGGCCTATTCTGGTTGGCTAACAGTGATAATTGTTTTTCGACTTGGGTTGATATTGGGGCCATTTCTTTTTGTGTTATACTGTATGTTAATCATTTGGATGATGGGATTCATGGCTTTGTGCCTACAACTGCAGACAATAGAAAGATAGGTGGAGGGGCAGGTAGTGTTAATGTACAGAAGGTTTTGAACAGATTAGAGAATGGGCAAAGAAGAGGCAGTTGGAAGACAGTGTAGGGAAGAGTATGGTCATGCACTTTAGTAGAAGGAACAAAGGTGTATACTACTTTCTAAATGAGCAGATCATTCAAGAATCAGAGATACCTTGTGTAAGACTCCCTAAAGGTTAACTTGCAGTTTGAGTTGGAAGGAGAGGAAATGCAATGTTAGCATTTATTTTGAGAAGACTGAAATATAGAACATAGAACAGTACAGCATACTACAGGCCCTTTGGCCCACGATGTTGTGCTGACCCTCAAACCCTGCTATCTGCAACATCACCAACTTTTGTGTCGTCTTGAAACTTGCCAACCCACCCTGCTATTCCCACATCCAGGTCATTAATAAAAATCATGAAAAGTAGAGGTCCCAGAACAGATCTTGTGGGCCTTCTGCAGGCAAGCCAATTCTGAATCCACCTGGCCAAACTTCCCTGGATCCCATGACTTTGACTTTCTGAATAAGCCTACTGTGTGGAACCTTGTCAAATGCCTTACTAAAATCCATGTAGATCACATCCACTGCACTACCCTCATCTATATGCCTGGTCACCTCCTCAAAGGACTCTATCAGGCTTGTTAGACACAATCTGCTCTTCACAAAGCCATGCTGACTGTCCTTGATCAGATTATGATTCTCTAAATGCCCACAGATCCTATCTCTAAGACTCCTTTCCAACAGCTTTCCCACCACAGATGTAAGGCTCACTGGTCTATAATTACCTGGACTATCCCTACTACCTTTTTTGAACAAGGGGATAACATTTGCCTCCCTCCAATGCTCCGGTACCATTTCCGTGGACAACGAGGACATAAAGATCCTAACCAGAGGCTCAGCAATCTCTTCCCTCACCTCGTGGAGCAGACTGGGGATTATTCCATCAGGTCCCGGGGACTTATCCATCCTAATGTATTTTAACAACTCCAACACCTCCTCTCCCTTAATATCAACATGCTCCAGAACATCAACCTCACTCATATTGTCCTCACCGTCATTAAGTTCCCCCTCAGTGGTGAATACCGAACAGAAGTATTCATTGAGGGCCTCGCTCACTTCCACAGCCTCCAGGAACACCTTCCCACTTTTACCTCTAATCGGTCCTACCTTCACTCCTGTCATCCTTTTGTTCCTCACATAATTGAAGAATGCCTTGGGGTTTTTCTTTACCTTACTCACCAAGGCCTTCTCATGCCTCCTTCTTGCTCTTCTCAGCCCCTTCTAAAGCTCTTTTCTTGCTACCCTATATTCCTCAATAGACCCATCTGATCCTTGCTTCCTAAACCTCATGTATGCTGCTTTCTTCCACCTGACTAGATTTTCCACCTCACTTGTCACCCATGGTTCCTTCACCCTACCATTCTTTATCTTTATCTTCCTCACTGGGACAAATTTATTCCCAGGGAGCGGTGATCACTGTCCCCAAGATGCTCACCCACTGAGAGATCTGTGACCTGACCCGGTTTGTTACCTAATACTAGATCTAGTATGGCATTCCCCCCAGTTGGCCTGTCAACATACTGTGACAGGAATCCATCCTGGACACACTTAACAAACTCTGCCCCACCTAAACCTTTGGAACTAATCAGGTGCCAATCAATATTAGGGAAGTTAAAGTCAACCCTGTTATTTTTGCACCTTTCCAAAATCTGCCTCCCAATCTGCTCCTCGGTATCTCTGCTGCTACCAGAAGAGATAGATATATAGAAGCAAGGGTGTAATGCTGAGAATTTATAAGGTATTGGTCAGATCCCACTTAAATTACTGTAAGCAGTTTTGGTCCCCCTATATAAGTAAGGATGTGCCAGAAATGAGAGGGTCCAGATGAGGCTCATGAGAATGGTCCCAGGAATGAAAGGGTTAATGTATGAGGCGTGTTTGATGGCTCTGGGCCTGTACTCACTTAAGTTTAGAAGAATGAGGAGGATCTCATTGAAACCTATCAAATGTTGAAAGGCCTAGACAAAGCGGATGTGCAAAGGATGAGTCGAGGACCAGAGGGCACAGCCTCAGAATAGAAGGACAATCAGTTGGAACAGAGATGAGAAGGGATTTCCTTAGCTAGAGGGTGGTGAATCTGTGGAATTCATTGCCACAGAAGGCAGTGAAAGCCAAATCATAGAGTATATTTAAAGCAGAGGTTGATGGGTTAGTCAGGGTGTCAAAGGTTACGATGAGAAGTCAGGAGAATGGGTCAAGAAAGATAATAACTCAGCCCTAGTGGAATGGTGGAGCAGAGTCGATAGGTCGAGTGGCCTAATTCTGCTCCTGTGTCCTTTTGTTTTATGTTCTTTAGCTTGTTGACATGACTATTTGGACCTCTTTAATCAAAGACAGCTCCAGCCTCTAATTCCTCCATCTGGACTTCAGAAGGTGAGAGAAGTAGCAGAGCCTTGTCCACTGACTGATCCGCTAGACCCCAGGCAGGGAGCAATTGAGAAAGTGATCCTGTTATCCAGGACTGAGCCCAGGGGAAGAGTAGGCTCCAGGGGAGTGGATGGACAATCAGACCAACTTACCTTTCACAGTGCTGCCCGGTGTAGCCCGGTAGACAAGCTGAACACGTGTAACCACCCACACCATTGCTCACACAGATGGATGAGAACCTAGGAAAGAAAGACTTCTGAGACACACACCACAGAAACATCACTTCCACACAGTCAGATGCATTTAAACCTATAATGACCCACAAGCTGGGATCCGCTTTGTGCTGCTTTAACAATGACCCTGCTAGGATCAATGACTGACAGTGGCAAAGGTTGTGAAGAGGGACATGGAGGATGTGGAGAGCATGGTCTGCCAGAATTTAGCAATGACTCTCTCACATCACTTGACTGCTAAACTACAGGGAGATAGTTATGTCATTCAGTCTCCTGCTAAAGCATCAGTGGTGAAAATAGAAACAGAAAGGACTCAGTAGGTCAGGCAACATCCACAGAAAAACATAGAATCTTCCACAAGCTCAGTGGTTTCCGCAAGGGTGGGTGACATGGCCAAAGTCAGGACCTTGAGACCTCTGACAGACACCAAAATACAACCAATTGGTTAAGCAGAAGCTTATGCTTCAAAATTATACAAATTGACAGCACAGGACTGTATAACATTCTTAGTTGCATGTAAAGCACACTGAATGAGTTATTAAATGTTAAGTGTTTGTTTAACTAGGTAACTTACTGGTTTTCTGGGATTGTCAGAGGACAAGCACAGGGTTGGCAATCCTCTGGAGTACTGGTTGTGGCATCACCATAATACCCAAGGGCGCAATGAGCACAGAACTCCCCAGCAGTGTTATGTAAACAGTTCTATTTGAAAGAGTTAAAAAGAAAATTGCTTTAATTAAGTCAATTTCATACTAGATTGTTGCTTGGCTGTCTCAGTGTATTAGATATCAACATATGTAGAGAACAAAGTACTCAGCTCATATCGATTTTCTGTTGCAGTAAATCCATCTATTCAAGCTTCTTGTACCACTGGATGCAAACAACTCATCCTCTGCCAATAGTCAATGAACACATCCCATCAGCGAGTTGCTCGATAGTCATGGAGCATACCGATGTTGTGTTGTCATCTGGACTTATGGTGTACCGTTGGATGGTGCATGATCCAAAAAAAATTTGAGTGATTGTCTTGGCTGTTTTTATTGTTATTGCAAAACCCTCTTGAACGCTGGTACGTGCTACATGCAGTGTGTTGTGTACTGCTGGTACTGTGCTTCACACCTTGGCGCCAAAAGAACGCTGTTTCATTATTCATTTATAATTGAATGATCATTGAACTTGAATACAGTTAAATTTCTCTTTGATGATTGAATGATGCTCCCTACAGTTGGAAAAGATTATGAAGTGTAAATATTGCTGACTTTAACAACGTGTCCGAGCGAAGTGTCACTTCTTCCCCATGTCTCACTCCATTCACATCCTCAGTAAACTCTCACCAAACTTGCCTTTGGACTAGTGCCGAGGTCCAGTACCTGCACATGGCATGACAGCCACTCTCACAGAGAATCGGAACAGGTCTTTCACACCACCAACTCCGCACCAACCATTGAGCACACAACCATCTTGCACCCGTCACATTTTGTTCTTCACACATTATGGAACTGGAATCGATGTATTATTGTCGCACATACTGAAAAAGTCTTACATACTGTTCATTATACAACGTGGTGAGGTCGAACAAAGTAAAACTATAACAGTGCAGAGGAAAGTGTAACAACTACAGAGAGAGTGCAGTGCAGGTAAACAATAAGGTGTAAGGTCGTAATGAGGCAGACTGAGAGATCAAGCAGCCATTTTAACATACTAGGGAACCGCTTGTCTGGTTAGTAAGAGCAGGGTAAAAGCACTCAGGCTTTTGAAGCTTCTGAAGGAAGAAGAGACAATTCTCGTCGATACTTCATTGCCTATACACTTGGACCACTTTACAATGATCAATTAAATGACTAATTCTCATATCTTTGGAATATAGGAAGAATGTGGAGCCTTTTCAAGGATAGCAACATCAGATCCCAGGACAGAATGTGGTTCATTAGAGCTGGAGCTTTGCAATATCAACACTCATTGTCAAAGCAGGGACTAGAGCCATTATCAACAATAAAAGAAGCACTGCTTTGCTCCAATAAAGTACACAATGCTTCGTGAAGAGGCAGGCGTGATCTGGATAGGTCTCTCTGGGTCCTTAACCAGAGTTGTCATATCCAGTGGTTACCCCTCTTAAAAGCTTACATCTCCTGTGTTATCTGCACTCTCTACCCAGCCTTCCTTCAGTGTGATCTTCTTTGGTGAACCAGCACCATCACTCCCAATCTGCCTTCCCAGATAGACATATGGAAAGGTTTTATCACAAGAGATTCAGCTGTTTGCAAATGCCCACTGTAAAAAGTAGTCTCTCGAAATGAAGATGGTCAGAGCTTGAGTTCTTTTTTGAGAAGAACATCGCTGTTCATTGAACATTCAGAGTATCCCTCAAGGAACTCCAAAACATATTTCATATTCATATTTATTTCAATGTAAAATTAACTTGAATACAAGTTTCCCAAAACTTTGCAACATGGTATCTAATACAGTACTGTGAAAACAACGGGCAAAACCTAGCTGGATTTAATTTTTACAACAGTTTGTTTGACTGGTACTGTTTTAGGCCTGCAATGGAAAGGTTGTGCTCTAAATCACAACCATGATACAGTGGTACTGTGGAACGCACAAACAAACATCAAACTCCCAGCCCACAGCCTTCTCTATTCTGCAGCATTCCTACTGCTTAATGCTCCTGGTCCCTGTGAATGACATTGACTGAAGTATGACCTGGCTACCAACACCTGTTGTAAGGTTGAGTTAGACTCGATTCACACCAAAAAATGTTCACAACTGGCTGGGCTAATGCTTCTTTTTGTCATTACCCTGAAAATTCTCTCTTTGAAGATGCATGAGCTATTCCTCTTTGAAGGCTTTTGCTGCACCTGCTTTCTCTGCCTTGTCAGGTAGTTCTCAAGACCCTAAAAACATTTCAGGGCAACTAAAAAGCTCCTGTCTAGTTCTTTTTCATTATATCTATTACCTTTTGAAACACATCAATTAAAATACACCCCCTTCATTGATTTGATAAGCAATCTTCAGAAATTTAAACATTATTGAAATACCTTTTAACAGCTTGGTGAAATTGTAATTAACTTAGAGCCAGAGAGGCTCCCAAGGTCTGCAATGAAATACTACCACCTCCAATAGGATTCCAGAACTGAACTGGTTGGTAACAATACAGAGTGGTCACTGAATCCAAAGCATCCTCATACAATTAGGGACCCATTGCTTTAACTAGCCAGGCAACAGGCTGTTTTTACAGGCCTCCTTTGCCTGATGGCTACACAGTGAAGTGTAGGCCTGAAGCAAATGGGTTTCAATTCTTTGTGCAACTATAAGATTTCGAGTACTCTGTAAATAGGCTCCTTGCACCCAGAAGCTTTTAAAATCTCTAGCATTCAGAAGATGGTAATTGTGGGACATCTTCAATCTGTTTCACAGCTAATACTTATCGCTACAAGAGATCCATTGGAAACATGGGACAAGCATACTTGGACAAAGAGAAAATTTGCCATTGAGCACTTTGTATTAAATTACTGACACACTGAAGTGGACAGGAATTCCTGGCTTTGTGGCAAAGTTTGCAGATGATACAAAGATAGGTGGAGGGGTAGGTAGTGCTGAGGAAGCAATGCGATTGCAACAGGACTTAGACAAATTAGAAATATGGGCAAAAAAGTGGTAGATGGAATACAATGCTGGGAAACGTATGATAATGCATTTTGGTAAATGGAACAATAGTGCGGACTATTACCTAAATGGAGAGAAGATTCAAACATCAGAGGTGCAGAAGGACTTAGGAGTCCTCGTGTTAGACGCTCAGAAGGTTAATTTACAGGTCGAGTCTGTGGTAAAGATGGCAAATGCAATGTTGATATTTATTTCAAGGGGTATAGAATATAAAAGCAAGGAGATAATGCTGAGGCTTCATAAAACACTAGTCAGGTCGCACTTGGTCTGTCTAGTTTTGGGTGCCATATGTTAGAAAGGATTGTCATTGAGCACTTTGAGTCCAGAGGAGGTTCATGAGGATGATTCTGGGGATGAAAGGGCAAAATACGAAGAGAGTTTGGCAGCTCTGGACCTGTACTCACTGGAATTTAGAAGAATGTGGGGGGATCTCATTGAAATCTACCAAATATTGAAAAGACTGGATAGGGTGGATGTGGAGAGGATATTTCCTGTGGTGGGGATATCCAGAACTAGAGGGAACAGCCTCAAAATTGAGGGTAACCTTTTAGAACAGAGGTAAGAAGGAATTTTTTATTTCACCTGAGTGGTGAATCTGTGGAATGCTCTGCCACAGACTGTGGTGGAGGCCAAGTCCATGGGTATATTTAAGTTTCCTGATTGGTTAAGGCATCAAAGGATATGGTGAGAAGGCAGGTGTATGGGGTTGTGTGGGATCCAGGATCAGCATTGATGGAATGGCAGTGCAGACTCAATGGGTTGAATGGCCTAATTCTGCTCTTTATGTCTTATGGACTGTGAGTCTACGTACCACGCAAGCACCAGTCTCCGGATGGCAAGTGTCCGAGTGTCCATTACAGTCGCACCGCTCACAGTGTCCCAGGTACAGACCTCCTCCAGTCCTCGTGTAACCAGGTGCACAGTCCTAGGAAAGAAAAATAAGAGATTCACATGCACGGCTTCTCTCAAGCATCCTCCTCGTTGCACTCTGTTCTGTCAAAGCAAGGAAAAGTAATCTGAAAAATCCTTGCTAACTCACTGGGCATCGAGAATCCACCTGGAGATCAGGTCTGGGCTGCAGTTTCAATGGTCTCATAGTTCAGAGTAAATTTATTATCAAGGCACATATATTTCACCAAATACAACCGGGAGATTTGTTTTCTTGCTGATATATCTTTCAGTAAATCCAAGAACCATAAATGAATCAATGAAAAATGGCAAAACAACAGGACGGGTAAACAAGCAGTGTGCAACTGACAACATACTTTGTAAATCAAAAGAAAAATAAATAAACAAGCAATAAATATCAAGAGCATGAGGTAAGGAGTCCTTGAAAGTGAGTCCACAGCTTATGGGAACAATTCAGTGATGGGGTGAGTGAAATTATCCCCCCGGCTCAAAAAGTCTGATGGTTGAGGGGTAGTAACTTTTTCCGAACCTGGTGGAGTGAGTCCTGAGGCTCCTGTACCTCCTTCCTGAGGGCGGGAATAAGAAAGGAGCATCAATTGGGTGGCGGATCCCTGAGGATGGATGCTAATTTCCTGCAACACTTCGCAAAGATGTGCTCAATGGTGGGGAGGGGATTTACCCCCTTACAGACTGGGCCATATCCACTGCTTATTGTATGATTTTTCATTCAAGGGCATTGGTGTTTCCCTACCAGGCTGTGATGTAACAGGTCAATAGACTCTAAACCATACATCTACAAAAGTTTACATGAGTGAATCTGCAGATGCTGTTAATAAATAAAAACACAAAATGCTGGCAGAACAGGATCACCCTCCTGATGAAGGGTTTTGGCCCGAAACGTCGTCACTACCTCCTACCATAGATGCTGTCTGGCCTGCTGCCAGCATTTTGTGCTTTTATCTACAAAAGTTTGTTCAAGTTTTAGATATCACGCTGACCCTTCACAAACTCTGAAGGAAATAGAGGCAATGTTGAGCTTTCTTCAAAATTGCCTTACATGCTGCACCCAGGACAGGTCTTCTGAAATTATAACACTGAGGAATTTAAAGTTGCTGACCCTGTCCTGATGGAGTCTGACCCATGGACCTCATGAAGTCAATAATCATCGCCTTGGTCTTGCTGACATTGAGTGAGAGCATGTACCATACAGGCAAATTTTTATTCTCCTTCCTACATGCTGATTCATCACCACCTTTGATTCAGCCTGCTATCAATCAGTGAACTTAAACACGGCATTGGAGCTGTGCTTAGCCTCACAGCTAGAAATATTAAGAGAGTAGAGCAGGGGCTAAGCACACAGCCCAAATGTCTTAAGGAATCTAATGTATAGACATTAATCAGCTGTCACTCTTTCTATAACCTCTTTAAAATAACTGCAGGTGCTGGAGGTCTTAAATAAAACTAGAGAATGAGAGAATTTCTCAGATCAGGTCATTTCTGTCTTTGAAGGAATCTGTACTTAAGTACACCTGAACTGTAACATTAACTCTGCTTCTTTCTTCACAATTAGTCTAACCTGATTGAATGTTTTGAAAAGGTAAAGTGAGGAAACAAAGAAGCAAGTTAGTGGGGAATGCTGATACCTCCAGGAAAGTCATCTCTGCAGGTGCACAGTAACACAGTACCACAAGACCTAATTCTCCAGTTTTGGAGAGCCTTCTCTCCCCTCTGGTCCTTTTCTCTCTCCTCACCTACCTGCTTCTTCCAATGACACACTACCTTCACCCTTTCCACATATTCCATTCTGCTATCACCTACAAACTCCTCCCACTGAGTTCCCTCCCTCACGGTTTGCACCTGCTCTCCACGTTTACCTTATTTGATTCCATGCTCCGCCTTCCTTTCCCATCAGATTCCATCATCGGCAGCCAGCATGATAGGTCGCCCACCATCACGTCCCAGCTTCTGTCACGATTCCCGATCATCCCTTCCCCATATGCCTTCTTCAAAAGGATCCATCCACTGCTTGCCATCTCTTGCTCCACCTCTTCAGTTGAGTCCCAAGATGACAGCTGTCCATTTTCCCCCTATCCCAAGCTACTGAGTTGCTCCAATTGTTAGCTCCACACCTAGACCCATCTGCTGTCACCAGACTGTAAATTTATAGTGTCATCCCAGAAACAAAACAAAGAGGGTTATAGATTGTCAGCTCTACCTTGTGTACAAGCCTCCCCACCTCTGAGGACATCTTCAAAAGGTGGAGCCTTAAGGAGGTATTCTTCATGAAGGACTCTCACTACTGAGGACAGGCCCTCTTCATATTTCCACCATCAGGGAGGAGGTACAGAAGCCTAAAGACCCACACTCAACAATTTCTTCCCCTCTGCTGTCAAATTGCTGAATGACCTATGAACTCATGAACACCATCTGATTGGTCCTCTTTTGCACTGTGCATTTATATTTATTGCAACTTCCTGCAGTTTATTATGCTTGCACTGTACTGCCACAACAACACATTTCATGACTTATATCAGCGACAACAAACCCGATTCTGATAACCCTGCAGTTGCTGCTCTCAACCCATTAATAAAACATTGATCACTGCAGGTATACCAGAATCCAAAGTACCATCACTGAGGAGCTGAGTGTCAGTTACGGTTACAAGATCGTAGCCTGGGGTGGCACTACAGTTACCTGACAAGACAGGCCGTGGTAGCCTGGTGGACAGTGACATTCCTCCACCTCTCGGGCTGGCGCTAGGCCGGTGTAGAAGGGCACCGCGATCTCCATGCTCACGTCAGACAGGCTGGCTGAGATCATCTCTGTCGAATAGGTGGCTCGGATGAGAACTTCATCCAGATCGGCCAGGACCATCAGCAGGTGTTCCCGGGTGGCAGGCTGCCCATCCGGACGTTTCCAGAATTGCTGAGAGGATGGAAGAGAATCACGACAGGCACAGGGTTCCTGACCAACCCACCCCCAACACTCCCCTGAGCCCCTACCACATCCGACCGAGGAGCCCACGTCACAGGTAGAACATGCAAACTCCACACAGGCCAGAACGAACCATGGTGCCAGAGTTGTGAGACAGTCAGGCCACTGCCCAGATTGCTTTCACATTTCCCACTTCTGACGTTGAAGCAATAAGCTTACCTCCTTGAACATGACTTCAAAGGTCCTGGTCTCTCCCGGCTGCAGCTGGTGAGTGTGGTAGGTGACTAATGTGATGTCATTACCCTGAAAGAGCAAAGGGAAAACATGTCCACACCCACAATCCACAGATTTCAATGGATGATCATGGAGAAGGTACAATTCTCCATGAATTGAACAGTGGTTTCTTTTACACAACAGCCAACAATCTCCCTTTAGCAGGGAATGCTCTGCCATGTCAATCCTCTTCCACAGGCTCAAATTTACCGAGGGTCTTTTTGAAGGATTGCACCTACTGTAAGCACACAGAAGGAACAACGATGGCAAATGTAACAATTGCTCGGCTTCATTTAGTGCCTGGAATGTCAGGATTGATTAAAACTGCTGCCACTTGGTAGGGAGAGAGGCTAACATTACAAATTAGCCCAACTGTGGGATGCCTCACACGCTTGACCAACTGCCTTGTGTGTGCTTGGACAAAGCAGGAAGGTAAAGGCTGGACACTAAGAGGCTGCAGAACCATCTACAGGTTCAGAATTTTGCTGGCACTGGGGGCAAACTGCATCACAGCTTATATACAGCTATGATGTAAATGAAATCAGCTCCTCATCGTTTTGCCCAGTGCAGGGAGAGTCTATAGCTACTATAGATCCATAGAATACTTCCCGTATGGAACACACACAAACTACTGGAGAAACTCGGCAGGCCAGGCAGCATCTATGGAAAAGGGGATAGTCGACGTTTCCCCTCTGTATGCCACTGGTGGAATAAGTCTCGCCTTCCCACAGAGCAATGCACTGGTGTAAGGGGAGGATTATCCTTCCTCCGACATGTCTGCATCCTTTCCAGCACTAGGAGAGCTGGAATTACTTCTCACGATGCGTGGCGAATCAGAGAAATTCTCCATGCTGCTGGGTTGTGAAGGTTGAATCATTTGCAGATATGTTACGAGAAGCTGGATACATTTTTTCAACGATCAGGGAATGAAGGGCTATGTGTGACTGCACAAGAGGAACTTTGTGGCCCTGTAGCAGATCAATCATGGATATCCTGAATCGTAGAGCAGGCCTGAGAGACCAAACAGCCTACTCCCGCTAATATCTTCTAGTGCTGTGTTTTTGAACTGGGATTAGGGAGGGATCATCCCTAGTGCCATCTAATCACACTTGGACCCCTGCATACCCATCTCATCCATATACCGATCCAAACTTCTCTTAAATTCGGCAAATGACTTCACCTGCACTATCTCCCGCTGGCACTCATTTCACACTCACGCTGCCCTCTGAATGAAGTAATCCCCCTCAGTTTCCCCTTAAATATTTCACCTTTAACCTATGACTTTTAATTCTAGTCTTACCCAACGATAAGGGTAAAGCCTGCTCACCCTGTACTTACCATAACTATGCCTCTCATTATTGTTTATACTTCTATAAGATTTCCCGTCATTCTATGCTCTAGAAAATAATATCCTAACTTGTTCAACCTTTCCCTATAACTCAGATCCTCACTCCTGGCAATATCCTTTCAAGCTTTTTAATATTTTTCCTGTAGGTTGGTGACCAGGACTGTGCACACAATACTCCAAGTTTGCCCTCACCAATATCTTGTACAACTTCAATGTAACATCCGAACTCTTATTCTCAATGCTCTAATTTACGCAGGCCAATGTACTAAAAACTCTCTTTATGACCCTATCTACCTGTGATCCTACTTTCAAGAAATACTAGATCTGTATTCCCAGATCTCTAGACTGTGGGCAGGTCCTGGTGGATTGGAAGACAGCAAATGTCACGCCACTTTTTAAAAAAGGATGTAGACAAAAGACGGGCACTATAGGCCAGTTAACCTAACATCTGTAGTCGAGAAAATGCTTGAAGCAGTCATTAAGGAAGAAATAGCAAAACATTTAGAAAGGAGTGGCTCCATTAGACAGATGCAGCATGGATTCAGAAAGGGCAGGTCCTGTTTGGCAAACTTACTGGAGTTCTTTGAGGACATAATGAGTGCAGTGGATAGAGGGGAACAGGTGGATGTCGTATACTTGGATTTCCAGAAGGCTTTCAATAAGGTGCTGCACAAGAGACTTATAAATAAGATACGGATGCATAGAGTTGGAGGAAGTGTATTGGCATGGATAGTGGATTAGTTATTAGAAAGAGGCAGATTAGAAAGGAGGCAGAGAGTTGATATAAATTTGTGTTTTTCCGGTTGGCAGTCAGTGGATAGAGGTCGGTGCTGGGCCCACAGCTGTTTACCATTTACATTGATGATTTGGAAGAGGGGACTGAGTGTAGCATAGCAAAAATTTGCTGATGACACTAAACTGAGTGGAAAAGTAAATTGGACAGAAGATATGGAGAGTCTGCAGAGGGATATAGATAGGTTAAACGAGTGGGCCAAGGTCTGGCAGATGGAATACACTTTGGAAAGAATAATAGAAGAACAGATTATTATTTAAAGGCGGCAAATGAAATGTTGGCCTTCATTGCTAAAGGGATTGAATTCAAGAGCAGGGAGGTCATGCTGCAACTACACAGGGTACTGGTGAGGCCACATCTGGAGTACTGTGTGCAGTCTGGTCTCCATACTTCAGGAAAGATATAGTGGCTTTGGAGGCAGTACACCAGGCTGATTTCAGAGTTGAAGGGGTTAACCCATGAGGAGAGATTGAGTCGCTTGGGGCTCTCCTCTCTGGAATTCAGAAAAATTAGAGGGTATCTTATAGAAACATACACAATTTTTAAAGGAATAGATAAGAAAGAAGTAGAAAAGCTGTTTCCATTGGTAGGTGAGACTAGAGCAAGGGGACATTGCTTTAAAATTCAGGGGAGAAGATTTAGGACAGAGATGAGGAGAAACTGTTTTTCCCAGACAGCGGTGAATCTGTGGAATTCCAGGGAAGCAGTTGAGGCTTCTTCACTAAATATATTTAAGATACAGTTAGATAGGTTTTTACATAGTAAGGGAATTAAGTGTAATGGGGAAAAGGCAGGTAGATGGAGCTGAGTTTATGGACAGATCAGCCATGATCTTATTGAATGGCCGGGCAGGCTCGATGGGCCGGATGGCCTACTCCTGCTCCTATTTCTTATGTTCATTCTACCATGCACCTCAGAGCCCTACTGTGTTAGTCTGCTCCTGGTTTGTCCTGCCAAAGTGCGAAACCTCACACGTTGCATTAAAGTTCATCTGCCATTTTTCACTCCATTTTTCCAGCTGGTCAAGATCACACAGCAAGCTTTCAAAGCCTTCCTTCCACTACCCATCCAATTTTGACGTCATCAGGCAGATGCACCACAATAAATTGTAAAATACCATTTCTTGTCTCCCTGTTCCATATTATTTCCTTATTTCTACTCTGTTTTGTTGTGCTTCCTTACGCAGTCCCGTAATTCTTCTATCCATTTTTTAAGAGCAATGGGAAGCTTTAATATGATGTGGAGCCTAACACCCTGGTTGTCCTGCATGTTGACCATGCATGCTCTTATCTTATTGTTCCAATGTGGACTGAAGCAGCAAATTAAATAATTATACACAAAATAACAAATAAATGCAACAGCTATAAAAAAAAGGGACTAGAAGCTAAATAATTTTCCAGTTACTCCTGAAGCAGCATTAAACAAGGCCTTATTTTGTCAGACTGATACCCAGCTGTTTGCCAAATCAAACCTGCAGAAACTGTCAGAGAAAACAATTTAAGTAAGAAACCCTTAATCAATTAAAGGTTTATTCCATCTCAGCTGAGTGGCCTGTTGTCTGATGTCTGTGCCTCTCTCCGGTGTTGGTAGCTGATACGTACCAAATGTTGAATAATCACCTTTCCCCAACCCCCAGATAAGGTCGGAACCCATTTCCCTGCTAATGTCAGAACTCCACCTTGCCATTCATGAAGAAATTAATACACAGTAGAAATCTAAAATTAATTGTTATGATCATTTCTTTCATGTCAACAAACTTGAATGAAACATGGCAGCTGGAATACTGTAGTGACGTACAATGATCTGGACATCTGCATCCAGGACTGTGGTACCCCGGAACCCCGAGTCGTAGGAGAGGGTATATCGAAGCAGTCCACCATAGGATGTCACCTGATGAAAGAAAATAAGAATTACACTCTTATTACACCACAGTGTTTGGCATTGCAAGAAAACACATTCTCCCTAGTACATCTCTCAGTCAACAGTCAGGTGCTACAATCTCACAAAAAGACAGCGAGCAATTTTATAACTTGCTGAAACTCATACCAGGTAAACTCTGAGCTGTTGACTAGAAAGTTATTACTTGCAGATTCTATTTATAACTTTCAGAAATTTGAAATTAACTAGTATTACAGAGCACTGCTCACAACCGGATTAGCACTGGTAAGCAACTGTGGAATGGAGCACCGAAAGAGAGTGAACTGGAATAGTGTTCGAATACCCGAAGAGATTAACAACTTGCTGCCTGCCACTGGCTGAAGCCGCTCCTTGATCCAGTGTTTGGAGATGGTTTTAGAAGGAGGGCAGATAAACACGAGCTGTGGGATGTTTAAACAAACTCCCTAACATTACAACTCAATGACCAAAGAATATTTATAGAGAGAAAGCTATTAATAGCAGTAATTGTAAATTGCAATCAAAGTATACCACTAATACAGTGAATAGCAGTACATATTGAGAATCACAATGAGCAATGCTCAGTAGAGAGAGTAGTTTCATCTCCATGAAGCCTCTGTTCAATACTGAATATTACTGTACATGAGTCATCTGCAGGTTACAGCCATCTTCCCTTTGGAAGTCTGAGACCATGTGTAAGGCTGCCCCATTAACAGAATCATCTGTTTTTTCTCACGATGAGACAGAAGCTCCAGATCAAAGTCCTTCACTGGATTTGGTTGAGAACTTCATCTAAATAAGTAAACATTAAGTTAAACCACTGCATCTGCTCAACTCTGTTACGAAATATCTCCATCTGCCACTGATCAGTGTTACGTGCAATGTTTCAATGTGCTTTTATCTCTATGATACCAGCTCCAAATAGCCAAAAGCTTTTCCCAGCAACACATACAAAATGCCAGAGGAACTCAGCAGGTGAGACAGCATCTATGGAAGAGAGTAAACAGTCGACATTTCGGTCCAAGGTTATTCATCACGATGAAGGGTTTCGGCCCAAGACGTCAACTGTTTACTCTTTTCCATAGAGGATGCCTGGCCTGCCAAGTTCCTCCAGCATTTTTTGTGTGTTGTGTTGGATTTCCAGCATCTGCACATTTTCTCATTGGTGAAGAAGCCAATCAGCCCAGGCAGTCTGCAGCAGTGGTTACTGTCCGATGAGGTCTGCTCCTGCTCTATCTACATCCACCGCCCAACCAACAGTAGCACCCTGCTCACTTCAGCTTTCCACCATTTCACACGATTCTTTTAGAAAAATCACATACATACCTACACTGAAAACACTGCTATTTTTGCTACTTGCTTAACCTTCTATATAAATAATAGCAACACACGTCCTGTATTTCAGCAAGTTACCATCAGTGGGGACAATAAACAGCAACCAAACTGGTTTACCCTCAGTGAGTGGTCTAATGTTAAAAAACACAGGAGGAAGGAATAGATTGGAAAAGACATCTTGAGTTATTTTAGCATAAAAGTTCTGGTAGGACACTGACGAGACCGGATCAGCTACACTGAACACTCAATGGATTGACTTAAATTGTATCATCCTTAAAATGTGTAATTGGAAGAATAGGCTAATATTCTCTCCATAATTTCAATGAGAATGAACAGTGCTCTTAATTAACTTCCCAAATCGTATGTGTGAATGCGCAGTCCAGGGAGGGGTAACACGTCCGGTGAAAGGGCTTGTCAACATCCATTCTGGAGCTGCTCACTCACCTTTGGACCCATCACTCAGCTCTCACCTGTGGCTCCAAGTACCTGCTTGCATGCAAGTGGCCACACCCCAGTACACCACTTTGATAGGAGGGCAAAACAAGGTGAGCGTGGCCAGCGGCCTCATACCCTGGTGAGATAAGGGCATGCCTGTCCTAGCATGTGAAGTCAGCTTCGGCAGACTGGGCAGATGAGAACAACAGTGAGATCCAGCAACTCAAAAGGCTGTTCTGTAATGCTTCATGGAGAGTGATGGGTATGGCAAGGCACAGAAGTAGTCGTGGTCATCCACTGCAACCAAGGAAGACCCCAGCTGGACTTCCAAGGTCAAAAGAGTGGAACTACCTCCGTACAAGAGCTTCCCACTTTACAGACTTTCCTGTCATTGTTGGATAAGATGGACAACTAACAAACCGTAGCTCCAGATTAACATTCTGGTGCTGATGTTCACCAACAACTATCTTTTCAGTGAGCTGCAAACATGAAAGTCTGAAAGCTAAAGTTGCATGAGCAAAACTTGATAGATGCTCTGATGATTTGACTATTGATGTGCATTAGGTGTGAAAGCTCGAGGGCTGTGAAACATTCTTTACCCCCAACCACAGAGGCTAATCCAATCAGTGCATCTCTCCTTAAAGAATATCATTCTAAATGAATTTCTCTTTAAAATGTTACTATTATGATGAACTAGAAGCAGTTGTATCACTCATATCAATTTAAACTCTTAACTGTGCAAAAAAAGAGGCTGAAGATTACTGGTTACCTTGTTGCCCAGATACTGGTGAGGTAATCGCCAATAGAAAATGTTTTCAGGCAGGAGGCTGAAGCCCTTGTAAAGCAGAGCATACTGGGATAGGGAAAGAGGCGGAGACAAGATGACGAGAGAAAGTTTACACAAAGCAGCAGTCAAAGCTATGGTCAGCAAAAGGCTCTGGAATTCTGTCCTTAGGTTATTTTTAAAACATAGTCTTCTGTACCCTCACCACACCTCCCCATCCCCCCCCCCCCACACACACACACACACGCACGTGCAAAAAACCTCCCCCTCATTTCCTGCTGATAAATTGAACACAGGTGTTTTTAATAGGAAATTATTAAAGTCAAGTTTCAAAATTTAAACCGTCATTGGGTATCAGAAGTAATGCATTTTGATATATGTGGTTAAGCAAAAAAATGCAAACAAGCAAGAGAATTACTTAATGGTGAACTCATAACTTTGAGAATGACTATCAGCCTGATATACCGGCATTTTTTCTCTTCATGGCCTCATGAACATTTCCCACTCTTCCTCTTCTATTAGCAAGATGATTTTCCATTTCATCGTCTTTGCGTGATCAGCTGAGAAGCCAATTTGCAACCCTGACTGAGTGTTTACCTAGAGTTACAATCTGCCAGAGTTTCCATATGTCTGAGATGGAATGCACATCCAGCTAGGAGGAGATCAAAGAGTTGGGAAGACCTGACTCCAGTGAACAACCTGTTTCTACAAATAATGCCTCCAAGGATCTAGGTGCAATCAAATGAGATGCAGACAATATTTTAAAGGGGAAGACGAAAGTTTAAAGAGAAAATCTCTCTTTCAAATGAAGATCAGCCATGGGTTTAAACAAAGCTATATTCACAGTGCATCTTCCATTTCCACTCACTATGAACTCTGCAATGCAGGCCACAGCTTGTTCTGTTGCCAAATTAACCACAGGAGGACTCATCCCTACCAGTCTGTGTGATGATTAGAAACCCAAAGAACCATAATTTCATCAGGTCATATAGCCTGAGACAGGCCCTTAGGCCCAACCCAACTAAAATGAGCGGGTCCCTTTTTCACCCAAATCTCTCTAAACTTTTTCTAATAGACTGGTGCACCATGGTTAATTCCAATACAAGTTCATATTTTTTTGGGCATCAGGATTAGGAACTTTAAGAGATCCTTAACCGGTTATTCTAATAATCTGGTAGAAAAGGTGGCAGGTGTTGCAGGTCTTTGAAGTCTGGCAGGATCCCTCCCTGTGGAGGGTGGTTCAAATGGAAGGAGAGTAAGTTTATGAAAATACTTTGTGTAGGCTCCAGGGTTAGTGAAGCTCTAAACAAGGGGCTAAGTTGCTGAATTGTGTATTTTCAACCAGTGCAAGGGAAATCCAATTAAGTTTCTTTTTCGTGACTTTTTCACTTACTTGCTGAAAATCTTTGCGACCTGCATCCAATTGGTTACACTCTAATAAAATCTAAATATCCTCTTCATCAGACCAATGCCAGATGGGCTTAGCTTACACCTAGCGTTGCTATGACAACCAGCACAATTAGTGATCAACAGCATCGACCCATCAATACCACACATT
Organism: Hypanus sabinus; assembly: GCF_030144855.1. NCBI lineage: Eukaryota > Metazoa > Chordata > Chondrichthyes > Myliobatiformes > Dasyatidae > Hypanus > Hypanus sabinus. The sequence continues at coordinate 3,086,550 of NC_082732.1, read as the reverse complement.
TTGAAGATATCTGCCAGGTTAGTGTGGATGCACCCAACAACCAACATTACCTCCATAGAAAATCAGGAAGCAGGGACAGGCTGACCTTTTATGTTCAGATCTGTTGAGAGCTGAGGAGGAGAGCTCTCCAGGTCTTCTCCCCAGCTCAACACCCAATAGGAACTGTCCACAACAATTTGCACATGACATGGGCACACTTCAGAGTTAACAGCAAGACCGCATCAAATATTAGTGCAGCAATCAGCAGGGGATAGTTTCATGCTAAAACCACATGCAAAATGGATCACATTACACGAACACATTGCTTTAACACCTTGGGCCAATGGAACTGGCATGGTTTTGTGGGCATTTGAGCAGCAGCTGCAACTAAACAGGTACCTCACCCAGAAATCTGGAGTCTGCAGTTCAAAAGGCTGACTGATTCACAGGGAAATGCTGGAAATCTGAATACCTGGAATATTTGTGGGGACATACTAACATCAACATTAGCTCAATGAAAATCAGTCAAGTTAAAACAGTCATGTTCTTTCTCTCTCTGCAGATGCTATCCACCCTGCTGTCTATTTCCAGCATATTCCCTCATGAGAAACTTTCTGAAGACAGTCACATCATTGTCATGCAGAAGGTCACAGAGGTTCTGGAACATTCCATGCAGCTAACCACAGCTACCTTCTCTGGCCTTGGGCCCCAAAAAGAGGAAGAAATGAGATTTGATGATTCTTGATCTTGCAAAGAGGGAATCTTAGAGGCACTTTTTATCTGTATGGAAAAATCAACAGCAGTTGAAAGCGAACACACACTTTTGCATTTTTTATTATTTCTGGCTTTTATTTTGTGATATTTCTACTCTGTTCTTGGTCAGTGCAACTGTAACGAAACCCAGTTTCCCTCGGGATCAATAAAGTATGTCTGTCTGTCTGTCATCCAAGCTTAATTTTCCTCGATTCATGGTTCAGGAGTGACAATGTTCCATCGAGTGTTACTCCTTACTCAAATGGGCAAGGCATGTGCGGGCCAGAACTGTGAAGGGGGTCTCTGTATGTTGAGGGAGGGCTCACATGGCATGGGGAAACTCAACAGTGGAGCCCCATCCACCTCAGCTATACACTGTAGACTGACCACTGCAAAAGGTGATTAGCTAAACTCAGAGTCTTCTGTCTATCCATGTCCAAGTAACCTTTCAAAGTGGGATATGGTTCCAAGATCTCCTCTGGCATCTGTGTGAAAATATTACTCCTCAGACTTTAAACTTTTCCCCTCTTACCTTGAACCTGTGCTCTCTGAATCTGCTGCCCTGTGAAAAAGATTCTGGCTAGCCATCTTAACTATACCCCTTGTAATTTTATTAACCCCGCTAAGGTCACCCCCTTCATCTTGCTACATTGCAGAGAGAATTACCTCAAGCTATTGAATCTGATGATCCCTCCATTCCAGGCAATATTATAGTCAATCTCATCTGCACTCTCTTGACAGCTATCATATTCCTCCTGAAGCTGGGTAACCAGAACCATTTATAAGTCCTTTAGTGCAGTCTAACTAAGCTTTGGTACAAAGCTAACGTGACATACCATAGGACGATGGAATGTGAGGCCACTCAGTCCATTGTCCTATACTATCCCGTCCTCACAGATTTTCCCTTTTAGTATTTATCCAAGAACCTGTTTGATAGCTAACATGGAGTCTGTTTCAGACAGAGTGTTCATGAGCAAAGTGACCTGCTGCCTATGAAATTCCAGCCAGATCTGCTTCTTACCGCTTGGTATTACATTCCAGTCTATTACGGTTTGGTAGAAACAGCTTCTTCACTGTCACACTATCAAAACCCTTCACGATGTTAAACAGCCTTCACATGATCTCAGACCCCGTCCATTTCAGCCCAAGGCTTGGACAATGAACATATCTACTGGCAGACCAATGAATCACACGTCCCTTTTCAAGGGTGTGCACTCTTCGGTTAAAGGAAGCTGTCTGCCCCATCATCTTCATCCACCTATAGTAACTTGGTAAGTAGCTTAGGCAACAAACAATGTGCTAGAGAAACTCAGTAGGTCAAGCAGCATCTGTGGGAAGAGGAGCAGTGGAACTGGAAGGAATTTCCATTGCTTTGATGCAAAACATTTCCTCCCCCTACCCCCACAGTTGCTGCTTGGCCCACTGGGATGGAGACTAAGAGCAAAGCAGCGAGGATACATGCTCTTCAGCCCAATGAGGCAATGAAGACCGTACTGCCCACACGGCTAGTTCCAATTTCCTGTGTTTGGCCCCGCCCCTCCATGTACCTATCTGAAGAGCTTCTTAAATAACACTACTGTACCTGCCTCAACCACTTTCTTTGGCAGCTGGTTCCAGAGAGTTACCACTCTATTTGTGAAAAAGTTGCCCCTCACGTCTCTCTTAAATCTTCACCCCCCCCCCCCCATCCCACTCACTCAAAACCCATGTCCTCTAGTCTTGGACTCCCCCAGCCTGGGGAAAAGAATGCTATCATCCATCTTACTGGTGCCTTGCACACTTATAAACAATCCCTCCAACAGACTGCTGCTCCATACTCCAGCATCTGCACTCCCATATGTGCCCTGCCCTGTTAAAGAACTCCCTTCATCCTGCAATTGGGCATAAACAGCTGGAGAAGATTCTCAGTCTATGGACGTGAACCGTTCAGTAATTGGCCAACATTTTGCCTGAAGGGAATTACTGTTATACTTAATTCACATTAATTTGAACATGAGTCAAAACTATTTGAACTGTCTGAAATGTGCATGGCTACCATCAGAAAACAATAACTCTCCTGCACCTTTCTTTTAATACAAGACAAGAGTCAAAAGGCATAGAAACAGGTCCTTCAGACAATCATATTCATGATGACCATCAGGTATCTAACAATACTAATCCCATTTGCCAACTCTTGGCTCATAGCCTCTTCTGCTATCGATTTTCACATGTTCATCAAGTATCCACTTTCACCACCCACTTTGGCAGCTGATCCCAGGGTCCAAGGATCCTGTGAGTGTAATCTGCTCACCCTCAATTCCCTCAGAGGGCTCTTGTACCTTACCCTGTAAACTATGTCCTTTGCTCAAAGGTGCCGCTGCTGAAGGGAAAGGTTTCTGGCTATCCACACCAACTTTACCCCAAATAATTCTGAAATCCTCAGTCTTTTCTGCTCCAAGGAAAAGAAATGCAGCTTAAAACCTGAAACACTCCTCTTGGTGGTTAATGTTGAACAAAGGGTGGGGGAGCAATTGAATAATATTCCTACCCATGGGATCCAAAACTAGGTTTTGTCAGAGTATTCTTGCACAGAAAGGGCTCTTCAACCCAGCTGGCTCATGCTGATCAAGGTGCATATGTATGCTACTCCTATTTTCCCACATTTGGCCCATATCTCTCTAAACTTTTTCTATCCATGTACCTGCCTCAACCACATCTTCTGGCAGCTTATTCCATATACAGAGCACCCTGCAGGTGAAAAAGTTGCCCATCAGGTCTCTATTATATCGTTCCCTCTCAATTTAAATCTATGCCTTCTAGTTCTTGTTTCCCCAACCCAAAAGACTGTGTACATTAACCCTTTCTATGCCCCTCATGATTTCATACACCTCTATAAAATAAACCCTCATTTTCCTACACTCCAGTCACAAGTCCCAACTTGCTCAACCTCCTTCCAGTGCTACAATGGATTTCTCTGAAACTGCCACAGTGCTGCACAGGATTGGATGTGAAACAAGGACCTTCCCTAGCCTAAAAACCTCAGTCAGGATACACAACTGCTGCTCCCTCCCCGTCAACATCATCAGAGGTGCTGCCAGGGCTGTGCGCTGAGCTCCCTGCTGTACGGTCTGCTCACACGCGACTGCATGGCCAAACACCAGAATAATCACTTTGTTGATGGCACGACACCAGCAGGGATCATCACCAACAATGACAAGACAGCCTACAGAGAGAAGGTGGAAGAGTTTGAGGCCCAGTGCCAGGTAAATACATCTTTCTCAGTGTCAACAAAGCAAAGCAGGTGGTTGCTGACTTCAGAAGAACTCGCACCACTCTTTACATTGGCGGGTACAGCAGTAGAAATTGTGAATAGTTTCAAACTCTTGGGAGTGCTTATCTCTCACAACCTCATAATGTCCCAGAACACATTCAACCCAATTAAGAAAGCTCAACAATGCCTCTACTTTCAGAGGAGGCTGAGAGAGCTGGTCTTTCAACATCAATATTCATGCCCTTCTACAGATTTGCAGTGGAAAGCACTCTAACATGCCATGCCACTGCACAGTACGGATTATGGCAGACTGGAAGGCTCAACACGGGTGGTCAAAACTGCCTGACACATCACCGGCACCAGCCTACTCACCATTAAGGATATTTGCATATACAGAAAGGTGTTGGAAAAGGGCCAGTAACATCATGCAGGATCCCACCCACCCTGCTCACGGACTGTTTGTCCCATTTCCATCAGGGAAGTCTGTACGCCATTCACCTCAGGAGCACCACAGTTAAAAGCAGCTATTTTCCCCAAGCAGTAAGGTTGATCAACACCTCTACCCACCACCGCCACTACTTCATTATCTTCTCTGAGTCACCTTAAGTACAGATACTCCGGTGCCCAGCATCACTTTATGGATCAATAAAACATGTGTCTGTCAATCATACAATCAACCTGTGTACATTAGCTATCTCTGTGTTTACAGTGCCCATAAAAAGTATTCACCCCCTTGGAAGTTTTCATGTTTTATTATTTTACAACATTCAATCACAGTGAATTCAATTTGGCTTTTTTTTGACACTGATTGAAGAAAACAACTATTGTGTCAAAATGAAAACAGATCTCTACAAAGTGATCTGAATTAATGACAAATATAAAATGCAAAGTAATTGATTGCATAAGTGTTCACTCACTTTAATAAATCATCACTGGTGCAGCCAATTAGTTTTAGATGTCACATGATTAGTTAAATGGAGATCACCTGTGTGCAGTCAAGGTGTTTCAATTGATTGTAGTAAAAATACACCTGGAAGGTCCAGCTGTTGGTGAGTCAGTATCCGAGCAAAAACTACACCATGAAGACAAAAGAACCATTCCAAGCAATTCCATGAAAACACAAGTCAAGAGATGGATACAAGAAAACTTCCAAGTCACTGAATATCCTTCAGAATACAGTTAAATCAATCATCAAAAAAATTGAAAGAATATGGCACAGCTATAAGAGCTGGCTGTCCTCAAAAACTGAGTGACCATGGAAGAAGGGGTAATAGTGAGGGAAGCCACTAAGAAATGACAACTCTGGAAGAGTTACAAGGTTCAGTGGTTGAGATGGGAGAGACTGTGCACACAACAACTGTTGCCCAGGTGCTTCACCAGTCACAGCTTTATGGGGAAGTGGCAAAGAGAAAGCCACTCACATGAAATCTCAACTAGAGATTGCCAAAAGGCATGTGATGACGTATGGTGTTTGGCTTATGCCAAACATAGCATTTAGTCTTTTGGCCAAAAAGCTCAAATTTGGTTTCATCAGAACATAGAAACTTCTAGCTGACTTCAGAGTCTCTCACAGGGAAATCCTGGTGGAAAACCTGATGCAGTCTGCAAGAGAACTGCAACTTGGGATAATTTGTTTTTCAGCCAGAAATGACCACAAACATAAAGCCAAAGCTACGCAGGAATGGCTTAAAAACAACTAAGTTAATGTTCTGGAGTGGCCAAATCAGAGTCCAGACCTCAATTCAATTGAGAGTTTGTGGCTGGGTTTGAAAAGAACTGTTTACTCACAATGCTCATGCAATCTAACAGAGCTTGAGCAGTTTTGTAAAGAGGAGGGAAAAATTGCAGTGTCCAGATGTCCAGATGCACAAAGCTGATAGAGACCTATCCACGCAGACTCGAGGCTGTAATTGCTGCCAAAGATGCATCTACTAAATACTGACTTGAAGAGGGTGAGTAATTGTGCAATCAGTTATTTTATGTTTAATAATTGTAATAAATTTAGACCAATTTGCAGAAATTTGTTTTCACTATGACACAAAAGAGTCTTTTCTGCTAATCAGTGTCAAAAAAGCCAAAGTAAATCCACTGAGATTCAAGTTTGTAAGACTATAAAACATAAAAACTCCCAAGCGGAGTGAATACTTTTTATAGGCACTGTACATGTACTGAGCTTTTTTTTTAATTACTATGATCTCTATCTTATTGTGTATTTTTTTTGTGCTGCATCATATCCGGAGTAACAATTATTTTGTTTCCCTTTACACTTGTGTACATGAAATGACGTCAATAATCTTGAATTTCCACCTCAGATGCAAAATCAGGTTTGTTATCACCAGCAAGTGTTGTGAAATTTCTTAACTTAGCAGCAGCCGTAGAATGCAATACATGAAAAATTTAAGGAAATCAATTACCGTAAGCATAAATATGTATATTAAACAGATTGAAAATAGTGCAAAAACAGAAATAATATGATTTTAAAAAAAGTTTTCACCTGATGGCCCTTCCTGGGATTAGGGTCTGGAATGATGAGCCAATTTCTCTGAGGCACCATATGGTGTGTTTGCCACCGGGCCAATCGTAATGCCAGACATACTGACATTGAATACTTTAACCACTTGCCACCTGACCCTCATGAACAGCATTGTCTTTGTAAAACATCTCACTGCATAGCATGCAACTTAATGCATAATTTTGATACTCCATCAACCAAATGAAAAAGATTTTCCTTAAAGAAAAGCTTGTTTGCCATAATGGAAAATTTCCATACCTTTTTGTGGAGGGCAGGATAACCAAGCAGAGATGGAGGAACAGAAGAATGTGAAAAAGCAGTTCTTGAATCGGATGTGGAGGACACAGAGAGAGATGATTTTTTGTGAGAGACAGAGGGAGCAGGAGGTCCAGCTATCGACAGTCGAAATAAGGAGTGTGAAGACCGGGACAGATTCCTGTCACTGGAAGGGACAGGACTGTGTGGTTTGCTTGATTTCTCAGTGTTAAAGCTACTTATCATTGCCCATATTTCATCGTCTATACGCTTCTGTTCTTCCATATCAGGTACAGACTATAAAGGAATGAGTGGACAAGTCATCCATAACAGCTTCTTGATAACAAAGCAATTTTCCTACAGTTTACCATGACAATCTTAACAACCATCGCATGAAATCACCACACAAGCCATAGTGGAAAAAGTACGAGATTCCACAGCTGCTGGAAATCTTAAGCAACAGGAAGGAAGACTACAGCATCCACGGAGGGGAATAACGTCAATGTTTCAGGCTAAGAGCCTTCATCAGGTCTTGGCCTGAAACGCTAACTGTTTACTTTCCTCCCTAGACGCTGCCTGGCCTGCCGAGTTCCTCCAGCATTTTGTGTTATTCAAAGTGAACAAGTATGCGGTTTGTACACAAATGTTCACATGCTATTACTCCTTTGAGGTTTGTGAACGTACAGTAAAACTCCAACAATCTAGCACCTACAGACTTCCTTTGGATGTTAGGTTCAGTTGTTCTATGACTCTATAATACATCTTGTAGCGAACCTGGTGCATGGGAACAAGCCCCTGGTGAATTTAAAGGCTGCATGGAAATTGGGGTCCTGGGCTTTTTTTTTAAGAAAGCATGAGAAGCAGAATCCGGTGAGCATGAGGCTGAACAATGGAGTTTCAAATAGCTGGATCCTGGAGTTTTACTGTACTTGTTCACAACTGTGCATCTAGAATCACACCCTCTCTCACTCTTCCCAAAGGACAAGCAACCAAACTGTTTATTTCAGGCATTAAAGCAAAGCATTCAGAACAATAATGATGTCCAAACAAGACCACGCTAAGACAATTTTCCCATGTAGAACAGGGAGTTCAGTAACATGCAACAGAATGGGAATGCTTGTCCACAACCCATGATTAGCGTGTAGGATAAATGGTTCACTACATCCTGGAAAAATTAATACCAGATCCTCAAGCAGGCCAGCTGATGTAACACACTCTATTTATAGCTCGTGCTGAATGTTAGCGCACACCGCCTTACAAAGTGAACTGAAGACTTTGCCACACTTTTGTAGGTTGTTAAAAAAGACAATGAAAATTCAGTTACAGACAATTAGTCTGATGTTACTTGGTTTCCCTTGCACTGCTTGCTCTCCGTGCTGCAAAAAGGCAGGCTTCATGCACTTTGGCTGCTACCTTCGAAGACTTTTTAGCCCTAGATCGTGAGGAAGAGGAGCCCAGGAGTCCCCAGATGGCTGCATCCTTTCTCAGCTGCTCCTCCGTTAGAGATGAGTCCTTCTATTAAGTGTAATTCTCCATATTACTCAGTAACTATAAATCATGTTCAGCAAGATACTCCAGAGGCAAAATTCAACATAGTCACAAACGAATGAATTAAAGAATCACAACGTTAGCAAACTGAATTTCAGAATACACAGCCCGACGATTGGTTTGTGATTAGCCAGGATGAGGGGCTCTAATCATAGATCAATAACACATCAAGTTTAAAATGACCCATCACATGTACATGATTAAAGCATGCTGGATATTAATACACAACAGACATGGGCATTACCAGAAATTTGAGAAATCCATGCCATCAGGTTGGAGGCTACCCAGACGATATATAAGGTGTTGTTCCCTCCAACCTGAGTGTAACCTCATCACGACAGTGTAGGAGGCCATCAATGGCCATATGTGAATGGGAAGCGGAATTAAAATGGGTGGGTACAGGGAGATCCTGCTTTTCCTAGTGTGTAGGTGCTTGGCGAACTGGTCTCCCAATCTATGTTGGGTTTCATCAATATATAGGAGGCCACACCGGGAGCACCAGGTACAGTATATGACGCCAACAGACTCACGGGTGAAATGTCGCCTCACCTGGAAGGACTGGAGATGCTAAAGGGTACTGTAATTCCCTCACTCAGCTGGTTTAACTCATTTTTCTCCTTTCATCACTGTTCCCAATAGCTTTTGTGCTTAAGTCACTAGAAATGATGCTACTGTTCTTTGAAGAATTAGGACCCTTAGCAACATGAAAATGTTTTACAAGTGCCAGATATTGCAGTTTAATTACGTAATTAAGAGGTACCAGCATCCTGCTCTCAAGCATCAAAATCCCAAGGAGTACTGAAGAAATTAGGTTTTGGAGCTGTTTACAAAGCAATCTCCTCAGAACAATAGGTAATTTCTCTGGGGTATCCGGCAATACTTTTGTGATTTTGGAAGCTTGCTACAACCATATCCACATGTTGATCTATTCTGAATCCAAACTTCCGACTGGTCAAGAAGGTTTATTGAGATCCCAAGTTACTCCAGCTGTGAGGTGATTAGAGGACAATAACAAGCTGGGAGTGAAGGGGAAGGAAGGCAAGCACTAACATTTTAAGTTTACACTAAATAAGGAATACAATTAGGACAAGAAAACAGTTAAAGCATAAAAATAAAAAGCAGAGAATAAAATGAAAATATAAAAGAGGAAAAAGAGGTTGAAGGGTGGCACTATAGGAATCAAGTGAGCTTGGGAGATAAGAGTTAAACACTCTTAAATTGTCAAATGGTCCTCATAAAAAGCTTTAAATTGTACAGTAGTGTCTTGAACTAACTCTTGGCTTGCTAACTATCTCTGTGCGTTTACTCTTTAGTACTAGAGTTTGCCTAGCACTTGGCCACAGGAGAGGGTCATGCACCCAAGACTATTCTATTGAGAGTTCAGTAATTTTCCAAAAACTAGATATTTGTACCACTGCAATCAACCATGCACAGGCAAACTCAAGCAAATAAAGCCATCATATCAGAGAGAAGACATCACAATACCTTCTGCCCACGTCGAATGCGGGCATAAAATTCCTCCCGCTGAAAGAAAGGGAGTGAGACACGGATTGTACATCTTGAGCAGAGGGTTCACAATAACAGACAGGTACAGCGAGAACAACTGGCCCACCTTTATCTACCACCTTTTGTATTCTCTTACAGCAACTTTACAATAATCAAATAATGTAAAGGTAAACAACTAGAGATGGCTGGTAACACTCAGTAGATCAGGCAGTACCTCAGGAGAGAGAAAAGGCACTGACACTTTAGGTTTACTTCTCCTCAAATACTGCTTGACCGACTAAGCTTTTCCTGTAACTTGTGTTTTTATTATAGACCAGTCAAACTGATTCAGTCTGCTATTTAAAGATACACCACAGTAGAGGGGATTATGGTTGGGGGCCTTGGTTGGATGGTACCTTTGCATCCATAGATTTTTTTTTCCTGGAATGGGGCTTGAACTCACAACTTCCTGTTTCCAATGTCTATGTTGGTACATTAGCATGCCTTTCAACTTGAACCAATGAAAATTTAGTATCTCACTGGTCTGGCTGTGGGCAGAGAATGTAAGATTAATCTGCTGAGGGGCAGACTATACTTTTATTTATTTTGTTGTGAGAATTCTATTGTGGACAATTATAATATTAACAAATTACCCGAGGCGTTATGTCAAAGTACTGATACAGTTCCCAAAATTGATATTCCAGCCTCATTCAAAGCAGTAGATTATTTCTGTTGCATTGTGAAGACAGGCACCAGCTTGCTTTGAAAGAACGCTGCTTTGCTTCCTGTCTATCCATGCAAGACTTTTCCAATGTTCAATCTAGTGCTATTCACAGAATTTACCCCAGAAAGAATCTAACCATTAAACTTTGGAATTTGGTAACTTGACCCGAATAAGGATCAAAGTTTTCAGTGAGCTCAACAAACTCAAGCTTTAGGTTTCAAGGTATCAGCTTCCAGAAGAAGGGCAGAATTAAATGTATACACAAATTAACACTGAGACTTGAGATTAACCCTCAACTGAACTCAGTGATTCACAGACAGTAATCTACGTTATACACCGAATTCTGTTTTACTTAGCTGCAAGAACCATTGCAGTGAGATAGTGCTGTTCTCCTTTGAAGTGCACTCCTATCATGTAATAAAGACCATGTGCTCAGTCAGCTATACCAACTGAAATACTTTTTACAAACATGCATGAAATTTTGAAAATGCATACTACACCAATAGCCTTGATGGAGATTCAGTCAGGCTGGGTGGAAGCAGTGCTTTGTGGTGGAAAAGCACAACAGTAACTTTCTCTAACTTCACAAAAGTGGGAAGGAGTTGATGGACGAAAGGGAAGTGTGGGAAGACGTTCCAGACCATAAGACACAGGAGCAGAATTTAGGACTTTGGGCCCATTGACTCTGCTCTGCCATTCAGTCATGGCTGATTTACCTTCTCTCCCAGCCCCATTCCCCTGCCTTCTCCTTGGAACCTTTGATGTCCTTACTAATCAAGGACCTAGCAACTTCAACTTTAGATGTATCAAATAATTTAGCTCCACAGTCGTCTGTGGCAATGAATTCCGCACGATCACCAACTTCTGGGAAAAGAATTTTCTCCACATTGCAATCATGATCTTCAAGCACATACTAACCCTATTAAGTGGGATTTCCACAATACAATCCATATAAAGCCTCATTATTATATCCTTGCCATTGTATTCTAGCCCTTCGAAATGAAGATTTTGCCTTTAGAAAACTTCATTGATTTTGGCCTATTTTATCACATTCCTCCAAAAGCTCAAACTAAATAATAAACTCCAACTTCGTTCCAACCACTGAAGTCAGGCTAAATGGCCTATAATTTACTTTCTTCTGCCTCCTGCACTTCATAAAGCGTGGAGTGAGATTTGCAATTTTCCAGTAATTCTAGAAAGATCATGACTAATGCCTCCACAATCTTGTCAACTACCTCCTTCACAACACTGGGATGTAGTCCATCTAGATCAGGTGACTTATCTACCATCAGATTCGTCAGTTTGCCAGGCACCTTCTCCTTGGAGCAACGAAACTCGCCTCTGCCCCAACACTTCCACATTTCTGATATTCTGCTAGTGTCTTCTACAGTGAAGACTGATGCAAAATACTTATTCAGTCTGTCTGACATTTCTTTGCCCCCAGTTACTACCTCTCCAGTGGTCTGTTATCCACTCCCATCTCTCTTTTACTCTTTCTGTGTCTGAAAACAAATTTTTTTTGTATCCACTTTTATATGATTTGATAGCTTACCTTCATATTTCATCTTTCCTCTTTATGGCTTTTTAGTTGCGTTCTGTTGGTTTTTAAAAGCTTCCTAATCCTCTACCTTCCCACTATTATTTTCTAAATTGTATGCCCTCTTCTTAGTTTTCAAAGTTCAAAGATCAAGATACATTTATTATCAAGGTATGTATACATTAGACAACCTTGAGATTCATCACCTTGCAGGCAGTTGCAGAACAAAGAACCCATTGAATAAAAGACCATCAAACTCCCAAAGTGCAGAGAAATAAAAAACAGAGCGTGTAAGCAAAAGTAAGCATTCAGAACTAAAGCTCATGAAAGCAAGTCTGTACATAGGCACAAAACCAAAGTTCAACACAGAGCTAGCCCATCCCTCGTCTTGGGCCCCAACACCCTGACCTTTTCAATCTGGCGCTTAACTCATCTTGCAAACATCAGGATCTATTGCCTTGATGTGCTCTGGAGCCTGGACTCCGCCACATCAATTTGACCTGTAGCCAACCTTTAAAAATTTAAATTTTTACCTACAGAGCCGCCCCACCTTCTGCCTCCCTGCCTGGCCTTTCAACACAATTCCTTGGAGATTGAGTTCTGAACTATGATCTCCTTTCAGCCACACTTCAGAGATGCTCACAACATTATTCCTACCAGTCTCTAACTGTGCTACAAGATCACCCACATTATTCCATCTACCGTGCACATTCAAATATGACAACTTCAGTCCCGTGTTTGTCACTCTTCTTGATTTTGATCTTCTGCTGCGCTTTAACAAATCCCATGATAACAATTTTACCTTATCATCTGCCTGGCCTTTTTCACAGTCTCACTACACAATGCATCTAATTGTATCCCAACTGCCCCGTCCTCAGCCCTATCACTCTGGTTCCCATCCTGTCAAATTCATTTAGATCCTCTCCAACGCAAACTTACCTACATGGATATTGGTCCCCCTTGGGTTCAAACGTACCCAGAACTTTTTGTACAGATCCCTAGAAGGGATCCCAATGATCCAGAAATCTGAAACCCTGCCCCTACACCAATTCCTCAGCCATGCATTCATCTGCCAAATCATCCTGTGCTTACCCTCACTGGCACATGGCACAAGCAGCAATCCAGAGATTACTATCCTGGAGGTCCTGCCTTTCAGCTTTCAACCTAGTTCCTGATATTCTTTCTTCAGGATCAACTCCCTTTAGAATGCCAGGGACATACCTGTCCCTGGCACCTGGGAGGCAACATACAATTCCGTGTCTCTTTCATATCCACAGTATCTGCTTCCTGCTCCTCTAATTATGGAAATCCCTGTCATTATTGCACTCCTCGTCTTCTCCCCTTCCCTCCTCAGCCACAGAGCCAGAGACCCGGTCTCCCAGTAGGTTGTCCTCCCCAACAGTGGTTTACTTATTATCGGGGGAATGGCATAGCAGTACTCTATACTCATTGACTATTCCTTTCCCCTCTCTCGAAAGTCACCCAGGTACATGCCTCTTGCAACACGGGGGTGACTACTGCACAAAGTGCAGCTCCACTTCCTTAACACGGTCTCTAAGGAGCAATTTGATGCCCTTCATGCAGGTGTAGTTATCAGGGAGACTGAAGACCACATCTTCATAAGCTATTCCTCACCAGAGGATCAGAGGTCAAGAAGGTCAACAACTTTAAATATCTCGGTGTTATCATTCAGAGTATCTGTCCTGGGCCCAGCATGTAAAGGCAGTGATGAGGAAAGCACGGCAGCACCTCTACTTCTTTAAAATTTTGTGAAGATTCGGCAAGATATCCGAAACTTTGGAAAATCTCCATAGATATATAACGGTGACTGGCTACCACCAACGTTATTGAATGGAAAATCCTACATAAAGTAGTGGATATGATCCAGTCCATCACAGATAAAGCCCTCGCCATCACTTAGCACGTCCACATGAAGCATTGCTGCAAGAATCATCAGTGACTCCCATTGCCAAGGTCAAGCTCTCTTCAATCTGCTACCATCAGGAAGGGGATACAGAAGCCGCAGGACCCACCCCGCCAGGTTCAGGAACAGTTATTACCCCTCAAACTACGCAAATACAAAAATAAATAATAAGCAATAAATAATCAAGAACATGAGATGAAGAGTCCTTGAAAGTGAGTCCATAGATTGTGGGAATATTTCAGCAATGCAGCAAGAGAAGTAGAGTTAAGTTATCCCCTTTGGTTCAAGAGTCTGATGGTTAGAAACATAGAAAACTTACAGAACAATACAGGCCCTTCGGCCCACAAAGTTGTGCCAAACATGTCCCTACCCTAGAAATTACTAGGCCTACCCGTAGCCCTCTATTTTACTAAGCTCTATGTACCTATCTAAAAGCCTCTTAAAAGACCCTATCGTATCTGACTCCACCACCATTGCTGGCAGCCCATTCCACGCACTCAACACTTTCTGTGTAAAAAAAAACTTACCCCTGACATCTCCTCTGTACCTATTCCCAAGCACCTTAAACCTGTGTCCTTTTGTGGCAACCATTTCAGTCCTGGGAAAAAGTCTCTGAATATCCAACACGATCAATACCTCTCATCATCTTGTACATCTCTCATCCTCCTTTGCTCCAAGGAGAAAAGGCCGAGTTCACTCAACCTATTCTCATAAGCCATGCTCCCCAATCCAGGCAACATCCTTGTAAATCTCCTCTGCACCCTTTCTATGGCTTCCACATCCTTCCTGTAGTGAGGTGACTAGAACTGAGCACAGTACTCCAAGTGGGGTCTGACCAGGGTCCTATACAGCTGCAACCTCTCAGTTCCTAAAGTCAATCCCACGATTGATGAGGGCCAATGCGCCATACGCTTCCTTAACCACAGAGTCAACCTGCGCAGCTCCTTTGAGCATCCTATGGACTCGGACCCCAAGATCCCTCTGATCCTCCACACTGCCAAGAGTCTTCACACTTCACCATTTCCTGGGTTGAACTCCATCTGCCACTTCTCAGCCCAGTTTTGCATCTTATCAATGTCCCACTGTAAGCTCTGACAGCCCTCCACACTATCCACAACACCTCCAACCTTTGTGTCATCAGCAAACTTACTAACCCATCCCTCCATTTCCTCATCCTGCTCATTTATAAAACTCACAAAAAGTAAGGGTCCCAGAATAGATCCCTGAGGCACTCCACTGGTGTCCGACCTCCATGCAGAATATGACCCATCAACAACCACTCTTTGCTTTCTGTGGGCAAGCCAGTTCTGGATCCCCTTGGATACCATGCCTCCTTACTTTCTCAATAAGCCTTGCATGGGGTACCTTATCAAATTCATTGCTGAAATCAATATACACTACATCTACTGCTCTTCCTTCATCAATGTGTTAATCAATGAGTTCTTTTTAAACCTTGTGCTGTGTCACCAATGGATGACCTGTCGCGTTGATTGCTGCCTGCACAAAAAAAAGCCCTGATAAATACCAGGCCAGGTATTTTCTTGTTTCACTCTGATCACACCACCTGTCAGTCACTGACAAAATATTCATGGACCAGAAACCTGGCAAATCAGTACTGCAGTGGGATACTCCTCATTTGCCATAACATTCATGGGTTATTCACCATCTCCTTTATAAGATGTGAACAGCACCTCAGAGATGGCCTGTTTTAATCTTTAAACTTTTTTGTCCAATGGACAAGAAGGTGTAATTCTGTGACCGTACCTTGTCCCCTTGAAATGCTTCTGGAAGCTGCCAGTAGTAGGACTCCTGGGTGTACTGCCCAAAACGTCCAAAGGAGAGCTGTGGCTGGCCCTCCCGCACAGTCACCGTGAATCCAGAGTCAATGTGTGTCGTGCGCTGCCGGCTCACCAAGGAGAAGTTCTGGAAGTTATTTGGTGGAATAAATGGGCTGGTAACCTGCAGAAGTTAACAGAAAGGCATCAGTAACTGTGACACGTGAAAATCAGAAACCAGATCCAGTAAGACATTCACTCTGCACAATAACCACGAAGTTGAAATGGCTCAGTGATGAGTGAGGCTTTAAAGAGTGGAACACACAACTCTTACCCTTTCATTTCTTTTCCTTTCTAGTCTTTCAATTTATCTCAGCTTTGACAGGTAAAAAATCAGTTGGCAATAATGCATTGAACCAGATGACTTGGGGCTAAGTGAGTGGGCAATGATAGTTCAAAATATCCACAGTGAACAGTTTGATTCTCCACTGGGAATATTTAATGCATGGGATCAGTGAGGTTAGATCTGCACAGAGAAGTAACTACACATATTGAGACCGTTGGCACCTGCAGTAAATCCTTCTGGGAGCTGGAAGCTACCTTTGTGCCTGAAACATTCTTTCTGAATGTGGCAATAATGTTCTTGGGCCTGCCAATACTGAGGTCTCTGCTATCCATCCTTAACCTCAATGTTTTGAAAGAGGGGTGCCACTTGGGAATGTGACTGAAGACAATTCCAGCTCTTTGTGACATCAAGTCAAGCGCTGGACTCCAAATTCTTACAATTCCAAGCACTCAACTCCCGTTATGTACTGTATATCAAACTTAAATTAGAAAATTAAATTAAAGTAACACCAGGTCTAAACACCTATTGGCTTGTTTATTATTTATTGTAATGCCTGCACTGTTCTTGTGCACTTTATGCAGTCCTGGGTAGGTCTGTAGTCTAGTGTAGTTTTTTTTTCTGTGTTGTTCTTTACGTAACTCAGTCTAGTTTTTGTTCTGTGTCAAGGTCCTGAAAAAACATCTCACTTTTACTATGTACTAGCAGTTATGGTTGAAATGACAATAAAAAGTGACTTGACTTGATATCTTCAGCCTTCCAGAATCTTTCCTTCTTCACTTGTCCAGAACCACTTATACATGAAATATACATGGTCTTTTAATGGACCAGTTTCTACTCCACAGGTGAAGGCACTGCTGGAGGTAAGTGTGGAGAGGGGAAGTGATGCTGGAGGACTGAAGTCTCAAACTATAGTAAGTATAAACTAGGTCAACATTACACTTGTCTAGGACCCAAACCTAACACCAGTTACATATTGACAGGAATCGAAAGGATATCATTGCCCCAGGACTATTGAGCAGAGAGACTAAAACATTTCACCTGTGGCTGAGGATACTCAGTTACCTGCCTTTGTGGATTAAATGTAAACATACCAGTTTCCTGTAGTACGACGAGCTGCTGCATTTCTGGGTCACGCCCATACAGAAACATGGCAGGCATCCTTCTCTGTTGTCTGCACTCAGGAAGAAATGACCATGTTTGCAACTGTCACAAGTCTGGCCTTCCACGTTAGGCTGCAATGAGAAACAAATGATATGTCAACAAGCTGAACATGAGTCAGACAGACAGACATACTTTATTGATCCCGGGGGAAATTGGGTTTCGTTACAGCCGCACCAACCAAGAATAGTGTAGAAATATAGCAATATAAAACCATAAATAATTAAATAATAACAAGTAAATTATTCCAAGTGGAAATAAGACCAGGACCAGCCTATTGCCTCAGGGTGTTTGACACTCCGAAGGAGGAGTTGTAAAGTTTGATGGCCACAGGCAGGAATTACTTCCTATGACGCTCAGTGTTGCATCTCAGTGGAATGAGTCTCTGGCTGAACGTACTCCTGTACCTAACCAGTACATTATGGAGTGGATGGGAGACATTGTCCAAGATGGCATGCAAATTGGAAAGCATCCTCTTTTCAGATACCACCATCAGAGAGTCCAGTTCCACCCCCACAACATCACTGGCCTTGTGAATGAGTTTGTTGATTCTGTTAGTGTCTGCTACCCTCAGCCTGCTGCCCCAGCACACAACAGCAAACATGATAGCACTGGCCACCACAGACTTGTAGAACATCCTCAGCATCGTCCGGCAGATGTTAAAGGACCTCAGTCTCCTCAGGAAATAGAGACGGCTCTGACCCTTCTTGTAGACAGCCTCAGTGTTCTTTGACCAATCCAGTTTATTGGCCATTCGTATCCCCAGGTGTTTGTAATCCTCCACCATGTCCACACTGACCCCTTGGATGGAAATGGGTCACCGGTGCCTTAGCCCTCCTCAGGTCCACCACCAGCTCTTTAGTCTTTTTTACATTAAGCTGCAGATGATGCTGCTCACACCATGTGACAAAGTTTCTGACAGTAGCCCTGTACTCTGCCTCATCTCCCTTGCTGAGCTCGTCAGAGTTAATGTTACTGGGTCATACATACCAAACATGAGTGGTATGAATGAGTATGCATTTTGAGGTTCCTATCTCTTGGAGATAGCACCCAAACCAGACTGTCAGCACAATATCTACTCAAGAAAGAATAATCTGTGCTGATTTTATTCATTTACAATCAAAAGAATATGGCAGCATACACTGGATGAATTCCACTGCAGAAAACTATTGGGATCTAATATGCAGCTTTTCCATGCTACAGTAGTGTTCCAATTTGTTCTGTATTTCACTTAAATACATAACTTGTTACTCAGAGTTCCTACAACACACACAAAATGCTGGTGGAACACAGAAGGATAGGCAGCATCTATAAGGAGAAGCACTGTTGACATTTTGGGCTGAGACCCTTTGTCAGGACTAACTGAAAGGAAAGATACAAAGAGACTTGAAAGTAGTGGGGGGAGGGGGAAATGTAAAATGATAGGAGAAGACCGGAGGGGGTGGGATGAAGCCAAGAGCTGGAAAGGTGTTTGGCGAAAGTGATACAGAGCTGGAGAAGGGAAAGGATCATGGGACAGGAGGCCTCGGGAGAAAGAAAGTGGGGTGGGCGAAGCACCAGAGAGAGATGGGGAACAGGCTAAATGATGGGCAGAGAGAGAGAAAAAAAAACAACTAAATATGTCAGGGATGGGGTAAGAAGGGGAGGAGGGGCATTAACGGAAATTAGAGAAGTCAATGTTCATGCTATCAGGTTGGAGGCTACCCAGCCGGTATATAAGATGTTGTTCCTCCAACCTGAGTTTGGATTCATTTTGACAATAGAGGAGGCCATGGATAGACATATCAGAATGGGAATGGGAGGTGGAATTACAATGTGTGGCCACTGGGAGATCCTGCTTTCTCTGGCAGACCGAGCGTAGGTGTTCGGTGAAACGGTCTCCCAGTCTGCGTCGGGTCTCACCAATATATAAAAGGCCACACCAGGAGCACCTGATGCAGTATACCACACCAGCCGACTCACAGGTGAAGTGTCGCCTCACCTGGAAGGACTGTCTGGGGCCCTGAATGGTGGTGAGGGAGGAAGTGTAAGGGCAGGTGTAGCACTTGTTCCGTTTACAAGGATAAGTGTCAGGAGGGAGATCGGTGGGAAGGGATGAGGAGGACGAGTGGACAAGGGAGTCGCATAGGGAGTGATCCCTGCAGAAAGCAGTGGGGTAGTGGGGGAGGTGGCGAAAGTTATGGAATTATACCTTGGACCTGGAGGCTGGTGGGGTGGTAGGTGAGGACAAGGGGAACCCTATCCCGAGTGGGGTAGTGGGCAGATGGGGTGAGGGCAGATGTATGGGAAATGAGAGAGATTGATGGTGGAAGAAGGGAAGCCCCTTTGTTTAAAAAAGGTAGACATCTCCTTCGTCCTGGAATGAAAAGCCTCATCCTGACAGCAGATGCAGCAGAGACGGAGGAATTGTGAGAAGGGGATAGCATTTTTGCAAGAGACAGGGTGGGAAGAGGAATAGTCCAGGTAGCTGTGAGAATCTGTAGGCTTATAGTAGATATCAGTAGATAAGCTGTCTCCAGAGATGGAGACAGAAAGATCAAGAAAGGGGGGGAGGTGTCGGAAATGGACCAGGTAAATTTGAGGGCAGGGTGAAAGTTGGAGGCAAAGTTAATGAAGTCAACGAGCTCAGCATGCGTGCAGGAGGCAGCGCCAATGCAGTCGTTGATGTATTGAAGGAAAAGAGGGGGACGGATACCTGTACAGAGTTGGAACATGGACTGTTCCACAAAGCCAACAAAAAGGCAGGCATAATTGGGACCCATACGGGTGCCCATGACTACACCCTTGATTTGGAGGAAGTGGGAGGAGCCAAAGGAGAAATTATTGAGAGTAAGAACTAATTCCGCTAGATGGAAGAGAGTGGTGGTAGAGGGGAATTGGTTAGGTCTGGAATCCAAAAAGAAGCAGAGCTTTGAGACCATCCCGGTGGGGGATGGAGGTATATAGGGACTGGACGTCCATGGTGAAAATAAGGTGATGGGGGCCAGGGAACTTAAAATCATTGAAAAAATTCAAAGCGTGAGAAGTGTCACAAACATAGGTGGGAAGAGATTGAACAAGGGGGGATAAGACAGTGTCAAGGTATGCAGAAATGCCTTCTGAGGGGCAGGAGCAAGCTGAAACAATAGGTCTACCTGGACAGGCAGGTTTGTGGATCTTGGGAAGGAGGTAGAAACGGGAAGTGTGGGGTGTGAGAACTATGAGGTAGGTGGCAGTGGATGGGAGATCCTCTGTTTACTCAGAGTTCCTATATGTCTTGTAAATTTTTAACTGCTTCCATTAAACTTTGGCTGATTGGGGCTGCCTTTTAATGTACTGGACCCAATGTGTCCCAATTAACCAGAATCCACAGTACTATTTATATCTATTTATAGAAATTGCATGTGGTTGTCTGGCTAATATTATTTTTCATGTACATCAGACTCTTAGGTGACATTGATAAGATGTGGTTCTGCCACCTTCCTGAGCTGTTGCAGTCCTTCACGTACGAGTGTCCTCATACCACCACATGTCCTTACGACAAAGGAGCCTATCGAGCTTACAAAGTAATCCAGTTTTCTCACTAGTTTCCACTGGAATGTACTCTGCCCACATTCCCATCAAGAACCTCTCCCAAATTCTTTCAAGATTCTACTATTAATCTACACACTAGTGGCAATTTACAGTGTTTTGTTAACCTACCAACCTGAACATCATTAGGATATGGAAGGAAACTCGGAGGTCACTGGCTGAATGCAATCAGGAAAACTCACACCTCCACCTTCTGAGGAGGATGAGGAGGCTAAACTATGCACATCAATACTCACGACATTCTACAGGTGTGTACTAGAGAGCATCCTAACAAGCTGCATCATTGCAGGATATGGAAAGGCTACCTACCATTAAGGACACAAATTCAGAAGGGTTTTGGAAAAGACCATAAAGCTATTTGACCATTGAGCCTGCAGCACCATTTCAGTATGACTTATCCATTTCCCTCTCAACCCCATTCTCTTAGAGACCTTTCACCTATCAACTTCCCCTTTAAATACACCCAATGACCTGGCCTCCACACCCACTGGCTAAAGAAATTCCTCATCTGTTCTAAAAGGAAGTCCTTCTATTCCTAAGCTATCCCCTCTGGTCCTAGACTCTTCCACCATAGGAAACATCCTCTCCATGTCCATTCTACGGAGGCCTTTCAACAGTCGAATACTTCAATAATAAGATCCCCCTCATTCTTCTAAATATGAGCAAGTATAGGCCCAGAGCCATCAATTGTTCCTCAGACCGCGATGAATTTTTCATTCTCAGAATCATTCTCGTGAACTCTCCTGATCCATCTCCAATGTCAACACACATTGACATTGCCTTTTAAAGCCTCAGAATTACATCCTTCACTTGTATTTTAGACCTCTTGAAATAAATGTTAACATTTTATTTGCCTTCCTCACAAACCTTCAAATTAAACTTTATGGAATTCTGCACAAGGACTCCCAAGTCCCTTTGCACCTCGGATTTTTGAATTTACTCCACATTTAGAAAATAAACTATACTTTTATTCCTCTGACCAAAGTGCACAACCATACACTTCCTGACACTATATTCCATTTGACACTTCTTTGCCCATTCTTCCAAACTGTCCAAGTCTTCCTGCAGCCTCCGTTTCCTCAAAACTCCCTGCACACCCACCTATCTTCATATCGTTCCAAACTTGACCACAAAGCCATCAATTCTGTCATCCAAATCATTGACATATAAAAGAAGCGGTCCCAACACTGACCCCTGCAGAACACCAACAGCCACTGGCAGCCAATCAGGAAAGACTCCCTTCATTCCTATTCTTCGTCCCTTGTCAATCAGACAATGCTCTGTCTATGCTAGTATCTTTTCAGTCATACTATGAGCTCTTGTTAAGCAGCCTCACGTGTGGCACCTTGTCAAAGGATTTCTGAAAATCCAAGTGCACAACATCCGATTCTCCTTTGTCTATTCTGTTTGTTATTTCCTCAGAGTTCCAACAGATTTGTCAGGCAGGATTTTCCCTCAAGTAAACCATGCTTTGTCCCACTTTATCCTGTGCCAATTACCTTGAAACTACATCCTTAACAATCAACTCCAACATCTTTCCAACCACTGAGGTCAGACTAACTGGCCTATAATTTCCTTTCTTCTGCCTCCACTTGAAGAGTGGATGACATTTGGAATTTTCAAGTACTCCAGAACAATGCCAGAATTGAATGATCACCACTAATGCCTCCCCAATCTCTTCAGCTATGTCTTTCAGAACCCTGGGGTGTAGTCTATCTGGTCCATTTGACTTATTTACTTATAGATGTTTCAGTTTCCCAAGCACCTTCTTCCTAGTAACAGCAACAGCACTTGCTTCCACTTCTTAACACTCTCAAACTTCCAACATACTGCTAATGTCTTCCACAGTGAAAACTGATGTAAAATACATATTCAGTTTGTCCATTTCCTTGTCCCCCTATTACTACTTCACCAGTGTCATTTTCTAGTGGTTCAATATCTATTCTTGGCTCTCTTTTACTCTTCTTACATCTGAAAACTCTTCTGGTATCCTCTTTGATATTACTGGCTAGTTTGCCTTCATATTTCATCTTTTTCCCACTTCTGGCTTTTTTAAACTGCCTTCTGTTGGATGGTTTTTAAAACTTTCCTGATACTCTAACTTCCCACTAATTTTTGCTCTTGTATATGCCTTTTCTTTTGATTTTGACTTCCCTTGTTAGCCATATACTGCCTTTAGAATACTTCCTTGTCTTTGGGATATATCTATGCTGCACCTTCCAAATTTCTCCCAGAAACTCCAACCGTTGCTGCTCTGCCATCATCCCTGCTAGTATCCCTTTCCAATCAACTTTGCCCAGCTCTTCTCTCATGCCTCAGTAATTCCCTTTACTCCACTGTAACACTAATACATATGTATCTTCACAAATTTCAGGGTGAATTTTATCATCTTATGATTGCTGTCTCCTAAGGGTTCCTTTACCTTCAGAGTCCTAATCAAATTTGGTTCATTACACAACACCCAATGCAGAATAACTGATCCCTCATGGGCTCAACCTCAAGCTGCTTCAAAAAGCCATCTGGAAGGCATTCTACAAATACTTTGCCTTGGGATTTCAACTAGAGTTGTAGGGAGATGGGAACCTAAGTGGCAGAACAGTTGGTGGGGTAGCTGTGGAGAAAGATGTTGAATACGCAACTCTGGGTCACGTATATTTCAATGCAAAAAGTATCGTAGGAAAGGCAGATGAGCTTAAGGCATGGATCAACACATGGAATTATGATATTTTAGCCATTAGTGAGACTTAGTTGCAAGAGGGGCAGGACTGGTAGCTCAATATTCCGGGGTTCTGTTGTTTTAGATGTGGTAGAGTGAGAGAGATTAAAGGAGGAGGGGTGGCATTACTAGTCTTGGCAGTGCTCAGTCAGGACAGAAGAACTCATCTTGTGAAGCTTCATAGGTGGAATTAAGCAATAAGAAGAGTATCACCATGTTAATGGGGCTATATTATGAACCATCCAACAGTCCATGGGATTCAGAGGAACAAGTTTTAAAGAGATCAGTGTCTTGCAAAAAACATAAGGTTGTGGTAGTAGGTGATTTTAATATTCCACATATTGACTGGGACTCCCATACTATAAAAAGACTAGATGGACAGAGTTGCTCAAGTGTGTTCAGGAAAGTTTTCTTAATCAGTACAGAGAAGTCCCAATGAAAGTCTGTGCTATTTGGGGATGTGACAGGGCAGGTTACAGAAGTTTGTGTCTGGAAACACTTAGTATGTCATGATCACAATGTCATTTGTTTCAAAGTAAAAATGCAAAAATGATAGGTCTGGTCTTCAGTTTAAGACCAGTTTTGATGGTATCAGGAAGGATCTGGCAAGTGTGAATTGGGACAGTCTGTTTTCTGGCAAAGGTGTCCTTGCTAAGTCGGAGGCACTCAAAAGTGAAACTTTGATGGTCAAAGCATATATGTACCTGTCAGAATAAAGGGCAACAATTACAGATTTAGGGACAGATTTACAGATTTTGAGCAATATTGAGGCCCTGGTTAAGAAAATAAAAAGGAGGTGCATAGCAGGCACAGGCAGGCAGGAACAAATGAGGTACCTGAAGAGTATAGAAAATGCAAGAGAACGCTTAATAAGGAAATCAGGAGGGATAAAAGAAAGCATGAGGTTGCTCTAGCAGACAAGGTGAAAGAGAATCCTAAGGGTTAATCCTACAGATATGTTAAGACCTTTATTCTGACAGGATTGTGAGGGACAAAATTAGTCCTCTGTAGAAGAGAATGGTAATCCATGTGTGGAGCCAAAAAAAGACGGGGGAAGATCTGAAGTAGATTTTTTTGCATCGGGATATGGACACAGTCTATACAAATGAGGCAATGCAGTAGTGAGGTCATGGGCTTTATACAGATTACAGAGGAGGAGATCTTTGCTGCCTTGTGGCATATGAAGGCAGACAAATCCCCAAGGCCTGACAAGGTGTGAGGCAAGTGCATAAATTGCAGGGGCCCTAGCAAAGGTATCTAGATCATCCTTAGATGATCTGGAGGATCATACGAGATACTGGAGGAATGCATGATAGCTAATGCTGTTCTACTGTTTGAGAAAGGTTTAAAGAATAAACCAGGAAATTATCGGCCAGTGAGCCTGAGCATCAGTAGTGGGAAAGATATTGGAAGGTCTTCTAAGAGACTGAATAAATGAGTATTT
This sequence comes from Hypanus sabinus, assembly GCF_030144855.1. Classification (NCBI taxonomy): domain Eukaryota; kingdom Metazoa; phylum Chordata; class Chondrichthyes; order Myliobatiformes; family Dasyatidae; genus Hypanus; species Hypanus sabinus. The sequence goes on along the minus strand of NC_082732.1, from coordinate 3,061,574 downwards.
GGATAGACAGAGATTGATTAGGGATAGTCAGCATGGGTTCATGCATGGCAGGTCGTGGCTAACCAATCATAGAGTTTTTTGTGGAAGGTAACAGGAAGGTTGACAAAGGCAAGGCAGGGGATGTTGTCTATATGGACTTTACAAGGTCCCGCAAAGGAGATTGGTCAAGAAGATTCAGTCACTTGGCATGCAAGACAAGGTGGCACACTGGATTAGACAACGGCTTTGCAGAATAAGCCAGGGAGTGGTAGTAGATAGTTACCTCTCTGACTGGAGGCCTGAGACTAGTGGAGTTCCACAGGGATTGGTACTGGGTCCATTGTTGTTTGTCATCTATATTAACAACCTGGATGATAATGTGGTTAACTAGATTTGCAAATTTGCGAATGACACCAAGAGGAAGACTATGAAAACTTGCGGTGGGATGTGGACCAGCTGGAAAAATGGGCTAAAAATTGCAGATGGAATTTAATGGAGGTGTGAGGTGTTGCACTTTGGGAGGACCAACCAATAAAGGTCTTACACAGTGAGCAATAAGACACTGAAGAGTGTGGTAGAATAAAGGGATCTAGTAATACAGGTCCATAATTTATTGAAAGTGGCATCACAGGTTGTTAGGGTTCTTAAGAAAGCATATTAGCCTTCATAGATCAAAGGATTGAATAGAGGAGTTGGGACATTATGTTTAATTTGTTTAAGATCTTGGCGGGTCTAATTTGGAGTACTGTGTGCAGTTTTGGTCACCTACCTACAGGAAAGATAAAAATAAGAAAATTTATAAGGATGTTGTCAGGACTGGAGGACCTGAGTTATAAGGAAAGACTGAATAGGTTAGGACTTTATTCCTTGGAACGTAGAAGTCTAAGAGTAGATTTGACAGAGGTATATAAAATTATGAGGGGTATAGATAGGGTAAATGCAAGCAGGCTTTTTCCACTGAGGTTAGGTAGAACTATGACCAGAGGTCATGGGTTAAGGGTGAAAGGCATAAAGTTTAAGGGGAACATGAGGGGAAACTTCTTCACTCTAAAGGTCCTTGAGAGTGTGGAACGAGCAGCCAGCAAAAGTGGTGCATGTGAGCTCAATGCCCACATTTTGAGAGAAGTTTGGATAAGTAGATAGATGGGAGGGCTATGGAAGGCTGTGGTCCAGGTGCAGGTCAATCGGGCAATGGTTTGGCACAGACAGGATGGGTTGAAGGGCCTGTTTCTGTGCTGTGGATTTCTGTGACTCTAGTCTGATTTTCCCAATCTCCTTACGTATTGAATCCCCCATGACTATTGTAACATTGCTCTTCTGACATGCCTTTTCTACCTCCCATTGTAATTTGTACCCCACATCCTGGCTACTGTTTGGAGGTCTGTACATAGCTCCTATCAGGGTCCTTATATCTATATGGTTTCTTAACCCTACCAACAAGGATTTTACATCTTCCGATCATATGTCACCTCTTTCTAAGGAATTGATTTCACTTTCTACCAACAGAGCCGCACCACCCCATCTGCCTATCAGCCTGTCCTTTCAATACAATGTGCATCCTTGGATGTGAAGCTCCCAACTATAATCTTCTTCCAGCCCTGACTCAGTGATTCCCACAATGTCATACCTGCCAATCTTTAAATGTTATACAAGGTCATCTACTTTATTTCATATACTTTATGTATTCACGAGGGCCAGTAACATCATGAAGGATCCCACTCTCATCAGGGAGAGGCTACACAGTAGGACTACCAGACTCAAAAAGAGTTACTTTCCCCAAGCAGTAAAGCTAATCAACACTAACCCACCCTCGACAGCCCCAACCACCATTACTTTATAATTTCCTGTCAGTTATCTTGTCTCACGTTACTTTATGGTCATACAATCAATCTAAGTTTATAAGCCACCTTGTGTATTTATATTTATTGTGGACTTAATATTATTATTGCGTTCTTATCCTATCGTTTTGTACAGCACTGGATCTGGAGTAACAATTATTTTGTTCTCCGTTTTGTACTGGGAATGACATGAAACAAACTTGATAACTTGAACATACAAATCGCATTCAGACAGCACCAGAAGACAGGTTTCAACCTGGTGTCAAAGGCACTGGCAAGCAGCAGTACTCAGGAGGTGCTGATTGACCAGACTGCTTTCTCCTGAATTATTCTTGCAGACAAAGATACCTTGCAAGTATTGAAAAAGCCTTAGGGAGTCGGAAGATTATGTGACCTAGCTCAGCTCTGATTAGCTCGCAGTCACAGTACATGTATGGCTGACTCAGTAAAGTGGTAACACCTACAATGGGACACAGTTCATGCTGAAGTCTTGGCAAGAGACCAGTGAGAACTCCACTAACCTCAACACTAAAACCACATGCAGAACCACTGGCCTATAACTGACACATACTCTCTGCCTGGAATCTAAAACCCAAAGGTAGGAACACCAAGTTATCCAAATCCCCTCAGTTACCTTTCCTTCTTTTCTCTCCCTAACCTGCTTCCATCTACTCAACATTCTCATAACCCCTCCTACTACTGTTCCCATCTGCCAGACATCCCTCCCTTATCTAGTTCCACTCAATACCTTCCTTTCTTATCAATGCCACCACCCGCAGACCTCTGTAGTCTCCACCTACAACCACCTCCTATCACAATCCTCACCCTGCTCCATCTGCCCATCATCCCCTGCTCAACTGGATCCACCTACCACCCCCCAGCCTGTATCACAATCTTCACCCCACTCCATCTGCCCATCATCCCCACTCACCTGGATCTACCTATAACCTGGCAGCCTGTCTCAACCCTCCCTATCACTTGCTTACAGTGACTACCTCCCTCGTATACTTTCAGTCCAGATGCAGGTCTCAATCCAACCCACTGACTTTTGCTTCCACAGGTACTGCTGACCCGATGAGTTCCTCAAGCAGCTTTTTGCTTGCACCAGACCAAACAGCAGCTCCCAAGCTGGATCTGATGGTGAAATGGCACGAACTGTTACCCCAATCTGTGATGACAGATTACAGCAATTCCTTTCCTTATACCCCAGGAAAATATTGTTTCAAAATATATTCCTTTTACTAGTCCTAATATTTGAAAGTACATTATATTGTGGAATGTATTGATATCAAATCAAAACATCTGAATGAGTTAAGGAGACACATTTTACCTTGCATGGGCAGTTTCCATCAGCATCACATTGAGTTTCAGTGCTGCCTCTCCAGTCACAAGTACAACGGTCTGCAACTGAGCAAATAATCAAATCAAACACTGTACGTTCATTTATAAGCTAATGAAGATTGCATGAATTAACATAGTCCTAATTATCAAAAAGTGGCATCAGTGTGCGTCTCTCTAGATTAGAGAACAGCAAAAAAATTGTTCTTATTTTAAAATGAAAGTACAGATCAGAGAAGATAACCGTGACAGTTCAGGGGGAAAAAAGAATTAGGAAATCACTAAATGGGAGCAGTAAGAAAAATTACCAAAAAATGTTGATGTTGGGAATGTGATAAATATTGGGTGTAACGATTTGCCAAGGTGTGGGACTCCAATAAAGTGAAAATTGGAAGATGCAGTGCTCACTTCTGCATTAGAGGTCACCTAGTCAAATCCTTCACCAGAAATTAATTGCGTAGCAAGCACCGATATGTTGGGAGAGCACAGAAGAAATTCCAGACCTTCAGAGATACTGCCTTTCAGATAGAAGAGGAAAGCTCGTTAGCCGAAACCAGTTTGAAATAAAGGACCTCACAGGAGGGAAGTTACCTCGCACGCCCAGCCCATTATCTCTTTTAACCTACTTCAATTATGGCTCATGCACAACACGCTGGAGGAACTCAGCAGGTCGGCATTATCTCACTCCCTTTTTGTGGGAATTTGCTGTGAACAAACTTGCTGCCACAAAGGTTGAGGAATATGTTGCAAGTTGTAAGTTTACAATTCCTCATGAGCTTTCCAATGCGATAAATATCTTCTCACCCTTTCCTCAAAAAGATTTTGCACATCCTGCCAATCTGAGAATTCTCCTTAATGTTTTTCCCTTTGCTCTTTTCTGTGGGGTTTTTCAAAACCATTCTGCTACTTGACCTGATCTCCACAATTCATGAGTTTATTCAAAGCACAAATCAATAGATCTTTTGATACCAAGGGATTCCAGGCACATAGGGGCAGTGCAGAAAAAACAAACTAATTTAGAAGATCAGTCATAATGCAGAATGCTGAAGCAGGCTCGTAGGCCAGATGGCCTAATCCTACTGCTATTTCTTAAGTTCTGGGTTAGTGGATGTTTTGTACTTTGATCTGCTGGCAAGCTACTAACCACTTCAGACCTCTTGAGTTCCTTAGATCAGTGGTAGTTCCCTCCCCAATGTCCTCTGTGACCATCAATCACTCAGCTGAATTTATACAGACATCCTAGGACTCTCCCATCTCCTTCCTTTGAGCTTCATTGGCAGAACTCCACACCCTTGTGTAATGTCAGCTACAAAATACAAGCCATGGGAAGAATTGCCAAGCTTTGACACTTACTGATGCAACGTTGCCCAATTACGGGATTCCCAGTGTATCCTGGAGCACATCTGTAACAGGCATTGTAAACAGGTTAGAAACAGTTCTTCAGACAGAATGCAAAGCTATCTAGACATCAACTTTTCTGGGCCCACAGACAAGTGTTAATGAAGGTGAGATTTTATTTTGGTTCATTACCTATAGAAGTAGCAGAAAATGATAAACAGATCAAGGCATGATTTATTCTATTTAAAGATCTGTATCAATGAAAAGGCCTCAGCAACCGAGAGAGAACAATCTCTGACAAAGGAATCCTGGGCAGTGACACAAAGGTAAAGGTGTGACATTATTATCGAAAGCTCACCTGACCAAAATGAACTATGAAAGGTTTTCCAATGCTATTGGTTCTAGCAAGGTGTGCATAAATTGTGTCCTAACTATTCATAGTACACTGAATACGCTGTGTGAAACAAAGTGTTCTATCCAGCTCCAGAAGGCCTAAATAGAGTTGGCATGGAGACGATGTTTTCTATAGTGGGGGAGTCTAGGACCAGAGGACACAGCCTCAGAATAGAGGGATGTCTATTTATGACAGGGATGAGGAGGAATATCTTTAACCAGAAGTTGGTGATCTCATTGCTATCGGAGGCCAGGTAATTGAATATACCTAAAGCAGAGGCTGTTAAGTTCTACGTTAGTCAGGGCACCAAGCTTACGGGGAGAAGACAGGAGAATAGGGTTGAGAAGGATAATAAATCAGCATGATGGAAATGGTGGAGCAGACACTATGGGGTCAAATGGTCTACTCTGCTCCTCTGTCTTATTGTCAGAATAACCATTGCATTTTTGTAGGTCTGGTGGCAAAGCTTTAGTTACAACTGGAGTCTACAGGAGCTGGGAATGTCTTCTCCAGGATATTAGAATGAAATTTCATGAAGGGATCAGGTAAAACTTGAAAGGTAAAAAGCAAAAAGAAGCACTGTAACCATGCGACATGTATTCATCCTGGCAGGAGGATGAAGTGGGAGACAGAAACAGAATCATTAGGAAGGTTCAGAAGAAAACCCGATACAACAGATGGGATTAAATGGAACATTCTTTCAAGGAGCTGGCACCAACACCATGGACCATGCTGGTCCTTTGAGGCTCAGTGAACCACAATGTAGATTAGCTTTAGCGGGGACCTCAATGCCATTATTGTAGGTTTGGGTTGATCCTCCTATGTTCAGCTGTTCTCTTGAAGTTTATGGACTTTAGACACAAAATCTCTTATCTGTTTATGGTCATTATTTAATAATTACCAACAGCATAACTAGCAATTAGCCCTAAAGTACCATTAACTTACAATTTAGTTGGAATGATTTTGGAAAATAACAAGCAAGGAACAAACAGCAATACTTTCTCAAAACTCAATCAGCTCCAGTTTCACCATAATAACATACATGAGGGCTTTTAAAGATTACCAGTTATTGACTTCACACAACGGCAAAGGAGAAAGCAGTCATTTTATTCACTCACCAACATAACATGGAGAGAACACAAGGTAGGAAATATGAAAAACAGAAGAGTTGAGCACAACAATACCAACACCCGCCAGCACCAGCTACAAGCATCAGCAGGCAAAGGGCAGGGGAATCAATGCAGCAAATCAGAGAGAGAAGTGCAATAATTTGGATTGATCAGGGAGCGAGACTGGCAGACAAATTAACTGTTCTGATGATGAGTACTCGTCACATAATAAAACTTGTGGGAAATCATTAACATTTGACAAAGAACCACCTAGACATAGAGTAATCTGCAAAGCAAACCATTGCTCAGCAAATCAGTGCAATGTCAGTGAAGATTCCTGACAGGGGCATCACAGTGGGCAATGAGACCAGGCGCCTGCCACAGTAAACCTTCCCCTGCAGATACCTCCTTGAGACTATCTTTACCCCTCAAGCATGAACAGCTGATCACTATTACATAATTATGCAAAGTAGAACCAAAGCACAAATTTCAACCAGGGTGTTTTACCATGAGACAATTTAGTCTTTTTCTCTCATTTCTATCCAACTCCACAATACTGAGCAACTGCTCACCAGTGTATCACAAATGTCTAACCTCTGCTAGAAATCCAAATCCAGATTCAAATACAGAGAGATCCAAATCCAGGACATGCAAATTACACCTCAGCTATTGAAGAAGTCCCTGTCCTCTACCTTATCTGAGGATGCCAGCCTACAGAACCACATGCTGCCACTCTCTATCAATCCCGCTCATTCTGAGTTTTTCGTACTTGGTGGGATTTCCTTTGCACTATTTAACACCTGTAGGGCTCCCCAACTTTGACCTGTTAAATTTAACTTGTTATGAGTATCTTTAGTTAAACATATCTGTACTTAATGTTTTGTTGTCATCTCATTTATGGGCTGGTAATAATGGATTAAAATATTCTAATAAAAATTAGCTTTAATTCAATATGAAAAAGTTGTGTAGGGTCATAGTGGGTTAAGTGGTCATCAATTGTGGGTCTCATAATAATCCACTCAACTATTAAGTTTGGCTCAGTGGTGCCACAATGAATCACTACAGGGAGGCGCTACGGTAGTGTTGTGGTTAGCGCAACATTATCCCAGCTTGGGGTGTTCGAGTTTGGAGTTCAATCCTGGCATCCTCTGTAAGGAGTCCCTGTACCTCTTCCCTGTGGGATGCATGGGTTTTCCCCAGGTCCTCCAGTTCCCTCTTTCCAAAAATGTGCTGGGAGATTAATCGGTCACTGTAAATTGTCCCATGATTAGTTTAGGGTTAAATCGTGGATTTCGGAGGTTGCTGGAGGGTGAGGCTCAAAGGGCCAGAAGGGCCGATTCCGTGCTGGATCTGGAAATGAAGGAATGAACGATTGGCTAACTGACTCACTGACTGACTATGGTTTCAATGCTTTGCCAAGTAACCAAGGCTAGAAATTAAATGTCATACTGAGGGAGTGACGTATAAACATTTTTTTTTTACACAGCACAGCAACTCTTCCAGAGTCCGGAGCAAGATTTAATCTTCTCTCTATTACCTGTGCCTAGGTCCTGATGAGCAGTGTGTCAGTCGTTTGAGCAACAGCACCAACCCACATAACAGCAGCCTTACTTCAGAATTCATTCATTCCTGTCATGCACTTTACTTGGTCTTAAAATGTCAGATTTGCTATTCAATTGCATTTTTAATTCCCAGGTAACTATTCAGATATCCTAAATTGTGCGACCTGTCTCATAGCTGTAATAAATGTATAAAGTCATGATCAGGAGCAACTTATGCTGGCCACATTATCGAATAATAACTCTGTGAATAAAACAGAGCACAGGGCTAGATGAAAACACCTTTGAATCACACTGCATTCAATCCCAGTTCACTAGGACCAGAGAAGCATTTCTAGTATCAGGAAGATCCTAATGATGCAACGATGCCTGAAAACTGTGTCATTAGCCCTAAATGCAGGAACAATATTAATGTGTATTTCAGTGCCAGAGCTCCCAGCTAACCTGAATGCCATGAGTAATTTCCAAATAAAGCACATTTAGAGAAAACCAGTTCAACATGTGCACAGCTACAGATCCAGGACTGTGACGACCAAAACAACAGAGACAAAAGATAAACATGCTACATAAGTCGATATAAAGAAATATATGCAAGTCTCAGTCTTTAATGACTATTCTATTCAAATATGAGCACTCAGACACATTAATTCATACACACAGAACATACTCACAAAAATACACACATGTATGTACATGCTCATACCCATAATATTTCATTCACTTATAAAGCCACCTGCACCCAGAGGTAATAAGGATAGCTTGAAGTCCAACTAGCCCAGGAAAGCAACTCTTCCGAGGAGTGTGGAAAGATTGGTAGAAACAAAACTACCAGCGCAGCAGCCACCCTAAATATCATAGGCTCTTACCTTGAAATCAGTGGCTTACCCTCTGCACCTGTATAGCCAACCAGAACAATTCTTGCACCAGACAACAGGACTGAAGCCACAAACACTTTATTACATTAACTGTGGTAAACATCCTTGCTTTTTAATGAAGTACTGTATTAGAAGCTACAGTTATGAAGATAATAATACTTCAGTACTCTATTTTTTGCATTTCATACAAAATAATGATATTGTATTTTATATAACAAGGCAGATTAACAAATTATTGATGACGACTAGACTTTCCTGCTGATGTTCACTTTCCATCACTTGGTGATCAATCGCATCAATAAGAGCTTTAAACTTACCATTTATAAGGCACAACCAGACACTCTCTCCGAATCACCTTTTCCCTGTGCTTAGACAATCAGTAGCCAAAAAGGCTTCTTTGATTTTGAGGCAATGTCTCCGATGTGTACTGCAGAGTTTAAGCCTGGATCTGGAACCTCCCACACAAATCCAGGATTTCACAGTCCAATAGAATAAAGGAAAGTAAAAAGGTGCAAGCAGCAGCTGACTGTGCTACTTTTCAACTGCTCTAAGTGCCTCGATCATATAACCCGTCCAGAGCTCACAGATATGACAGAAGCACTAGGGTGAGGTAATGGCAGAGTAGGAGAGAGGTGTCAGTTCTGGACTACTTCAGGCACAAGCTGAACAACTTTTTTCACAGCCACCTGCACTAAGTAGAACTGCAAAATAACAGTAATCATTTAACATTTTGTACAGAGAAAAATTGCTTTTCAACACAATCTATTGCTGTTATTCTCTTTAACATAAATGCACACAGACACAGAATGTTAGGATTATTGATAGTGCCCTATTTAAATGGCTTCAGAAGAAAAAAAAGTTATTTATCTTCCTCAAGAGTAGTAATCATTCTTGTAAGGTTAATACTACAATCTATACTGAAGGGCTAAGTGTAGATGAAGACTACACCACTCTCAAATTGATAACCATTGGACTGTCTGACTGGTCCACTGGGATTATTTAATATCCTATAATCTCACAAATAAAAGACTGATAGTCTGATGAATAACTCTTTCACACGGCCAGCATTGCCTGCACAGCTTAGCAGAGTAATTACCTACCAGCCCAGTATCTGGGGCTGCACAGCGACGCAACTGGTCAAGAGCTCCTGCACTGTTGGTTTGCACATTCTCTGTCGGTTCCCTGCCACATGCAAAGATGATGGGAGTAGTAGAATAATGGGCCATTGGTGAGTAGAACCATAGAACATTACAGCACAGAAACAGGCCCTTCGGCCCTTCTTGGCTGTGCCAAACCATTTTTCTGCCTAGTCCCACTGGCCTGCACCTGGATCATATCCCTCCATATACCTCTCATTCTGTCCATGTTTTTCTTAAATGTTAAAAGTGAGCCCGCATTTACCACTTCATCTGGCAGCTCATTCCACACTGCCAACACTCTCTGTGTGAAGAAGCCCCCCCCCCCCATGTTCCCTTTAAACTTCTCCCCCTTCACCCTTAACCCATGTCCTCCGGTTTTTTCTCCCCTAGCCTCAGTGGAAAAAGCCAGTTTGCATTCACTCTATCTATACCCATCATAATTTTATATACCTTCGTAGTTGAGTAGTAGAATGTGTGGGGGAAATGGAGGAGTTCATGGGAAAGTAGAGACAACAAAAATAAGGGATTGATGTAACTGGGTGCATTTTTGGCTAAAGAACTTGCTTCAAGTTTTTTTTTAATTTCATACATTATTTCAAAGCAATACAATCAAATTGGACTCTGTTCAGAAAAATATATTTTGCAATGGTATGTCTCAATCACGTGGGCTGTATAGAAGGTTTGGGAGGGTCAGATGACCTTTGACTCATGGTTACCAATCAGATTTCACTTGACTCATGGCTTGGTAACTTTGTCTTTATTAACAGGGTTCATTGGACAGCACTGATGAGCCACTGTGCAAATGATCATGGTACCATAAGACTCTGAAAATGGCAGAACACAAACGAGACTTGGTTTTCCTCATCCTGTAAATCCTGGGCTCTCATATAGCTAGAAGGTACAAAACATTTGGCAGAAACATTCAGGCTGGAACAAGTACACCCGAACTCTGTCCAGTGAAATCATGAAGGTAGGTGGCTGAGGTCCTGGAGTCTGCACAGTCATTTATAACCCAGTGGACACTATGTCACTAAGACTGGTTAACAAGAGCAAAGAGTAGTATATGGCCAGGAACCTCGTGATATCCTACAAGCCTCTATGGATGCAGCAGCCCTGAGAGGAAATTTGGACACATGCAGAGAGAGCTGGTCATTTCACTGAGCCCCATTCTTAGCTTGTAGCCCACCTACAATGGAACACAGCTTTAAGGCATTGCTCCAGCAGAAAAGGACCAATTTTGTAAGCTATATGGCCACTCACCGAAGCAGAGTCTAAACAACTTTGATAGTAGTCCAGCTGGCAATATATAGTAACTGCCAAGTTAAAACCATGTAAATGTCCCAACAATCACAAATTTTAAAAAAATGCTAAATAAATCAGGTTGTGGAAATGGCAATTGATTTCATTAGGAATTTTATTGACAAGGAAATTTTATGGAAAAGCACATGTCAATGTAAACACAATGTAGAAACATTACTTAAATAGCAGTCCCAAATTCAATGTGCTCTAAATTTACAATTACTCCTTTAAGTTTTGAAACAATTAACTGGAGTACACAATACCTGAAAATAAACAAAATCATAAAGCACCAAAAACAGAGAACTCAGCAAATCAAGCTGCATCTATAGAGGAGAATAAACTGTTTTGGGCTGAGGTCATTCATCCAGATGTAAAAGGGGGACAAAGAAGAGAAGGGGAGAAGAAATGGCAGGTGATAGGTGAGGGGGAATGTAAGTGGGTGGGGGAGGGGCTGTGAAGAGATAGGTAGAAGAGGTAAGGAGGCGAAGAAGAAGGAATCCAAGAGGTCAGTGTATCATGGAATAAAGGGAAGGAAAAGGGGAACCAGAGGAAAGTAATACCCATTTGAGATGGAATGAGAGGCTATCTGGAAATGAGAAATAGAAAAAGAGAGGAGGGAGGGAGAGAGAGGGGAGAAATTAACAGAAGTTAAAGAAATTGATGTTCATGCCATCCGATTGGAGGGTACCCAGTTGGAATATGAGGTGTTGCTCCAAGAGTTTGGTACCATCATGGCAGTAGAGGAGGCCGTGGGCAGACATGTTGGAATGGGAATGGGTAATTAAATTGAAAATGGGTAGCCACTGGGAGACCCTGCCTTTAGTGATGGACAGAACAATTGGTATAACCCCTCCACCCAAAAAATCTGGTCTCACCTATCACCTGCCAGTTTATACTCATTCCCTTCCCCCATCTTCATATTCTGGCTTCTTCCCCTTCCTTTATATCTTTGATTAAGGGTCTTGGCCCAAAACATTGCCTGTATCATCGCTCCATGGATGCTGCCTGCTTTGCTGAGTTCCTCCAACATTCTGTGTGTTGCTCAAGTTTTCAGCATCTGCAGAATCTCTTGTGCTTACGAGAAAACAGAATAAAAGTTAAGCTGGTTTCTGTCTGTCAAAGTGATTGCTGTTTGAGGCTTGTCCGACTGTGTGAGTTTGGAACTGGCCAGATCATTAATGTACTCAGACAACCCCTGCCCATTACAACCTATGCCATTATTTACTTTTATTGTTAAGAACATGAAGGGGCCCAAAAGCAGACAGGAATTCATCTTTTACTTCTGTAATTCATCTTTTAAAATTTCAAATTTGATCTCTGTTTGCAACTTATTTTGACTACATCCTTTATCTATTGGCTCTGCCTGGTACATACTGAAATATCACATCACCTTGACAGCTTTGGTTCAATTAGCCAACATTTCATCTTGTTCACCTGCTTCACCAGTGTGTGCCTACACTGAACCCACCTATTGGGACACCTGAGAGAGGATTCTATCCACTTTCCAAAGTACAGACCATCAACTTTCCTTTGCTGGGCTTAACGGATGTTTGCCATCATTCGTGAATACCCTACTCAACACTTTCCTTAACTGTCTGCTCACAAGGGGGAAAGAAGATTGTGATTAAAACTTGGCATAGCTATTTACATAACTAAGATTGTGGACAGATGCTCTTTTCCATGTGTGCACATGGAGTTCCTCACTCTGAATAATTCTTTTGAGCAAACATGAAGCAGGAATGAAAGAAAAATCAAAAATGGTGCTAAAAAAAGTACATGATCAGGGAATTGAAGAGACACAGAAGAAAACTGCAAGACTGAGCAACATCCAGTCAACAAGGAACACAGCTACAATAGCACATCGAAGCCACAGAACTGATGTTTGGATTTAAGCACCAGGCCAAACTGAAAAGCTCAGTGTGTTGGAGTCCTAGGCGAGCGGCAGGCCATTCAGCTCGCTGTTCAACACAGCATACTCAGCTCTGCACTGAACTAAGGGTCTGTGGACGGACTTCAGTTCAGAACACTATTTGTTTGCGTGAGTTGTTTTTGTTTTCTCTTTGCACATTGGGTGTTAGGCAGTCTTTTTTTAAAATGCATTCTTTTGGGTGGCTTTGTTCCGTGGCTGTCTGTAAGCTAACGAATCTCAAAGATACGATGTATACATTAATAATAAATGTATCTTGATCTTTGAACTAAAGAGAGGGTGTATAATTTATAAAAAATAGTGAGAAGGTAGAGGATTGGGAAGCTTTTAAAAACTAAGAGAAGACAACTATAAAGACATAAAGATGACGACTCTCAAGTTTATATAATGCATACACGCATTGATAATAAATGTACTTCGAACTTTGAAAAAGATGGCTTGGATATGTCTCATCTGCTAAATGTAGAATGTATCAATTGGCTTTCAGTTAATTAGTTGATAGGAGGACTAAGTCATGAAATAACATCCTTCATATCCTGTTCATTCAACATGTAGCTCCAGTTTCACTGGAGCCACCTGATCAAGATTTCATCACATTCTTGATCCAGTCATGACCCCCAGGGCTGAACGCCATAATATAGGCTGAAGTCCTACCTGAATCTGAGAGAGTATTTGATTGCATTGTGATACACAGCAGTCCAAGAAAAAGTCATCCCTGAGGCTCATTAGGAAACCCTTTTCAGTGGCTACGGTTGGACATGATACATAGGAAGATGCTGGCGTTTGTTGGAACCATTGCAGGCAATTATGTTTGGTCACCTAAGCAATGAGTATCTCTTCATTATCGAGCCTTGTCACCGATAGTATGGTGCTTGCTTGCATTCCTAACTCTTCCAATACTGATGCTGCCCTTCCAAACCTGTGGTAGTTGAGAACTTTATTTGATGCTGGCCAGTAAAAAACGTGTTACAGTGTGAAATAATGACTGCAGAAGAAGGGAAAGTGACTATAATCCAACCTTCAATTCCACTATCATTAAGTACCCAAGAAATAACATGAGGTCACCAGAAACAAGAGTTGTATTGGATTAATGACATCAATGCTGATTGATAAGGCAGCGACTGATTTGTCTGAACAAGTGGCTCTTGAAACCCTTCTCACATTCGACAAGATTCAAATCAGTATTGTGTTGGACTATCCATCATTCACCTTAACAGAGAAACTCAGGAAGTTCACTCAGTATTACTCAGGATATACAGCCAGAGGTATCACCCACTCTCATTGGTACATGGTGGCCAGTGTATTCAATCAGGCCCTTTGACGGTCACAGCAATGACAAATCCTCTCCGAGAGTGAAGTACAAGAGGGGTGGTAAGGGAAGGATGAAGTTCCTGCATTTCCAAAGACAAGTAAGACTCCCATAGTGAGAATCAAAGTAGGCACTAAGCATTATGAACTGCAGATGAATGGAAGGTGAAGGTCTGAGCACACCCCTTTAAACTGTCCCTGAAGTCCAAGGCTAACAGCTTGGAATGGAATGAATTGAGGATTATGAAAAACCATTTAATTAAAAGAGATAGAAGATTTTGTTTGCTGACAATTGGCAAATAGCCTTTAATTTCCTGAATGCACACATCACTCAGGGATCATGGACTGACCTCTTCTTCCAAGTTACAGTAGGTACAAACCTTCTCACAGCCTTGTTCCAAAATCAAACAACGGAGCAAAATGCAAGAGGTTAGGTGCAATAACAAGGCAGTATTTGACCATCATACCTGTAGTAATCAAAGGGAATGGGGGTGGGAATGGAAAACCTCCAAAGGCTGGAATTAAGCCAAGCAGAAAGGGAATTTGATATTGGAATTCAGTTATCTCAGATGCAGGACAGCGCTGACTGTGTCCAATGTTCAATAGTCTTCAATGACCTTTCCTCTAATATGAAATGTGAACTGGGGTGCACACTCACCATATATCATCCAATTCGCAAATCTTCATATAAAGAAATCATCACCAAGGGAGTACATTCAGTCAATGGACTAATCAGCCGAAGCATTGTTTCAACAAACTTTCTCAATGGCAGTTGGAACAGGTGTTAACAAGTGGTCTGTTCAAAAATGGACTGATAAACTAAAGGTTATAAGCCAACAATGTGATACTCACTGTCAATGAAGTTCACTTTCTTAACAGCCAGACCAGTTGACAAAGGTTAGGAAAGTTGCACTTATCAGCTGTCCTTTCTCAATATGAATATATGAATGAGAAAATCAGCAAATCTTTGAAGATTTGTGATAAGTAATTAAAACTTCATGAGACTTCTTTATATCACTGGAGCTAAGTAATAGTTACATTTGTTTGCTAGTTTCAGCAAGAAGTTCTTGAACAAGTGAACATAGTTTCAAGATAAGAAGACAGGTTTTACAGGTACAGGCAAAATAAGGACCCAAAGTTACCAGAGGATAAAAAGCAACAAATGCTAGGATAAAAATGGAACTTGCTGATTATCAGATGTTGTTGGACTCAGTACCAAGCCTGGAAGGTTGTGTCCAGTTAGGAGGTGACACATTGTTCTTTGAGATTACACTAAGTTTTATTGGAACAAGAAGCCTGAAGCTGACCTGTCCTGCTGAGAAACCCAGAAGTATATTTTACTTTGTTAACAAAGATGTCATTGGTGTTTCTCAGATGTCTCCCGTTTTCCATGGATTTTCACCAAGGCTAATAGTCCTCTTAGCTGTGTTTCTACCATTTCTGCATCTCTGTTATCATCTCCTCAACTCAAAGCCAGAGGATGTATAGGGTTGCTCACTACCAAACTCCATATCCAGTGGATCATGCTTTGTTTCTTCCACCGTTAATGAGATTTTACTACAGGTAAAATCCTCCACTCCACTTTCCCGTCAGCCCAAAGGGATCTACCAACCACTTCCTTTCTTGCAGCACATTTCTACACTTCCAGAAGACCATAACATGTAGGAGCCAAAGTAGGCTATTTGGTCCATCGAGTCCGCTCTGCCATTCAATCATGGCTGATCTAGTTCTTCCAGTCATCCCCACTCCCCTGCCTTCTCCCCATACCCTTTGATGCTCTGGCTAATCAATAACCTATCTATCTCTGTCTTAAATGCACCCAATGTTGGCCCCCACAGCCGGTCATGGCAACAAATTTCACAGATTTACCACCCTCTGACTAAAGTAATTTCTCCAGATCTCAGGTCTAAATGGACATCTTTCAATCCTGAAGTCATGCCCTTTTGTCCGACTGTGGGAAATAACTTTGCCATATCTAATCTGTTCAGGCCTTTTAACATTCGGAATGTTTCTATGAGATCCCCCTCATTCTCCTGAACTCCGGGGAATACAGCCCAAGAGCTGCCAGACGTTCCTCATACTGTAACCAGAGATGCAACATCTGCCTTTTAACCTTGTCCCTTCCCATTACCAAGGATGCAAACAATCCTACTGGGTGAAGCAGTGATTCACCTGTACTTCCAAATCAGTGTAACACTTTCAGTGTTGACAATGTGGTTTACAGATCAATAGAGAAATCAAATGGACATAGGGTAGCTCTCTTGCAACACATCTTTGTAAGAATGAATGTGGGCTTTCAACTGCTTGTAGCTTTATTTCTAAATCTAAATCCCACTCTGTCTTTGGACTCCTGCCCAGTCCTAACGAAACCTGAGGTAAACTCAAGGAATGCCTTCCCTCTAAGCCAGGGGTTCCCAATAATTTTTATGCCATAGACTCCTATCATTAAATCAGGGTGTCCATGGAACCCAGGTTGGGAATTCTTGCTCTAGGCACATCTCATCCCTTATGGGATGAAATTCATCAACTTCAGATAACCAACCTTTCCTGTTTATTTCCAGAATGGCCAGTTTTGACTCTCCTGATCAATGGATATCTCCAGCATTCTCTTCTCTTTCAGCAACAGTTGTTCTGCATTTGACAAGTCCAGAAAGTCATTTTTGTTTTGCTTTCTTTAAATATCTTAATTCATTTGTCTCAATTTCAGCCATGAATAACCAGATGGCATCTATCAAAGACACCGGCTTTATTTATCCATCTCTCCCCCACCTGCAATTAAAACAAATTTATTTTCACACTTTTCCAGTTCTGATGAAATTCCTTTTCTCTCTTCATAGATGTTATTTGACTTGCTGAGTATCACCAATACTCCATTTTTTTTAAAAATTGAGTTTTCAAATATCTGCAACATTTTGCTCTTGAGGTCAAAATTAAGGCTTGATGCATTCAGACTAATGTGGTAATAATGTTCCTTGCACTCTGTACTTGCACACGTTGTATCCATGAGCACAGGGATGCGCCTAATTGACCACCATAATTTCAGACTGTTAACTCTACTATTAGTCAAAGGAACAAATCTACAAATGATGAAAAAGAATTTCACATTTAGTTTATAACCCTCCAACAGGAAAACTAAAACACTCAAGTAAAATGGGATGTAATGTTCATTCCCTTGGATGCACTGATCATTTCTTTGAATTGAAAACAGACATTTGTTGAAGACAATAAATTATTACTCCAGACAAGTTTCTGTAGATATTCCAACAGGACAAATAGAAAGGAACCAAGTGCATTGCTTGTATTGAGGTAGATACCTGCACTGACTGACTGAGAAAAGCTACATTTTAGTTACATAAACTATTTCACAAAGCATCTTCAAAACTTTTGATGTTTCACACAGACAAGCAAAAATGGACTCAGCTTATTCCCAGTAACTGTACCATACAGTGAGGCAAATGATGTTCTTAATCACACAAGTTGGAAGATTCATTTCAAGCATTTTTCACAAAGGCGGGTACTCAAAAAGTCAGCACAGAGGCACCTCAGTCCGGGATAATTTTTATCGGTATGACAAGGCGACCAAGAGTAATATAGAGCGGCACATTCTTAACCTTTCTGTTTGTATAGCGTCCATATCCACCTTTCAACAGCTGCAGGATGTCCAGTGCAGATGCTTTTTTAGTCTTTTTCTTTCTGGTTCTTGTGGTTTTGTTTCTTGTGGGGTTATCATTGATACATATTTTTTCCTGTGGCCCAACTACTGGTTGGCTTTCAGACCTCTTCAGTGGGATCTCAGTGGCGTCTTTCAGCTGGGTTCTCCCTTCTACAGCGATTTTCTTGGCAGCCACTGCTGTTGGGAGGGGTCTCTTGCTTGCTAGTTTAGGCTGTTTTATGACAGGGGACAATGTGGATACATCTGATCTAAGGAATGCCTTTCTCTTCCTGTGCATTGATGCACCTGTTGAAGGGCCCTTGATCTTATACTTTTCAGGTGCATCAATATTACCTGTTGATGCACTAGTACGACGATGTTGTGAAGCTGTTGTGTTGCCACGTTTTGTTTCATCTTTGGGGTGTGCTTTTATTTTTTTGCCTGGTTTTACTTTAACCTGGGACTGTCCAGGTAAACGTCTGCTAGGTTTTGTTTTACCTTTCGACTCTGTATGTGTCTTAGAGCTGGGCTTTGTTACCCCTTTACCCTTAGCTGGGCCCTCTGTGTGATTTACAGTTTCTAAATCTCTGGCTTTCGCTTTCTCTTTTGATGCCCGTGGATAAGTTTTCACTGTTTTTTTCAGCACAGCTGTAGGGGCTAGTTGAGTACTCAACATGCTTGGTGCAATAGTGGATCCAGTCACATTTGCATGCAATGTTGATGAGACGAGGTCAAGTGTGAATGCAGGGTTCTCTGTTCGGGGAACTTTCTTACCGACAGTTCTACCTTTACCAGGCAGAGGTTTATTTTTAGCCCCAAGTTTCCTGCTCTCTTGGGTTTTGCTCGTGGACTGCACAGGAGAAGCTGTTGTTATGACCTCTGCTTGTACACTTGGCATGAGATCAACACGATTAGTTTGTTTCTTGTGAAAGCGAAACTGTTTGCCTTTTCTGCGTTCAGTTGTACTAACAGAGGGAGCTTTAACAGAAGGCTTCGTGGAAACAAAGCTTAACGTTTTGTTGTAGCTCCCATGAGATGCTGGCTTTAATTTCAAACTTGTTTTGGAAAGTGCTTTCTGGTGCTGTGGAGAGCTGGTGGCAATCTTAGAGGAATCAGGCTGATCACTGTTGGTGCGAAATGCCTTCCTTTTCTTCAGCTCAGAGACTTCCTCTGCCAAAGCTGCAAATCCATCAATCAGAATTTCCAGTCGTACTTGCAATGCAGTCAACTTGTCGTCCACTTCTGTGTACTTCCACGTGAGGTCGGATATCAGCTTGTCTTTGGAAGGTGCTGCCAACATCTGGGTGAGATTTCTCAGCTGATGGCTCAGATCATCTTGTCTTTTTTGTAAGTGTTTGAAGCTGTCTTTCAGATCCAAGCCAGTGTTTTCTAACATTGCCAATCTTCTATTGAAGCTAATAACAGAAGCTTTCATTAAATGCCTAAAGTTAGAGGCTCGTTGTGACAAAGGAGTCTTTTGAGTTGCTTTTTTTCGCTTGGTGTCACTGACATTGGAAGAGTTGCCCACATTCTCAGTTGTGTTTCTTACTGTTGAAGATACACCAGCTGGTTCTGTTGTATTGCCAGTTACTCCGGACCCACCTCTGGTAATCTTCTGGCAGTCATCTGGAATCACCTTCTTGGACTCCAGTATCACTGGCTGAATCCAGACTTTGCAGAACTCTGTCAGATTTCTTTTTAAAGGATCAAAGGTCTTGGTCAGCAAACAAAGATATCTTTTCTTGCTTTAAAGAAATATCTAACATGGAATTTGACAACTTGGCCTCTGTCTGGCAGCCAACTGTTTAGACAAAAAGGGTTTCATTTTAAGCAGATCTCTGTGTTGCTTTGATAGAGCACAAAGACTGGGTGGTGAAAACTCTAAGGCTTACAACAAGACATATTTCAGCCAGGTAGTTTTCTGGATACATACTTGTGCGTCAAGGCTTTATGCAACATCTAGCAGCGTCTGCAAGCTCTGACAGAGTAACCAACATGGAAGCCCCATGTTAGTGCACAGGTTTGTTAGCAACAGAAGCAAAGGCAGGAAGAGGTTGATTAAGCAGTGATTAAAGCGAAGATCCTAAACCAGTCTGTACATAAAGGCCAATGGTCTTAATACCATTAGACCTTCATACCAATGTAATCACCACCAAAGTTAAAGCAAACGCCTAACCCAAATTAAGCAGTAATTTGCTACTGTCTTCAGTTGAAAAGCAAATGTGGATCACGGTCACAGAAGGAAGCACGTATAAGAATGTAGACAGAGATAATTGAAAACATAATTCACTGATGAAACAAATAGAATCTCAACAATATATGGCGCCTGGAATCATACTTCCATTACAACCGCAAAACTGTGCTCGACAATACTTTTTGCTCACCTCAGTTACAAGGTTTTGACTTTTTAACTAAAAAGCTATATTTACAATGAAATTATTCTCAACAGGACACTAGCTTTTGCACAGGATTGCCCTCACAACGCTGTATATTTATAACCAATGGCTTCAAACCAGAATCCATTTTCTTAGAAATACTAAGTGCTGCTCAAAGCAGTAAACTTCAGCCATGGAGTGACAGCAGTCTATGCTGAGGGCAAACAAATCAGTCTCTTCAGCTGTAACCATGGCTCTCTCGAGACAGCACAAATGGAAAGGCAATTTCAATTGTGTAATGAAAAACTGGTCAAAGTTAAAACAAATGTCTTCAGCACCTCAGGTGATACAACAGTATATTACAAAGAGTAGCTTTAAATGTCTTTGTAAATTTCTCTGAAGGCTTTCACAGTAATTTCTGTCAGTGTCACTGCTTATCAGAAGAAAAAAACTGAGCAGTTTAAAGAGTAATTCATTGTTCTTCAAATGGTATTAAATATTGTAGTGATAGAAAAGTCTAATGTTGGATTAGGGTGTAGAATTCTTATTTTCCTTGTAATTTAACTTCCCCATTTTGCTATTTTTTGGTGGGCTACAATCATCGTGAGAAGTCATACATTGGTGAGGCAGCGCAAGGTTACTAAGAGCTTGAGGCCTTTTGGAAATTTTCGCCAGGCTGCAATCATAATGATCTCTTACGCACTCAGGCAGGGGCTAATAAAAAGAAGCGAGGTGTAAATCCAGTAGACAGTGTTAGAGTGGCCATGCTTGGGTAAGAACAGACACTGGCTTGAGAAGTTAGAGGCATAAAGGGTGTAGGAAGGATGGTAACTAGGGAAGTGGAATGCTACTCCTATGAGATGTAGGGTACCCGACAGTCTCCCAGATGACTACATCTGCAGAACTGCAGTTCCTGACTAACAAGGTCAAAGGACTGGAGCTGGAGCTGGATGTATTCAGGATCATCCGGGAGGCTGAAAACCTTTTACTGAGGTGGTCACATCTAGAGGGCAGACTTCAGATAGCTGAATGGTCACTAGGAGTTGTAAGGCCAGTGAGCAGTCAATGCAGGGTTCCCCTGACGCCATTCCCCTCAGCAACAAGTATACCCCTGGGGGAGGGAGGATGACCTATCAAGGCATTGAATGCAGTAACTGGGACAATGGCACTGTAGCTGGTTCTGAGGCTCTGCAGGGAAGGGGAAAACCAAGCAGAGCGATTGTGATAGGAAATTTGATAGTTTGGAGTGGGGGGGGGGGGGGGGAGAGAAGATTCTGCACCACAAAAGAGACACCAGGATAATGCGTTGCATCTCAGGTGTTAGGGTCCAGGATGTCTCAGAGCAGTTGCAGAAGATTTTCAAGAGGGAGAGGGAGCAGCCAGAAGTCATGGTGCACATTGGCACTAATGACATAGATAGAAGTGGGGAAGAGGTCCTGAATAGTGGCATTAGGGAAGAGGCTAAGGGCAGGACCTCCAAGGCAGTAATCACTGGATTTCTTCCAGTACAACATGCTCATTAGGGCAGGATTAGGTTAAAAATACAGATGAATGAGTGGCTGCAGAAATGGGTGCAGGGGCATGGTTTCAGATTTCTGGATCTGAAACCCTCAATTTGGTTTCTGGATCTAGACCTCTTCTGGAGAAGGTACGACCTGTACAAAACAAAATGTGTTACACCTGAGCCCGAGGGGGACCAATATCCTTGCAATTAGGTTTGGTAAAGCTGTTGGGGAGGATTTAAACCAATTTGGCAGGAGGATAAGCATCGGAGTGATAGTGCTGAGGATGGGGCAGTTGGGAGACAAGTTGATGCAGTGTGTAGTGAGACTGTGAAGAAGGACGCGCAGATGATACTGTGGTCAGTGAGATGAACTGGAGTGTAATATCAGGGCTGAATCATAAAAAGGTGATGAATACAGGACTAACTGTGTTATATTTGAATGCACGCAGTAGACAGAAATCAGATTTAGCACATGTAGCAGATGTAGCACATTTCGATGTTATAGCGCAGGTATATTGTTGTGAGTTTTACTGAGTCATGGCTGAAAGAAGGTCAGAGTTGGAAGCTTAATATACATGGATGCACATTGTATTGAAAAGACAGGCAGGTAGACAGAGAGGGCAAGGTGACTTTGTGGGTTTAAAATGAAATCAAATCCTTAAAAAAAAGTGACATAGGATCAGAAGATGTAGAACCATCTCATAGAATCATAGAGTCATTGTGGATAGAGTTAAGAAACAACAAGCATAAAGAGCCTTTGATTATATACAAGCTTCTGAAGAGTAGTCCAGAAGTGAGATACAAAGTACAATGGGAGACAGAACAGATATGCAAATAAGGGAAACATTACAATAGCCATGGGAGATATCAATATGCAGGTACATTGGGAAAATGAGGCTTGTGCTGGATCCTGAGAGAGAAAATCTGTTGTATGCCTAAGAGATGGCTTTTTAGAGTAGCATGTGGTGGACCCACCAGGGGAAAGGCAATTCTGGACTGGGTGTTGTGTAACGAACATTAGGGAGCATAAGGTAAAGGTACTCTGAGGATTGTAATATCTTTGTAGATGCAGCATGGATTCAGCGAAGGCAGGTCCTGTTTGACAACCTTACAGG
Source organism: Hypanus sabinus (assembly GCF_030144855.1). NCBI lineage: Eukaryota > Metazoa > Chordata > Chondrichthyes > Myliobatiformes > Dasyatidae > Hypanus > Hypanus sabinus. The sequence goes on along the minus strand of NC_082732.1, from coordinate 3,038,825 downwards.
TTCTTTGAGGATATAATGAGGGGAACAGATGGGTGTTATTTACTTGGATTTCCAGAAGGTGTTCGATAAGGTGCTACATAAAAGACTTATCCATAAGATAAGTGCATAGAGTTGGGGGTGATGTATTTGCATCGATAGAGGGTTTTCCACAGCAGGTGTCACACCATTTGAACCTGGCTATTTCAGGGGTTACATCTTATCATTGGAGCATGTTCTCCAGTGAGAGTATGAGAGAACCACAACTTGTTTTTTCTTTGTCCTTCTATCTTTGTTTGTTCTTTGTTCTTGCAACACTTAATAAAATAGTTGTAACCAGAAAGTTTTATGCATCATTATTGACTTTGGAGGGAACCTTGAGATCAATATCACGAGATCCAACACCAACCTTGACAAAAAACCCATGAATATGTTGACACTGGCTGCACTAAAGCCCAGCAGCATCTCCAGCTGGGCAACACTGCACCAGTGAATGAGATACAACTGCAGTGCCCTACTGGGCAGAGGCACCCAGTCGCAAAGCTGAGCTATTTACTTTAACACAAGTACTCCCTTAAAACTTTTGGAAAAAAAGATAAGCTACATTGAATGTCTAGCCTCCGCCCTTGTACTTCACAGTGTGGCACCCTGTCCTCTGCTAATATTTACACATCCTTTACCTCTTGGCAGGGTGCGGGGTGTCCCAGGCTTTTAGCACTGAGGGCACATCGCAGATGTGACCGACAGCCTGAGGGGACAAGTGGGTCAGATTCAAGCTCTGTAAACCTGTCAAGTTCAGTGAGATTGTATCAAAAGGGATCCACACTGTTTTGTTCTTCCTTACTGATTTGTGTATGACGGGAAACAGAGTGGGCTGAGATTGCATTCTCTGTAGTTTAGGAGAACGAGAGGATATCTCAGGCTCAGCAGTGAGTACGTTTACTTCGCTGTAGAGTCTGGTACCAACCAGTAGTTACACTCTCAGAGTACGGGTTGGGTTACTCAGAGCAGAGCTGAGGAGAAATTTCTTCACACAGGGTGTGAAGGCTTTGTTATTTAGTTCATGCAAAACATGTTGTTAGAAATTTAGATATTGATGGATTCACAGGATTAGAAACAGAGGTAAAGTTAAATTGGTGGCATCCGTCGGTCTCAAGAGACCATGGATCTGCACCTGGAGTTTCCAGGGTGCAGGCCTGGGCAGGGTTGTATGTGAGACCGGCAGTTGCCCAAGCTGCAGGCCTTCCCCTCTCCACGCCATTGATGTTGTCCAAGAAAAGGGCACTAGGACCCAAGCAGCTTGGCACCGGTGACGTCGCAGAGCAATGTGTTGTTCAGTGCCTTGCTCAAGGACACAAACACGCTGCCTCAGCTGAGGCTCGAACCAGTGACCTTCAGGTTACGATAAACTGAAAAAATTGATAAGTAGTGACAACTACTGAAAAATTATGCTTAGAAAACTGTACAACTGCTTCCTTGCAACTGTAGGTCAGGGCAGAATTCTAGGATGGATACAGTGTGAACACAGCTTTCAAAAGGAAAGGCAGAGTGGTGAGTAACGGGAACACACTCCCTGGGAGAGGATGGAGGCAAAGTCAACTGACTGTATGTAAGATATGTCTAGATGAGTGTGTGAATTATCTTAGCTTGTATATCCTTCGGGATGAGTGCTGGAAAGGTGCGATCAATGTGGATGAGTGCCTACTGGTGGGTTGAATGGCCTGTTTCTATGCTGCATGACTCAATGACTCTATAAAATATTCTTATATTGCTAATTAATCCAACCTGAACATGTGTGTCCAATTCTGAGGACACTGCCTTATGAAAGGTGCTAAGGAGATTTACTGGAATGAATGAGAGATTCTAGTTAGGTGCCATGGTACTTTAAGCAAGGACTTTGAAAGGAATTTAAAATAGGAAATTACGAACATAGATAAGGGAATACCAGTGAGTGTCCATTGGTCAGAGGCTCAAGAACAAGAGGCTAAATGTAAAGAACCTTCTACTCAGCTTGCTGCTGAGATACTTCAATAATTACTTTGGAAACATAACTGGATAATAACGATTGAATATTGATGCAGTAATTAGGGAATAGGCATTGCAAGGGGAAAAGAAATAATTAGTATTTCTGAAAAGATGTGCTCTACCATCCTGTGATTTTCAACCCTTGAGATGCCAAGCTTTGACTAGAATGACCTCTGAACGAATCTAACCAAGGCATGTGCTCCCTGTATAATCCAGCATCAAACTCCAAACCATACACCAGAATGGAAGCAATCAGATTCCTCCTTCTTCCTTAAGCTGCCATTGTAGTCTACTGACCCAAGTTGGCACAACAATGGTTTGCATGGAACTAGCCTGGTTCCAAGGCAAGGAAACAGCAGTTTGCATATTGTTCCTCAAGTGTTTATAGGTGAGATCAGGTAACATCAAAAGAGTGGAAGGGAAAACCAGTCACTATTACACAGCACAAACCAGTCTGAGGAATGGAGGAGACTGCTCAGAGTTGGCAAGAGTAGAGAGGAAAATTGGGATTCCCTGCCAAGGAACCTTTCATCAGGGGCTAAACATTTATTTCAAACTCTCTGGGTGTGCAGCTATCATTTGGAATATAGCTAACTGCTGTGACTAAATTCTCAAACAGAAGTTTCAGGGAAAATCACTGGAGCAGCTGAATGAGATAATGCAATGTCCTTAAAGCTTTCATAAAAAATCCACCTTCTTCACCACACCAAGGCAGCTTGTGACCATTCACATCATGTCACAAATCAACTAAGACAGCAAACACCCCTGGCAACCCATCAAGCATGAGCTGCCATACCCGCGACAAGGACTTAAAGTAGCCTTTCCAGCCACTTGACCATGTACGGAACTGGAGGGAAAAGCATATCACCCTCAACCCCACGAGATCACCTTAGAAGGTGTGGCATTTCTAATATTCCTGCAGATCCAAATTCAGCTCTACAACTGAATAACTGCTTTTTGCAAACCTACTTTGCAGTCGGTGAGTAACATGAGTTTCCCCTTTGAAACTGTGAGACCATGTAATGGATATTTAACTTGATTTCCACAATTTAAAGTACAAGTTGTGAAAGCTCCATGAAAGACAGAAGTGCGCAGCAAACACACCACCACTAGAAGACTTCAGTCTAGCCACCCGACAAAGCCCAGCCCACCGAGAAGCACCTGAAGAACACCCCGCTGTAAGTACACATGAGCTCCCACAAGCAATTCCACGTACACCATGCAGAGCTCTGGCTTTTCCAGAAGAAGGCTCAATATGTCTGGTTATTATAAACAGCTTTTCGCAGAAACTGAAAGCTCCATTTGGACTGGGACTTATGAGAAATCTGCTGTAATTGGATATCCAAGATTTCCCCTCTATTTTCAAGAGACCATTCAAATTCAACAATGATCCAGAATTCTCAAAACATTCCCATTTGTGATGATTAATAAGAACAAATGAGAGAAATACTCTGAATTTTTTTCAAAGCAGAAAAACATAGCCAAACTGTTCTTCAAGCTCTGGCTTAAGGTGTGAGGCCATCTGAGTGCCCCTTCTAGTATTGATTATATTTTGAATCAGAGCTTCTCCCAGGAATCTTCACAATTTAGCACGCTCAGTTCTGTTGTTTAAGGTTCAATAACAAATTATTTCCAATGAAAGTCACCTCAAACATAGCCAGTGGTAATTATATTTCAGATCAACAGCACTACTGATGTCATGAGCAATTCTACCCATCAACAGTCAAAGAACTATAAAGGTGTTTTAGTAACCATTGATTTATTCTCTCTGCAGGAAATTCCTTTCACCTTACCAGTTGATGAGATCTACATTATGTTTTTAACTCAATCTCTTGCATGCTCAACACACTGCAGAGCTAGGAGAAGCTATACATGAAGCTGGACATGCTTCTAACTGAGAAGTACTGGTGTCATATTCCTAAATGGACCTAGTGTTGAAGGGTTTTCAACAATGTGAGGGGAGTTAGTAGTGGAACTGGTGGTTCATTGCACAGACCCTTGATTATCGCTCAGCTTTCGAACTTCTTAACCAATAAGTGGGTTAAGGTAAACTCAATTTTGATGGGTTTTTGTGTTATTAGGAAAAAGGGATGCTAACACTGTTCCTGGTGATAGGGTTAGACTTAAATAGAGTAAAAGTGTGCTGAAACAATATCATTCCAAACACTGGCAAAACTCATTTTTAACTTTCTACCAAAAAAAAAGCCTGTAACTGAAAAGCTTAAGCATATTTTAAAGTTTTTATACTGAATCTCCAGTCAATGAGGAACCATGAGCTTCACTAACCCGTAACATTTCTGTCAGGGAATAACAAAGCCAATCAGTTTGGAGACTCATTTTGTGTACAGTGTTATATTGAACTCTTTCACTGGAGTCAAGACTAAACTCTATGCTTAATGGGTACTTTTTGTTCAGTTTTGGGCATTTTATGCCAAAGTTTTGAGGTATACTATACACAACATGACTAACAGACGATGCCTAACTCAGGCTGAGCTTGTCCATATTGGAACCAGAGAAGGGGTCTTTATATCTGACTTTATGGAATTGACACATTTTGGAATTAGCTCTGTGTTAGACGGAATATTTGGGCCCCTAGGAATGGGAGTTATTGTAATACACCATAAAAACTATCACATAAAAGCAAGATGTGTCATGGTTTACTGGATTATACCTTTCACAGTTCCTGCCTCCGAAGCCACTTGGGCAATTATTACATGTTGACTTTCCATCTGAATCCAAGAAACAAGTCGATGAAAACCTGAACAAAAATTAAAAGAGAGTTACTGAAGTATTAGCTAACCCCTCTAGCTTTTGAAACAATGGGATATTTACACTGTGTGTTGTACGAGAAGCAACACAAGAATGAAGAGCATTTGAAAAATTTACACATGGTTTTAGTGAAGTTCCTCCCCATTCAGCAGCCTGCAACTAACTGAAAAGCTCTCTGCCTTGTGTTAGGATGCTGGCTCAATAAACTTTCCCCAGAATGTGTAACTGCTGTAGGTTGCTTCACTGTTCTACAATCAACTGAGTACATAGAACAGTACCTTTGGCCCACAATGTTGTGCCAAACTAAATAAATTAGTGATCAAATGGCCAACCAAACTAATCTCTCCTGTCTATACAATGCCCATATCCCTCCATTTTCCTCACATTCATGTACCTATCTAAATATGGGATGTTATGTTTAAGATGTACAAGATGTTGGTGAGGCCTAATTTGGATATTGTGTGCAGTTTTGGTCACCTACCTACAGGAAAGATGTAAATAAGGTTGAAGGAGATGAGAGAAAATTTATAAGGACTGGAGGACCTGAGTTATAAGGAGAGATTGAATAGGTTGGGACTCTATTCCTTGGAACGTAGAAGATTGAGAGGAGATTTGACAGAGGTATTCAAAATTATGGGTGGTATGGATAGGGTAAATGTAAGCAGGCTTTTTCCTCTGAGATTGGGTGAGACTACAACTAGAAGTCATAGGTTAAGGGTAAAATGTGAAAGTTTAAAGGGAACATGAAGGGAAACATCTTCATTTAGAGGGTTGTGAGTATGTGGAACAAGCTGCCAGTACACGAGGTGCTCGATTTCAATATTGAAGAAAAGATTGGATGGGTTCAGAGACAGTAGGGGTATGGATGACTATGGTCCCAATGGAGGTCAATGGGACTAGCAGTTTAAATGGTTCAGCATGGACTAGATGAGCTGAAGGAAGGGCCTGTTTCTGTGCTGTATTTTTCTGTGACTCTATCTCTTAAAGTCTCAATTGTTTTTCCCTCCACCACCGCCCCAGGCAATGCATTCCAGAGTGCAGTTAGACTGTCATTTTCAGCCCATGGTGGGGCAACATTGAAAACAACATCCAATTAAAATTTGTGAGGTAACTGGGCAAAACCCTGAGAAATTACTCCACACACAAGCACGGTCTCACAAATCCTTGCTCACCTCTCCAATCAGCTTAATCCCTACACCCAGGCGCCGTCATATGTTGGGGTTATAGATTACCATTGGCAGTAGCAGGTGCTGTGTTCTTTGCAATCTGCACATTTGTCTTTTCCACTTGTTACATTCTCTGTTTGGTTACAGCAAGAAGCAGTACCCACCAATTATCATATAAAGGTTTGCTGACCACATTGACCATGATATCCAGTTTACTAATCACACCAAAATGATCCATCCACCTGCTGCTTTTAATTTTCCAGTAAAGCCAGCCCACAGAATTTCTCAAGCACTATCATATCCTTGCTATAGCAAAGTTTCTGCTTTGTCCTTAATTACTGTGATGGTTCCAAGACACTCAACTATATCCCTAATTATGCCTGTATTTAAATTAATTCAATAGGTGTTTTCCTCAAATCCTAGAGCAACACACAAAATGGTGGAGGAAGGAACTCAACAAATTGGACAGCATCTGGGGGAGGGAGGAGGACAGTCAATGTTTCCATCCAGATCCTTCATCTGTTCTGAATGACAGAGTGAATACAACCAGACCAGGTAAGGGTCTTGGGTGGGACAATAGACAATAGCCAATAGGTGCAGAAATAGACCATTCGGCCCCTCGAGCCTGCATTGCCATTTTGAGATCATGGCTGATCAATTACCATCAATACCAGGTTCCTGCCTTGTCCCCATATCCCTTGATTCCCCTATCCATAAGATACCTATCTAGCTCCTTCTTGAAAGCATCCAGAGAATTGGCCTCCACTACCTTCCGAGGCAGTGCATTCCAGACCCCCACAACTCCCTGGGAGAAGAAGTTTTTCCTTAACTCTGTCCTAGTGATAGGTGGATCTGGGGGAGAGTGTGAATAGGCTGGGAGGGAGAGTGGGGATAGGCAGAGGCTGGGAGGGAAGTGGGGATAGGCTGGCAGGGGAGAGTGGAAATAGGCTGGGAGGGAGAGTGAGGATAGGCAGAGGCTAGGAGGGGAGAGTGGGGATAGGCTGGGAGGGAGAGTGGGGATAGGCAGAGGCTGGGAGGGAGAGTGGAAATAGACTGGGAGGTGATAGGCGAAGACAGCAAAGGGACGCAGATGACAGAATCTGATAGGAAATCAAAGTGGAAAATAGAATGAAATCAGGGAGATGGTGTGAGTAAATGGGAACACTGGAGGTACGGGAAATCCTACTGGGAGGAGTGTGAGTAATGGGCAGATGGGAGCGGGTGGAGAACGGGGAAGAAACAGAGTAATGGTGGCCTGGTTGAGAGTAAAATAAACTGGATGGATCAAAAGGAGAGAGAAAAGGGACAGGAGTACCAGCTTGCCTGAAATTGGAGAACTTAGTGCTGAGTTCATTGAATTATAGACCACCCAGGCAGAATATGAGGTGCTGTTCCTTTAGTTTATGTTTAGCCTCAACTCCTTATGGACCAGCTTCAAATAGCTCTCAATTACTCTATCAAAGATTTACCTGCCTCCTCCAACAATCTAGCTTCCACATGTTCCAGATTGGAGAATTCCAACTATACTACATCCTCTGCAAAATGAAATTCCTATACACTGCTGTTTTAAATGACCAACCTCTTTTTTGTAACTATAAAATAGGGTTATTTCATCACTATAAAAATCAAATCCTCTTTTGAAAATAAAACAAGTCAGAGTTCAGAACCTGTATCTGGTGGTGAACAACAAAGGTTAATCATATGGGAACAGTAAGGACTGAGCAGCAAAAGTCAGCCATTACTTAGGCAGAGGACAAGGGAAGTTCACAACTGATACTCGATTCCAGTCTTCAACAAGAGACAGTATTATTATTTCCTTCACTTGGTTGAGTAGTGATTATGGAGATCAATTAAAGTGATATTTGCATTTCTCTCCCCCTCCTCTCTCTTTCCATTCCCCATTCTCATTCTCCTCTCTCCCCTTTTCTTCTGCTTACCTGCCTATCACCTCCCTCTGGTGCCCTCCCTTCCCTTTCACTCATGGAGCACTCTCTTCTCCTATCAGATTACTTTTTCAAAAGACATTTACCTTTCCCACTTATCACCTTCCAGCTTCTCACTTCATCCCCCATCTCCTTACCCACCTACATTCTCCTTCACCTGCTTCCACCAATCACCTTCTATCTTGTACTCCTTCCCCTCCCCACTTTCTTAATCTGGCTTCTTTACCCTTCCTTTCCAGTCCTGCTGAAAGGTCTAGGCCCAAAATGAAGATCAACTCTTTATACATGCTGCCAGATCTGCAGAGTTCCTTCAGCATTTTATGTGTTACTCCAGATTTCTAGCATCTGCATAAGCTCTTTTACATCAGTATAAATTGTAGAAAAGTTAGCTTTCTTTAAAAAAACACTTACTGATCTGAGGTGGTTGTTCCTGGGCAGGGACAAGGTTGACAGTCGTCTGGCTTTCCAATTGTGGCATCACCATAGAAACCCGGCAAACACTGCTCACATCTTTGGCCCTGGGTGTTGTGTTTGCATACCTGCAGTTAAATAACATGAAAAACAAAATTCAGTCACTGATGAAAGCAGATAGTTAAGAACTATTCCGATGGAAGACTATTTTGTTGAAGCATCTAAAATGTTAGTTCGGTTTCTCTATCTGCAGATGCTGCCGCATCGATCAAATGTTTTCAGTATTTTCTGCTTTATTTTAGGTTGCCATCATCTGCAATGTTTTGATTTTAATTACTATAATCTGACAGAACAATTATTTAAAAGAAAGAAACAATTTAGGAACGTACAACAGGAAATAACTATAGTACACCCCTTTAAACAGAAATCAGTATCTTAATATCCACTTTTTCAAATCAAAACTGAACACTGTACAAAAGGATAGAGGGCTTGTTATAGAGTAGCAATTATTCGAGGCAATTTAAAACAAATTTTACTATTGATCAGTGTCTAATCAATCCATGCCTGGAAGTTGTCTATGTGAAAGGACTGCTCCATTTGGGGGTCAACTTATTAACTCCCCAAGAGCACAAAGGGAAGTTCACTGTCCAGATGCAGTGATTCAGACATTGAAATCTCAAATGATGTCACATAAACAACACATCATTATCCTGAACACAAGAGATTCTGCAGCTGATGAAGAAACCCCGAAACACTGACTTGTTTATTCCCTTCCATAGAATTTTCCTGACTTGCTGAGTTCCTCCAGCATTTTGTGCATGGAGATCTTTATCCAGGAGAATGTTTTGACAAAAGTAAACAGATCTCCCAGGATAATCATCTCAGGATGGATGAACAAGTGAAGCCGAAGTCACACGTCAAGCACAAAAAGAAATCAGTTGTAGAAATCAAGGCAGCAAAGAAACAACACTTCTCCAAGTTAGAACACGCTGCACACGTAACACAAAAAAGCGTAATGGTCCATAAACTTATACCAGGCATTTTCCCGTTTTGACATCACAGTTGGAATGACCATTGCAATCACAGCGCTCGCATGTCCCCAGGTAAAGGCCATTTGTTTTCCGTATGTAGCCAAAGTCACATTCCTGCGCATAAGAAAGATTGTTCAAACATTCTGCAATTTTCTTTGGAAGTAAACAAAGCAACTCTTTTTTTTAGAAAAGCAAGTATTTAACATTAATGCCATTACTTTTTCCTGTTTGATGAAGAATTCAAGCAATAAACTCCATCAACAACTTTCCCCCCCCCCAACAATTTCAGCGACTCCTGCTCTCATGAGTGTGGCTGCTGAATTATGAAAAACAGAAAACAAGGATGTCTCGAAGTCATGAAGAACTTCAAGTAAATGCAAAAATCGTACCTGGCACGATGATCCTCTGTAGCCTTCTGGGCAGACGCATTCCTCAACCTCTACAGCCTGTTCTTGCCCAGTAGAATGTGGGACTGCAACATCCATAAGGATCTTGGAAATCCTGTAAGCAAACAACTGCAACTAATCCCCAAAAGCAGCTGGATTTTTGCAGGAGGAGCAATGTTTTCCCCAAAAGAGGAAACAGCACAGAAACCAAACAGAGCATAAAAAATTGGAGAATGAATTTCAGGACATGCAACCTTTAATATCATTTTTCAAGCTGCTTCACATCAGCCACCATACTTACAACTGATATTGATCATTTCTTTGAAATGCTTTAAAAATTGGACCTTCATTAGAACTTTATGATGGATTCTAAGGAGGCATTCAGCAGGTGTCAGCATGCACTAATAACTGATGTCAAGCCAGAAGTTGCGACAATAAACTGGGAAAGCTGCTGCCTCTCAGCTTCTGCAGTCCAGGTTAAACCCTCACCTCAGCTGCTACACATGCAGTAAGCTGGGCACCAAGCTGCAACACCTATTCAGGGATCAGGGATGTGTCCATACACTACCTAGTCTCAGTTGCTCCTTCAGAATAACTTGCTCGGATCATGAAAAGCTTAATATCAGCCAAAGCCATTAGGAGGTTTTCTCTGGTGGCAGGTTGTCCATCTGCACGGCGCCATTCCGTCTAAAAAGACAATCAAACTGAATTGTAAGTGACTGAAAAATTAGACAAGTGGCTAGCCTGCTCTTTCTTCACAAATCAAATGTTCAAGATAATGGAAAATGCAGCAAAATTCTATCAATGAGAAATGTTGTTTGAAGTCCTTAACTTATCAACCTAAACATTTACTGTTTCCTTTGCTCTAGTTAATGCCTGACCTGCTGAATACTTACAGTTTCAGTGCTGATAATTCAGATTTCCAGCTTTCACTTTATCATGTTCTTGCTTGGGATCTGCTTCACTCTCCAGCCGTTGTACTTTCTTGTTATAGGTAATACAGTTCTAATGTGAGGCATTTCATTCAGTGACGGAGTACCCATTGATGATGTGCAGTGACACCAAATTAACCTGAAGGAATGGACAGGTTTCTCTGCTCTGCCCAACCTCCCAGCTATTGCAAGTGTTGTCTCTGTTGTCTAAGAACACGGATCCAATCCTGATCTCCAGTGCTCTTTGTGCAGAGACTGCACATTCTCTCAGTGTCTGTGCAAGTCTCCCTTGTTCCCCTGCTTTCTTTGCTGGCAGCTTAATTTGCTGCCGGGGTAATTTAAAGGAATCAAAAGGGAAGATCCTGGGCATGCCGTTGGCTCATGAGCACTACAGCACAGAAACAAGCCCTTTGGCCCATCTAGTTAGGACCAAGCTGTTATTCTGCCTGTTCCTATCCACCATCACTTCCCCATATCCCTCCTATTCCTATACTTATCCAAATTTGCTTTAATTATTGCAATCGAACACGCATCCACTTTCCGTAGCAGCTTATTCGACATTCACACCACCCTGAGTGAAATTCCCCCTCAGATTTCCCCTCAACATTTCACCTTTCACATATGGTCTAACTGAGTCTCACCCAATCTCAATGGAAAAAGCCTGTTCACAATTACTCTATCAATATCCTTCATAATTTTCTATACCTCTATCAAATCTCCCCTCATTCCCTTACATTCCAGGGAATAAAGTCCTAACCTAACAGTCCTGACGAAGGGTCTCAGCCCGTAACGTCGACAGCGCTTCTCCCTATAGAAGCTGCGTTCCACCAGCATTTTGTGTGTGTTTTTCCTAACATATTCAATCTTTTCCTACAATTCAGGTCCTCAGGTCTTGGTAACGAGGGAGAGTGTGAAAGCTGCATCACTCCGAGGGCATAGGATGAGGGGAATGTGATTGCTGTGGAGTCAGCATGAGGGCACTGCACTCAGGGCATCCCTTTGTATGTTACATTGTGTTATTTGTAATAAAATGCACAAAAATCAGTCTTTCAACAAACCATGTTGGCAGCTACACACTGGGTCCAGTCATCGCTTACCCCGAGCTTGAGGTAAAATGCTGATCAGTGTGGTATCATCCCAGAACTAAGTGGAAAAGCAAATGCAGGGGATGCAGGTCGGGTGTTGGCCACAAGCTTGAGGAAACGGAGCAGGAGCAGGCCGTACTCTCTCCAAGCTCACAAACTCATTCCCAACTCACCTTCTCTTTAAAACGTCTTTTGTTTGTCAGGAATGCCTGCTGCAAAATCTAAAGCTACACCAAAACATTGTAGCAGTATATGAAGGCAGCTAACCCCCAACTTCTCACAAACATTATGTTTCTATGTAGATGCATTTATGATAAATGCAGATAGATACATTTCACCAAGAATCCTTGGACCAAGGGGGCCTCTCTACAAAGCACTCCCCTGCAACCCCCAAAAGAGTATGTCACCACCCAGAACTATTTTATCTTTATGTATTACAATAAAAAGAATGAATAGAACCATATTGAGATGCACACATATAGCACTGGCTCATCATCAATCCCCACATTGATTTGTGTGTTAATTCCATTGTAAATCTGTTTCTTCAAGCATATGTCGGAGGAACCCCAGGCTGCTCCACAAGGCAAGGGAAGAGATTGCTGATCCTCTGGCTAGGATCTTTATGTCCTCATTGTCCACGGGAATGATACTGGAGGATTGGAGGGAGGTGAATGTTATCCCCTTCTTCAAAAAAGGTAGTGGGGATAGTCCAGCTAATTATAGACCATTGAGCCTTGCGTCTGTGGTGGGAAAGCTGTTGGAAAAGATTCTTAGAGATAGGATCTATGGGCATTTAGAGAATCATGATCTGATCAGGGACAGTCAGCATGGCTTTGTGAAGGGCAGATCGTGCCTAACAAGCCTGATAGAGTTCTTTGAGGAGGTGACCAGGCATATAGATGAGGGTAGTGCAATGGATGTGATCTACATGGATTTTAGTAAAGCATTTGACAAGGTTCCACATGGTAGGCTTATTCAGAAAGTCAGAAGGCATGGGATCCAGGGAAGTTTGGCCAGGTGGATTCAGAATTGGCTTGCCTGCAGAAGGCAGAGGGTCGTGGTGGAGGGAGTACATTCAGATTGGAGGGTTGTGACTAGTGGTGTCCCACAAGGATCTGTTCTGGGACCTCTACTTTTCGTGATTTTTATTAACGACCTGGATGTGGGGGTAGAAGGGTGGGTTGGCAAGTTTGCAGATGACACAAAGGTTGGTGGTGTTGTAGATAGTGTAGAGGATTGTCGAAGATTGCAGAGACATTGATAGGATGCAGAAGTGGGCTGAGAAGTGGCAGATGGAGTTCAACCTGGAGAAGTGTGAGGTGGTACACTTTGGAAGGACAAACTCCAAGGCAGAGTACAAAGTAAATGGCAGGATACTTGGTAGTGTGGATGAGCAGAGGGATCTGGGGGTACATGTCCACAGATCCCTGAAAGTTGCCTCACAGGTAAATAGGGTAGTTAAGAAAGCTTATGGGGTGTTAGCTTTCATAAGTTGAGAGATAGAGTTTAAGAGTCGCGGGCTATTGATCCAGCTGTATAAAACTCTGGTTAGGCCACACTTGGAGTACTGTGTCCATTTCTGGTCGCCTCACTACAGGAAGGATGTGGAAGCATTGGAAAGGGTACAGGGGAGATTTATCAGGATGCTGCCTGGTTTAGAGAGTATGGGTTATGATCAGAGATTAAGTGAGCTAGGGCTTTACTTTCTGGAGAGAAGGAGGATGAGAGGAGACATGACAGAGGTATACAAGATATTAAGAGGAATAGATAGAGTGGACAGCCAGCACCTCTTCCCCAGGACACCACTGCCCAACACAAGAGGACATGGCTTTAAGATAAGGGGTGGGAAGTTCAAGGGGGATATTAGAGGAAGGTTTTTTACTCAGAGAGTGGTTGGTGTGTGGAATGCACTGCCTGAGTCAGTGGTGGACGCAGATACACTAGTGAAGTTTAAGAGATTACTAGACAGGTATATGGAGGAATTTAAGGTGGGGGGTTATATGGGAGGCAGGGTTTGAGTGTCGGCACAACGTTGTGGGCCAAAGGGCCTGTAATGTGCTGTACTAATCTATGTTCTATGTAAACATCACCCCCTCCCCCCACAGTCACCAGCAGCGTATGCAGACTCCAGAGATCTGGATCGATCCCAACTTCTTAGACTATTGACACAACACTCAACCTGGTAGTGCTGATCTACCAACACTGATTCACAGAAAGCTAGCCAGTTGGAATCAGCCATTGGCTCTTTGGATCTGCTGTTCCCTTTTGATGATGACTGATTATCACATCTGTACACGGCTCTGATCTTCTGCCCATACTACTAACCCCTCTGCATTACGAAATATACCACCTCTTCCTGGATATATTTAATGACTGCCTTCTGTGGAAGAGTGTTCCACAGTTTCACCTAAGGTGAAAAATTCTCTGATCTTGATTCTAAGATGCTGTGACCCCTGATTCTGGGCACTACTGCCATCAGGAACAACCTCTCTGCATTTGATTAAAATCAGCTTCCTCCATTTGATTTATTCAATTAAAATCTTTGATATCAACTTTCCTTTTCTGACGTTCCTGTGATATTGATCTTATCATGTCAGGCTTGCCAGCCAAGGAGTCACTCAGGACTCCTGAACAGAAAGAAGTAAACCTTTGTTGCACTCCAACCATGGTAAAGACAACCCTCCTCAGATCCGAAATGACAAACAGAACTTCAGATGGAACTATAGCCCATGTGTGTTCTATTACCTGTTAACTAATCTAACGCCTCACATTTCAAGCTGGCAGAATAAAAAGCCCCGGCACATTCAAAAACATTTAGACTGGATGCTAACTCGGCAAGGCGTAAAATGATGGGATCTTAATGCAAGCAAATAAGGTCAGTGTAGATAATCAAAAAGGTCAACATTAATATGCTGGGTCGATGGGCCCACCCTGAAAGTTGCCTCATAAGTAGATAGGGTGGTTAAGAAAGCTTATGGAGTGTTAGCTCTTATAAGTCGAGGGACAGAGTTTAGGAGTCGCAGGGATAACATCATCATCAATTTTAACTAACAACAGAGCTCCTCTCCATTCCAGTGTACATCGGGATAAAGTGACAACCTACTTCTTTAAAAGGGACTGTAATGGTGGTGTGTACACCCTGTTCCGGTCTCCTGGTGTAGTGCTCCAGGAATATGTTGTTGCCTTGTAGAATTACATCCGGGAGTCCAGTGACAAGTGAGGCACCAGGATAGATTCTGTGTAGGATGGTGTATTGTAATTTCCCTCCATAGGAAGTAACCTACAGAAATTGACAAAAGAGAGAAAGTAATCAATAATATTTAAAAACAGAAGGCAGGAACTACTGAATGTAACTTGCTCATTTTTGTTCGTTTTTTTTTCATTACAAGGAGGTGGCATTTAGGAGATGATGGCAGTGCTCCTTTTCTTTTCTTTGTTTCATGGCTAACTGGAGAATTGAAGAATTTCAGAGTTACACACTATGATAATAAAATGAACCTCTGAGCCTTTGCTGGAAATCTCCAAATCCGAGCAGATGCTGAGCAGAAGGAGCCAAGGTAGCACCTCTGGGTACAAGGCATCTCAACGGAACAAGAACTAAACAAACATTATTCCTTCTACAAATGAGACATTAAATTAAGTGCAGAAACACTTGCACTGTTAGCTGGCATGGAAACAATTAAATGATATCCTGCACAGGCACTGTTTGTCATTCTTTCTCATAAGGTCTTTATTCAAATGTTGAAATCACTCTGCTTTTGCCCTGGACAGAACCCAAAATGGGTGTACCAGTTCTCAATTCATCAGTTTTCTGATGTACAAATTTTCACTTAATCCTTCAGAAAAGCAGTGAAATGATAGCAAGCAACAAAGCAAACAGGACATGATAAATGCAAACAAGAGACCTCATTTACAGGAAACAAAGACCACCCAGAAACACAGTACAAGGCAATCAATTAACAGAGTCTGTTAATTGGTTTATTATTGACACATGTACCGAGATCTGGGACACAGACACCGAAAGAAGCTGCAGAAGGTTGTAAAGCTAGTCAGCTCCATTTTGGCCTACAAAATCCCCAGGACATCTTTAGGGAGCAGTGACTCAGAAAGGCAGAGTCCATTATTAAGGACCTCCAGCACCCAGGGCATGCCCTTTTCTCACAGTTACCATCAGGTATGAGGTACAGAAGCCTGAAGGGCACACACTCAACAATTCAGGAACAGCTTCTTCCCCTCTGCCGTCCAATTGCTAAATGGACAATGAATCTTTGGACACTACCTCACTTTTTTTTAAATATACAATATTTCTGTTTTTGTATTCTTTTAAAAATCTATTTAATATACATAATTGATTTATTTGTTTATTTATTATTACTATTATTTTTTATTTTATTTATTATTATTTTTCCTTGCCTTCTATATTATGTATTGTATTGAACTGCTGTTGCTAAGTGAACAAATTTCACGTTACATGCTGGTGATAATAAACCTGATTCTGACTCTGCGAAGATCTTTAGTTTACATGCCGTATAGACAGATCATTCTTTACATACATGAGGAAAAGCTATAACAGAATACAGAATATAATCTAACAGTTACAGAAGAAGTGCCGGGCCATTGTCAAACAAGATGCGAGGGCCATGAGGAGGGAGGTTGAGGAGTTAACTGCATGTGCAATTGGTCCATTCAGGAGTCAGGAGACAGTGGGTACAGTAGTTGCCATACCAAGCTGTGGTGCATTCAACAGAGAAGGCCATTCAGTCCACCTGTTGTATGTTAGCTCTCACAGCAAAGAGGGGCTGGCACTAGTCTGGACCACATAGCCAGAAGCCACTAACATTTTTGTTGTGTCTCTATTGTGCTGTTACTCGACTTGCAATGGCAACCCAAATTAGGAACTTTATTTACCTTATCACCCTTAAAATGCTCAGGCAGAACTAAATAGTAGATGTCTCGCGGGATCGTGGCAAAAGCTGAAAAAGTCAGCTCATTTGAAGCACTGAACCGAATTCCTTCAGACGTCCTACGAGAGTCTGCCAAATTGCTCAAGGCATAAAGATTCTGCTCCTGGGCATGAAAACCTCCCCGCACCTTGTGAGGAACAAACAACACAATTCAGTAAAAGCACAAGAAGAAAAGTTCAACTGCTCTATGTATTTACAACTATGTGAAGTATTGAGTTCTATTACTGGGACACGTCTATATAACAAAATCCTGCTTTGTGAGAGCTGTATGCAGTGAGTGCAGCTGCCAGAAATCTGAAACAAAATGCTGATAACACTCCGCAACCAGGCCATCAACGGAAAAGAAAAAGTTTAGTTTTCAGGCTTGAGACCCTTTGTCAGAACCAAATATCTCACTGTGAGCTGTCAAATTCACTTGCAGTGTTCTGAAACAAGGCATATTTGATAATGTTGACTAGACTCAGAAACATGAAGGATTAGCCCAAAAAAATCCAGATTTTCCTGTGCAAACACAAGGAAATCAGCAGATGCTGGAAATTCAAACAACACACACAAAATGCTGGTAGAACACAGAAGGCCAGGTAGCATCTACAGGGAGAAGTGCTGTCGACATTTCGGGCCGAGACTCTTCGTCAGGACTAACCGAAAGGAAAGATAGTAAGAGATTTGAAAGTAGTGGGGGGAGGGGGAAATGCAAAATGATAGGAGAAGACCAGAGGGGGAGGGATGAAGCTAAGAGCTAGAAAGGTGATTGGCAAAAGTGATACAGAGCTGGAGAAGGGAAAGGATCATGGGATGGGAGGCCGCGGGAGAAAGAAAGGGAGAGGGGGAAGCACCAGAGGGAGATGGAGAACAGGTAAACAACTAAATATGTCAGGGATGTGGTTTTCCTGTATTGTGTATATTATTGCAAATGGCAATGTAGCTGTTAAAGAATTTAGATGAAAATTTATTGCAAAACCTCAGTTTTCTGGATAATGACAATAAATCCTTAAAAAAGAACATGGCAAAAGCTAACGCTCAGTTTAATCCCCTGCACGAAATACACAGCATCCACCACAGTGATATCACAAGCACTTTAGTACAAATTACTTACTGAATGTAACTTAAATTGAAAAAGATGATGAAACACTTCGACTGGAGAGCAAATAATAATGGAACAGTTTTCCCCTGCTAACATCCTCCATACCTAAACTATGCCTCATTGAAAAAATGCAATCATCAACATACTGTAGTTGTAAAGCAGATCAGATTCTGTTAGAATAAATCCAAAAATTTCCTGGAGAAACGGGAATTACTTCGCTAACAGTTTTACTTATGGACTAACCTGGTCTCTGTGCCAAGATGAACTAGCGCAGTCTTTGCTGTTCCCCATGCAAAAGCATTTCAGGCAGCCGTCCACATTGGACTCATCTAAATTGAAGGATCCCTTTTTGCATTCGTTACAGAATCTTCCAACAACATTGGGCTGTAAGAGAGCCAACACAGCAAGAGCTTGATAATGGTGTGCGAGACCTGGGCCTCTGTGTATTTAAGAGTCAAAAGGACGAGACATAACAGAAAGGTGCAGTTGAATGCAATCCATTTGTCATAACTAAAAGCTAATGGCAAGACTTGATCCATCAAGTCAATCTCTGCATTTCACACACTCAGAATATAACATAATAATATCAATGAGACAAAACTAATTGAAGGAACTGTTCTAAAGGGTACAAAAATAGTCACAAGGATGTCACGGGGACTGGAGGGCTTGAGTTATAAGGAGGATGAATCAGCTGGAACATAGGCAATCGAGGGTCAACCTTAGAGAGGTACATAACATCGTGAGGTGTGTAGGTAAGGTGGATAGTCACAGTTTTTTTCTCCCAGGCTAGTATTTTCCCAAGCAGCAGGAGGTGGGATTGGAGCAAGATGGATAATTGGAGGCTAGCGAACCACAGCCACTGAAACATATATACAGCAGCAAGCATGCGTGCAGAATCAGGAAACAATTTGGCCAAGGATGCAGAGGATTTTCAAATCTTTACTGGCATGTAAACAATTTCAAAATTCAGAAAGCATCAATATAAATTACGGAGTGGGCTTTGTTTGAACACAGAGCCAGAATTCAAACAAGGATATGTAAATCAATAAACACGTTGAATCCATAGGTCAAATACTCTAGTCACAGAGTCCTACGGTACAAAATAGGCCCTTCAGCCTATCACGTCAATGCAAACTATGAAGTACCCCATCTACACTAACCCATTTATCAGCACATGGTGTATAGTTTTCCTTGCTTTGGTATTTAAATTGCTTATCCAGATGTTGAGAAACTATCTCCACTACTCTCTCTGAGAGGGCCTTTTAAACTCTAACCAAAATCATTCTCAGATCCCCCACTATCCCTTTGTCCTCACCTTAAAACTCAGACCTTTGGTTTTAGGTATCTCCAGTGTAGGGAAAACTTTCTCACTATCTATCCCATCAATGACAGACATAATTTTATTCAACTCTATCAGATCCCTGCCCTCAGCCTCCTCCACGCTAAGAAAATCAAATCTAGCCTTTCCAGTCTCCTCTCATAATGGAAATGTTCTATCCCATTGAAGTAGTCACAGATTCAAAGGCTATAACTGATTCAAACACATCACTCAAAACTACTTCCGAAAGGAACCTGCCACTGCTGCTGAAGCTCTATCTTGCCACTGCCTTCTCCCGTGGATGTCCGGTACAGTACCACCGACAACACAGACCACATTCTCCATTGTTCAGTAGCCGTGAGGTAATGCTAAAGTAATACAAGACCTTAGTTGGACCCCACTTGGAGTACTGCATTCAGTTCTGGTCACCTCACTACAGGAAGGATGTGGATACTGTAGAGAGTGCAGAGGAGATTTACAAGGATGTCATCTGGATTGGAGAGCATACCTTATGAGAATAGGTTGAGTGAACTTGAAGCAACTGAGGATGAGAAGTGACCTAATAGAGGTGTATAAGCTGATGAGAGGCAATGATCGTGTGGACAGCCAGAGGCTTTTTCCCAGGGCTGAAATGGCTAACACTAAGGGGCATAGTTTTAAGGCGCTTGAAAGTAGGTACAAGCGAGACGTCAATGGTATGCTTTTCACAGAGCGTGGTGGGTGCGTGGAATGCATTGCCAACGATGGTGGTAGAGGATACAATAAGGTCTTTTAAGAAATTTAGATAGGTACATGGAGCTTAGAAAAACAGAGGGCTATGCAGTACGGAAATTCTAGGCAATTCCTAGAGTAGGTTACATGGTCAGCACAACATTGTGAGCCAAAGGGCCTGTAATGTGCTGTAGCTGTCTATGTTCATTCCCCCCAATGTCCAAGCATTATAACATACCTTGCACACACAATATCCTGTCGATAGATTTGTGACGTCAGTTCCTTTGCTGTCACACTTTGCAATTTCACCTGCTTTATTACAGAACAAGGAACTTTACTTAGGATTATAACATAGATGTCAGGGCAACAAGAAATGTAATTAGTAATGTTTTCAACGTGTTACCACCCATTTTCTAAATATTAGTAAAGAAATTGACGGCTTTCCACTTACACTGGAATCCCAAAGTTAATCTGAACTCTGATAACATTGAGCTTCTCTTACTCGCTTTGTGTGTGAGGTGTGTATAGCTTCCTGGAACTTACCAGTTAATGTGCATTTTCCACCTGGAGTCATTGGGTTTCCAGTGTAACCAACAGCACAACTACAAAAAAAAACAAACACAGGTTAAAGCAAAACCACTTGCTTGTCGCCAGCCCAGAGAAACAGACTGTGGTCACAAAGCACCCACGTTTCACATCGTCGCCCAGTGTAGCCAGCCTGACAGGCGTCACAGGTGGGACGACCATCTGTATCCAGGAAGCAGCTGTCTGAAAACCTGCAGGCAAACACAGACATCAGTTAGGGCACTGGGAACATGAAACCTTCTGCAGATCTCAGCTGGATGTCACTTCCGAGGGAGCCTTTACTAACATAGCCTGCATCCTGAACCTTTAATACAGTGGCTCAGAAAACACAAGTGGAATGTGTTGCAGGGGGAGGAGGAAAGGCATGCAGGGTCCGGGGAGCATAGAAGCTAGCAGAGAAGGTGGGAGAGGTGTGTGGACGGGGGTGTGCAAGGGAATCAGGGGGAGGAAGACACAGGAAAAGGTTGGGGGGGGGGGGGGGGAGTGCCAGACACTGATGGCAAGGGGAGAGGTGTGGAGTAAGGAAAGAATGGGAAAGAGGCAGAAAAGGGCAGAATGGGTAAGTGGGACGTCGAGAGAGCTCGGGGTAAGTGATGAGTGGAGGAGCATGGAAATATCTACTTTTTTGTAAATTAACTTCCAGGGAAAGATGCAGATATTTAAGTTTTTGAAGCTCAGTCAGTGTTGAACTAAGTTATCTGTCATTGATGAACATATTGGGGAACAACAAATATAGAAAAGGCTAAAATGAGGAAACATAAGGTGACTGAACAAAAAGTATGTGATTAATGTGGAAACTATTTAATCCTCTCCCAATTCAGTGCCAACCCATTAACCTGACAGTCTAAAGGACTGCATCCAATACACCAAGTTGTTCCAGCTCTGCTGTTCTGCCAGGCTGCCTGCTGTGTAACACATACCTGCTGTTGGATTCAATGAACGGGCAGGGGCAGGGCATGCAGTCATTGGGAGTTCCACGGGTGGGATTGCCAAAAAACCCTGGTTTGCACTTGTCACACTGTGGGCCCTCTGTGTTATGCTGGCAGTTCTGTGAGATACAGAAGTGGGAAGACATTCAGCCTTGGCATACAGAAACAGAAAAATCCTCCGTTCTTGTTATTATTGCTGATCACACCCACATGAATTAGGAGTCATATATCCAGCTGCAGACGTGCATCAAGCAACATTGCTCGATCAAAGTGGTTAATGCCACGTTTCCTTGCTGTACTCCATCTGCTAAGTAGCTGTCTGGTCATTCAGTTTGTCTACAGCCTCCTGGTATCTGCTCTGCAGCTTGCATTCCCATTTAATTTTATGCCATCAGCAAACTTGGAAATATTACATGTGCTCCCCTCAAGCCAAGGCATTGATGTAGATTGTGAACGTCTGGCACCCAAGTATTAATCCAGGCACGTGCCACATTAGTCAAGCCCTACCATCTTACGCTTTCTGTTAACCAACCCTTAATCGTCACCCAATTTCAGCTACTCTAACTTTGTTAACCAACCTTTTGTGTGGGACCCTAGCCTTTTGAAGGATCCAAGTACAGCATATTCACTGGTTCCCCTTAATCCACCACACTAAACTCATTTTATTCTCTCCACAAACCAATCAATTCTTCCTAGATCCTATCACTCACTCAGAGGTCAATTCACGGCAGCTAACCCAGGCATCTTTAGGAAGTCGAAAACCACAGCAGCTCTGGGAAACCCACATAGCCACGGAGGGAAATGTTCAAACTCCACACAGACATTCCCGCAGGTCAATACTGAAAGCTGGGTCTCTAGAGTTGTGAAGCATGGCACTACCAGTTGTGCCATTTCTTTAACACCCCTAAAATTTCCTGACACAACATTTGAAGCTCTTACCAGACAGTACCCAGTAACCTTGTCACAGGTGCTAGCATGACCATTGCAGCTACAGCCATCACATACACCAAGGTATGAGCCTGTGGCAACACGATTAAATCCAGAGGCACAGCTCTCACAGGAAAGACCCATGTAACTCTGAGGGCATCTGAAAGCAAAGATAGCATTATTTGTGTTCAGTTAGTCACAACAGTACACAAGGGGTTTCCCTGCAAACACATTTGTCACTCAATAATTAATCACTACGCCAGATTCTCCAACAATATCTTGACAGATATTATTATCTTGACAGATATTATCTTGACGTTTATTATTAATGGTGCAAATAAAACTTTAAAGTAAGGTGAAGATAGGATCACAAATTATTTTCAGAAATGTTCATGATAAAACACTGCAACAAACAAAATCTAATTCTCCTTTTTTGCCTAAAATTCTCCAGGGTTAATACCAGACAAGCCCGATTTGATTAACAACACAGATCAGTTAATTCAACTCTCCAAATACAAATTTGTAAGGTAACTCTTTGGACCAATCTATCTCTGGTGCTTTATGCCTAATGGTTTCATTCTCAGGAACATTCAAAGCAATACAGGTTGTTGTGGGCGTAAATAGGGCAGAAGCAACTGGAAATTCTCAGAAACAGAATCAGAATTGTTTATTATCACAGACACGTGATGAAATTTGTTGATTTGCAACTGCCATACAGAGCAAGACATAAAAATTATTATAAGTGACACTAATAAAATAAATACATACAGTAAGAGGGGAATAATGAGGTACTGTTCATGGATATTCAGAAAGCTGATAAGAGGACGGGGTAGAAGCTTTTCTTTGTGAGAAAATTATAGAAGTTCAAGGTTTCTGGCATAAAGGAATTTCTCTTCACTACGGCAGATATCCAACCCATTGCCTTGAGACCTTGGCATTCAGCCCTTATAGAACAACCCTCCAATCCTGAGCACCATTCTAATGAATTACGTATGGCCCTTCAGGCTTCTGTACCTCCTCCCTGTTGATAGTACTGAGACTGCATGTATCAAATGGTGAAGGTCCTTAATGATTGAAGCTTAATCATGTAAGCTGGGACAAGGGAATTCTGACTGCAGTGTAATTTGTAAAGCAACAATGAACTATGAGGAAATCTTTTTGTTACCTGCATTCCTCAACAAGTAGTGGTTTTCCCAGGGTTGTGAACGCCACACTGGTTGTATCCATGACAATGTCACTCAAGCCGACACTGGCCATCCTGTTGTCGTACTTTGTTCGAATAAGAATGCTGTCCAGATTAGCCAAAGCCATCATGAGATCTTCCCTGGTGACCGCAGTGCCCGACTCATGCTGCCAGTGATCCTAAACCAAACCATGAGATATTCATAGGCTTTAATTTAAAACATGAAATCGTTTTGAAGCAGAATAGTAATTGTTGGATTCTACTTTCTGCTCCCTCACCCCATTCAATAAAATCATAGTTGAGCAACACACACAAAATGCTGGTGGAACGCAGCAGGCCAGGCAGCATCTACAGACAGAAGTACAGTCGACATTTCGGGCTAAAACGTCGACTGTACTTCTTCCTATAGATGCTGCCTGGCCTTCTGCGTTCCACCAGCATTTTGTGTGTGTTGCTTGAACTTCCAGCATCTGCAGATTTCCTTGTGTTTGCATTTTTAAAATCATCGTTGATACCGCTCCCTCCACAATTACTTTCCCATTGAATCTCTGTGCATCTTGCATCCAAAAAATCGTCAATTTCAGCCTTGACTGAACCTACCGTTCCCTCTAGGGAAGAAAATTATCTAAATTCCGGCTTAAACAAATTTCTCTTCATTGCAAAATTGTCTGACCCATTGCCTTGACACTATTCCTCCTGCTTCTGCCCTTATACAACAATCATCAAATTCGAGGGGTCATGCTAACGAACCAGTGCTCTAGGCATCTGTATTCTTCATTAAATATTGAAACCAAAAGCACACATACTACTTCTAGCTAAGCACAGCTGGAGCAAGACTTCCCTGCTCCTGACCCACCAATAGGGTTCAATCTGTAAACACCGTTCACTTCAATGTGAATTAGAGATGGACAAATGCCCAGATCCCAAGCACTAATCCTAACACAAATACTAAAAATCAGCTGGTAGGTTTCAGTGGTTACTGTGAACGGGTTATAGTAAATTATCCCTTTCTGTTGACGAATGGCCAAAAAAGTTCAGCAAAGTTGATGGCAGTTGAGAGAGAGAATATACAGCAAGGGCAGAGGGAAATTGGAGAATGATAGCCAGTACTGCCTGATGGGTAGAATGGACTGTTCCTCTGCTTATTAAGTCAGAGCCATACAGCATTAACACAAATCTGGCTGCCCGTGCAGATCATCAATGAACCATCTATGCTAATTCACAACTTGGCCTTTTCCATGGCTCACTAATGCAATGTTTCTATCCTCTTCAATGTTGTGATCATTCTGCCCCCACCACTCACCCAAGGACAAGATTTGATTAACAGCGATGGGTTCTCTTGGCCATTTCCTTTCCCGATGTCAGACTGGGACACTGGACACCTTAACTAGCTGAATGTCAGAACCTCCTGACAGCAGCAGAAAAGCTGACCACCATTTCTCTGGGTAATTCAAGAAGTTGCTTGGCCGGAACATCCCGGTGGCATTGAAAAGGACATCTTCTTTTGAGTGTTCCTGTGCCCTGAGAATCTGTCCTGAGTGGCTGTAACATTGCCTTCATCATGTCTGAATTTCCTTCTGAGTAACACAAATGCACTGTGAAAGCTTCCAAACTGATATCTACAACCAAGCAGGCAGAAGACTGGGACTGGAAATTCTCCACTTACCTCAGTGAAGAGAATTTCTTTCTGATTGATGATATTGGGCTGAGTAGGTTTCCTGTCTTTGTAGATTAATTTTCTTCCATTCCCTGTTATAACAACATCGGGTTTTCCTACAGGCTCCACCTGTCCTCTCGGCACACTGTAGCGAACCTTGTAGCGCAGGTAACCACCATAAGAATCGATCTGTGGAAAACAACCGTGAAAACTGCTAGCATTTTGGGGTTTTAGGATCCTTCACTATGCTCAACACAGTTGCCTTTCAAAGAGTGATTGAAAAGACTTTGAAAAGTCAAATTTTGGTAGGATACAGAATAAATCGGAGGGACCTCAGGAGTGATGATCCACAAAGAGATCTTAGGGTGCAAGTCCATAGCACAATATGCTGACATAGGTGGATAGGGTACTGAAGAAAACATTCAGCACACTGGCCTTGTGGGCCAAGACATTGAGCTGGGATGTCTTGCTGCAGTTGCACAAAATATCGGTTCGACTACACTTACATCACTGTGTACAGTTTGCTCACACCACAGGAAGGAGATGATAGAAAAAAGGAGTGCTGAAGAGATTCATGAGGATGTTGCAAGAAGAGATTGGGTCGGCTGGGTTTATTCGCACTGGTATAATGGTTTATAAAAGTTAAGAGTATAGACAGAATCTTTCTCAGGGCATAGAAGTCTGAAACTACAGGGCACAGCTTTAAGGTCGTGGGGGTGGGGGGGGGGGGGGGCGGTTAAATTTCAAGGAGATCTGACAGGCAAGTTTTTCCAAGGGTGGCGAATATTTGAAATGATCTGCCATAGAGATGGTGGAGGCGGACACAAGTGCAATATTTAAAAGATAGGTACTTGGTTAGGAAGTGAGCAGAGGGACATAAGCCTAATGCGGGCAAATGGGATTAGTGTAGGTGAGTATGTTGGCTGGCGTGAATGAGGTGCACTGAAGGGCCAGCTACTATTGTTTCCATGGTGAAAAAGTTACATATTTTCCACATTTATTCCCACTTCTCCTTTAAGATTCTGCAGCTCGCACTGTCAAACAATTCCTACTCTCAGTTCTCATTATGTATAATGCCAAATAATAAACATGTTTCGTCATTTAAACTTGTAGATTGCTAACAAATATCACACTGCAGAAATTAATGACGGTCCCCACTGAGCGAGCTAGGCCTGTTAGTGGGAGAATGGAGACACATCCATTATATTTGGATCAGAATCAGAATCAAGTTTATTATCATTCACATATGCTGTGAATTTGTAGTTTTGTGGCAGCAGTACAGTGTAAGACATAAAAATGACTACAAGTTACAATAAAAAGTGAAATAAATAAATAGTGCAAGAGGAATAACAAGGGAGTGTTCATGGACTATTCAGAAATTTGATGGCAGAAGGGGAAAAAAGCTGCTCCTGAAATGTTGATGGTGCACCTTCAGGCCCCTGTACCTCCTCCATGGTGGTAGTAATTTCCAAATTCAAGCAACTACTGGGCTGCCAAATAACATGTACGAAGCACCAGAGGAGTTTTACTGTTTACTTTTAACCTGTGTCATAAATACATATTACTTGTTAATATACTTGTGGTAATACTACTTTGTGTGAGTTATGCATACTGTGTTGTGCACCCTGGTCCGGAAGAATGTAGTTTTATTTGGGTGGTATACACGCTGGTTGAATGACAATAAACTGAACTTGAAATTGAAAATCACAGGTTCAGAACCCAGGTCCTGTGGTTAGATTTGATCACAATCTCAGTCAACCAATGAGCAACCGGAACGGTCAGATCAGGATAATGAAAGCACATCATTGTTTTAGAGTGCTGACTGCCGCTGTCCGATGAATGAACAAAGCAGTGGAGAAGCCTGATCACTGCTCAGAGATGGATCTGCCTAAGTTAATAATAACTAGTAGGTCTGCCAAATGCCTATTAGACAAATCTGCAAAGGACAACAAGTCTGTACCTCCTTCTCAAGGAGTTAAGTTGGTTTGTGATTAAAATCTGTCAGTTACTTGGAGATAAATTAGACACACAATTTCATGAGAAAGGCATTCCGTGCAACCTTTTGATTGAAGTACTAACATCAGAGTGAACTTGCCTTCATTATGGATCATGTTGTTGACAAAACTACACTGAGAACCTTCAGTACAAAAACTTCCAAAGAAGAAACTTTAGAATATACGGACCAGAACTCAGCCTGCATGAGATCCATGAGCTGGGAATACAAATCCAAACCTTCAACTGTTAACTTTAAAGATGCTTTTATTTTTGTTTGTGCTCAAGAGTAGTTGTTAAAAGAATCCTTGGATCAGCCATGTGAACCTTCATCAGCAGGTTCTTTAACACAGCGTCACAACTGAAGTATCACAGCATAACACATCACCATCAACCAAGTGGAACTCCAGGTTTGAGATGTCCTCCTCGTTATTGCCCAACAAAGCAGAAAGTTTATTTAAATTAAACTTCCCTTTAAGGCTCCAGTCAAGTGAAACAAAACTTACTTTGGCATCAAGTTAAACTGGTGGAGATTAAGAACAACACAAATACAGAAGGTTTCCAAGATCCAGCTGCCATATTTTTTTTCAATGTGCTTCACTTCTGATTGTTTTCTTTCCCAGAGTTAACATCAGACTCCTTTCAAATAGGAGGTGTATGTATAAACAGGAGCAGAGGCCACTCCTCTCTCGACCTGCTCTGCCATTTAACTTGACTATGGCTGACTTGACTGTATTCTCAACTCCAGTTTCCTTGCACCCACTCATTTATCAAGGATCTACCTTAGCAAGTCACAGATTCTTTGCACTGCCTGTTAAGGAAGGGAATTCCAAAGCCTATGATGCTTGAGAGAAAATTTTTGCCTCATCTCAGTCTTAACTGGATGGCTTCATACTTCTAAACAGTGATCCCTGGTCTATATTCCCCAAAAGAGCCAACAGCCCCTTCATTGCTCTCCTCTCAAGAGCCTGTCCAAAATACTTTAGGCAAGTCCCCTATCAATTTTCCAATCTCCAGCAGATACAAGACTAAACTTACCTCAGAAGACAGCTTGTCCATTCTAGGTATCAGTATCTTACAAGCCCTGTTCTTTGCCTGCTTCCAGATGAGTAATTATACTTTCTATTTTCTCTCTTCCACAGGAGCCCAACAACTGATTCTCTCTCCACACTCACTAGCTTCTTGTGAGAGCTGCTAAGATAGCTCCATTATGCCTCAAAATGCTTAAAGAGATAGCATTCTATCCATCTACCACCAATATCACAAATAAAACTGCATAGATAAAAATGCATCAAGCCAATTTGCAGCATCTTCCAAAAAGCCCATGATATACAATTAAATGATATACAAATAAGTGTAATAAGAACAAGAAATCTGCATTTCATCAATTGCCACATATAATGACAAACTTCCAAACATTTCTTCAAGAGTTTTAAGCTTAATCTCTAGTAGTTAAACGTGTGAGGTGAACTCATTAGCAAAATGAGAGGAAATCATGAATACTTCAAAATTCTATCAAGCCAAATGCACCTTATTTTCCAAAAACTGTTTTGGCAGAATCCAGAAGGTCTCTTGGTTGAGGAAGCGTCTTGAGAGATCGACTAGCTGAAACTCTCCATACTCGGGGTCCACCACCATTTGAGAGCTGGAGAGCGGAAGTGTTGCTGGCTGGGTTGGCATCGTCACATTCACTCCTAGAAAGAGAACACAATTATACTCCAGTGGCATCCTGAAAGCCCATTTCGTCAAAGGCAATCCCAGTCCAGAATGAAGATATCAGCTGAATGGTTTTACTGTCAGAGAGAAGGAACTGGACTTGATGGCTGGCTTGGAGCCAAAGGGAATGTGTTCATACT
This sequence comes from Hypanus sabinus, assembly GCF_030144855.1. NCBI lineage: Eukaryota > Metazoa > Chordata > Chondrichthyes > Myliobatiformes > Dasyatidae > Hypanus > Hypanus sabinus. The sequence goes on along the minus strand of NC_082732.1, from coordinate 3,009,895 downwards.
CATCTCTCCACAATTCACTTACCCATAAAATTATCTTCTTCTGTGAAACGAAGATGTATCTGGTCTCTGTAGCGACTTGTAGGAACACAGTTTCTCGTAAGACCAAAGCAGAAACAGGGAATACATTGAATGCCTTCCACATTGAAGTGACCTTCTGAACAGAATCCTGAAAAAGAAAATAGTGCCTTTAATCAACTGCAACAGCTGGGGCGCTGCAAGCTTTCAGTGGTGAGGGGTTAATTTAGTGAAAGCCTACACTTATTTAAGTGTAATTCTCAGAGTTACAGCTAATCCCTGGTCCACCAGGAGTTAAGGGCGCGCGCACACACGTGCACACACGTACACACGTACACACACACACACACGCGCGCGCGCCCCCCCCCCCAATCCCGAAGCAAACATAAGAGGTTATCGTTCAAACTTGTCCATCTTGACTGTATGAACACTGCTTGATTTGCACTAATTTAACACACATGTACACACTAATTCAGTTCTTATTATCTATTGCAATGGACTGCTGCCACAAAAACAACAAATTTCATGACATACACTGGTGATATTAAACCTGATTCTATTTCCTCATGAATTATCAGGTAGTCCCTCTTTTTCCTGTCTCACCAACCACCATGACTTTTTGAAGGGCTGGTTTGGGATAAGCCATAATATATTATTCATTGCAAAAACTCCAACACTTTACGGTAGCATAGTGGTTAGCACAATGCTTTACATTACCAGCAGGGAGTTGACTATGTTCTCCCAGTGATGGCATAGATTTTATCCAACAGTCCAAAGATGTTCTAGTTGGTAAATCTTCACTCTTTCAAACTTATTGACACCTTTCCTTAGGTAGGTGAGCACAGCTGCACATAATACTCCAAATTCTGCCTCACCAATGTCTTACATAACATCCCAACTCCTGTACTCCAGACTTAGACTTACGAAGGCCAATGTGCCAACAGCTTTCTGTACAAACCTGCCTACCTGTGATGCCACTTTCAAGGAATTTTGGATTTGTATTTACTGATCCTTCTGTTCTACTGCACTCTTCAGTGCCCTATCGTTTCTCCTTGTCAGTCCTAGCCTGGTTTGTTCTCCCAAAAGTGCAACACTTCACGCTTGTCTGCATTAAAATCCAAAAGACATTTTTTAGCCCATTTTTGCAGCTGGTTCAGATACCACTACAAGCTTTGATAGGCTTCCTCATTGTCAACGACACCCCCAATCTTGGTGTCATCTGCAAATTTGCTGATCCAGTTTACCACGTTAGCATCCATAAGACCAGAAGGTATAGCAGCAGAATTAGGCCACTTGGCTCATCAAGTCTGCTCTCCACCATTTCATCACAGCCAATCCAATTCTCCTCTCAGCCCCAGTCTCCTGCCTTGTCCCCATATCCCTTCATGCCCCAATTGCCTGTGGGAAAGAATTCCATAGATTCTCCACTCTCTGGCTAAAGAAATTTCTCCCCATCCTTGTTCTAAAAGGATGCCCTTCTATTCTGAGACTGTCCTCTGGTCTTAGACTCTCCCATCATAGGAAACATACTCCCCACATCCACTCTATCAACTTTCCATCATTCGATAAGTTTCAATGAGGTCACCCCTCATTCTTCTGAATTCTAGTGAATACAGGTCCAGAGCCACAAAACGCTCTTTAAATAAGCCATTCAATTCTGAAATCATTTTCATGAACCTCCTTTGAATCCTCTCCAGTTTCAGCACATCCTTTCTAAGATAAGGGGCCCAAAACTGCTCCCAATACTCCCATGTGAGGCCTCACAAGTACTTTATAAAGTCTCAACATTACATCCTTGCTTCTATATTTTCGTTCTCTTGAAAAGAAAGCTAACATCACATTTTCCTTCCTCCCCACAGACTCAACCTGCAAAGTAACCTTTAGGGAATACTGCACAAGGACTCCCTGGTGTATTTTCACTTCAGCCTTTTGAATGTTCTCTCCGGTTAGAAAATAGTCAACCCTTTCAATTCTTCTAGCAAAGTGCATAACCATACACTTCCCAACACTGTATTTCATCTGCTATTTCTTTACCCACCCTCCTAATTTATCTATGTTCTTCTGCAGCCTCTCTACTTCCTCAAAACTACCTTCCCTTCCACCTATCTTTGCAAACTGTCCAAAAAAGCCATGAAGTCCATCATCCGAATCATTGACATATTACATAAAAAGAATCATTCCAACACAAAACCCTGTGGAATATCACTAGTCACCAGCAGCCAACCAGAAATAAAGGCTCCCTTTATTCCGACTCTCTGCCTCATGCCAATCAACCACTGCTTCATCCATGCAAGAATCTTCCCTGTAACACCAGGGGCTCGCAGCTTGTTATGCAGCTTGATGTGTGGCAGTTTGTCAAAAGCCTTCTGAGAATCCAAATACACATCAATTGATTCTCATTTGACAATCCTGCTTGTTGTTTCTTCAAAGAATTCCAACAAGATTTTCCTTTGAGGAAAACATGCTGACTACGGCCTATTTTATCATGCGCCTCCATGTGACCTCATCCCAACATCTTCACAACCACTGAGGTCACACTAACTGGCCTACAGTTTCCTTTCTTCCGCCACTCTCCCTTTTTGAAGAGTGGAGGAAAATTTGCAGTTTTCCAGTCTTCTGGAACTATTTCAGAATCTAATGATTCTAGAAAGATCATTACTAATGTCTCTACAATCTCTCAGGCACCACTTTCAGAACTCTGGGGTGTATACCATCTGGTCCAGGTAACTTATCTACCTTCAGAACTTTCAGTCTTTCAAGAAGCTTTGCTCTAATAAAAGCAACTTCACTCACTGACACCATACTGCACGTGTCTTCCATAATAGCCACTGCTTTACATACCATCCTTACACATCTGGAGAAGGATGCTTATGTGAGAATGCATAAGCATTCTCTTGGACTACATTTCAGCAATCAACACCATAATTCCATCCAGGCTCCACAAGAAGCTCAGAGACCTCGGCCTTCACCTGGCCTTGTGCAGCTGGATCCTGGACTTCCTGTCTGATCGCCAGCAGGTGGTAAGAGTCCAACCCTCTGACTCTCAACACAGGAGCCCCTCAGGGCTGCACACTGAATCCCCTCCTTTACTCCCTGTATACCCATGACTGTATCACCACCCACAGCTCTAATCTGCTAATTAAATTTGCCGATGACACAACATTGATTAGCCTAATCTCAAATAATAATGAGGTGGGCTACAGGGAAGAAGTCATTTCTCTGATACAGTGGTGTCAAGAAAACAACCTCTCCCTGAATGTCACAAAGACAAAACAGCTGGCTGTGGATTTCAGGAGGAACGGAGATGGGCTAACCCCTATTAACTTCAATGGATGTGGGGGTGGGAGTTACGACAGGAGTTCAGAGTTTGTCCAGTGACTGATGCACAACTTTAACAAGTAACACATTGCAATGGCGTTGAACATAAGCAGCTTGACGTGATAGTGTGAAGGAGTTTTACCTGAGTTGGAATTCAGAACAAGTACTGCATCAGGGATTGCAAAAATCATCCCTCTGGCATTGATAGCCTCGCAGGTGTACGCCCCTTGGTCAGATTCTTTGACATCCCTAATGATCAGCGTGCCCTGTCCATTTTGACTTGTCATTGTAACTCTGCAAGAGGAAACCCCAGTGAGAAAGAGTTGCGGAGATAATGGAGCGAGGCAGCAATAATCACATACATGGTTACCTGGAGGTTCAATGCAAGTTCAAAGAGCTTAGCACAACAATTCAAAAGAGGATGGGAGTACATACTAACACAGGTGTCGTGGAACATTTAAGCACGTACATAATAAAGTGTAATCTGCACAGAGATTTGTTGCTTCTCATTTAACCAAATTCTATGTGAATACTACAAATAGTTTCATGCAGTGGATTTGAGAGTGAGGGGAGAAGAGTGGGGGCATGGAGAGAAAAGGGAGTACCACAATAAGAGTTTGGGGTGAAAGGAACACAGGAGTTGAAGGGATTTCAGGCCAAGAGCGAGGGGAGTGGGCAATGGGGTAGGGGTACCAAAGAAGGAGATGCAGACTTGGGTAATGGTGGGTGGAAGAATGAAGGGGGGAGACAGAATGGTCAACAGGGAGGGAGTGGAAATGATGAGGAGAGAACAAAAGTGAGCATGAGAAAAGACCCAGAGGGCAACTTAGAGAGAGGCAAGCTCATGCAGGCAGGCACATTCAGAGAAATGAAAGAGAAAACTTTGAACGAGGCTGGTAAATACTTCATGAGTGAGAAGGCTGTCAGCTTCCAGCTACGAACCAAGCTTTGGCTAGCATATGTAATAGTTTTTACCTTTAATTTTGCCAAGCTGCAGTAATGCATTGTATACCCAACTCATATTGTGGGTGTGTAACATGCAGGACCCAAGACACTGAATGTACTGTGTCTATATGCAGCATCAAGCTAACAATCAAAGTTTGAAAAATATATCAGCAGTGACTCGGAAAGCTACACATACTGATAGAAAGAGGACTAGAAGCATGTAGCCCACAGATTTTGATAGTCTTAGCTCTGCTTCCAGGACACAGCTCAGACCCAAGGCGTGGAACACCAACACTGTCTAACAATTACCCGGGCAGACTGGTCTCCTGCTGAAGTCTGATTGCCCAGACAATGAAAGAGAAATGAGTCAGAATATTTCTCTGAACACTTTCCAGTCATCTGATTCATACTTTCACCCACCCAAGAGATTATGAATTTAAGAGTCTATTTATCGTAAAGTTTTTGTGTGGGACGAGACCAAACTGCCCTTTTCTCTCTCCTATAGAGAATGAGAGCCTTGGAGAACACAGCACAGAAAGAGGCCCTTCAGCTCAGATAGTTCACTCAGGCCTGGTTCTCCACCTGCAACTGAACCATAGCCCTCGACACCACTCTCTTCACACTAGCTTAAATGTTAGAACTGAACAAATCTGCATGTCCGACCATCTTCCCCTACTCCGAGCGCTGAACTTACTTCAGCTGTCACTTAACCAGCATTCTCACTGATACAGGATTTACATTTCTAACAGCGCAGACTTGTGACTGTAGACTATTTACCTGCTACTGACAGGGATGTGACCCCAGTTTAGCCTCCAGGTGATGATGGGGGTGGGGACTCCAGCAGCCACGCAGGTGAGGGTGACGGTGGCACCACGCTTCACCATCACTGTTTCTTCTGGTGGTGTGATCACCTGGGGAGGGGCTACATGGAATAACATCAGTGAATGTCTTTTAATTTCAAGAATAGACTTTGTTCATAATAATTAAATAGATGGATAAATAAATAAACAGGAATAAACTGCAAGAAATGTGTACGTTCATTGCCATTACATCCAGTAGTGTAAATCGGTGAATAAATGGGATCTAGTAGCGTAAATCGGTGAATTTCTTTGATTTTAATTTAACTTTATTAATGACAAAGAATGTACAAGGTGAAGGAACATTGCCAAAATCTTTACGCTAATTGTGACCACATTTACAGAGAAAGAGAAAACCACATACAAATACCATTGCCCATTATGTGACTCCAAGGTGACACCCCCTTCATTGTTTGAGGGGTTTGCCCACCCAAACCCTGCCCCTCTGTACAGTTCAGGAGCCTAGACAGTAGTCCTTCCCCACAAAGCTTCAGTTCCCGTTGGCAGCAATCCCTTACGGACATCTTGCTGTGCTGGAAGACCAATTTCAGGCGACAAAAGGGAGTCTTTCACCAAGTTGAAAACCTTCCAGCAGCACTTGATGTCTGTTTTGGAGTGGATCCGCAGGAACAGTCCTTGGTTATGCAGCTTTGGGGATGAACCTGGATACAGATCCTTGCATCAGGTTCCACACCCTCTTAGCAAGTCCCATCCCAAGGGAAGCAGACTTTGGGGGTGACATGTAAATCAGTGAATACCTAGCAGAAGCCTGTGAGAATGTAATACTCTGAATTACAACTGGCATCACGAGAACTCAGGGATCTACACAACGGTGGTAAATCAGCAGAAGGAAAGGGAAAATATTGCTAACAACAGCATGACTGCTGTGTTGCAGAAAGCTGGCAGGGAACATCACTGGCTCCCACAGTAACTGCCTTACATATCACAGTGTTTCTTCTCAGTTCTTCTGGCATTTGCAAGTGCTTCTTTGCCAGCTTGTATTTCCTATGAAATGAAGGCCAAACATTGAGGCAGAGTGTACAAAGATGGATAATCTCAGCAGTTAAATGGCAATCTCTTTATGAACTCCCTCTTTCAATTAGAGCTCAACACTGTTCCATGTATTGGATATGATGCTGAGAAGAGAAAATTCCACACCAGGAACCTGGATCCTGCCTCCCCACCTATTCCCTGACGTCCTGCTTGCATTCCCAGTGATGAAGCCTATTTACTTTCCTTTGACTTGCTTCTTAAAGCAACTCCCTGGCTCCCCCAACTAAACACAAACTCTCAACATTATAATCTAGGCTGCACTGCTTGTACCACAGTGCTGAAATAAGATCTTGATAACTGGATCTTTTGATTATCAGAAACATCATGGGAACATAGCTTTCTCCACCCAATCAGTCACTAATTGCTTATATTTTCCTGGAGCCCAGCCTGTGACTCTGGGCAGTGTCACTTCAAAGCCCTGGGAACGGTGGCTGATTCATACCATGAAGGGTCAATGGAACAAGCCATGTGCTGGAATGTATGACCTCAGTGACATTCTGCATTGGTGGAGACATCTCTGACACACCTTGGAATGCTATTCCCAATCTTTCTTTTTCACACACCTCCATCATCTTGTTTTGATCCAGGTGCCTAACTTCGCCTTGCTTTCCGATTAGGCTTTTCTCCAGCTTCTCTTTGGACACAGGGTAATTAGTCTATTTGGTGCACCCTTGATTGGACTGTGCCAATAATTGTTCCCTATTTGTTTGTGCGGGCAGTATTTCTGACTGCCCTTTTCATTCTTGAGACTGGGGTTGTGAGCTCTTGCACTGCTGTGTCCATTCACATCACCCTCCTTGCATCCCCACAAAGGTGTTTCCAGTCTCCCTCCTCAGAGACCTGCTCACTGCATCTCTTTCCTCTGCACTGGGCAGTCCCTTATCTTGCTCCTTCTTATGACCTTGTCTCTTCTTATGATCTGGATGCATGAGAACATCCCACAGCAAGGCAACCCATTTCCAGCTTGGGATCCACTTAGTCCTCCTAGTCAGACTGACCAAGTCCTCACCTCTCTCCTCACTGCCACATTCCGGGGGACATGACACATCTCTGGACTCTGTGCCTGGGTTTCTGATTTCAGTGTGTGGCTTACTCTTCATGTGCTGTTTCTGGTGGCATCATGAGCTGTACCCTCCTCTCACCAAGCCAATAGTCTGAGCCTTTGTCTGGGGATTTAATACCCCTCAGTAGAGCAGGTGGGCATCCCCTCCAATAGCACACACTTCAGCCACAGGAAGAAATGTTTCCAGAATTACGCACCCACTGCCTTATACCTGCTGACTATCACCCAGGGTTCAATACTTTAGTTGTATTTTAATGCACACTGCTTTAAGACCCATGTTTTTAAATCCAGATGTGCCCAGAACATCTGGACAATTTGTAAGACCTGGTTGCACATGCAGCTCAAGAGATCTTTAGCGAGGTGCCCATGGTTACAACAAACCTCTGGCTCCAGTCAGTTCTCATCTTGGAACTCTTCTCTCTCCATACAAAGAACTTTTAAGGTGCTACCCGCGAATTATAGGAATATTCCCTAGGACAACTTCATCCCCTTGTTATCACCGAGTACAGGGATATTCCTTGGGACGACCTCGATTTCATCCCCTCATAATCACTGAGTACAAGGATATTCCCTGGGACAACCTCAATTTCATCCCCTTGTTATCACTTGGAGTACAGGGTATTCCCAGGATCTACCTCCATTTCATCCCATTGTTATCACTTAGTGATTAGCAGCAAAACACTGGGTGTTTGGAAGGCTGGTGGTGTCTAGTCTAATGGTGAGGACACGGAGAGGGTCAGCTCAATGAGACTCATACTCACTCTTTAGACCATAATTGCTGATTGATTCCTCTGTTCCTTGCATTCTCGCTGAACAGCTAGATGTTGTGAACCCACAGAAAGTTCATTCATATTCATTACTTGGAGAGGATGAAGGAAGGAGCCAAAGTCGGGAGGAGGAAGGGTGCAGAGGTTGGGGGACGAAGGGAGCAAGCGTGGGGGAAGTGGGGGGAGGAGGGAGACATTTGGTCCTGAAGGCAAGTACACAGTTGTGTATGAAGTGAGTCCCCATGTGTACCTCAGTTCATAGATGTGACCTCCTGAAAAAGATCTCCAGTTCCACCTCACTCACTCTTCCCATTCCCTGCAAATTTCCTCAGTGAAAACTACCAACAGAATTGACAACATGAGCAACCCTCACAACGGCAAATCCCCCATCTCACTGCTAGAGGTTAAACGAGACCCCAACGCACGATAGCTCCATTCCGTAAGCACAACGCCATTGCACGTTACTTACTGCATCCAAATTCATCTGAGCGATCAAGGCAATCTGCCTCCTCATCACACTGGTAGCTGGCAGGAATACACACCCGGTCGGACACACAGACGAACTGCTCGGGGGCGCACATGTCCCCAGGCCCTTTGGTAGCTGCAAATTGAGAAAGACACATTTACAAGAATTTATTTACCAGAAAGGTCTGATTAAACTCTCAGCATTCAGACTGGTCAGCGGACACAGGGAGGAAAGCCCTGGGCAACTTTTGAGTGGAGAGATCCATCACATGGCTCTCCATCACCTTAACATTCAAGTAATGACATTAAAAGAATGAATCCTGCAGATTCTGGAGAACTTCAGCAACGCACAAAAACTGCTGGAGGAGCTCAGCAGCTCAGGGAGCATCTCGGGAAGTGTTGGGCTGAAATGTTAACTGTTTATTTCCCCGTAGATGCTGCCAGCCTTGTTGAATTCTTCCAGCAGTTTGTGTGTGCTGTTCATTAAGAAGAATGTTGACCCTGCCTGAAAGTGCTTCAGATATCTGAGCTGAAACCTTAACTCAGAGTCTACAGAGCTGATGGGGGCATTCAGCATTCATTTCAAAATGTCCCTATCTGCAGTGCGTTGCTGCTTGCTTAATTGCTAGGTGCACAAATAGCAGCTGCTATCCATCTCATTCCCATTGCATTTTCTTGACCTGTATTCTTTGAAATCATATGAAAACACAAATAATTACAGTTCAATTTTAGTTGCTTGTCGAGGCAACACCCCACATCTCCCTATTCTCCTCTCCTATTGGACAGAAGATACAAAAGCACATACTATCAGGCTTCTATCTCCGTTATCAGACTCTTATATGGTAAGATGGAGTCTTTGCCTCACAATCTACCTCATTATGATCTCACACCCTACACTGCACTTTCTCTGTAGCTTTTACACTTTATTCTGCATTCTTATTGGTTTACCTCAATGTACTGTGTGCTCATTTCATCTGTATGAACAGTATGCAAAATAAGCTTTTCTTTCTTGGTATATGGGACAACAATGAACAACTACTAATAATGCGGGTCAAATAAATCTCCATTACAATGGATCAAACAAGGTTTTGGAGAAGGTCTGATCCTTCTGCTGGGTGCAAATCATTGTATCCCATCCAGCACAGGCAGCCCCACATCCCAGCCCTCCAATCTGACACTGGGCCACGAGACCACTCCTTTACTGTTCACATCAATATCTGGATCCTGAATTAAGAGCAACTGAATAAACAAGGATGTCCAGGTTTGAAGAAGTTAACAACATACATCTCTGGGAGCAGGGGTAGACACTACTGATATTCCACTCACTCAGAATCATTAAAAGAAAACCTGCAATGCAGGAATAGGCCCTATCCCAGTTGAAAAAAAATCTTTCCCAGCATTTCCACTTTTAGTCTGCCAATCTGCAGATCACAGCTCCCAAAGAATACGTTGAGAATGATTAGACATGACCAGGGTTTCAATCCTCCCACAGCTCCAGGAAGTGACTTTGACTTCTCCCACTCTCTGGGTGTAAACATTTTGCTTTAACTGCCACTCTACTGCTTCCATCATTTGCTTCAACTTGAAATTGATCCCTCACCCTCTGGATCTTGATCCCTCTGTTAAACAGAACAGGACCTTCCTATTTCATACACCTCACCTTCTCTGTTCCAAATACTTACGACAGTATTCCTCATCAGAGTTGTCCCCACAATCATTGTCACCGTCACAACGCCACAACTTGACAGCACAACGACCGTTCCTGCACTTGAATTCATTAGGCTCACATGGTGATGGTGTTCCTGGGATTGAAAATGAGAATATGCCATCAACTCTAATCCAGAGTCGTTCTCATCAAGAAACTGCCTGGCACAATGCGATACAATGAACTGGAGGACACCCTGATTGTGTCCAGAGAAAGACCGTGCCCTTCCCCTGCTGGTGTAGTTCTTGGGGCCAATTGTTTCTGGGGCTTAGGGTGCAACAACTGGTTTTGGACTCCTCACCTGTAAGGTCCTTTTTAATCTACTTGCACTCTAACTGGTGAAGCATGCTGGGAGCCAACAGCTACAACAGTCAGAATAATTGAGTCACTGAGAGTTATATCAGGTTGTTCACCTTATCCAGTCTCTGTGTGGACCCATTTACACCGATCCTACACCAATCCCACTGTATTCATCCTATATTTCCATCAACACCCCAGGAGTTAGGGAACTGGAGATGCAGCTCGATGACCTCCTCCTGCTGAGGGAGAGCGAGGAAGTGATAGAAAGAAGTTATAGGCAGGTGGTCACACTGGGGCCACGGGAGACAGACAAGTGGGTCACAGTCAGCAGGGGGGAAGGGGAAGAGTCAGGTACTAGAGAATACCCCTGTGACTGTACCCCTTGACAATAAATACTTCTGTTTGAGTACTTCTGGGGGGGCAGCCTACCTGGGGGAAGTGACAGTGGCCAAGCCTCTGGCACAGTAGGGTAGAGGAAGGAAAAGAAAGAGTGTTGTGATAGGGGACTCTATAGTTAGGGGGCCAGACAGGCGATTCTGTGGACGCAGGAAAGAAACTCAGATGGTAGTTTGCCTCCCAGGTGCCAGGGTCCAGAATGTTTCAGATCACGTCCAAGATATCCTGCAGTAAGTGAAAATGCAGAGGTTATGGTACATATTGGTACCAATGACATAGGTTGGAAAAAGGAAGAGGTCCTGAAAAAAGACTACAGGGCGTTAGGAAGGAAGTTGAGAAGCAGGACTGCAAATGTAGTTAACTCGGGATTACTGCCTGTACCACACAACAGTGAGAATAGGAATAGGATGAGGTGGAGGATAAATGCATGGCTGAGGGATTGGAGCAGGGGGCAGGGATTCAGATTTCTGGATCATTGGGACCTCTTCTGGGGCAGGTGTGACCTGTACAGAAAGGTTGGGTTGCACTTGAATCCCAGGGGGACCAGTATCCTGGAGGGGAGGTTTGCTAAGGCTACTGGGGAGAGTTTAAACTAGAATTGTTGTGGGGTGGGAACTGAACTGAAGAGACTGGGGAAGAGGAGGTTCAATAACAAATAGAGAAAGCTCATAGACAGTGCTAGGAGGAGGATAGGCAGGTGATAGAGAAGGGACGGGCTCAGATCGAAGGTTTGAGATGTGTCTATTTTAACACAAGGAGCGTTGTGAACAAAGCGGATGAGTTTAGAGTGTGGATCAGTACTTGGAGCTATGATGTTGTGGCCATTACAGAGACTTGGATGGCTCAGGGACAGGAATGGTGCCGGGTTTTAGATGTTTCAGAAAGGACAGGGAGGGAAGCAAAAGAGGTGGGGGCATGGCACTGTTGATCAGAGATAGTGTCACGGTTGCAGAAAAGTGGACGCCATGGAGGGATTATCTATGGAGTCTCTGTGTGTAGAGGTTAGGAACAGGAAGGGGTCAATAACTTTACTGGGTGATTCTTATAGGCCGCCCAATAGTAACAGGGATATCAAGGAGCAGATAGGGAAACAAATCCTGGAAAGGTGTAATAATAATAGGGTTGTCATGATGGGAAATTTTCATTTCCCAAACATCGACTGGCATCTCCCTAGAGCAAGGGATTAGGTATGTTCAGGAAGGTTTAATATGTTGATAAGCCTACAAGAGGACAGGCTGTACTTGATTTGGTACTGGGAAATGAACCTGGTCAGGTGTCAGATCTCTCAGTGGGAGAGCATTTTGGAGATAGTGATCATAATTCTATCTCCTTTACAATAGCATTGGAGAGAGATAGGAACAGACAAGTTAGAAAAAGCGTTTAATTGGAGTAAAGGGAATTATGAAGCTATCAGGCAAGAAACCGGAAACTTAAATTGGAAACAGATGTTCTCAGGGAAAAGTACGGAAGAAATGTGTCAAATATTCAGAGGATATTTGTGTGGAGTTCTGCACAGGTACGTTCCAATGAGACGGAAGTTATGGAAGGGCATAGGGACCGTGGTGTAAAAGGCTGTAATAAATCTGGTCAAGAAGAAAAGAAAAAGCTTACAAAAGGTTCAGAGAGCTAGATAATGTTGGAGATCTGGAAGATTATAAAGCTAATAGGAAGGAGCTTAAGAAATTAGGAGAGCCGGAAGGGGTCATGAGAAGGCTTTGGCGGGCAGAATTAAGGAAAACCCCAAGGCATTTTACAAGTATGTGACAGGCAAGAGGATAAGACTTGAAAGAATATGACCTATCAAGTGTGATTATGGGAAAGTGTGTATAGAACCGGAGGAAATAGCAGAGGTTCTTAATGAATACTTTGCTTCAGTATTCATTATGGAAAAGGATCTTGGTGATAGTAGTGATGACTTGCAGCAGACTGAAAAGCTTGAGCATGTAGATATTAAGAAAGAGGATGTGCTGGAGCTTTTGGAAAGCATCAAGTTGGATAAGTTGCTGGGACTAGATGAGATGTACCCCAGGCTACAGTGGGAGGCAAGGGAAGAGATTGCTGAGCCTCTGGCGATGATCTTTGCATCATCAATGGGGACGGGAGAGGTTCTGGAGGATTGGAGGGTTATGGATGTTGTTCCTTTATTCAAGAAAGTGAGTAGAGATAGTCCAGGAATCTATAGACCAGTGAGTCTTACCTCAGTGGTTGGTAAGTTGATGGAGAAGATCCTGAGAGGCAGGATTTATGAACATTTGAAGAGGTATAATATGATTAGGAATAGTCAGCATGGCTTTGTCAAGGGCAAGTCGTGCCTTATGAGCCTGACTGAATTTCTTGAGGATGTGACTAAAGACATTGATGAAGCAAAAGCAGTAGGTGTAGTGTATATGGATTTCAGCAAGGCATTTGATAAGGTACCCCAAGAAAGGCTTATTGAGAAAGTAAGCAGGTGTGGGATCCAAGAGGACAATGCTTTGTGGATCCAGAACTGGCTTGCCCCCAGAAGGTAAAGAATGGTTGCAGACGGGTCATATTCTACATGGAGGTCGGTCACCAGTGGAGTGCCTCAGGGATCAGTTCTGGGACCCTTACCCTTTGTTATTTTTATAAATGACCTGGATGAGGAAGTGGAGGGATGGGTTAGTAAGTTTGCTGATGACATAAAGATTGGAGGTGTTGTGGATAGTGTGGAGGGCTGTCAGAGGTTACAAAACTGGGCTGAGAAGTGGTAGCTGGAGTTCAACCCAGATAAGTGTGAAATGGTTCATTTTGGTAGGTCAACTATGATGGCAGAATATAGTATTAATAGTAAGAATCTTGGCAGTGTGGAGGATCTGAGGGATCTTGGGGTCCGAGTCTATTGGGCTCTCAATGCAGCTGTGCATGTTGACTCTGTGGTTAAGAAGGAGTATGGTGTATTGGCCTTCATCAATCGTGGAATTAAATTTAGGAGACGAGAGGTAATGTTGCAGCTATATAGGACCCTGATCAGTCCCCACTTGAAGTATTGTGCTCAGTTCTGGTCACCTCACTACAGGAAGGATGTGGAAGCCATAGAAAGGGTGCAGAGGAGATTTACAAGGATGTTCCCTGGATTGGGGAGCATGCCTTATAAAAACAGGTTGAGTGAACTCGGTCTTTTCTCCTTGGAGTGACGGAGGATGAGAGGTGAGCTGATAGAGGTGTATAAGACGATGAGAGGATCGTGTGGATAGGAAGAGGCTTTTTCCCAGGGCTGAAATGGTTGCCACAAGAGGACACAGGTTTAAGATGCTGGATAGTAGGTACAGAGGAGATGTCAGGGGTAAGTTTTTTACTCAGAGAGTGGTGAGTGTGTGGAATGGGCTGCCGGCAATGGTGGTGGAGGCGGATACGATAGGGTCTTTTAAAGAGCTTTTAGGGAGGCGCATGGAGCTTAGAAAGATAGAGGGTTATGGGTAAGCCTAGTAATTTCTAAGGTAGGGACGTGTTTGGCACAACTTTGTGGGCCGAAAGGCCTGTATTGTGCTGTAGGTTTTCTATGCTTCTATGACTCTATCATACTTGGGGCTATTTACAGTGGCCAGTTAATCGATGAAACTGTCCATCACTGGGATTTTGGAGGTAAATGACGAAACTTGCAGAGGGAGAATATGCAAACTCCAGATGAACATCAGGGAAGCTCAGGTTTGAAGCCAGGTCCGAGGCAGTGGCTCTACCAGTTGTGCCACCCACTGACGTCTCATTCCCACGTTTCCTCCCTGTACATAACAGGATTGTGAGTTGCTGGGACACTGCCTGTGACTACAGTAATAACTGTAGGGATGACTGTGCACCACCAAATATGATATGCAACATACATTTGATCAAGAGTAAACGTGAGAGCAGTTTGGACACCAATTTATCGCAGGATATATGGGTTTGTGGAGAGGTTTACAAACAGTGATGCACATATGCAGCCGACTTGATACGAGGCTTTGAACTGAGACTTCAACTACCCCTCTGCATCCAGAGATGCCATCTGACCCGCCAAGTTGCTTGGGTGGTTTGTTCTATTGCTCCACTATGAAGTTCTAGGGAAATGGGGATTTTTGAAAACCCTCTGAATCTAACTGGGCCAAATGTAGAAAATTGTGATACATGAGAAATACCATGTGACTTCCAGCTGAGTTCAGGATTGGTGGGCTTTCGATTCCTGGACTAGAGGGAAACAACTAATTAGTTCTCTTTTTGCCCCATCCCCTCCAGTGAGACCCACGAGAAGTTTGTGCATCCGATGGCTAATGTCAAAAGATGCAATTTAGCTGTGAATGTTTGCTCTGTCGGCCAATGCAGCAACACTCAGTGCACAGGCTTTGGAGCAACTCCAATGAGAAATCAGCAGCTTCAAGCCCCTAGTGTCTCAGTCATAGTGAGTGGCATCCACCACATCTGAAACAAACACAGATCAACACAACTCATCACTTATGCAGTCAAGAGATAAAAGGAATCTGTCTCGCTGCTGCTTTGCGACAACGACTGGACTTGACCAGTCACATACACCCTAAAGAAGAAAGTAGTCATTCTTGAAGAACCAGTGGGAAATTAAATTCTTTTGCTGGATCTCAACAAATGAGATAGAGTAAATCACTCAAATGCTATCTTGCTTTTCAAGTACCAGGTTTTTAACCCTTTAGTTAACCCAATAGGTTATCCCTATTTTCAGATTTCAGGTCACAAATCAGATCAAGTCATAAAGCAAGAACAGATGTTTAGAAAGTAAATTCAAGAGTCTTGTGCCTACAGAGCTGAAGGCATAACAGCCTGTTAAAACTGCTGTCTTCAAAGCAGCAATTACTTTAAAGACAGCAATCTACACTGAAGTGGTCAGAAAGACAGCTCCACTGTACCCACAGTCATTATAAATGAGTCAACTTTGCTTCATTTCATGGGTGGAGAGCATCCAGTAAAAATTCTTTGTGGCAGTTCTCCCTGCAGACTTCTCGGCAGGGGTGGGGGTGGGGGGGGGGGGTGTCAAAGACTACAAATTAGGAGCATGGCTAATTCCTGCTCTTTGGCCTTGGATTTTTCTCCTTCACTGCTCATTTGCCAGTGTGTTGCAATATTTATTATTCCCACCATCTACAATTAACCCGCGTGTAACATCTTGGTCTAAAAAGCAGCTACAAAACTAGTTGGAGAAGGTAACATGTCCTCGGGCTGTTGCAATCCTATAAAGATGCAGAGTGGATGAAAAAGTGCTGAAGTGTTTCTGCTTCAGGTACTCACCACAATCTAGTTCATCACTGCCATCGCTGCAGTCTCGTTCGCCATCACACAGATAGTCCCTGGGGATACATTGACCATTCTGGCACACAGCCTTGTCTTTTGGACAGGGTCTCATAAAACCACCAGTGGCTGGAATAAGTGGTGCAATAACTGTGGGAATCTGTACTGGCCTGTCAGGTCTGGTGATGACACGTGTCGTCATAGAGACTCCTGGTTCGATTGGCCAGACAATCGGAGGAGTTGGAATGGCATCAGTTGTTTCCGCTGTGGGATTTGAAAAAGAATGATTTAGACACTGGCAACAAAACTGCACTACACCTCGTCATAAAAGCTCGAACTTTCAGTACAAGACCCAGAAGTCACTTAGGAATTACACTCTGCTGAATTATTCTTGATACCTTCACCTTGAACATGATCAATATTAAAATAGAAGAGCATTAATTCAACTCATGCAGTAATAACACATAACAGCAAACTGGCAGCAGCTTGCTTGGTTTTGCATTGATTGTACTCAGGCTGCAAGAGAGGAAGATCCCTACTCTGTTGCCTCTCCCTTTTCTGCTGTTTACTGAGGATTGCAGAGGAACCCAGCACCAAAATGAGCAGAAATGGGGGAAATTGTGATTAATCACTCCCAATCATCGTGAGAAGATATGCTTTAAAAAGAAATTCCAAACATGAAAATCATCATAGCCTCTGTAAATGGTTCCTTACAGTAACACTTTTACTGAAGACAGAAGACTTCCTTTTTTCACTAACTGCATACAAAAATCCACTAGTTATTTACATTTACGCACTGTGGCTTATCAGGAAACACAAGGAGACAAGGCCAAAGGCAGTTAAAACAAAGTGGTACCATCTTGTGGCTCACTATCTTCTCTTTCAGTTGAAGTGCTTGGTGCAATCCACTTGAAACAGTAAGTCGAAACAAAGATTCGACTTATCAAGGAAACATTACTC
Source organism: Hypanus sabinus (assembly GCF_030144855.1). Lineage (NCBI taxonomy): Eukaryota > Metazoa > Chordata > Chondrichthyes > Myliobatiformes > Dasyatidae > Hypanus > Hypanus sabinus. Next base: position 2,992,804 of record NC_082732.1, on the reverse strand, counting down.
CAAAGAAGAACAGTGAGCATTGAAACTCTTCTGTTCTCGTGAAAATTTCTTTAAGTTTTCTCCCTCAGAAGATACGTAGAATTGGCAACATGTATTGCCCGCTCCCAGCTGCCCTCCAGAGGTGGAAGTGGGCTGCCGACATCAGATGCTACAACATGAGAGGTGAAGTTAGAGAGGGAGTCTGGATCTGCTCACCATCAGTCGGGCTGGCACTGCTCTGCAATGAACCTCGAGGAAAATCTATACCCTGTGGATGGAGGGAAATTCTATTTTTCTGAAAGGATGAGTAAGTTAACAGATTATTTACAGTTCTGGTCGCCAAGGTATAGGAAAGACTTAATTGACTTGTGAAGGTGGACAGTAGGTTCAGCAGGATGCTTTGCGGGATGGAGCATTTAACGAAGTGAAGACACTGAATAAGCTGGGGCTCTTTCGCTTGGAGAGAAGGAAGCTGGCAGGAAGGGGGAGCTGACAGAGATGTACAAAATTATGAAGTACATAGATGAGGTGGATCTAAGGAATGTTTTCCATCAGAGTAGGGGGTCTGTTGGACTCAGGAACACTGTGCCTGAATGCGATGCTGGGGGTAGATAGTCTCACAATAGTTTAGTATCTAAGCCAGCACTTCAATCAACAAGGAAGGAGCGCTGGGAAATTGGATTAACATTGGTAGATTTGGGAATCGAATTCTTTGGCAGCTGGACAAAACATAGTGGAACTAGTTTGCGTACCACACTACATGAGGATGTGGTATAACTTGTCTCCTCTGTCCATTTCTGCTATAAGTTATCTGTTTGCATTAACTAGCTCAGTTTCTCTCTCTGTTAGTTCTGCCACACCTGTTTGACATGTTCCACAGTCCTACAACAATCAATGCATACCACAAACAGATTTATGGGCCACCCCGCCATTAGACCTGGTTTAATTCAATCATGGAAATCTCCTTCGTTCACTCCATTGCTCTCTCTAACCTTACCTGCAACTTAAAACAGCCACTTCCTGTATCACACTTCACAATTCTGATGAAAAGCCTTTCTCTGAAATACTCTGAATTTCTTTCAAACTTATTGCCTGATCAACTGAGTTGCCACCAGTTTTCTGCTTGATTTGCTGCTAAAGTGAACGAGACTGAAAAAAAAAGTTCAGCGTTCTCCTAATTCCTACCCTCAACAGGAAAGCAGTTATAAGTTGTATGCCATTTCTTTATTAAAATGTTTGTATGTTTTATAAATTATGTTTACATATTACATGTTATATATGTACTCATTTTATTTTTATGTATTTTTCTGTTTTATATATTTTATGAATTTTATCATAAATAAATATGCACTTAAATATGAACAAAAGTAACAAATAATAAGAAAATACAGTTTATCATTTAAAGGCTTTGAATACCTTGTCATATAATGTAGAACTTCCAGAGGGAGGGTGTGCCACAACAAACAGATCTGGTTACCATTCTCTGGGATACAATCCCTCAGTAGTAGTAGTAATAACAATGTACAGTGGATTGGGACACATTGGAACCAGTACAGGTTGGCCCAATTAGCCAAAGTTTCACAGTGATAATTAAAAGGCATTAAGAAACCCAACAAACTACCATTTAATTGAGTAACAATTACTGTATTTCAGTTAAATAGTGAATAAACTGGAACACTACCAATAACTCTGTAGCACTATAAATCCATGTATTCATTCCTAAAGCTTGAAACCACAGTAAGTAAAACAGTTCTGAATTGTCTTGTTGCTTATTTCTTGCCAACTGTCAGTAACAAAAATCAAACACGAGGAAATCTGCAGATGCTGGAAATTCAAGCAACACACACAAAATGCTGGTAGAACACAGAAGGCCAGGCAGCATTTATAGGGAAAAGTACAGTCGACATTTCGGGCCAAGACTCTTCGTCAGGATTAACTGAAAGGAAAAATAGTAAGAGATTTGAAAGTAGGAGGGGGAGGGGGAAATGCGAAATGATAGGAGACCGGAGGGGGTGGGGTGAAGCTAAGAGCTGGAAAGGTGATTGGCAAAAGGGATACAGAGCTGGAGAAGGGAAAGGATCAAGAAAGGGGGAGGGGAGATGGAGAACAGGCAAAGAGTGATGAGCAGAGAGAGAGAAAAAAAGGGGGAGAAAAAAACAAAATATATCAGGGATGGGGTAAGAAGGAGAAGAGGGGCATTAATGGAAGTTAGAGAACTCAATGCTGCATCCAGTGCTCCCGGTGTGGCCTTTTATATATTGGTGAGACCTGACGCAGTCTGGGAGACTGTTTCACTGAACACCTACGCTCTGTCCGCCAGAGAAAGCAGGATCTCGCCGTGGCCACACATTTTAATTCCACGTCCCATTCCCATTCTGATATGTCTATCCATGGCCTCCTCTACTGTCAAGATGAAGCCACATTCAGGTTGGAGGAACAACACCTTATATACCGGCTGGGTAGCCTCCAACCTGATGGCATGAACATTGACTTCTCTAACTTCTGTTAATGCCCCTCCTCCCCTTCTTACCACATCCCTGATATATCCCCCCCCCCTTCTTATTTTTCTCTCTCTCTCTGCCCATCACTCTGCCTGTTCTCCATCTCCCTCTGGTGTTCCCCTCCCGCTTTCTTTTTCCCTAGGCCTCCCGTCCCATGATCCTTTCTCTTCTCCAGCTCTGTATCCCTTTTGCCAATCACCTTTCCGGCTATCAGCTTCATCCCACCTCCTCTGGTCTTCTCCTATTATTTCGTGTCTTCCCCTCCCTCTCCTACTTTCAAATCTCTTACTTTCTTTCCTTTCAGTTAGTCCTGACAAAGGGCTTCGGCCCGAAACGTCGACAGTGCTTCTTCCTATAGATGCTGCCTGGCCTGTTGTGTTCCACCAGCATTTTGTGTGTGTTGCAGTAACAAAAATCTCTGCTTTTGAACACAAACACATGTAACTAATGCTATTTAAAAACTGTTTGCTCTAAGCATGGTGTAGTGTTTAACGGCCATGTGACTGATACTAATTAGAAACTATTTAGTAATAATATCCTGTCCCAAATGTGTCCCAAATAACCATGGGAATTCCTGCTACTTTCTCAATTTAGTTTTTGTTCTTTAAGAGTTCGCCCTCAAATAAACTGCTGCCCCAATTAACCACTGGCCCAGTTAACCAGAATCCACAGTATTAAATTCCAGATTCCTTCACCTTAAAAACTCATTGAACACTTACTACAGTTGTCTTCATCAGACATATCACTGCAGTCCGCTCTCAGGTCACAGCGATAATCAAGAGGGACGCACTCACCAGACCCACAGAGAAATTCATTGGACTGGCATGGGCGAGGAGATGACATCATACCTATATCCAGATGGGGGAGGGGGGGGAAATGAAACTGATTAGACAAGAACAACAACAAAGTTATTTCACCTTAATCTTGCTACATCTGAGTGTGGTTAGATAATCAAAAAGCTACTTTTCTGCTGTTTGAATGCCATGTTTTCACTCATGATTTAGGTGAATACAAATTTCTCAAAGACGCTGAAATCCGGCCAAAATATAAAGCAAGATCACTGGCTTGATGAAAGAAGCCATGAAGTAAAGCTGGAAGAACTCAGCAGATCAAGCAGCATCTGTGGAGGCAAAGGATGTAAATGGATGTTTCAGGTCGAGACTGAGGGAAGATTGCCTGTGTACAGCTGGATGTGGAGAGAGGTGGGCAGAGGCCAGTGTGTGATTGCTGGAGCCAGATGAGATGATGGTGAAAAGAGAACCAGGTGGATAAGGGGCTGGGAGAAGTGAACAGAGAGAGAAGAAAACTAGGTGGATGGTTGAGTGTGTGTGGCGAGAGAGTATGGAGGGTGTGAGTTACCTAAAATTTAGAAACTCTTAGGTTGTAAGCTGCTCAAGTTGAACATAAGATGATGAAATTCACATTTGGCCTCTCTGTAGCAATGGAGAACGCTGAGCAGACAGACCAGTGTGGAAATGGGAAAGGCAGTTAAAATGACTTTCAACTGAAAGCTTGAGGTGGCTCCTGGATGCAGGTGCTCAGCAACACAGTGCCTAATCTATACTTTGTTTCTCCAGAATATAGGAGGCCACATAACAACCACCAAAGGCACTAGATGAGATGACAAGAGATGCAAGTGAACCTTTGCCTCACTGGGAAGGGACGTTTAGTTTTCTGAATGGCGGTGAGGGAAGTGATGATGGAATAGGTGCTGTGCCTCCAACAGTTCCTGGTGGGCAAGCAAGAATGAGTGGTCACTGTGGAAAGTGGCTAGGGGTAAGAGTGGAAGTTGCTACTGTTAGTGAGATCACCATGGAACTAGGGGAAATGACAAAGGATGATACATTGGATATGGAGATTGCCAAGGACCAAGGGAACTCCATTGCTGGGATGGGAGGCAAAAGCAGATCTGCAAGAAACTGAGGGAATGTGTGTGAGGCCTCAATAGTAGAGGAGAAGCCATGTTTCAGGAAAGAGGAAATTTCAGAAGCGCAAGAGCAAGGAGACATCATCTTGAGACTAGATGCAGTCATAATGTGAAAGGTTGGCTTCTCAGCCAATTGAAAACCGCTTCCACCATGTCGGTCATTGATTGGCCTGTTGGAAGGATAAAGCAGCTGTTTCCCATTGGTTGCCTTCATGCCAAAGCAGTGGCTTCCAGCTCCAGGCACCTCAGGGGTATAAGAATAGCTTGTGAGTAACTCACTCTTTCTCCTTTATCTCCAGGGCTCATCTTCACAATGAATCACAACCAGTGCTGAAGAACCATTAGGAAGGCACTGCAGATATAGGAGAGCTCCCACTTAGAAAAGTACAGTCGGCCGTCGTTATCTGTGAGGGGTCCCGGAACCAATCCCCCGCTGCTAAGGAGGTCCGACTGTACCTGTTGTTGAATGTTTAGTTTTGTAGTAGCATAACTTGAATTTGTTGAGTCTGAAGTGTTCAGTGTCATAGTTTTAGGGTGGTTTTGATGACTTACTAGACTTGAATGTTTGGTTGAGTCTTTCACTGTATCTTTGTAAATAAACGGTTAATGTGCTTATTCATAATCAGCGTCTTCTGTCCCACTCACTGGGTACTTGAAATTGTTTCAACATTAAAGCAGTGGAGAGGGAGAAAGTGAGTAATAGGGATGGCATCCTTACAGCACGCAGAGTGGGAGAAGACACAGTTGAGGTAGCTGTGGGAGATGTCCCTGGTCTTCAACATTACTAAAGATTGGAAGAATAACCCCTCATTTTCTTCATTTGGCTGGTAGATTTTGATCTGTACCATCTGCATCGGAATGAGGATAAAAATTGGCAACACTGGAAATATAACAACTGGACTTGCACCAATTTATCCCATTTTAAACAAGCCCTGATGATTATCCAGAACCCATCTGTGTCCCTTTTGTCTCCTGTTTCATCTCCACCAATTGCCCTCATCTGATTTTATGAAGAACATGGACACTGGGCACACTGTCATAACAACACGAGCCTTTAGCAGAGCAAAACAACCCAAATGCCTTACAGGGTGAAATCAGGATGTAACATCTCATTAGGAGTTATCACAAAGGAATTGTTGAAGTATAGAACATAGAAGAGTACATCACAGGGACTGGCCACTCAGCCCACAACGGTGTTCTGAACCAGCTAAAACGTAAACCATCCCTCCTACCTACTCAATGTCTACCTTCCTCACATTCATGTGCCTATCTACATCTCTCTTAAAAACCTCTAATGTATTTGCCTCCACCACCATACAATGCAGGGCATTCCAGGCATCCACGACTCTGAGGAAAAGAATCTGTGCATTACACCCCCTTTGAACCTTCCTCCTCTCATCCTCAATGCATGCCCTCTGGTATTAGACATTTTATCCTGGACTCTCTGTCCACTCTATCTATGCCTCTATCAGATCCCCCCTCACCCTCTTCCACTCCAACGAAAACAACCCAAGTTTGACCAGCCTCTCACCATAGCACATTCCCTCTAAACCAGGCAGCATCCTGGTAAACGTCTTATAACCATATAACAAAAACAGGCTATCTCGGCCCTTCTAGTCTGTGCCAAACTTCTGCACCCTCTCCAAAACCTCAACATCCTTCCTATAGTGGAAGAACCAGAACTGTATGTAATACTCCAGATTTTGCCCAACCAATTTTAAAAAGTTGCAACATAACCTCTTGACTTTTGAACTCAATGCCTCGATTAATAAAAGTAAGCATTCCGTGAGCCTTCTGAAGCACCTCTTTGAGCTGTGTAGCCACTTTCAAGGAACTATGAACTTGGATCCTACGATCTCTCTACTCAGCAACACTGTTAAGGGTCTTGCCCTCAACAGTGCATTGTTTCCTTGCTATTGCCCCATTAAAGTGCAACACTCACATTTTTCTGGGTTAAAATCCATCTGCCATTTCTCTGCCCATATCTGCAACTGATCTATATCACACTGTATTCTTTGCTGGTCTTCTACATGATTCACAACTTCAGCATCTTGGCATCATCCACAAACTTACTAATCTACCCATCTACATTTTTATCCAGGTCATTTACATACATCACAGACAGCAGAGATCCCTGTGAAACAGCACTAAGTATAGACCTCCAGCTTGAATAAGTCCCTTCAACCAGTCCTCTCTGTCTCCTATGTGCAATCCAGTTCTAAATCCAAGCAGCCAATTCCCCACAGGCCCCATGCATTTTAATCTTCTGCATTAGCTTCCGATGTGGGACTTTGTCATGCACTATGTGGACAACATCCACTGCCCCTACCCTCATCAGTCTCGTTTGTCACCTTGTCAAAAACCAAGTTGGTAAGACATGACCTGCTCCATGTAAAAATTCTTAAAGATGCAAGTTTTAAGGAGACCCAGATTAAACAAAAAGACAAGGGAAAGAAATCCAGAGATTAGATTCCTGGTATATTTGGGCCAAAACTGGAAGAACACTGCAGCCTTGGAGTTACATAGGTTGGAAGAGATTAAGTTTTAAAAGCCACAATACCAAAATCTGTGACAGTTAAAATACTATATAACTACAGTATACACCCAAGCAACCCTTCTGTGCAGATTGAAAACAATTTAGCCAAAATAGGAAATAAATAATTTGCTCATTTCCTAATGTTATGCGTTGCAGCTGGTCATCAGGAAAGTATTCAATCCCAGAACAGCAATTAGCAGTCACAAGAAATGTTATACAAAAGATACAACTGTGATGAATACAGTCACACCATTTATTTCCAAGGGCTCATACATGCTGTTCTTATTCCTGCAAGCTGGCAGAAGTGGCAATGACTGACATAAAGGTCAACACTCAAGTTGAGTTCAACGGGTTGACTGCTGTTCCCACCAGCAATAGAAAATCAAAATAAATGAAGTAGAAGAAAGACAGGCATCGAGCCTATCACGTACACAAATAACACAGGGACTTTATAGAGAAGTGCCGATGTTTCCCAGTCTTCATCCATTATTTATTTGCAAAATCATTTGAGATTTGATTTCAGCTTTACAAATGATCCATCATGAAATTATCTATTCTGGGCCCAGCATACAGGTGCAATTGTGAAGAAGGCAGTCCTAGAAATGTTACTGTCATAGAAGATACCAAACTTGACATGCCATCGAACACGCTGATAAACTTCTGCAGATGCACGGTGGAAAACTGTGTGGCTATTGTGTCAAGCCAGGTATAGGATTGATATGAAATGCCCATGACTAAAATGGGCATGAATGTGAAAAGCTACAGAGAGTGGTGGCCTCAGCCACTTCCATCATGGACAGAGCTCTCCACACCATTGAGGGCATCTGTAAGAGCCAATGGGACTGCAAGACAACATTAAGGAACACCAACATCTGAGCCACACCCTCTTTTCACTGCTGCCATCAGACAGGAGGTGCAGCCGCCCGAATAATACACTTCACAAGGTTCAACAACAGCTTCCTCTTCACGGTCACCTTGAACCAACCTGAAAAACCATGATTCTACCTCAGACTGTATTTCGTTCAACTTGTGCTAATATCACTACACTTAAATTTGCTTACAATGGTGTGTAAATCTAGAATTCATGGTAATTTAAGTTTATGTAATTTATTTTTGTTGTACCATGCTGCTGTTGCAAATAACTAATATTTTACAGTATTTATTACCCTGAGCATGTATGCCCATGATAATAAACTACGCAAGTTGAAGGTAAGCATGACTACTGCCTCTGTGGTGATCGCAGTAGGGATCAGTCGCCGATAATGGGTCAGTGTAGCGAGAGATTAACTCGGGGATTAGTAGTTGAGATTTTTTTAAATAATTACTTGGGGTTATTTGAATATTCAAGGTTTTTATTTAATCTTTTCCTAACATTTTTAAAACTAATTTTCCAAACTTTTTATAGAGTTGGAATATTTGAAAGATAGTATTTAAACAAATTGGCACTATCATGTTTGACAAAATATGCACTGGCTTTGGAGGCAGTGCAGAGGATATTCTCCAAGATGATTCTGAAGATGAGGAGGAACTGAGTCATCTGGGACTGCTCTCACTGGAATTCAGAAGAATGAGAGTGGATTTTATAGAGGCAGGAAAGTTGTTTCCACTGGTAGGCGAGAGCAGAACTCAGTGAATAGCCTCAAGATTCAGGAGAGTCAGTTTAAGACGGAGTTGAGGGGAATTGCATTTCCCAGAAACTTCAATCCACTAAAATTTGCCATCTCACTGGCTCTTCACTCAACCCTTGAACATCTAGACAGCAAAGATACATATAACAGGGTGCTTTTCGTCAACTCCAGCTCAGCATTCAGTACCATCATACTCTCAAAATTTATCAATAAGCTCCAAGAACTTAGCCTTGATACCTCCTTGTACATCCTGAATTTCCTGACTTGCAGACCCCAGTCAGTTGAGATTGGCAACAAAATCTCCTCCACAACCTCCATCAGCACTACGCTATGTGCTTAGCACCTTGCTCTACTAGCTTTAAGCTTATGACTGTGTGGCTAAGCACAGCTCCAATGCCATCCTCAAGTTTGCAGGTGACCAATCAGCAGAAAGGAGAGAGTTTGAAAGCGCTGCCATAACAACAGCCTCTGACTCAATGTCAGCAAGACTAAGGAGCTCATTATTGACTTCAGAAGGAAATCAGAGGTCTACGAGCTGGTCCTCATTGGAAGGTCAGCAACTTTAAATTCCAATGTTACTATTTCTGAGAACCTGTCCTGGGCCCAGCACACAAGTGAAATTACAAAGAAAGCTTAGCAATGCCCTACTTCCTTTGGAGTTTGCGAAGATTCAGCATGACATCTAAAACTCTGACAAACTTTCTATGGATGTGTAGTGGAGAGTATATTGACTGACTGCATCACAGCCTGATGTGGAAATACCAACGACCTTAAACAGAAAATCCTACAAAAAGTAGTGGATACAACCCAGTACATCACTGACAGCGCACTCGCAACACTGCGCACAGCTACATGAAACACTCACAGGAAAGCAACATTGATCATCAGGGACCCCCACCACCGAGGCCATGCTCTCTTCTAGCAGTTCCCATCAGAAAGATGGTACAGGAGCCTCAGGACTCTCACCATCTAGTTCAGGAACAGTTATTACCCCTCAATTATCAGACTCTTGAACCAAAAGGTATAACTTCACTCATTTCACTTGCCCCATCACTCAAATGTTTACACAACCTGTGGACTCATTTTCAGGACTCTTCATCTCATGTTCTTGATATGTATTGCTTATTTACTTATTGTTATTATTTCTATTTTTTTGTTTTTGTAGTTTGTTGTCTTTTGCACACTGGTTGAATGCCCAAGTTAGTGTGGTCTTTCATTGATTCTGTTATAATTATTATTGTATGGACTAATTGATTGTGCCCGCAAGAAAATGAATCTCAGGGTTATCTATGGTGACATGAAAGACACAGTTAGATAGATTTATGGATAGTAGGGGAGCTAAGGGTTATTGGGAAAAGGCAGGTGGTGGACCTAGAACAGCCATGGTCTCAGATCCACCACCAGGATCTGAATCTTGGTGGTGAATCCGAGTCCACAGGTGTTCTAGCAAACCAGGCTTGACAGGCCAGATGGCCGACTTCTGCTATTTCTTCTGTCCTTATAAATGTGATGGCTAATGAGTTGAACATGGCTCAGCCAACTCTCAGCACTTGAGGCCGAATTCCACAAAATCTCTCAGCAATCCACACCACGAAATGTTCTTGTTGAACATCCTTCTGCTAATAATCTGGTTGAACTAGTCCAACACAGATTTCCTCTGTGGCATGTGAAATAGAAAATTTAGATTCTGTGTGAAAGTCACTTGTGACCATTCATTAAAGTGTTTTAAAAGGATTCTTTGATAGAAAAGGCTTAGAGGTCTTCAGGCTTGACAAGAGCTAATGGAACTGACATCAATAGACATCATGTAGCATGAACAGCAAGACACATTTCTGCATTATTTTATTTGATTGTTCCCTGCTGACTCAAATGAGGGCAGATCCTTCTGTTGCTCTTTTATACCCGCCACATTTCAGTTAAATTTCACCACTTTTGTCACTGGTACAGAAACTTGCATTAAGAAATTTTAAATTGTCGAAATTAATTTGACATCACAAATCATTGAAGCTTATAGTGAAATATTTGGTTGACATCCAGTTCAATGGTTATCTTTGCAGGTGGAGGAATCATATGGCTTTACAATGTCATGATGCAAGTCACTCTACGGGCTGACTCAGGCTCACACTGAAAGAGGGCTGCGGTTCAGATAGTAAACTAAAGCTCTACTGGCCTATTTGTGTGGACACAAAGGATTCCCTGGCGCTATTCAGAGGAGCAGATGTCATGGGTAATAAAAACAATAGAACACTTATCTGGAGTATATCCCCTTGCTGCCTGTGAGAAAGATGACAGCCATGTGCTTGACTGCAATTGAACTTCAGTTACTGAAAAACACATTGACATCTCAGAGTATAAATTGATGCTCAATATAGTTATGTTTGATTCTCACTATTGGGTTGTTTAGGCACAGAACTACATTGTAAGAGTGTTTTGAATGAATGCTTCACTAGTCCATGCTGGAAGACCCAGTGATTCATCTATTACTGAAATGGAATAAGGCGTTGTATTCGTACAGCCACAACTGCTTTAATACACAACACTGGCACTGCATGAGAGAGGCATATTGATTTCACATAAAAAATATAAACCAGGGAATGTCAGCATCTCTGGAGAGAGAATCAGAGTAATTGTTGCAGGTTGATATCCTTTCACATTGGAGATACAACTGGATTTAAAATGAAGATATAGGCATGGCAGGTGGAACTGACAAATAGAAGGTCATTGCCAATGAAAGTGTCTCCTGTGCTATAATTCTAACAGTGGTTATATTTACTCTGCTGATTCCATACTCATAGGCTTCCTACTTTTATAAATGTGAAAAAGCATCAGTAGTTTTAAAGCTCAGAAATAGCCTCCTCTGCACTATACGTGAAACAGCAGCTATGGCCACGAACACACTTCCCCGGTTGTAAAAGACTCTCAGCAACAGAAAGAGTGAAAAAACTCAGATCTCTGGACACAAGTGTGCTATTTTCAGTGCAAAGTTTTCAACACTACTCCTACTCTCTGGTTATAGTGCCAGAACCCTTCTCCTCTGCAGTTGATCGAGATCCTGGATCCCTTCCTTGGTAGAGCTGGAGAAGCCTGATTGTTTGCTGTTGCTCTAGAACCCATCCAGGTGAGATCAGCACCAGTTGCTTTATTTGAACTTCATCCTAGTGTTCAGTTTCTTGTCAGATTGTGTCAGTCATTCTATAAAACACTGTAGATACCTGCGCCAAGGTGCCGGAAAGAGAAGCCGTCAAGTGAAGTTTCATAAGGGCCGATGGATCCACTTTTAACAGCCAGGAGCAGCCTATCTTTTATCTCCGCATCGTCGCTGTTGCCGTCAGATCCCACGTCCAACTCCACGATCACACTTTTGCCCATTTCTCTGTAAGATTAAACAGAAACAAGTCTGGGATGATATGCCACGTACAATACTGCAGAAGGAAGCCATTCATCCCACCGGGTCCATGCCGGCAATCACTCTCCCTTTCCCCTATTTCTCTGCAATCGATACTTTCTCGCTTACATTAAAGGGGTCATTTATAGCACCCAACTGACCCTGCACAACTTTGGGAAATGGGAGGGTGCTGGAGCATGTGAAAAAGCCACACAGTCACGGTAAAAATGTTCGAACTCGACAGAAGTCAAGATTGGACATAGGTCCCATGGAGCTGTGCAGCACCACCACTCACTGCTGCACCACTGCCTTCTCAATCTTGCAGCATGCAGCAATACTGCATTAAGCAACAAAATGATAATGAACTACTGCACCAATACTTTAAGGAGGACTGCAGGATTGCTGTTAACCGTTGCTATTTTACAGGACGATTTTGGATTAAGAATCTCTCAACCATCGTGATGCACCTGCCTACCACTGTTATCCATAATTGTTCACTTATGCAGCCTGATTGACAGCAGACTGCTTTTAATTCCCAACATGTTGCCAGTAGGAAGACATTTAACTAATTCAGCAAAATACAACTTTAGTCAGTTTATAAAGACTTAGGCATTGGTATGGCCTTTCATCTATTTCATGAGTTTACAGTGGCTTTTCACTGTAACACTAACCATGTGAATTAACTATTATAGCACTCACAAATGAAAATCCACTGGTATCTGATTTTATACTTCTGGCCAAATTACCATTTTTGTACCAATTAGCAAGACACAAACGTCTTTTCGTGAGATAGTGCACTGTGCTTTTATCACGTTCAGTATTAAGTAGCTGCTAAAATTGTTCCCAACTGGCCTAGTTCAGCATTTATTATATCGTCTGGACTAGCCTATCAGAGAGAAACCAAAAAAACCTGCAGAAACTGAAAATCTGAAATAGACATTAAATACTAGAAATACTCAGCAGGTCAGACAGTAAACGTGGAGAGAGAAAAAGAGTTAATATTTTCAATTGCTGACCTTCCTGTTCCATTATCCTATTGAGTTCTGCCAATATTCTAAAATAGTCAACAGTCTTTCAAATTCCAATCCTCCTCAAGATTAAACCTTTGAAATCCTGAAACCATTATACATGTGTTAATCTGCAACTACACAGGTCAATATTCATTTTTTCCAAAATGAATACACAGAACTGTACACTGTGTTCCAGATGTGAGCTCTCCAGAGCTTGGCTTAGCTGTATCAAAATCTATTCCACTTTCTATTCTATTGTGCATACAAAAAATAATTTCATGACTTGTTCAGTGTTTTGTGTTCCTGCACAAAAATCCTTAAACATTCAAGGTTTTGAAAAGAGTAACAGAAATAATATGTACTATAGTACTCATATCCATTATCAAGATGGAACATGGATGGGGCACATTCAGAGCCATGTACTGTATTTGGGTTTTAATTCAGTTGAACACTGGGGTCACATAGAAGGATAATGTACTGGAAAATCAGATTCTGACTCATAGGATAATGGCTTTGATTCAAACCTGATCTAACCAGCTTCAAAAATCTTAATAATGCAATAAAGGAGGTGGTAAAACATGCAAGAAACTTCCTCAGAAAAATGAGGTAAATGGGGAGTATTCTCCCTTGAGAAGGAAATTAAAAGATTTCATGGAGCTCCAAAACATTCATATTCCAAATTTCATTCAAGTTTGGTCATTTGATCCATCAAGACTTTGGTAGCTCTCAGAGTACTCCCACAAATCCATTTCCCTTTGAAGACTTCAGAAAGAATAAGCAAGGAATAAAAGAATAAAATTATTACTCCACCAGGAGGGTCAGGACACAGTCAGAGGTGATGAGGGGAACATCTGTTATGCCATGATCTGGATTCCGCTGTTTGAAATAGTGCTGCAGGCAAATTAAATCATAATTTTCAAAGGGAAAATCAGATAAATGCTTAAAGAAGCAGCCAAGGAGTGGAATTCATTAGATTGTATTTTCAAAGAGCCAGTACCAAGTCAGTGGGGAAGTGAGCTAAATCCTCTCTAATTCCAAGATTTCCGAAAAACAAGAGAGGGAAAAATCAGCCCCACATGGTGGCAAGATTGTTACCAGATATCAACTGCAACATGGAGGGAATCAAAGAATTTGCTAACCTCATAAACAGAACAAATATTAAACACAAGTCCTTCGTAAAGTGGAAGCACATAATGAAATGTCAAGGCAGCCTGGACAACTTATTTTTTTCCCTCAGAAAGGAAAAAGTAACGTAAAGATTTTTACTCCTCATGTATGTGAAGGATATAACAAATAAAGTCAATTTAATAGTGCCACACCAAAGGACATTGGTTATACAACACAACAGAGGGTGATCTAATAATAAATAACCCCAAAGCAGGATGCAATTTTTTCCACAGTTCAGCAAGGACACAGGATATCAAAACAAAGAGTTAAGAAAAAAGATCAAGTTTGCTGTTGCACAGTCAGGAAGCAGAAGGAGCCTGTTGCAATGTTGAGATAAGAGTTGCTGTGATTCAACTGAAAAGACGGGAGGACCAGGCTGGGACCACCCGGTAGTGAGGTTAACAATAATAGAAAACAAAGCAGGATAAGTAAACTTGGTCAGCAGAACTGGCGATAAGGCTGTGCAGAAGGTTGGAACTTTTTAGGACTATTTTCAGGTGGAAAGGATCTAATAGGCGGCAAGGATCTAATAGGCTTTTTAAGCGTACAGTGCAACTAGAGTTAGGGGCAATGACCAGCAGAGGTCTCTGGGCAGTGAGTATTCAGGACTGGTTTCCTCAGTTTGGTTGGTGTCCATCCATTGAAAACTGCCAAACCGTTTGGTCCTTGGAGATGGCTCCATTATAACATCAGCCTTTATCTTTTCGGCCAAATGTTGAGAAAACATCATTCAGATGGAATCAAGGGATTTGAGGTTTGGGTAGTGATTCACTGGTCCTATTTCTGAAGGGACTCACAACATTTAAAAAAATCTGAGAGCAGGGGCTGAAATCTAAGCAACACAAAAAATGCTGGCAGTCCTGATGAAGGATCTCGGCCCAAAATATTGAGTATACTCTTTTCCATAGATGCTGTATGGCCTGCTGAGTTCCTGCAGCAACTTATGTGTGTCATAAGGTAGCCATAAGAACTGGGGTCCAAAACAACATTTCCTTAGCCCTTTCCTTCCAGAGAGTGACGACAAATTAATAGAGTACAAAGAAATCTAGATGTTCTTCTGCATGAAACAACAAAAAAAATAAAAGGAGCATTGGGGCCATCTGGACCATCTGCCATTCAGTAAGATTATGGATGACCTGGCCGTGGACCCAGTCCTACCTACCTGCATTTTCCCCACAACCCTTCTTCATTGCCATACTATGCAAAAATCTGTATGACTGCATTTCAAATATATTTAATGAGGCAGCCTCTGCTGCTTCATGGGCAGAGAATTCGACAGATTCACTGTTGTCTGTGAAATGCAAGTCCTTCTCATCTCTGTCCCAAATCTACTCCCCGAAACCTTGAGACCTAGTTCTTGTTTTACTTATCAGTGGAAACAACTTCCCTGCCTCTATCTGATCTACCCCCTTTTGTAATTTTACATGTTTCTACAAGATCCTCTCTCATCTTTCTGAATTCCAGTAAGTATATTCTGAGGAGACTCAATCGCTCCTCTTAGGCTAACCCCCTCATCTCTGGAATCAAGCTGGTGAACCATATCTGCAACAACCCTAAAGCTAGTACAGTCGGCCCTCTTTATCCGCGAGGGATTGGTTCCGAGACCCCCCACAGATACCAAAAAACGTGGATGCTCAAGTCCCTTACTTAACCTGTCTCAGTGCAGTGGTCTTTAGGACACAGTGGAACCCCAGACTTTATTTAATATGTTTAGTGCGGTGAACATTAGGACCCAGCGATGCAGCTCTGAAATTGCAGTGCTTCTGTACATGAAAATAATCATGATCACAATTGAAAATAAGGTGGAAGTAATAAAGCGATCGGAAAGAGGTGAAACGCGATTGGTCATTGGAAAAGTGTTAGGCTACAATTGGTCAACAATCGGAACAATTTTAATGGAGCATGTGAAAGGGAACTGCCCCGATGAAAGGTACAATTATTACTAAGCAACGCAGTGGTTTAATTATTGAAATACCATAAGACAAAGGAGCCAAAGTCAGCCATTCGGCCCATCGAGTCTACTCCACCATTTCATCATGAGCTAATCCAATCTCCTCTTTAGTCCCATTCCCCCGCCTTCTTACCATAACCTTTGATGCCCTGACTACTCAGATACCTATCAATCTCTGCCTTAAATACACCCAATGACCCGGCCTCCACTGCCGCCCGTGGCAACAAATTCCATAGATTCATCACCCACTGTCTAAAAAAATTTTTTTGCATCTCTATTCTGAATGGGCGCCCTACAATCCTCAAGTCATGTCCTCTCGTACTAGACTCCCTCACCATGGGAAACAACTTTGCCACACCCACCCTGTCCATGTCTTTCAACATTCAAAATGTTTCTATGAGGTCCTCCCTCATTCTTCTAAACTCCAAGGAGTACAGTCCAAGGGCAGTCAAACATTCCTCAAATGTTGACCCTCTCATTCCCGGAATCATTCTAGTGAATCTTCTCTGAACCCTCTCTATTATCAGCACATTCTTTCATAAATAAGGAGCCCAAAACTGCACACAGTATTCCAAGTGAGGTCTTACCAGTGCCTTATAAAGCCTCAACATCACATCCCTGTTCCGATACTCTATTCCTCTAGAAATGAATGCCAACATTGCATTCGCCTTCTTCACCACCGACTCAACCTGGAGGTTAACCTTAAGGGTATCCTGCACGAGGACTCCCAAGTCCCGTTGCATCTCAGAATTTTGAATTCTCTCCCCATTTAAATAATAGTCTGCCCGTTTATTTCTTCTACCAAAGTGCATGAACGTACACTTTTCGACTGTAATTCATTTGCCACTTCTTTGCCCATTCCCTCAATCTATCCAAGTCTCTCTGCAGACTCTCTGTTTCCTCAGCACTACCGGCCCCTCCACCTATCTTTGTATCATCAGTAAACATAGCCACAAAGCCATCTATTCCATAATCCAAATCGTTGATATACAACATAAAGAGAAGTCGCCCCAACACGGACCCTTGTGGAACACCACTGGTAACTCGCAGCCAACTAGAATGGGATCCCTTTATTCCCACTCTCTGTTTCCTGCCAATCAACCAACACTCTATCCACATATGTAACTTTCCCATAATGCCATGGGCTCTTATCTTGTTTAGCAGCCTCATGTGCAGCACCTTGTCAAAGGCCTTCTGAAAATCCAAATACACAACATCCACTGCATCTCCCTTGTCTAGCCTACTTGTAATTTCCTCAAAAAATTGCACTAGGTTTGTCAGGCAGGATTTTCCTTTAAGGAAACCATGCTGAGTTCTGCCTATCCTGTCATATGCCTCCAGGTACTCCATAACCTCATCCTTGACAATCGACTCCAACAACTTCCCAACCACCAATGTCAAGCTAACAGGTCTATAATTTCCTTTTTGCTTCCTTGCCCCCTTCTTAAATAGCGGTGTGACATTTGCAATCTTCCAGGCCAGAATCTATCGACTTTTAAAGATCATTGCTAATGCCTCCGCAAGCTCCACTGCTACTTCCTTCAGAACACGAGGGTGGATTCCATCTGGTCCGGGAGATTTATCTACCCTTAGACTATTCAGCTTCCTGAGTACTTTCTCTGTCGTAATTGTGACTGCGCACACTTCTCTTCCCTGACACCCCTGAATGTCCAGTAAATTGCTGATGTCTTCCACAGTAAAGACTGATGCAAAATACTCGTTCAGTTCCTCCACCATCTCCTTATCTTCCATTACAATTTCTCCAGCATCATTTTCTATCAGTTCTATATCTACTCTCACCTGTCTTTTACTCTTTATATATTTGAAAAACCTTTTAGTATCCTCTTTGATATTATTTGCTAGCTTCCTTTCATAGTTCATCTTTTCCCTCTTAATGATCTTCTTAGTTTCCTTTTGTAAGCTTTTAAAAACATCTCAGTCCTCTGTCTTCCCACTAATTTTTGCTTCCTTGCATGCCTTCTGCTTTGCTTTTACTTTGGCTTTGACTTCTCGTCAGCCACGGCTGCACCTTTTTCCATTAGAAAATTTCTTCTTCTTTGTAATATATCTGTCTTGCACCTTCCTCACATATCGCTTAAACTCCAGCCACTGCTGCTCTGCCATCCTTCCCGCTAGTGTCCCTTTCCAGTCAACCTTGTCCAGTTCCTCTCTCATGCCACTGTAATTTCCTTTACTCCACTGAAATACTGACACATTGGATTTCGGCTTCTCTTTCTCAAATTTCACAGTGAACTCAATCATGTGGTGATCACTGCCTCCTAAGGGTTCCTTCACTTCCATCTCTCTAATCACCTCTGGTTCATTACACAATACCCAATACAGTACAGCCGATCCCCGAGTGGGCTCAACAACAAGCTGTTCTAAAAAGCCATCTCATAGACATTCTACAAATTCTCTCTCTTGAGCTCCAGTGCCGACCTGATTTTCCCAATCCACTCGCATGTTAAAATCCCCCACAATTATCATAACACTGCCCTTCTGGCAAGCCTTTTCTATTTCCTGCTGTAATTTGTAGTCCGCATCACTGCAGCTGTTTGGAGGCCTGTAGATAACTACCATCAGGGTCCTTTTACCCCTGTGATTTCTTAGCTCAACCCATAAAGATTCTGTACCTTTCCATCCTATGTCAACTCTTTCTAATGATTTAATATCATTTTTTACCATTAAAGCCACGCCACCCCTTCCTTCCAATACCTTCACTACCTTAGATCTATTTCTGTTTTCTCTTTCCTCCGCTCCATCGTTCCGATTCCCATCCCCCTGCCAAATTAGCTTAAACCCTCCCTAACAGCTCTATTAAACCTTCCCGCCAGATATTGGTCCCCCAGGATTCAAGTGTAACCCGTCCTTTTTGTACAGGTCACACCTGCCCCATAAGAGGTCTCAATGATCTAGAAACTTGAATTCCTGCCCCCTGCTCTAATCCCTCAGACACGCATTTATCCTCCACCTCATTCGATTCCTACTCTCACTGTCGTGTGGCACTGGCAGTAATCCCGAGATTACTACCTTTGTGGTCCTTCTTCTCAACTGCCTTCCTAACTCCCTATATTCTCCTTTCAGGACATCTTCTCTTTTCCTACCTACGTCATTGGTACCTGTATGTACCACGATCTCTGGCTCCTCACCCTCCCACTTCAGGATATCTTGGACGCAATCAGAATCATCCAGGACCCTGGCACCTGGGAGGCAAACTACCATCCAGGTCACGTCCACAGAATCGCCCATCTGACCCCCCAACTATCGAGTCCCCTATTACTACTGCCTTCCTCTCCTTTCCCTACCCTTCTGAGCTACAGGGCCGGACTCTGTGCCGGAGGCACGACCACTGTTGCTTCCCCCAGGTAGGCTGTCCCCCACAACAGTACTCAAACAGGAGTACTTATTGTCAAGGGGTACAGCCACCGGGGTACTCTCTAGTACCTGACTCTTCCCTTTCCCCTCCTAACTGTGACCCACCTGTCTGCCTCCCGTGGCCCTGGTGTGACCACCTGCCTGTAACTCCTATCAACTCCTCACTCTCCCCATCCCTAACACGGTCCCTGAGGAGCTGCAGCTCAGGGCACCTGGCACAGATATGGACGTCCAGGAGGCTAGGAGACTCCAGGACTTCCAACATCCAACACCGAGAACAACAAGCTGCCCTCACAATCATACTTCTGTATGTTTTATATGCATATATAAATATATATATTATATATAAAATATATATATTTTATATGTATATCCATGAAAAATACCTATGTTTCTTAAGTGTTTTATATGCATAGAAAGGTAAAATATGTACTATATACTAAGAAAAACGTTTGACTAACTGACGCTAAATAATACCCAATGTTCTGACTTCAAATCCGACTTAAAGACCGACTTAGAAATGGAACTCATTCATAACCCAGGGACTGCCCGTACTTTTAAGTCATTTCTAGATTACTTATAATACCTAATACAATGTAAATACTATTTAAATAGTTGTTATACTGTATTGTTTAGGGAATAATGACGAGAAAAAATAGTCTGCACATGCTCAAATGATGAGTGCAGGAGAGAGAACTTCTGGGTTTTCCCAATCTGCGGTTGGTTGAAACCGCGGATAAGGAGGGCTGACTGTATATCTTTTCCTCAAGTAAGAAGACCAGAACTGCATGCAGTATTCCAAATGTGCCCTCAGGTAGCCTGCATGGTTGCAGCATAATCTCCCTGCACTCAAATTCAAGTTAATAATAATAATAATCTAATCTTCCATTTCTCCTTCCAAAGTGGATGACCTTGCACTTACCAATAATATACTTCTTTTGCCAAACACTTGCCCACTCACTGAACTTATCTATATCTCCTTACAGGTTTTCAGCATCCTCTGCACAATTTGCTTTTCCACGCAGTTTAGCGTTATTAGCAAAGCTAGATACACGGCCATCGTCCAAATTGTTAATGTGTCTTGTGAACAGTTGTGGGTCCAGCATCTACCCATGTGGCACTCCATTTAATACCCCTTCATCAGTCAGGGCACCAAAGGATACGGAGAAAAGGCAGGTGTTTGGGGTTGAATGGGATCCGGGATCAGCCATGATGGAATGGCGGAGCGGACTTTATGGGCTTAATGTCCTAATTCTGCTCCTATGTCTTATGTTCTAAAGACCGATTTATCCCAACTCTTTGCCTTCTATTGGTTAACCAAACACTCCATCCATGCTAATGCAAGCCAACTCCATACATGGTCACTGGTACACCACAAGGATTAATGCTTATCCCTCTGCACCAATCCGTCTACACCCTTGACTGTATGGCTAGGCACAATGCAAACACCAACTATAAATTCACCAGTGACACGATTGGTGTCAGAATCTCAGATGGTGACGAGGAGGCATACAAGAGTGAGATGGATCGGCTGGTTCAGTCCATGAGACTATAAGACATAGGAGCAGAATTAGACCATTTGGCCCATCGAGTCTGCCCTGTCATTTAATTGTGGCTGATCCTTTTCTCCCCTCCTCAGCCCCACTCCCCGTAACCTTTGATGCCGTGTCCAATCAAGAACCTATCAAGCTCTGCCTTAAATACACCCAATGACCTGGACACAGCTGCCTAGGTTAATAAATTCCACAAATTCACCACCCTCTGGCTAAAGAAATTTCTCCACATCTGTTTTAAACGGAAGCCCCTCTAGCTTGAGTCTCTGCCCTCTTGTCCTAGACTCTCCCACCATGGAAAAACATCCTTTCCACAACTACTCTGTCCAGGCCTTTCAACATTCTAAAGGTTTCAATAATATCCCCCATCATCCTGAATTCCAGTGATTACAGACCCAGAGCCATTAAATGTTCCTCGTATGATCACTCTTTCATTCCCAGAATCATTCTTATGAATCTCCACAGAACCATCTCCAATATCAGCATACCTTTTCTTAGATAAGGTGCCCAAAACTGTTCACAATACTCAAGGTGAGGCCTCACCAGTGCCTTATAAAGCCTCAGTATCATATCCCTGCTCTTGCATTCTAAACCTCTTGAAATGAATGCTAACATTGCATTTGCCTTCCTCATCACGGACTCTACCTGCAAGTTAACCTTTAGGGTTATTCCAAGCCCTTTGCATCTCAGATTTTTGGATTTTCTCCCCATTTAGAAAATATGCACATTTATTTCTACTACCAAAGTGCATGACCATGCATTTTCCAACATTGTATTTCATTTGTCACTTTCTTGCCCATTCAGCTAATCTGTCTAAGTCTTTCTGCAGCCTGCTTGTTTCCTCAACACTACCTCTTCCTCCACCAATTTTCATATCATCTTCAATCTTGGCAACAAAGTCATCGATTCCATCATCTAAATCATTGATATACAGCAAAAAAAAGTCAGACATCAGTGGAACATCACTAGTCGCTGGCAGCCAACCAGAAAAGGATCTTTGTATTCCCAATCACTGCCTCCTACCAATCAGCCAATACTCTAAGCATGACAGTAACTTTCCGGTTATGCCAAAGGCTCTTAACTTGGTAAGCAGCCTCACGTTTGGCAACTTGTCAAAGGTCTTCTGAAAGTCCAAACATACAACATCTACAGCATCCCCGAGGTAAATATCCTACTTGTAATCTCCTCAAAGAATTCCAACAAATTTGTCAGGCAACATTTTTCCTTCAGGAAACCATGTTGACTTTGTCCTATCTTGTCCTGTGTCACCAAGTACTCCATAACCTCATCCTCAACATCTTCCCAACCACTGAGGTCAGGCTAACTGGTCTATAATTTCCTTTCTGCTGCCTTCCTCCTTTCTTAAAGAGTGGAGTGATATTTTCAGTTTTCCAGTCCTCTGGCACCATGCCAAAGTCCAAATGATTTTTCAAAGATCCTTACTAATGCCTCCACAATCTCTACCACCACCTCTTTCAGAACCCTAGGGGGCAGTTCACCTGGTCTGGGTGACTATGTACTCATAGGTCTTTCAGCTTTTTGAGCACCTTCTCCCGTGTAACAGTAACGGCACTCCCTTCTCTTCCCTCACACCCATCAACATCTGGCAGACGGCTAGGGTCTTCCAAAGTGAAGTCTGATGCAATAACTCATTTAATCCATCTACCATCTTCTTGACCCCTGTTATTATTTCTCCAGCCTCATTTTCTAGTGGTCCTATATCCACACTCATCCCTCTTTTATTTTTTGTTACATACTTGAAAAAACCTTTACTATCCACTTTGATACTGTTTGCTAGCTTGCTTTCATATTTCATCTTTTCCCTCCTAATGATTCTTTTAGTTGCTCTCTGTAGAGTTTTAAAAGCTTCCTAATCCTCTACCTTCCCACAAATGTTTGCTTTGTTGTACGCCCTCTCTTTTGCTTTTACATTCGCTTTGGCTCCCTTTGTATAATTTTGCAATTTGAACATTTCTTCATTTTTGTAATACATCAATCCTGCACCTTCATTTTTCCTAGAAACTCACACTACTGCTGCTCTGCTGTCATCCTTGCCAGCATCTCCTTCCAATTTACTTTGGCGAACTCCTCTCTCATATCACTGTAATTTCCTTTACTCCACTGAAATACTGCTACCTCAGACTTTACTTTCTCCCTATCAAATCTCAAGTTGAACTCAATCATATTGTGATCACTGGAAGTCAATTTACAACAGAGGGCTCAGAGTTCAAAGTAAATTTATTATCAAAGTACATATATTGTATGTCACCATATACTGCCTTGAGATTTTAGTAGTCATTCGTTAGATGAAAGAAATTCAACAGAATCAAGAAAACTACACTCACAACAAGTGATAAACAACAAAGTGCAAAAATGAAAAAAGTAAATAATTAGTATTTTAAATAGATTTGTCAAGTCCCTAAAGTGAGACATGCGATTGTGGAATCAGCTCAGTGTTGAGGTGATGGGAGTTAGCTTGATGGGTAGTAACTGTCCATGAATCCAGTGCTACGGAACCTAAGGCTCCTGTACTTCGTGACGGAAGCAGGGAGAACAGAGCATGGCCTATATGGTGGGGGTTTTTGAGGAAGAATGCTGCTTTCTTGTGGAAACGGCCCTTCTAGATGTACTCAATGGTGGAAGGGTTTCCCTGTGATAGACTGGGCTGTGGGCTTTTCCATTTTTGGGCATTAGTGCTTCCACACCAGGCCATGATAGAACCAGTCAGGACACTGTGCATCTATAGAGTTTTGTCAATGATGTACCTGTGCAAACTTCTAAATAAGTAGAGGCACTGCAGTGCCATCTTTGCAATGGCACTTATGTGATGGTCCCAGGACTGATCCTCTGAAATGGTAACGCCAAGGAATTGAAAGTTACTTATCCTTCGCCACCTCTGTTCCCCTCATGAGGTCTAGTTCATGGACCGCCGGTTTCCTTCCCTTGTAGTCAATAATCAGCCTTTTGAATTGGCTTTGGTTTTTCAATCTCCCTCCTTCTGCCAATTTGTCATCACCTTTGATCTGGCCAACGAAAGTGGTGTTTTCAGAAAATTTAACTATGATACTGGAGCTGAAATTAACCTCACAATTATAAGTACAAAGTGAGTAGAGCAGCCTCGTGATGCTCCTGTACTGATGGTGATTGTGGAGGAGATGTTACCAGTCCAAGCAGGAATGATAGCAGAGCAGCAATGGCAAGAGAAAATTGAGTATACATTTGCACAAGCTATTGAGGCCTAGGTCTTGGAGCTTATTAATCAGTTTTGAGGAGTGATAACCTTGAAAGCAGAGCTGTGGTCAATGAAGACCATCCTAATTCAATGAAGAGCATTCAGATATTCCTGGGCTGAGTGAAGAACCAACCAAATGGCAACTGCCGTTGACCATTTGTGATGGCCAGCAAATTGGAGTGGATCCAAGTCACTCCTTGAGCAGGTGTTGACGTATTTCGTGGTCAACCTGTCAAAGCGCTTCATCACAGGGGATGTAAGTGCTGCTGGATGATTATCACTGAGGCAGGTAACCAAGTTCTTCTGCCGGATACTAGGATGACTGAAGCAGTTGGGTACCTCAGACTTCCGAAGCTAGAGATTAAAGATATCAGTAAACACTCTAGCCTGATGATCATCACAGGTCTTCAGTACACGGCCACGCACACTATCTAGGCCAGAGGCTTTCCATAGGTTCACACTCTTTACGTTGTCACCATGAACCATTCATTTGCACTAATCATATATTTTGCTCTTCTCATAGTCTCGTCGACTCCCACCACAACATTACCACATACCTACACACCAGAGGCTACTTTGGCCAGTTAACCTACCAAGCCAACCACCTTTGGGACTTGAAAGGAAACCAGAGCACTCAGGGGAGACTGACGCTGTCAACGGAAGAACATGCAAACAGCACCAGAGTCAGGTCTGAACCTGTTCAAGGTAGCAACTCCATCAGCTGCACTACTGCTCCACCCTCTATTCTGTAGTTTGTAGGAGAATGAGCAGTGAAAAGTTTGACTCGGTGCTAGATTACCAGCTGAGGAGTGTCAGTGGCAGCCACTTAGAACTGAGAAAAACAGGGAATTTTTTTCTTTCAGAGGGGGGCAATTCACTGGAATGCTCTACCCCATTGAGGCTCTACCCCATCATGAAGGAGCAGGGAATTGGGGGCTTTGTGGAGCAAGCACATTCAAGGGGCAGAGGTCAGGGTGAGATCAACCATGAGCTTATTGAATGATGGGGCAGACTTGAGGACACGAGCACCCTACTACTGATCCTTTGCTCTAGAAAAAATTTTAAGAGGAATATCTCTCTGTGACTTCTGTTAGTGTCATCTAACTTAGTACAAACTGAGATCAAATCAGGGGCCTCCATCCTGTCAATCAGCTGGGTTAACCATCAGGGGACCTGCTGTATGAAGGGAGTGGGGTGCCGTGATCAGGAATTCAGTGTTGAAACACACTCTGCAGCATGTTAAAAATTAATGCCATATCTCAAATTTAGCAAGAAGCCAAAAAGAGACTCTGAATTTGCCAAGCTGACTAAATAATACATGAATCGTCACCAGACAAGAGTGTGAGTGGGCCATCATTGGAAGCAAAGCGTGAACTCCTCCTAAAGCGGTTTGTACGGCGTAGCTTCAGCATGATGAGTGTTGAATTTGGAATGCTGTGGGTCAGTGAGATACTTTCCAGCTTTCCTCTTCTACATGATTAGAGAAAAATATTTAAGATCGGCTGGGTTCCAGCTGCAGAAAGCTAGCATTCTCCACATCTCATTTCCAAGATCCTCAAGAGAATTTCAAACCTTGTTCACAGTTTTTATAATTCACATACATTGCCAATCTTCACCTTTCCCATTACCCCTTCAGTGGACATCTGTGGCACCTGTAGTCAGTGCTGCTGTCTCACAGCTCCTGTAAACAGGCTCAGTCCTGATCCATTGTTGTTGGTGTACAAACAGGCCCTTCAGCCCATCACATCTCTGCTGACCACCAGGCCTATCTATATTAACGTCGTGTGCCTGTATTAATTCCATATCCTTTTATGCCCAGCTTATTCAAGTATCTACCAGCTGCCTCTTGAAATGTTGTTGCTATTCCATCTCCACCACCTCCTCTGAAAGCTCATTCTACGCACCAACTACTCAATCTGAAAAATTACCGCTCAAGCCACATATAAACCTCCTAACTCTTAGTTTAAACTTAGTTTTATACAGAACAATCATAGGAAACAGACTCTGGATATCTACCCTATCTCTGCCTCTCAGAATATTAGACAGCTCAATTGATCCCCCCTTATGCCTCCTATCATCCAATCTGCTCTGATAATTCAAGACTTCCAATCCAGCCAACATTGTTGGGAATATTTTCTTCACCCTCTCTAGCTTTGTCACATCAGTGTGTTCACCAGAAATGAAAAGCTCGATGTTCAGTTTCACTAACACCTTCAACAGCTGTATCATGACATTCAACAACTCAGCCAATGAAGCCAAGCACCACATGCCTTCCTCACCAGCCTGTCTACCTGTACTCCATTTTCAGGGAACTATGTACTCACAGTTCGACAATACTCTACAGGGCTGTGGGAATTGTCTGTGTGAAATTTGCACCTTTCTCTATGTCTGTCCTGGTCAGGTTTAACTTCACAAAATCTATCACTTTGAGTGGTAAATTTGATTTGTCATTATTGACAAACCTTCTCAGTGTCCGCTCTACCTTCAATGTTGGTGTTATCTGCAAACCTGCTAATCATGACACCTATACTCTGTTCCAAATCTTTAACATATATGATAAACTCCATATATGGACATGCCATTGCCCAGAGGCCTCCAATGTGAAAAACAACCCTCCAGTGCCATCCTCTGCCTCCTATCACAAAGGCAATTTAATTTCCAATTAGCTAGCTACCCTTGGTGCTGTACAATCTAACCTTCTGGACCAGACATCCATGTAGGGCATTATCAAAGACCTTGCAGGAGTCTATGTAGATAATATCTACTGCCCTGCTCCCATCAATCCTTTAAAACACCCATTCATGAGATGCGATTTGCCACACACAAAGCCAGGATGACTGGCCCTAATCAGTACTTTTCAAATGTAAATAAATCCTGTCTAAAAATCTTTCACAATAACATTCCTGCCACTGATGCTCATCAGCCTGTGGTTGCCTGGCTGAGTTTGCATGTTCTCCGTGTGACTGTCTGGGTTTCCCACAACGCAGTCGCTTACTCCCACATCACCGTAAATTTCTCCCAGAATCAATCAAAAATGAAGAATTGATGAGTAAGTGCAAGTAAGAGAAGGTTGCAGGATACTGGGAAATAGGAGAGGGAAAAGACAATAGACAATAGACAATAGGTGCAGAAGTAGACCATTTGGCCCCTCGAATCTGATGTGTTGCTTGGATGTCCGGCATCTGTAGATTCATGTTGGAGACAGCTCTTCAGCTGTGGATATGGGACCTGCCTCCCTCTGTGTTGCTGTAGGTGTAAGATTTCACCTCAGTATGAAGGTAATGTGACCAGGATCATGATCAATAGTTCTGTACATCTTCCTTCCTCTATACATAGTAGTCACTTACATCTCATTGTCCGTACAACAATATAACCTACTTCACTTAGAACTGACCACTTTTAAATTCAGATCCTGAAGCTTAGTTTCTACAGTCACTGAGAGCCTAAGGAAAACGTGGCGAGATTGGTGAATTGATCTGATCTTGGAAAGGGCTGGCAGTGATATAGATGGCCAAATGGCCTCTTTCAATGTGGAATGATTCTTAGACTGAATCAGCCTCTACCATCACCTCCACTGAAATGCCAAACCACAGGGCCAGTGAAGTGTTATGCATTGAAATAGTTCTGCATGGAAGGAAAGGTGCTGGTCAGGTAGATATGGATCTGAACGTGCAGGGTGCTGGTAGCCAGTCAGGTAGATACGGATATGAACGTGTAGGGTGCTGGTAGCCAGTCAGGTAGATACGGATATGAACGTGCAGGGTGATGGTAGCCAGTCAGGTAGATATGGATATGAACGTGCAGGGTGCTGGTAGCCAGTCAGGTAGATATGGATATGAACGTGCAGGGTGCTGGTAGCCAGTCAGGTAGATATGGATCTGAACGTGCAGGGTGCTGGTAGCCAGTCAGGTAGATATGGATATGAACGTGCAGGGTGCTGGTAGCCAGTCAGGTAGATACGGATATGAACGTGCAGGGTGCTGGTAGCCAGTCAGGTAGATACGGATCTGAACGTGCAGGGTGCTGGTGGCCAGTCAGGTAGATACGGATATGAACGTGCAGGGTGCTGGTAGCCAGTCAGGTAGATACGGATATGAACGTGCAGGGTGCTGGTAGCCAGTCAGGTAGATACGGATCTGAACGTGCAGGGTGCTGGTGGCCAGTCAGGTAGATACGGATATGAACGTGCAGGGTGCTGGTAGCCAGTCAGGTAGATACGGATATGAACGTGCAGGGTGCTGGTGGCCAGTCAGGTAGATACGGATATGAACGTGCAGGGTGCTGGTAGCCAGTCAGGTAGATACGGATGTGAACGTGCAGGGTGCTGGTAGCCAGTCAGGTAGATACGGATGTGAACGTGCAGGGTGCTGGTAGCCAGTCAGGTAGATACGGATATGAACGTGTAGGGTGCTGGTAGCCAGTCAGGTAGATACGGATATGAACGTGCAGGGTGCTGGTAGCCAGTCAGGTAGATATGGATATGAACGTGTAGGGTGCTAGTGGCCAGTCAGGTAGATTTGGATATGAACGTGCAGGGTGCTGGTAGCCAGTCAGGTAGATATGGATATGAACGTGCAGGGTGCTGGTAGCCAGTCAGGTAGATATGGATATGAACGTGCAGGGTGCTGGTAGCCAGTCAGGTAGATATGGATATGAACGTGCAGGGTGCTGGTAGCCAGTCAGGTAGATATGGATATGAACGTGTAGGGTGCTGGTAGCCAGTCAGGTAGATACGGATATGAACGTGTAGGGTGCTAGTGGCCAGTCAGGTAGATTTGGATATGAACGTGCAGGGTGCTGGTAGCCAGTCAGGTAGGTACTGATAGGAACGTGCACAGGGC
Organism: Hypanus sabinus; assembly: GCF_030144855.1. Taxonomy (NCBI): domain Eukaryota; kingdom Metazoa; phylum Chordata; class Chondrichthyes; order Myliobatiformes; family Dasyatidae; genus Hypanus; species Hypanus sabinus. The sequence continues at coordinate 2,963,719 of NC_082732.1, read as the reverse complement.
ACTCCTGAGAGCAGTTGTGTGTTAGTGTACTCTTTCAGTTAAGAAGTTAAATACCCGGGATAGAAGCCAAGCCCAGCCAGACAAAAACATGACTTATGGCTTTATCTTTTCGTTACGGGTTTTCAATGCACCTAAATCTAGGTAACTCCTGGGTCATTGTCTAAATCATAATAAATTCTTCCTGTTTGGCAGGTTCACTCACTCACCAGGAGGATTTGTCGACTGAGAGATGTGAAAAGTGCAAACAGAACATTGTATGTTAAAACACCTGCAAGGCCAATTCACATTGTAGCCTCTGATGAAATAAACTTCACCTCAGCACATTGTCAAAAACTCCCCAGGGCAAGGGAGCTCACAGAAATCTATTAGCTAATGTCATTCTTCAGAAATTTAACAACCCAAACAAGAAAATGTGTTTTAAAATATAAACCTTCAGGGTAATTTGTGCTGTGCAAATTGTGAATGTCAGTAGAAATAATTGTGCAAGAAGTAGTAAAGGCATCTCGGAGAGAAGCCGTTCTTTTTTGAACTGATCGGGGAAAAGAGGCTAGACCAGGCATGTGCAAACTACGGCCCGCGGGCCATATGCGGCCCGTTAAGCTTTTTAATCCGGCCCGCAGAACTTGATGAAATTATATTAATAAACCTTGTTAACGTTTTTTCCCCACAATTCTGGCATTTTCCCAATAGATGACGCACTCTATATACATTTGTGGCGACCCATTTCCTGGCACATCCGAACCGGCTCACAATTAGCCAGCATTCCGGCTAAGGGAGATAGCCTGCGGGGATTTGCGAGCACAGAGCTTTGGAGCCTCTGCGCCACAGGGGGCAGGTTGAGGGAGGCTTAAAAGTGAGGCTGGGGATTTCGAATAAAGTTTTTTTCTTCGACTGCAGTTACCGACTCCGTGTCGTAATTTTAGCGCTGCATGTAGCACACCGCTACACATTGACCTTTGTTGAGGTGCAGCGTATTACTCCACATTTGCGCTTTACTCTTTGTTCAGCTCGACCTATTTGTGTGAACAGGCGTTCAGCGTCATGAACATCAACAAAGCCAGCCACAGATCCAAGTTAACTGACCAACACCTCAGATCCATCCTGAGAATCGCCACAACAAAACTAAATCCAGACTTTGATGCACTGGCTAAAAAGGGAGACCAACAACACTGTTCCCACTGAAAGTAAAAATAAGTTTCTTTGTTGTGTTATGTAAAAATGCATTTGAAAATATTTTTTTCAATAAGCCTTACATGTTACATGTCATTTCTGTTAAGTGATGGACATGAGTAGTGCGCAGGTGCACGTACGTTCTCAAAATAAAAAAATGCGCTCCAGATCAAATAACGCGCTCCGCATACTGGCGCGCTGTCACGGTTCTGTCCTTGTGCTGGTCATTGTTGAGTTTTGGCACAGGGGACATTTGAATAAGAAGGAGCAGGACAAGTAGACCTGCATCTCCTACCGTTTTTGAAATAAAGACAGGCAGGAGGAGAGTGATGATGATAATATCTTGAAGGATAACAGAATTTTCAGTGCTTTAAAATAATAACTGTTACTATTAAAAAAAGCTGTATTTTATTCATTTAATTTTCAGTGTTTTAAAAGTAATTTCAATAAATAGCTAAATACCATGGGACTTCAAAGACAGATATTTTGTTGTAATGCATTTGTTCATTTTCAATTGAAATTAAAGCACATGTTTTCTACATATCCCATGATATTTTATTTTCTCTTATGAGGTGTATTACCAAAACACTCCGTCCATCTGCTCCTGGTCCGGCCCCCCTGTCAAATTTTAGAACCCTTTGTGGCCCACAAGTCAAAAAGTTTGCCCACCCCGGGCTAGACGGTGCAGGCACGTGACTAAGCACGCCAAAGGTTTAAAAAGGAGAGGAATTTTTCAACAGTCTTCCAAATCGAAGCAAGAGGAGGAGAGGGAAGAAGTAAAGGCATCTTGGAAAGAAGCCTTTTTTTTTAAACTGATCGGGGAAAAGAGGCTAGACTGCGCAGGTGCGTGACATAGCGCGCCAAAGGTTTAAAAAAAAAGACCACCATATACAGCGGTCATCACCATAGTGGCCATTATCGGAGTGGACTGAAGCAGAGTGGGACAGCTTTGGCTCAACAAGCTTCGGCAAGAATAAGCAGAGGCGAGGTTTGAACTGGGCAAGCGGAAGGAAGTCAGCGGGAGAATTTAAAAAGTGAGCAGAGGCTGAGGATGGGCTTCACTCCAAGTGAGGTAAGGCTGGGTAAGTTCCTTTAATTAATTTAATTACCTTAGGAGTAGGTAATGGAGGCAGCATTTAGGGCAGTTGAGTGCTCCGTTTGCAGTATGTGTGAAGTTAGGGCGAGCACAATTGTCCCTGATAACTACACCTGTAAAAGGTGCATCCAGCTGCAGCTCCTGACAAACCGAGTTAGGGAACTGGAGCTGGAGCTGGATGAACTTCAGATCATTCAGGAGGTAGAGGCAGAAATAGACAGGAGTTACAGGGAGATAGTCAATCCTCAGAGTCAGGAGACAGGTGACTTTCAGGAGAGGGAAGGGGATTAGATAGAATGAGCAGAGCAGCCCTGTGGCCGTTCCCATCAATAATAAGTATACCATTTTGGGACGACCTACCAGGGACAAGTTGCAGTGGTTGTGTCTCTGGCACCAAGACTGGACCCTCAGCTCAGAAGGGAAGGAGGGAAAAGAGGAGAGCAGTAGTGATAGGGGATTCGATACTTAGGGGGACAGATAGGAGGTTCTGTGGAAGAGATCAAGAATCCCGGATGGTCTGTTGCTTCCCTGATGCCAGGGTCCACGATATCTCGGATTCAGTTCTCAGTATTCTCAAGAGGGAGGGTGAACAGCTGGATGTCGTGGTCCATGTAGGAACCAATGACGTGGGTAGGAAGAGTGAGGAGGTCCTGAAAGGTGAGTTTAGGAAGTTAGGCACCAAGTTAAAGGACAGGACCTCCAGGGTAGTAATCTCAGGATTGCTACCAGTGCAACACACACGAAATGCTGGTGGAACACAGTAGGCCAGGCAGCATCTATAAGGAGAAGCGCTTCATCAGTCTTGATGAAGGGTCTCAGCCCAAAACGTCAACAGCGCTTCTCCCTGTAGATGTGTTGCTTGAATTTCCAGCATCTGCAGATTTCCTCGAGATTGCTACCAGTACCTCGTGCAGGTGGGTTTAGAAATAGTAAGATAGCGCAGATCAACATGTGGCTGAAGACATGTTGTAGGAGGGAGGACTTCAGATTTATAGATAATTCGGCAGTTTTCCAGGGAAGGTGGGACCTGTTCTGGCGGGATGGTTCACATCTGAACTAGAGGGGGACAAATATTCTTGCAGGTAGGTTTGCTAGAGAGGCTCCAGTGGATTTAAACTAGATCCAAGCGGGGAGGGGAACCAGAGTGTCGGAACAGATGTATGGAAGAAAGAAGAAAAAGAAGATAGTAAAGTTGTTTGCACTGTTAGAGATAAACAGAGAGTAAGAGGTAGAGAATTTCTTAAATGCAATTATTTTAAAGCTAGGAGCATTGTAAGAAAGGTGGATGAGCTTAGAGCATTGACTGATACCTGGAAATATGATGTTGTAGCTATTAGTGAAACATGGTTGCAGGAGGGGTGTGATTGGCAACAAAATATTCCTGGATTTCATTGCTTCAGGTGTGATAGAATCGGAGGGACAAGAGGGGAAGGTGTTGCGTTGCTTGTCAGAGAAAATATTACAACGGTACTCTGGCAGGATAGATTAGAGGGCTCGTTTAGAGAGGCTATTTGGGTGGAATTGAGGAATGGGAAAGGTGCAGTAACACTTATAGGGTGTATTATAGACCACCTAATGGGGAGCAAGAATTGGAGGAGCAAATTTGTAAGGAGATAGCAAATATTTGTAGTAAGCACAAGGTTGTGATTGTGGGACACTTTAATTTTCAACACATAGACTGGGAAGCCCATACTGTAAAAGGGCTGGATGGTTTGGAGTTTGTAAAATGTGTGCAGGATAGTTTTTTGCAGCAATACATAGAGGTACCAACTAGAGAAGAGGCACTGTTGGATCTTCTGTTAGGGAATGAAATAGGTCAGGTGACGGAGGTATGTGTTCGGGAGCACTTCAGGTCCAATAATCACAATGCCATTAGTTTCAATATAATTATGGAGAAGGATAGGGCTGGACGCAGGGTTGAGATTTTTGATTGGAGAAAGGCTAACTTTGAGGAGATGCAAAAGGATTTAGAAAGAATAGATTGGGACAGTTTGTCTTATGGGAAGGATGTAATAGAGAAATGGAGGTCATTTAAGGGTGAAATTTTGAGGGTACAGAATCTTTATTTTCCTGTTAGGTTGAAAGGAAAGGTTAAAACCTTAGAAACACGGATGGTGCCGGAGGATTGGCGTATTGCTCCTGTGGTTCCATTGTTTAAAAAGGGTTCTAAGAGTAAACCTAGCAATTATAGACCTGTAAGTTTGACGTCAGTGGTGGGTAAATTAATGGAAAGTACTCTTGGTGATGGTATATATAATTATCTGGATAGACAGGGTCTGATTAGGAACAGACAACATGGATTTGTGCGTGGAAGGTCATGTTTGACAAATCTTATTGAATTTTTTGAAGAGGTTACTAGAAAACTAGGTTACTAGGAAGAGGTTACTTGACGAGGGTAAAGCAGTGGATGTTGTCTATATGGACTTCAGTAAAGGCCTTTGACAAGGTTCCGCATGGAAGGTTATTTAGGAAGGTTCAATCATTAGGTATTAATATTGAAGTAGTAAAATGGATTCAACGGTGGCTGGATGGGGGATGCCAGAGAGGAATGGTGGATAACTGTTTGTCAGGTTGGAGGCTGGTTGAGTGGTGTGCCTCAGGGTTCTGTACTTGGTCCAGTGTTGTTGTCATATACATTAATGATCTGGATGATGGGGTGGTAAATTGGATTAGTAAGTATGCAGATGATACTGAGATAGGTGGCATTGTGGATAATGAAGTAGGTTTTCAAAGCTTGCAGAGAGATTTAGAACAGTTAGAAGAGTGGGCTGAAAGACAGCAGATGGAGTTTAATGCTGATAAGTGTGAGATGCTACATTGATTGGGGGAGATTGATGCAAGTGCGAGGGAGTCGTGTGACAGGAAAATAACTAGGCATTGGGACCAATGTGATTACTATCAGAGCTCGCATGAAATTGATGGACTAAATGGCCTCCTTCTACAATACATTAATATAATTTGAAAATAAATTGTGACAGGTGCTGAGATTAATGTCTACTGCTTTATTTTCATGCTTGGCGCTCATACAGTGAGACTGTGTCAAAATGACACTTACCTGATCCATACCACAGTGACTGACTGGTCTCCTGAGATCTTGAGGAATTCAGATTCAAGCTGCAGAGAGATGACATTATTAGTGGTAAAGACAATATTACCAAGTCTGATGCTGCCTTTACTTAAAACATCGAATTCAGAGAGTTATCCAATCACATGTGTGATAGCATGCTCTTACAACTGGCATATTGACTACTGGCAAGCTGCTCAGGAATTGCACTCAGTGCAAAGTCCAGATCAACACTCTGCACTGATTGTCACAAACTGGGTCCTAGTTATCCTGGGCAATGAACGGGCTGCCACGAGGCTACATCAGCCGATCTACCAGCCAATGTAATCAAGAAAAGCACAACATATTTTAGAAAACAAATGCCACTGAAATTCCCAGCCTTTGCATCAAGTGCCTATCCTCCAACATACCAGGTAAGTTAGCAGCAAACTGGCTGGTAGTGAATGCTGTGCTGTTATTTATGAAGGTCGGCAAAGATAAACCTAGGCCTATTGACCAGTAAGTCTAATACCTGTGGCAGGGAAGTTACAGGAGTCATTTGAGTGATAAGATGTACATGCATTTAGAAACACGGATTGATTAGGGGTAGCCAGCATGGATTTGTAAATGAGCGATCACGTCTTATGAACTTTTTTGAATTTGAGTTTGTTGATAATATGACAAAACAAAACGTGATGAGGCAGGTTTGCAGCCATGGTTTATATGGCATTTAGTACAGTCTTTTCCACATAGTGGGTCACTCTGGACGGTGAAAGAACATGGGATCCAGAAGAGCTGGCTGACTGGATACACAACCAGCTCAATAGTAGAAAGACCGTATGACCTGAAGATGTTGGAGCAGAATTAGCCCATTTGGTCTCTCCATCATGGCTGAGGTATTATCCATCTCAATCCCATTCTCCTGCCCTTTCCCCATAACCGGCTGATCAAGAACCTATTAAATTCTGCTTTAAATATACTCATTGACTTGGCCTCCAAGATGTCTGTGGCACTTGATTTCACAGATTCACCATTCTCTGGCTGAATAAATACCTCCTCATCTCTGTTCTAAGTGGACGTGCTTCTATTCTGAGGCTGTGCCCTCTGGTCCTAGACTTCCACACTATAGGAAACATCTTCTCCACTTCCACTCTATCCAAGGCTTACAATATTCAATAGGTTTCAATGAGATCCCCCCTCAGTCTTCTAAACTCCAGTGAGTACAAACACAGAGCCATCAAATATCCCTCATATTACTCATATATCCCTTTGATTACTGGAATTATCCGCGTGAACCTCCTCTGCACCCTTTTCGATGGCAGCACATCTTTTCTTAGATAAGAGGCCCAAAACTGCTCACATTACTCCAACTGCAGTCTGACCAATGCCTTATAAAACCTCAGCATCAAATCCTTGCTTTTATCTTCTAGTCCTCCGGAAACAAATGCTAACATTGCATTTGCCTTCCTTACAAACAACTCAACCTGCAAGTTAACCTTTAGGGAATTGTTCACAAAGACTCGCAAGTCCCATTACACCTCTGATTTTTGAATTTTCTCCCCATTTAGAAAATAGTCTATGCCTTTATTCCTTCCACCAAAGTGCATTACCATACACTTCCCAACCAGGTTCCACCAGGCACGTTTTTCCCCCAATCTATTCAAGTCCTTCTGCAGACTCCCTTCAACAGTACCTGCCCCTCCAACTATCTTTGCAAACTTGGCCAGAAAGCCATCAATTTCATCATCCAAATTGTTGACATTTAATGTGAAAAGAAGTGGCCACAACAGTGATTCCTGTGGGTCACAAAGAGTCTCCGGCTAAAGACCAGAATAGGGCCCATTTATTCCCACTCTTTGCTTCCTGCCAACCAGCCACTCATCTATCCCTGTTAGTGTCTTTCCTGGGCTCTTATCATTTAAAACAGCCTCATGTGCAGGACCTTGTCAAAGGTCTTCTGAAAATCCAAGTCAATAATGTTAAACTGACTCTCCTTTGTCTATCCTGCCCATAATTTCCTCAAAGAAATCCAACAGACTTGTCAGGAAAGATTTCCTCTTAAGGAAACCATACTGACTTTCAGAAACAAGAACAAATCTGCAGATGCTGGAAATCCAAGCAACACACACAAAATGCTGGGGGAATTCAGCAGACCAGACAGCATCTATTGAAAAGAGTAAACAGTTGATGTTTCAGGCTGAGATCCTTCATCAGGACTGGAGAAAAAAAGATGAGAAGTCAGAGTAAGAAGGTGGAGGAGGAGAGGGAGAAATACAAGGTAGTAGGTGATAGGTGAAACCAGGGGAGTGGGAAGAATGCAGTGGAGAGCTGGAAGGTCGATTGGTGAAAGAGACAAAGGGCTGGAAAGAGGGAATCTGATAGGAGAGGACAGAAGGTCATGGAAGAAAGGAAAGGGGGAAGAGAACCAGAGGAAGATGAAGATCAGGTAAGAAGATAAGTTGACCGAGGAAAACAGGAATGGTGGGTGGGGGGGAGGGATTGTGAAGGTGGGGCTGCAGAACTACTGGAAGTTTGAGAGATCAATATTCATGCCATCAGGTTGGAGGCTACCCAGATGGAATACAAGTTGTTGCTCCTCCAGCCTGAGTGTGGCCTCATCACAGCACTAGAGGAGGCCACAGGCTAATGTCAGAATGGGAAGTGGTCACTGAGAGTTCCTGCTTTTTCTGGCAGAAGGAGCAGTCTCCCAGTCTATGCCAGGTCTCACTGATATACAGGAGACATACTGCCTTTCGCCTACTTTATCACGCACCTCCAAGTACCCTGAAACCTCATCCTCAATAATGGACTCCAACATCTTCCCAACCACTGAAGTCAAGCTAACTAGCCTATAATTTTCTTTCTTCTGCTTCTCTCCTTTCTTAAGGAGTGGAGTGTCATTTTCAATTTTCCAATCCTCCAGATACATTCCAGAATCTACTGATTTTTTTAAACATTATTACTAATGCCTTCACAAACTCTTCAGCTACCTCTTTCAGAAGCCTGGGGTGTAGCCCATCTGATCTAGTGACTTATCTACCATCTTTTATATTATTGGCTAGCTTACCTTCATATTTCATCTTTTCTTTCCTGATGGTTCTTTTTTGGTTGCCTTCTATTGGTTTTTAAAAGCTTCCCAAATCCTCTAACTTCCCACTAAGTTTTGCTTATTATATGCCTTCACTTTCCCTTTTATGCTGACATCCCTTGTCAGCCACAGTTGCCTTAGCCTCCCTTTAGAATGCTTCTTCATCTTTGGGATGTACTGTATCTATGCTGCACCTTGCAAATTTAGTTCAGAAACTCCAGCCATTGCTGTTCTGCCATCATCCCTGCTGGTGGCCCCTTCCAATCAACTTCGGCCAGCTAGTTGTACAGGACAGTGGTGACACTGTAATTAAGAGTATTGTGTATATTGGTCATTCTGCAATAGGAACAATGCTATTAAACTAGAAAGAATGTAGAAAAGATTTACAAGCCAGAGCTTGAGTAATTGAGTTGGTGGGGGATTTTTCACTGACTAGAACTTTACTCTCCGGAGTAAAGGAATAAAAGCAATGTTATATACATGTATAATAACATCAAGAGGAGCATGGATCGGGAAAATGCAGTCATCTTTTCCCCAGGATTAGAAATCAAGAATGAGAGAGAATAGGTTTCAGGTGGGGGGGGGGGGTGGGGGGAGAAGGACAACTAATTGGAGCTAGAGAGGCTACTATTTTATTACACAAACAATGTTATCTATGTGGAATGAGCTGCCAGAGAAAATGGTTCAGGCAGGTACAATAAAAACTTTTAAAAGACAGTTGGACAGCTACATGGATAGGAAAGGTTTAGAGGGCTGTCGAACAAATACTAGCAACTGGGACTATCTTGGATGGGACATCTTGGTCAGCATGGGACAGTTGGGCTGAAAGGTTAATGAACAACTTAAACATCTCATTCTCTGTAACATGGAGAATGATGCTATTAATCACAGCAGGTTACTAAACAGGACACACACAGCATGTTATCCTAAAGTATTAGCAAGAACTTTACACTGACCAGAAAAAGACAATGACCTGGTGATTAAAGAACTAACGGAATTTACAGCACAGGCTGGCCATTTCAACCAACTATTCCTCTGCACAATTAGTGTTTATTTGTCCAATGTTACCTTCCACTTCCTTTCCAATCACATTTCTCCTCAAATGCATTGTTCCTAATCACTTCAGATCCTCCCACGTTGTAAGAAAGTTCCACATTCTCATTACCGATAAACAAACAAGTTTCACCTTATTCCTGACAGAACATTTGCTTCATAGCACTGTTACGTTTTTGATGCTGTAACAACCTATTAGCCTACTCCAAGATCAATCTAACCCTTCCTTCCTACATAGCTCATAACCTTCCACTTTTCTTTGATCCATGTGTCCACCAAAAAGTCTCCTAAATGTATGAGCCTCTGTCACCACCCCTGGCAGTGCATTCCAGGTCCTACCACTTTGTGTAAAAATCCTACCTCCGACATCTCCCTTAAACTTTCCTCCAATCAACATAAAAGGATAACCCTTAGTATTAACCATTGTCACCCTGGGAAAAAGGCACTTGCTTGTCCACTCTAAGTCTCTTATCAAGCTGTGTCTCAGTCGCTTTCCAGCAGAGAGAAAAGCCCTAGTTTTATGATTCCATCATATTTTCGTGGAGCAGAGTTCTGGAAATACTGCTGCTGGGGCCACCTCCAGACCTCTCTTAATAATTCCAATGCCCTAATATCACTTGGAGTAATGTGAGCAGGCTTGGGCCTGTTATCCAAGAACAGATATGCTGAAACTGGAGAGAGTTCAAAGGAATTTCACAAAAATGATTCCAGGATTGAATGACTTGTCATATGAAGAGTGTCTGATGGCATTCGGCCTGTATTCACTAGAATTCAGAAGAATTAGCGGTGACCTCATTGAAATCTATTGAATGGTGAAAGGCCTTGATAGAGTGAATGTGAATAATTCCTATGTTGGGAGAGTCTTAGACCAGAGGATACAACCTCAGAATAGAGGGGCATCCTTTTAGGACTCAGATGAGGATGAATTTCTTTAGCCAGGGAGTGATGAACCTGTGGAATTCTTTGCCACACACAACTGTGGAGGTCCAGTCTTTATGCATATTTAAGGCAAAGGCTGATAGATTCTTGATTGGTCAGGGCATGAAGGGATACGGGGATTGGACTGAGGAAAATTGGATCAACCGTGATGAAATGGCAGAGCAGACTCGATCGGCCAAATGGCTTAATTCTGATCTTATGTTTCTTCCAATAGGCCATTCAGCCTATCAAGCTTATACTGCCTCTCAGTGCTATCCCACTTCTTTTCCTTGCAACCTATTCCCTTCCTACTTGGTTTTCCTGTCACTCTGACTTACGGCAAACAACTGACCACTTGTGCATCTTCGGGATGCAAGAGGAAATCAAAGCACACAGAGGAAACTACTGTACATGCAAACACAGCAAGAAGAAGCAGTCTCCACGCAGACAGGATCCCTGGTCGGGAATGAAGACGGATTGCTGGAGCTGTGAAACTCAGCAGTCCTCAGCCTGTCCTTTTCTGGGGAAGGCCCCAGTACGTCTGTTTTTTCCTGAATATTCATAGAATTAGCACAGCTTGGATTGATAATCCATGATCCTGCTCTACTCACCGTGTCTATGATTCCTTCAGATATTTCTCTGAAATACGCAGACTCAAAATTTTCCAGTTCAGGAGTGTACTTGATTGAATTTGTGAAGTTCACCAACACCCTGTAGTAAACTGGAAAGAGAAAAACAAGAACCTTTATTGATCAATAAATCAAAGACGTTGGCCATACCATGACCAAACTGCTTATGAGCCAGACCAGCCTCAGATATACCAATTATCAAAGTCCTGGTACAGACACAACATTTACAGGGCTTAAGGAGGTTGTGCAACTCCACACTGACATACCAGAGGACAGGGTGTAACTGAGGTTGCCAGTGCCGACCAGCAACTAAGCCAGATCTTTCTCAATCATTATGGAGGGAGAAACAGCAGGAAAGTGAAAAGCAAGATCCAAAAATGTGCAATGAAAGAATTGCCCAAGTAAGTCATTTTCAATGGTGTCATGGGTCACTTCGGTGTTGGGGAAGTGGGTGGAAGAACGGCTCTGCTCCTCCTCCAAAGGAGCCAGACTGCAAAGCCCAGGCTGAAAAAGGAACTTGTTTCAGCCCTATAAGAGGAAAATTATTTAATTATGGGTTCAAACTCATATATCAACATCCTAGCCCATTCTTACCATCTTCCCCACCCTTCAAGTCAGATCTATTTTAAGCCTCTTTCAGTACTTTTTGTGATTACCTTAAAATTGTATCTCTTCTTCACTAGAAATCATTTAGCACGGAAAGTATCGTCAACCCAGTAACTCCCCTCTGAAACATCACATGAACTTCACCCCATTGGGCTTCTGTAAGCTTTCTGTTCAATTATGGAACGTTCTTTGTCGACCAATTGCTCAGTTGTGAAGAAGATCATGAAATATGTTTCTAATGTAAATGTACGTTTCTAAGAGTGGTGGGTGCCTGGAACATGGTGCCAGAGGTTGTAGTGGAGGCAAATACAATAGAGGCTCATGAGTGAGCACATGAATGCACTAAGTGGAGGGATATGGACCTTGTGTAGGCAGAAAGCTTTAGTTTAATTAATCATTTAATTACTGATTTAAAATTAGTTTGTTAGGTCAAATGGCCTGTTCCTATGCTGAGCTGTTCAAAGTTAAAAGATCCTCTGTGTTATAGGCTGGGCCCCATGAGGACTCAGTAGATTAACAATGTCCTTAGATTACAAAATGCTTCAAGATGCCTCTCGACTGGAATTGGTTTATTATATCACATGTACCAAGATACACTGGAAATTGTTCATACAAATCAAACTGTTAGAGAGTACACTGAGGTAGAACAGAGTAAAACAAGAACGCAGAATAAAGCGAAAATGCAGAGCAGGTGCAAAATCATAATGAGATGCATTGCGAAAGCAAGAATCTATGACTCTCGATACAGCAGGGTGAAGCTGTCCCTGAGCCTGGCGGTACACACCTTCAGGCTTTTGCATCTCCTGCCCAAAGGACAAGGGGAGAAGAGAGAATGTCTGGGGTGGGTGGGGTCTTTGATTATGCTAGCTGCTTTACCGCTGCAGCAGGAAGTATGGACAGTGTCTGCAGAGGGGAATTGATTTCCGTGATGTCCTGAACCGCATCAAAACTCCCTGGAATTGCTTGTGGTCAGAGTGCAGAGCAGTTGCCATATGAAGCCATCAGGGAGTCCATTTTAATTGTATCAGCGACAGTAAAAAGAGCTTATGCCAGTCACATAGTCTGGTACCACCCACTGGAGCCCAGTACTGTGGAGAGGCTGCCTAACCAACAGCTGCCGGTTTGTGCTGACACTTACCAGCAGCTGTGGTTCACAGGCTTGCTGAGCCTCTAAAGATAACAATTGTACCTTTCTAGGAATGTAGACTTATTCTGCTATTTTACATTTTACTCTCATACTTTTCAAGACACAGAAGTAAACAATAAGGCTCAATGCGCACGCATTCATTACTACTACATTCCCTGCTTACTTGTTCCTCTTCCTACAGTGTTGAATCCCCACCATTCGCCACTACATTCAGGATCATTTACCGAATTCGGTCATGCTACACACCCTAACAGTTTTGGTGAATGAGAAGAAAGCAAAATACCCATGAGTTCACACAAATAACTTTCAGACTCCACACAGACAGCACTGTGGACAGCACTAACCTGGGTGCCTGGGATTGTAAAGCAGAAACTCTCACAGTCACGTCACTCTGTTACCCCGAGACCAATGGATTAGCTGGATTTACGTGCTGGTTTTCCTGCCTCCAACCATGACAGAGAAGAACTCTTCTGTCAGCAGAAATGTATTCTCTTACTCCTGGCAGCATTAAGACATTCCCTCTTCTCCCCTCTCCCATCGGGTAGGTGATACAAAAGCCTGAAAGCACGTAATACCAGGCTCAAGAACAACTTCTACCCCACTGTCATCAGACACCTAAGTGGACCGCTTGTACGATAATAGGGACTCCTGGCCCCACAACTGACTTCGTTATAATACTGCACTTTATTATTTACCTGCACTGGACTTTTTCAGTAGCTTTTACACTTCATTCTGTTATTACTGGAACTTATTCTAGCTCAAGCTAGAATACCGGAAGAAGAAATTGACATTCATGCCATCAGGTTGGGAGCTACCCAGGTGGAATATAAGGTACCATTCCTCCACCCTGAAGGTGGCCTCATCTTGGCACAGGAGGGCCAACATGGCAAAATGAGAATGTGAATCAGAATTAAAATATTTAGCCACTACCTAAATCATAGAAAAATAATGTGAAAAGTAGTGGTCCCAATTCTGACCCCTGAGGAACACCACTAGTCACATTAACGTATGGTGAAAACTGCTGATAAAACAATACAAAATATATACAATATTTGTTTCTTTCTTGGCATCACATTTACATCATAAATACTTGTAAAAGTAAAACTACAACAAACTTCATTACATTAAAGTCTCATTAAAGTACAACATACGGTCAGAATCTACCAACACAATAAACAACTTTAAATACAGTTCAACACAAACTAACCAGCAACTCTTTCAATAGTACAAGAAAATAAACTTTATCAACCGTCATTTCTTTTAACAGAATCAGCGTTAACATTTTTACTTCAACATATCGACTGTCTTATGAGCTTACAGCATTGCTTCTATGATGTTTCTTAGTGCATAGAATGGAACTTTTCTCGCTCTGAACCTGCACACTCAAGCCCCCGCCTTCCCGTTTCTCCAAACCGGTATTTACCCACAAGACGCGGCGAAACTGGGTGTGATGTCATTGCATGCCGCGATACATCACAGATAATGAATTTACCTTCAACAACTGCAACGTAGTTATCAACCTTAACTTTAACTAGAAAGTAATTACAAACTAATTACTAAAGTGAAAATGTAATAAAGGTAGATAAGTGCCTTAAGGACAACACAATGGACTTCAACACTTCCCCAACCACTGAGGCGAGGTGAACTGGCCTTTCATTTCCTTTTTATTTCATTTCCTCCTTTTCTTAAAGAGCGGAGTCACATCTGCAATTTTCCAGTTCTCTGGAACCATGCCAGAATCAAGTGATTCTTGAACGATCATAACCAAAGCATTTGTTATCTCTTCAGCAACCTCCTTCTGGACTCTGGGATGTAGTCCATCTGGTCCAGGTAACTTATCCACTTTAAGACCTTTCAGTTTGCCTGGCACTTTTTCCTTTGTAATAGCAATGGCACTCACAGGCCTCTGGCACACTTGTGGACATCACTAAGTCGTGATTGAAAGGTAGCGATAGTAGCTTAACATCAAAAAACACTCTGTCTTCCACAGTGAAGACAGATGCAAAGTATCCATTAAGTTCATCTGCCATTTCTTTGTCCCCCATTACTACCTCACCAGCAACATCTTCCAGTGGTCCAATATCAATTCTCACCTCCCTTTTACTTTTTATATAACTGAAAAATCTTTTGGTATCTTGTTTCATATTATTAGCTAGTCTGCCATCATATTTCAACTTTTCTCTTCTTATAGCCTTTTAGTTGCCTTGTATTGTATTTTAAAAGCTTCCCATTCATCCAATTTCTCACTCACTTTTGCTACCTTATTTGCCCTTTCCTTGGTTTTTATGCAGTCTTTAACTTCCCTTGTCAGCCACGGTTGCCTAGCCCTGCCATTTGAGAACAACATCCTCTATGGGAAATATCTATCCTGCACCTTGTAAACTATTCCCAAAGACTGCAAGCATCTCTACTCTGCCGTCATGGTATTAGGGGCAGAGTACTGACATGGATTGAAAATTGGCTGGCTGACAGGAAACAAAGAGTAGTGATTAATGGGTCCCATTCAGAATGGTAGGCTGTGACCAGTGGGGTACCGCAAGGGTTCGGTGCTGGGACCACAGCTGTTTACAATATACATTAATGATTTAGATCGGGGGTCGGCAACCCGCGGCTCCGGAGCCACATGTGGCTCTTTTACGTCTGTGCTGCGGCTCCCTGTTGCTTTGGGAAATAATTGGTTGTGGCGACCCTTTTCCTGGCACATCCGAACCGACTCACAATTAGATAGCCTATGGGGGTTTGCGAGCACAGAGCTTTGGAGCCTCTGCGCCATGGGGGGGCAGGTTGAGGGAGGCTTAAAAGTGAGGCTGAAGATTTCGAATAAAGTTTTTTCCTTCGACTGCAGTTACCGACTCCGTGTCGTAATTTTAGCGCTGCGTGTAGCACACCGCTACATGGTCAGTATTTAATTAAAATGTATTTTATGTTAGTTTGTTAGTTTTTGAAATGTAAATCTAAATTTGAAGATTATGGTGATCTTGTACAATCTAAATAAGACGTTGTGGCGACCCATTTCCTGACACATCCGAACCGGCTCACAATTAGCCAGCGTTCAGGCTAAGGGAGATAGCCTACGGGGGTTTGTGAGTACGTGTCTTTTGCAGCATCCGCGCCCATGGGGGGCGGGTTGAGGGAGGCTTAAAAGCAAGGCTGTTTAGTTCGAATAAAGCTATCTTTGACTGCAGTTTACTGACTGCGTGTAGCACACCACTACAACGTGTTTTTATCGCTGGCTGTCCAGAGGGGAGGTGCTGAAACGCTTTGTCGCGTGTCTGGAAGAAGTGAAAACTTTCCTGAGCAGCAAAGGGCTCAACTTTCCTGAGCTGGAACAGCCAGAGTGGCTGGAAAAGCTACACTTCATGGTAGACATGACAGCACACGCTGAACACAGCTCTTCAACGGGGTAAGGACGAACAGCCCTGCACATGTTGGAGGATGTTTTGGCATTCGAGCGCAAGTTGACGTTGCTTGCCAGAGATTTACAGAAAGGCACATTGTCTCACTTCCCCAATTTGAGAGAGTTCAAACAAGGTCACGACATGATAAATTCGGAGTATTTACATTCTGCAATCATCACAATGCAAACATCGTTTGGGAAACGCTTCTGTGAGTTCAGAGAGGAAAAAAACACATTATCCTTCCCGGTCACTCCCCTAAGCATCGATCCATCCCTACTGAATACGACTGCATTGTCAGGTGTGAGTCAACCTGAACAAGTATGATAAATATTTTAATTGCCTATTATTTTACTACTACTACTACTACTACTACTATTATTATTATTATTATTATTATTTTAATATTACATATTATTCATATGTTTTCATTGTTCAGTGAAATAGTCCTTTTATTTTTCAGGTTGACAGCTGGCTGACGTTATTTTTGGTTTGCTGCTGGCGGCAAACTTAAGTTTGGCGTTTTTCATAAATACAAGTAGGACTCAAATAGACGTTGAGTATTTTACTTAAAAGTAACCTTCAACCCAACGTCTTTTTTTCAGAGTTCAAAATGTTTTTGTTGCATGCAGAAATGTAATTTCGTTTTCTCTGCAGGAGTTCATCAATTTCATAAATGCAACACATTATAGTTTGTTTATACATAGCATAAAGGCAAAACAAAACGTTGTATGCAGTGTTATTTCATTTTAAATGTCAAACAGGTTTTGCGGCTCCCAGTGTTTTCTTTTCTGTGGGAAACGGGTCCAAGTGGCTCTTTCAGTGGTAAAGGTTGCTGACCCCTGATTTAGATGAAGGGATTAAAAGTAACATTAGCAAATTTGCTGATGACACAAAGCTGGGTGGCAGTGTGAAATGTCAGGAGGATGTTATGAGAATGCAGGGTGACTTGGACAGGTTGGGTAAGTGGGCAAATGTATGGCAGATGCAGTTTAATGTGGATAAATGTGAGGTTATCCACTTTGGTGGCAAGAACAGGAAGGCAGGTTACTATCTAAATAGAGTCAAGTTAGGAAAAGGGGAAGTACAATGAGATCCAGGTGTATGTGTACATCAGTGAATGAAAGCAAGCATGCAGGTACAGCAGGCAGTGAAGAAAGCTAATGGCATGCTGGCTTTTATAACAAGAGGAATTGAGTATCGGAGTAAAGAGGTCCTTCTGCAGCTGTACAGGGCCCTGGTGAGACCCCACCTGGAGTATTGTGTGCAGTTCTTGTCTCCAAATTTGAGGAAGGACATTCTTGCTATTGAGGGAGTGCAGCGTAGGTTCACAAGGTTAATTCCCGGAATGGTGGGACTGTCATATGTTGAAAGATTGGAGCGACTGGGCTTGTATACACTGGAATTTAGAAGGATGAGAGGGGATCTGATTGAGACATATAAGATTATTAAGGGATTGGACACGTTGGAGGCAGGAAGCATGTTCCTGCTGATGGGTGAGTCCAGAACTAGAGGCTACAGTTTCTTAGTTTATTCTTAGTTTAAGAATAAGGGGTAGGCCATTTAGAACAGAGATGCGGAAAAACCTTTTCACCCAGAGAGTGGTGGATATGTGGAATGCTCTGCCCCAGAAGGCAGTGGAGGCCAAGTCTCTGGATGCATTCAAGAGAGTTAGATAGAGCTCTTATAGATAGTGGGGTCAAGGGATATGGGGAGAGGGCAGGAACGGGGTACTGATTGTGTATGATCAGCCATGATCACAGTGAAAGGTGGTGCTGGCTAGAAGGGCCAAATGGCCTACTCCTGTACCTATTGTCTATTGTCATCCCTGCCAGTTTCCCCCTCCAATCCACCCGGGCAAGCTCTTCTCTCATGCCTCTGTAATTCCCTTTATTCCTTTGCAATACTGATACTTGTAACTTATGGCAGTAGTACAATGCAATACATATTAATATAAAAATTATAAATTACAGTAAGCAACATATATAAAAATTCAATTGAGTATGCAAAAAGAGAAAAAAAATACGAAAATAAAGAAAAACTATGTATACGTTAAACTCCCTAATAAGATCTGGGTTATTACACAACACCCAATCTAAGATAGGTTTTCCCTCAGTAGGCTCAAGCACAAACTGCTCCAAAAAGCCACCTTGTAGGCATTCAACAAATTCCCTCTCTTGTGTGACACCACCTTAATTTTCCCAATCCCCTTGCATATTGAAGTCCCCCATTACAATTGTGTCATTATCCACAGTACATGCCTTTTCCAGCTCAGTTTGCAATCTCAACCCCTCATCTTGGCTCCTATTTGAAGGCCTGTATATGATTCTCATAGTGTTTTTTTTTACCCTTTTTTAACTTCACCCACAATGATTTGACATTCTCGGAACCTATTTCACTTCTTTCTAAAGATGTAATTCCATCTCGTACTAACAGAGCCACACCACCACCTATGCTTTCCTGCCTGTCTTTCCAATACAAAGTATATCCTTTGATATTAAGCTCCCAACTATGGCCTTCTTTCAGTCACGACTCAATGATGCCCACAAGGTCATACCGACCAATCTCTAATTGCGCCACAAGTTTGTGCAGCTTATACTGAATGCTACACGCATTTAAATACAGCACCTTCAATCCTGCATTCTTTGCCCTTCTGAGCATTGCCTCTGTGGTACAATTTAACTCTTGCATTTGTACCCAATCATTGTCCTTCCTTAATTTTATGTTCCAGTTGTAAACCTGCTGGCTCATTGTCAGCCCTATTGTACTGGTTCCCATCCCCCTGCTATATTAGTTTAAACCATTCCACACAGCTCTGGTAAATCTGCCTGCAAGAATATTGGTTCCCCTCTGATTCTTGTCCTTGTAATGAGGCAAAAGCTGTCCTTCAGCCCAGGAATGCATGTTTTCAAGCATTTCTATCTTCTGCCCAATAGAAGAGAGGAGGGGGGAAGAGCTGGAGATCGAGAGGTTACTGATTAGACAAGTTGCTTTTTCCAAGCAGTAAGAAGTGTAGACAGAGTCCATTGAGAGGAGGCTGGTTCTCAGGATGGACTTGAGCTGCTCTCCACAGTGTTTTGCAGTGTTCGGCAGAACAGTTGCTGCACCATACAGCAACTGTACATTCAGATAGCAGGTGTTCAGTGGTGGAAGTAAATGTCTGAAGGGCTGCTTCCGTGTGCATAACTCTTGAACTCGGTGACAGATATTTTCACAAGTTTTATCAATGACCTCTCTTCCTATAAGGTCAAACGTGGAGTCTCTGATGTTCAATTTCATTTAAAGCTCTTCATAAGATGAATATCTCATGCAGTAAGATCTGAACAACAATCAGACATGGTTGTTACTTATTACATATCAAAATCCCATGCCAAAAAATCCCAAGCATTGATTGTCTCTGACAAGGGAAAAACTAACTACAATCATTGACATTATTGTCAATTGCATCAGGGCCGTGGACAGACGCAGATTTAGCTGGACCAGTAACATACAGGGATTTTAAGAATCAGTGGCAGGGTATTCTTCATTGAGTGACTCGCCATCTGACACTGTACCCCCACACCCAGGATCTTATTCCCAGGTTGTGAGCTTTGCCCTTGCCTGATGTGGGTCAATGGATTAAAAACCTAATGCAAAGATCACTTATCAATAACTGTGCTGAATCACATGCTGATTACAAACCTGACTTCCCCTCAGAGCCGGGAATAGGGCAGCATGGTGGCATAATGGTTATCACAATGCTTTACAGTACAGGTGACCCAGGTTCAATTCCCAACGCTCCCTGCACGGAGTCTCTGTGACCGGACAGGTTTCCTCCCACAGTCTAAAGACATACTGGGTGGTAGGTTAATTGGTCTGTGTAAATTGTCCTGTGATTAGGCTAGGATTAAATTGGGGGTTGCTGGATGGCCTGGCTCGAAGGGCTAGAAGAAACTAATAATGCAAAGGCAACGCTGGAGAAAACCTGTCCTTAGGTTCTCTTAAATTAGAGAATTATGTCAACTAAAAAAGTTTTTCTAGAAAGTGGTAAAGCTCTTTAACAGAGATGAGCACCAACAGCAGAAGCAGAGGGTAAAAGAACAATGGAAAAATTTAATGATTTCATGCAGATCATTCACGGAGAACATGTTCCTGAAATATAAAGTTTACACTTACCATATTCGGTGTTTGGAACATGGTCTCCTCTATATCAGACAGACTAAGCACACAATGGGTTTGGGTAATCACTTTGTGGAGCATGGTGCTCAGTCCACAGAAGTGACTCTGAGCATGCAGGTATATGCCACATAACTCACCATCACCCTCCCTTCTCTGACCTCTCTTACAAGATAAGCAGTGACTCTTTGTGCATAGCTCCAATGGGAA
Source organism: Hypanus sabinus (assembly GCF_030144855.1). Lineage (NCBI taxonomy): Eukaryota > Metazoa > Chordata > Chondrichthyes > Myliobatiformes > Dasyatidae > Hypanus > Hypanus sabinus. Next base: position 2,943,209 of record NC_082732.1, on the reverse strand, counting down.
TCATCAAATATTCACGTTTAGGACTACTACAGCTGAAATCCTCAGACACAACCACAGTAACTCCAGTACAGAACAGTATTTTAAGATGTTTTATTGATCATCAAAATTGGTTGACCCTGGACAGCAGACTCATGACCTGAGAGTATCTCCCCTTTAAGAAAATGGAAGTGCGGAAGGCCTATTGGGCTACAGGTACGAGTGAACCTTGGAGATCTTAGACACCCATTGCTGGTGAATGTACAGTCTCTGGAAAATAAAACTGAAGATCTCAGAGCACGATTGCAGTACCAGATGGACATCAGGGACTGCTGTGTACTTTGCTTCATGGAAACATGTCTCACCACTACCATTTCAGACACGGCACTGTAGCTCCGGAGTTGTACCATTCACTACAAAGACAGAAGAGCTGGGTCCTTCATAGGGAGAGGAGGTGGAGTATGCCTTATGATCAACTCATCACGGTGCACAGACATGGCAGTCCTGCATCAATCCCACTCAACTGACTTGGAACATATATAACTATATAACAATCACAGCACGGAAACAGGCCATCTCGGCCCTCCTAGTCCGTGCCGAACTCTTAATCTCACCTAGTCCCACCTACCCGCACTCAGCCCATAACCCTCCACTCCTTTCCTGTCCATATACCTATCCAATTTTACCTTAAATGACACAACTGAACTACTCTACTACTTCTACAGGAAGCTCATTCCACACAGCTATCACTCTCTGAGTAAAGAAATAACCCCTCGTGTTTCCCTTAAACTTCTGCCCCCTAACTCTCAAATCATGTCCTCTCATTTGAATCTCCCCTACTCCCAATGGAAACAGCCTATTTACGTCAACTCTATCTATCCCTCTCAAAATTTTAAATACCTCGATCAAATCCCCCCTCAGCCTTCTACACTCCAATGAATAGAGACCTAACTCGTTCAACCTTTCTCTGTAACTTAAGTGCTGAAACCCAGGTAACATCCTAGTAAATCGTCTCTGCACTCTCTCTAATTTATTGATATCTTTCCTATAATTCGGTGACCAGAACTGCACACAATATTCCAAATTTGGCCTTACCAATGCCTTGAACATCTAGAGGTCAAATGTCATCCATTTTATCTGCCAAAAGATTTTTCCACCATCATCCTGGTGGTGTATGTTTCGCCCCTGGCCAACGTTATACAGGCATTGGAAAAACTGTGCAGTGTTAACAGTGCACTTGGATGCCTTCCCAACCACGGTGGGGGATTTCAACGAGCCCAGCTTTGAAACAACTACCTGAACAACTACCACCAACGCTTACACAAGAACGCTTACTGTGCCTTTCCATGCCAACACTTTAAGAAGTCCAGTCACTTAGCTGTACTCCTATTCCTGGAGTATAGACAGTGGGGAGGACCAATAAGGTCTGATCAAGGGAATTGGAGGAGCACCTCCAGGCTGCTTTGTGTTGGTGGACAGGACAATATTCAGGGATTCATCTTCAACTCTAAATGAATATGCCACAGCTGTCACTGACTTCACCATAACCTGTGTGGATGAGTGCACACCATCGAGAACATACCAGACACCCCCAAACCAAAATCAGTGGGTGAATCAGGAGATCCACTGTCTGCTGAGGGCGAGATCTGTGGCATTCAAGACCAGTGAATCAGAATTATACAAGAAGTTCATTTACAATCTACAGAAAGTTATTTTATGAGTGAGAAAACAATTGTGATTGAAGTTAGAGGCAGAATCAGGTATACGTCAGTTCTGGCATGGTTTGCAGGCATTACTTCCTAAAGGCAAACCATCATGAATGGCTGTGATGCTTCACTCCCAGATGAGCTCAATGCCTTTTAAACATGCTTTTCAAAGGGGGAAAAAACTGCACCCATGTGAATCTCTGAAGTATCTGATGATCTGTGATCTGTGTCTTGCAGGTCGATGTACGAGGGGGATTCCTCACAAAGTGCCAGGCCCTGATGGTGTAACCCAGTAAAGCAATGAAATCCTGTGCCAACCAACTGGGCATCTTCAATCTCTCACTGCTTCAAAAGGGTAACAGCATAGGGCAAGTTGCCTCAATGACCATCACCTGATGCACTCACATCTACTTTGATGAAGTACTTTGAGAGGTTGGTCTTGGACAAAATCAACTAAGGATGCACAATGGACCCTTGGACACTATGTCACTATATACAGTTCTCCTTTCTTTTCTTGTATTTTGCTCTTTTTGCACAACATACTGAATTTGATTTTTATATATATATATATATATCTTACTGTAATTTATAATTTTTATATTAATATGCATTGCATTGTACTACTGCCACAAAACAACAGACTTCACAACATCTGCCAGTGATATTCAACCTGATTCCGTGGCCTCTGCACTGTTACAATAAGTTCAAAGCAAGCTTGAAGAACGACTCCTCATCTTCCATTTGGGCATGTTACAGCCACGGGACTCAATATCAATTCTCCAATTTTAGGAAGTTCTCTCCTTCCGCCTGCATCAGAACTGCCCAGTTCAGGCTGTTACCATTTTGCCTCAGTTTCTTTTGAAATTTCATGATGCTGGGCTCAGTGTTTTTCATAACAGCACTTTATATTGGCAAAGAGTTTTATTACATCATCCAATTCACCCAAGCAGAGAAGTTCCCTTTGTTCTACTCAACTTTCACTCACCTCCTCTCCTACCTAAACTGTTTGTCTTTCTCCTTCCCAGCTCTGAAGAAATGTCCAGAGCTGAAATGGTAACTTTTTCTCTCCCTCCTGAACTGTTACATATTTGCAACATTTTCTATTCCTTTTTATTTCAGATTTCAATTCACTCCGACTCCGATTTCTAAAACATCAGCAATGGTGGTATTTATTAGCTAGTTCAATGTTTCCGTGGAGGTGGCGGTGAGGGTCCCCGCTGAACATCCAGTTGACTGGCGAGCTCCAGACCTTTACTCGTGAATCTTTTGCCCACTGCTAATGGCTAATTTAGATTTTAAGTCTAACATGTCCTTCATCCACAGCCCTCTGAGTGAACATACCTCCATGTCATTAACAAGAGAAAATCTGTAGATGCTGGAAATCCAAGCAACACACACAAAATGCTGGAGGAACTCAGTAGGCCAGGCAGCATCTGTGGAAAAAAGGACGGTCAACGTTTCGGGCCAAGACCCTTTGACAGGACGCATATTTTTAATAACTCCATGTCATAGCAGGTTTATTAATAACAATTTTGATTGACCAGAGCTCTCTGGGTATGAGCAGTCTTGGAAATGAGCTCAATGTCAGTCTGGACAATTCAGCAATCCATTTTCTTCCTTCAGGAGGCTCACCACTGAAATCTAGCTGAAGTTACAATGGTAGCACAAACCAACTATTACAATCCAGTGTTTATTTTTATGTATTCAAGAAATTCTGAAGATGCTGGAAATCCAGAACAACATACACCAAAAATGCTGGAGGAACTCAGCAGGTCAGGCACCATCTATGGAAAGGAATAGAGAGTGAATGTTTCAGGCCAAGATCCTTCATTAGGGCACCACTGCTGCTTCACACCTTGGGACCCAGAAAACCCTGGTCTCCAGTACACTGAGTACCTGTTGGAAGTAGAAAGACTTGCTGACCTCCATCATTCCCTGGGCAGATGGCATGTCATTATTCTTGGAACTATGGGTAAAAGGTGATTAAAACCAGGTTTCAACAGATGTATGCTCCATCATCATCCAAGATTAATTGTGGATATTGTTTAAGGCAATGCCCATCTTCTAACCCATATCTACAACATTAGTTCCACTTCACATTCCAAAGTTACGCAGAAGAATGGAAATGCCTTCCATGTATTGCCATGAATAGAAGGCTACTTCTTTGAGCTTACTCTTTATTTATATTTCATTGGGAATGATAAGATCAACAATAATCAAAACACATTTTACACTAAGCAATCATTGACTGGCTAAGCTCCAAAAACAGAAGCAGTAATTTGAACTGCTGAGCTTTGCAGTGCCAATCAAAAGCTCCACCGATATGAAATAGTTACTGTTAATATACTTCCCTCACTCCTACAACACTCAGCAGTGAGGAGGCCAAGTCAGGAATACCATTTTCTCCAGAGAACTCAGTAATTCACTGTGCAGAGATCTACATTCTTTCAGTGCTGCTGCATCAATAGCCTGGAATGTGCAAATGCTAGATGTCAAAGACTACAATTGTTGCTTCAATGGACAACTACTGAGGAACAAGAAATACAGTGTTCAGTGTAACCCCTGTACAAAAAAAATCAAATAAAATTTTAATAGATGTAGCAATTGTACAAAAAAAATAACCTTTGCCCAGAATGCAGGGGAAGGGAATGGACAATTATGTCACCGAAATGGACAGAGAAATAGTCATATCTCTGATCACAAAGCAGCGACTTTTGTCAAAAGACCACCACCAATTGTTGTTGCAGGGATTATGGTGCAGACCTCATTCTCTTGGCATTTAAAGTGACAGTCCACAGAAAAAATGAACCCTAGGGTACATAACAATCTAAAGACTGACAAACAACTGATGGGCAACAGAAGACAAACTGTGCAAATAAGAAAGACGACTAAGAACATGAGTTGTAAAGAGTCATTGACAGTGAGTCTGTAGGTTGTAGGATCGGTTGAGATTGGTGGTGATTAAAATTATCCATGTCAGTTCAGGAGCCTGATGATTGTAGTGTAGTAACTGTTCCTGAACCTGGTGATGTGAGAACTGATGCTTCTGTACTCTCTGCCCACTGGTAGTGAGAAGAGGGCAAGGACTGGATGATGGGGGCCATTGATAATGGTTGTTCCTTTCTTGTAGCAGTGCTCCATGTAAATGTACTCACTGGTGGTAGAGCTTTGCTTGTGATGGACTGGGCTGTATCCACCACCTTCTGTAGCCTTTTCTATTCCTGGGCATTGGAGTTCCCATATCAGGCTGTGATGCAACCAGTCAGGATAGTGCAACTATAGAAGTTTGTCAGAGTTTTTGGTGACATGCCAAATTTGCACAAAAGGAATTTAAAGCTACATCTCCATTACCCTGATGAGGACTGGACCATGGACCTGTAGTTGATAATCAGTTCTTGGTTTTTGCTGACACTGAGAAATTGTTGTTGTGTCACCACTCTATCTGATGTGAATTCTAGGCTTATTTCAATTTCAGGGAAGCCCCAGCTCCCTGTAAAATCAATAACAGCAGTTAAGTCAGGTCAAGGTAAATCTATTGCCATATGCACAAGCACATGTCTTGTATGCAGAGGTACAATGAAAAACTTACTTGCAGAAAGATCACAGTCAGAGCACAGAAACAGGCCTTACAACACAGTCTCAGCTGACTATATTCCCGTCTAAGCTAGATCCATTTGCCCACATTTTTTCTATCTATGTGCTTTTCCAAATAACTTTTAAATGTTAATGTACCAACCTCAACCACCTTCTTCAACAGTTCATTCCAGATTCCTATGAAATCCCTCCCCCCTCACCCTAAATCTACACCCTCTTGCTGTTGATTCCTAACCCTGGGAAAAATGCAGTTTGTCAATTCACTCTGTGACTTTATACATTTCTATTATATTATCCCTCATTCATCTATGCCCCAATGAATGAAGTCCCAACTTCTCTCCACAACTCTGTCTTGAGTTCTGGCAACATTCTCGTAAATATCTGCTGCACTCTTTCCAGCATAATGACACCTTTCCCATAGCAGAGTGATGGAAACTGATAACAATATTCCAGATGTGGCCTCACCAACCACTTGTACAACTGTCAGCATGCGAAACAGCTTCTTCACAGAACCACATACCCGCTGTTCTAGTTCCCCTGTTCTATGCCATCAGCATTAGAGACAGAATGTTACCAAGAAAAACATAAGTTATATAAAAAAAAGCAGAATTAGAACAAAAAACAAGTTCCACTGTAAAGATGTTACTGTGGTCACGATGTTGTTCTGCTGAGCCAAAGGGTTTCGGCCTGAAACGACAACTGTACTTCTTTCCGTAGATGCTGCCTGGCCTGCTGAGTTCCTCCAGCATTTTGTGCGTGTTGCTCGGATTTCCTGCCTCTGCAGATTTTCTCTTGTTTGTGGAGGATTAGGCTTATGCAGTTCCTGACCCAGTTGATGGGGTCTTTCAGACTTCTGTACGTTGTGCCCAATGGTGCTTGCGGGAAGACAGTGTGGCCCAGACGATGGGGATATTTGAGTTTAAATTGTCTGATTACATACATTAATGACAAGTTGATACTCATGTTCTGACCTGCATGAATTGCTACAGCCCAACAAGTCTTTGAAGGGATTCAGAATCATTCTCTACATTCAGTATTTTACAACCAGTCATTTCAAAATTTGTGTAAATCACTGCAATGAGGCACGGAGAAAATGAATACATCAGGGCATGTCCACGCAGCAAGAATAATGTGCTTGAGCTATTCAAGGTTACTCCTGTTGCACCAGTAACATGGATGTTCTTTCTGACATACCCAGAATTCCAGGTGTCAGCTACTGACTGCTGGAGATCATGCACACAGAAATAACTGTAATCAACTCTATTACATACGGCAACACCCTTCTTTACTATCCTGCTCCCTGCACACTCATGACTAGACTCTGCTCTAACTCCAACCACAGGTTTGCAGATGGTACCACCATAGTGGGCCACATCTCAAATACCTCGCAGTACCGAAAGGAGACAGAGAGCTCAGTGACATGAGGTCAAGACAACAACAGTTCCTTCAACAGCAACAAAACAAAGAAGTGGTCATTGACTTCAGCAATGGAGGGGTTGGGGCCTACATCAATAGTGTTGAGGTTGAGAGCTTCATGTTTCTTAGGACTGAACTAAGCCTACCCTAGTTCAATGACGTTGATCAGTGAGCAAGAAAGCTCATTAATGCCTCCAGTTCCTCAGGAATCTAAAGAAATTAACATGTTCCCCTTGACTCTTACCAATTTTTACAGATGCACCAGACATGTTCAGCCTGGATGTACATATAAACCACCTGGTAAGGCAACTGCTTGACACATGACCACAAGAAACTGTAGAGAGTGGTGGACATAGCTTAGCACATCACAGAAACCAGTCTCCTCGACAGACTCTGCCCACCCTTCTCACTGCCTCAGTAAAGTAGCTAACATAATCAAAGACCCCACCCACCCCAGACATTCTTACCTCTCCCATCGGGCAGAAGGGAAAAAGCCTGAAAGCATGCACCACTAGACTCAAGGATAACTTCTATCCCACTGTTATCAGAGTCATTCACGGACCTCTTGCGCAATAAGATGGACGCTTTGCCTCATAATGATATGATAATGATCTTGAACTTTATCATTTACCTGCACAGCACTTTGTTGGTAGATGTCACACTTCAGTCTGCATTGTTCAATGCACTGTGTAATGATTTCATATGCAAAAAATCCTTCATGCATCACTCAAACTGGCAGTCACAAGCGATGTATAACTGTGTCTACTTGTTTGTACATGTTCGGCACAGCATTATGGGCTGAAGGGCCTGTGTTGTGCCGCAGGTTTTCTATGTTTCTACTTGTTTCAAGACAGGCCAACTCACTTCCAAAATCAAACTCTTGACTTGTGAGGGGAATGCATCATAGAACACAGGGCAGTGTAGCACAGGATAGGCCCTTTGACCCCTGACCATGATGCTAATCCAAACTAATGACATCTGCCTGCACCTGGTCTGTATCCCTGAATCCTCTGCTGGTTCAAGTGTCTGCCTCAATTCCTCTTATCACAATCATATTTGCTCCAGCACTTCCCCCGCAGCCTGTTACAGCGCCTACCACTCACTGTGTAAAACAAAACTTCTCTCATAAATCTCCTTTAAATCTCTTCTTTCTCAATCTACATCCTCATGTATTTCACACTCCTACACTGGGGAAAAATACTACCTGCCCTCTCATAATTTTATGAGCCTCTATCATGTCTCCCCTCAGCATCTGATGCTCCAAAGAAAACAGCCTGTTTCCTCAATCTCACAATCCACAAGAACAGTGTGAGTCATATGCCCTATAGTCTTAAACAAGACAAAAGTATTTATAAATTATGTATATGGCCTTGCAGTGACTCAGCACTAATAAACAAAATTTACACTATTAAAGTAAGCAAATTGTAGCCAGTTTACTCAAGACTATGAGAAGATGTCTAGTAACCCGATTTCAACACTAAACTGAGAAATAGATAATGATCAGGAACTCTCCAATCTTTGTTTGAATGAGAAGACAATCCACTAGCACCTCACTTGAGTAAACCTTTATTGTTCTAAGTTCAAGAGTCCTTGAAAGTGAGTCCATAAGGTGTGGGAACAGTTCAATGATAAGGCAATTGAATTTGAGTGAAGTTATCCCCTTTGGTTTAGCAGCCTGATAGTCGAGGGTTAGTACTGTACCTGGTGGTGTGAACTCTGAGGCTACTGTACCTTCTTCTTGATGGCATCAGTAAGAGAGCGTGGCCTGGGTGGTAGGGATGGCCTCATGATGGATGTGATTCCTCATCTCATGTTCTGGATACTTATTGTTTATTATTATGACTACTTTTTGTATTTGCGTAGTTTGTTTTTTTTTGCATACAGGTAGTATGCCCAGTTGGTGCAGTCTTTCATTGATAGATTTAATGAGTATGCTGGCAACAACGGAAATCTCAGGATTGTATATGGTGACAAAGTAATTCCATTATCAATAAAGCTTTACGCAAATGAGGTCCTAGCAGATTGTCCTAGTAAGTGTCACAAATAGGAGGGAGGGAGATCCTGGAAATATTCTCAGCATTTTTTATTATCCTCTATACGGTCTTGCGGCCTGATGCTTCTCAACTTCTGTATCAGGCAGTGATACAGCCAGACAGGACCCTCTCCTGTGCTCCTGTTGAGAGCTGTTAGGATGAGGGTGGGGAACATTGCATGCCTCAATCTCCTCAGATAATGTAGATGCTGCTGTGACTCCTTGGCTAAATGAGGTGGTGTTCTTGGTCCAGATTAGACCGTCCGTTACGTGCTCGCCAAGGAACTTTGTGCTCGTCACCCTCTCCACGGCAGTGCCATTGATGCGCAATGGAGATAGTCGACCGGCACCTTCTTGAAGTCCACAATCGTTTTTTTTGTCTTGTCCACGTTGAGACTCAGGATGTTGTTCTCACACCATTTGACAAGCTGTACACCAGCCAATCGTTGCAGATGAGGCTGATCACTGTGTCAGCAACAGCAGCGGGCTGACCACACAACCCTGGGGGCACCAGTGCTCAGCAAGATGGAGCTTGGCATGTGGCTGCCAACCTGCACTAGTTGGTTTCTTTCCACCAAGATCCAATGAAGGAGAGGGGTGCTGAGTCCCAACGAGGAGAGTTTACCCACCAGCCTCTGAGGGATGAACATGTTTAAATGCCGAACTAAAGTCAATGAAAAACATTCTGGTGTACGAGGCAATTTTTTTCCAGATGGGAAACAACAGAGTGGAGGGCTGAGGCTATGACATCATCAGTGGACTGGTTTCCAATGTAGCTCGAAGGTGAGATTTTATATAATAATTTACCACCCACAAAACGCACTTCATGATAGTCAGTGCCATTAGGTGGCATTTGTTTAGGCCAGTTACCATCGCTCTCTTGGGCACCGGAATGATGGTGGCCATCTTGAAGCCTGAAGGGACAGTGGACTGTTGCAAATAGATGTTAAAAATGTCCCTGCAGAGCTCTGTTAGCTGGGCCGCACAATCCCTCAGCACCTGACCAGGTTTGGCTCTAGAGCTTTGCATAGGTTTGCCTTGGCCAGCGTCCTCACCTTGTCTATAGCCAGATGGAGTACCTGTTTCTCAGGAGGAGGAGGAAGAGGGGGCTTTCCTCGATGTCACACAATTCATTCGTCAAATCTTGTACTGAATGTTGAGTGCCTCAGCATAAAAGGAAGGGAAGCGTCAGTGTCGTTGACAGAGTGGACTTGTAATCCGTTATGGTTTATATACCACGCCACATGCACCCTATGTCCCTGGTGTTACAAAGACTTCTGTGAATTTTTCTGTGAGTACTCTTGCTTTGCCTTCCTTACCGCATGGGAGAGCGTAGAGTCGTCTTGTTTCCCGATCTGAAGCCAGTGTCCCAATCCCTAAGCAGTGTATGAAGCTCTGCAGTCAACCACAGCTTCTGGCTTGTGCTGGCAGTGTAGTGTTTAATCATGGTCACACCCTCAATGCACTTTCCTATGTGGCCAGTCACCAATCCCGCATTAACCTGATGATTGTCATTGCTGCGTCCCTGAATATGCTCCAGTCCGTGCTTTCGAAATAGCCCTGCAGTGCTGAGATGGCTCCTTCTGGCCAGGTCCTGATCTCCCTGTGAACTGGTTTGACTCATTTAACCAGTGGTTTGTCCAGGGATTAACAAAACAGATAGGTGGTCCGAGTATCCGAAGTGAAGGGAACAACGGCCTTTTAGGCTCCACAAACATTGGTATAAACCTGGTCTAATATATTCTCTCCACTGGTCACAAAGTTGACTTGCTGGTGGAACTTTGGCAGGAGTGTTTTTAAGTTGGCATGATTAAAGTCACCAGCAACAATGAAGAAACAATCGGTGTAAGTAGTTTTAAAGTTGTAGATGGGTGTGAGTGGGTTTGAAGGTGTAGCTGGGTGTAAGTAATTTTAAAGTTGTAGATGGGTGTGAGTGGTTTTGAAGGTGTAGATGGTGTTACAGAGCCCCTACAACACTTCCCCAGCACTAGCATGGGGGGTGGGGGGTATTTAAACAGCAATAATCACAATAACACTGAACTCCCTCGGTAAGTAGAAAGGCCTGGACTTCATTATAAACATTATCTGCGGTGAGCAGTGGGCAGTTACTACCGAGGGAATTGCACACCAATTCTTAGTGACGTAGACACACAGACCCCTTCCTCTGGTCTTACCAGAGGTCACAGCATTTCTGTCCACCCTAAAGAAGGTCAGTCCTCCTAGCTGCATGGCTGAGTCTGGAGTGATGTCTTGGAGCCATGTTTCTGTCAGAACAAGTGTGAAGCAGTCCCTCATCTCCTGATGGTTTAGATGGAGACGCAGGTAATACAGCTTATTTTCCAACTATCAGATGCTAGCAAGTAGAATCGTCAGGATCATGGGCCTAGCAGGGATCAGCTTTAAGTCTCGCTCAAGTACTGCTGAGCACCTGCGTCTTCCCACACCGTTTACAACATCCACTTCCTCAAGCAGCATGGCAAGGGCCTGCTCTAGGCACAGCGCCTTCATTATCCCGCTCGATAGTGAGGCAGGTTTGCAGACTGTAGTATTATTTATGATAAGCAGTGTTTTTTAGTCATAGAAAAGATGAACAGGACAAGAAACTTCACCACTAATTGGAACCAAAGAGGCCGCTGCAACCCCGTGATTTGTTCAAAAGGAGGGTCACAAGAATGAGCTCAGGCATGAAAGGGGGAAAGTATGAGGAATGTTTGGGCATGTACTCATCCGGAAGAATGAGGCAGGGGAACCTCATTAAAACTTACTGAATATTGAAAGGTCTAGATAGCGTACACATGGAGAGCATATTTCCAATTGTGGGAGAGTCTAGGACCAGCGGGCACAGACACAGAATCAAAGGACGTCCATTTAGGGTGGTTGAGTGCATAGAATCCATTGCCACAGACAGCTGTCCATGGGTATATTTCGAGTGACAGCTGATAGGTTTTTAATCAATGCATCATGGGTTATGGGAAAAAGCAGCAGAGTGAGGCTGAGAGGAAAAATAAATCAGCCATGACCGAATGGCGGAACAGAGCGATGGGTAAACAGCCTAATTCTGCTCCAAAGTCTTCTGGTCTGTTTCCACGGTTTATTATTTTAAGTCCCATTTTCAAATTTTCAAAGCAAGACAATCTATTCCAGCCATCAGTCACTTGTGGATTTACAGGAAATGTAAGCATTAAAATAACTAAGTTTTCAAACACAGACTGTGAATGATATCCGCAATGTGCTGCTGGTGAAATCAGATAACGAGATATCGAGATAGATATTAAAATAAGCAGGGCATAGAAGGACATTACTCTAATGTGGGCAAATGGATTACAGGCAGTCCCCAGCTTACAAACAAGTTCAGTTCCTGAGTCCGTCTTTAAGTCGGATTTGTACGTAAGTTGGAACAAGTACATCCGGTATTATTTAGTGTCAGTTAAACATTTGTCTTAGTATATGGTATATATTTTACCTTTCTATGCATATAAAACACTTAAGAAATGTATGTATTCCAATAATTAAACCACTGTGTTGCTTAGTAATAATTGTAGCTTTCATCAGGGCAGGGCCTTTCACATGCTCCAATATTCTCACTTTATCCTTTAAAATTGTTCCGATCATTGACCGACTGTAGCCTAACGCTTTTCCAATGAGCTTTTCACCTCTTTCCAAACGCTTTACTATTTCCACTTTATTTTCAATCGTGATCGTCAATGGAACAGAAACACTGCAGGCGGCGGGTCCCAAGCTCCGCCTGGTCCTAAGGACCACTGCACTGAATTCCCCAGATCCTAAAGTCCACCATACTGAGACAAGTTAAATGGGACAAGTGGGGGCTGTGCTGGGTTTGGATATTTGATCCTCCACAATATTCCGCATGCAAATTTAAATTGGAGGTGCCAGTGTTTTTTTTACAAGGTCGAGTTGCGAGCTCGACATAAACCCGGCATGGATGGACAGCACACTCAGGAACAGTCTGTCACTGGATCGAACTCGGGCCCAGCGCTCTGTTCTCGAGCCCAGCGCTGATCTCACTGCACCACCAGCTGACCGGAACAGTGGGGGGGTGGGGGGGGGGGGGGGGAGGTTAGGGTAGATCTTGCTAAGAAAGATTTAAGCCAAATACAAAGTTACACACTCAACACAGTGTCAACTGCAATGACTTAAAATGGCAGAAGGCGTTGCGATCCAACTTAAAATGGCGGACAGTGTCGTGATCCGACTTAAAATGGCAGACGGCATTCTCCTTCTTTGGTTCGTAAGTACGAGTTGTTTGTAAGTCAGATGTTTGTAACTCAGGGACTACCTGTAGTGTAAATGGGCAAGCAGGACATGCAGGGATATGCTGAGCCAAATGGCCTTTGTGCTGTACGACCCTGTGACCTCAGAGGGTGACAGGGGAGTTGACTAACTTTTAACAAGTTTGGTCAGTCCAGCCTCGACTACCAGTCGGTCCAGTCTCCAGTACCATCAATCTACACATCACCCAGCAACCGCCGTCTCCCAAGCCACTTCTGTGTGTGGCTCTATTATCATAACCCCTGCAGCTGGTTCTCCTCGTGTCTGCCAGCCTGTCTTAGCCATGCTTCTCACTGCTTTACACTGGCCGTCTCCCCTCTACACTCTCAGTCCTGATGCAAACCTAAAGCGTAGATCATCCCTCTGCCTCCGGTGACGCTGTTTAACCCGCTGAATTCTCCAGGCCGTCTGGTTCTGTTCCTGGTACTGGAGTCTCAGACATCTGGTGTAAACAGCCAACAGCCTTTTCACCTTGGTAGCTTCTTAGCTCTGATTCCAAAGACAGCGGCATCTCATTGAACACCAATATTCACCCATCGATTGCTACTTACAAACCACTGAGACTTCTATTTCACTAGCAAAGTATTTGCCTTGTTACTGTCCACACAGTCAGCTTGTCCCTACCCTCTCAAAGTCTCTTTGCATCTTCACCACAACTCAAAGATTCAACATAGTACATTTATCATCAAAGTGTGTACACAGAATTCAACTCTTAGATTTGTCCTCTCACAGGCAGCCAGGAAACAAAGAAACAGCATGGAACCCATTCAACAAAGCATCAAAAACCTAAGGATTAAAAAAAAGAACAAATTGCTTAAATGGCAAAATTGGACAACACAGAACATCAAACCAGGAGTCCAGCTGTACTCATTTTAGTTCAGCTCAGTGTCTCATCACTAGCCCACTGCAGGACACAGGGAAAAGTTTCATACAGAATCATATATGAAAGAAGAAATAGAAGCAGAAGAAGAAATTTCCTTACATATACCAGTGTTATATTAAACCTGATTCTGATTCTGAATTAGAAGGAAAGGTTAAGTAGGTTAGGACTATTCTCTGGAGTATAGGAGAATGAGAGGACAACTTACAGATGTGTACCAGATTATGAGGGAGACAGCTTGTCCCCCTGGCATGAGATACAGAGGTCATATGTTTAGGGTGAAAGGTGAAACACTTCAGAGAGTGATGCGAGTGTGGAATGAGTTGCCTGTGGAAATGGGGGACATGGGTTTAATTGCAACATTTCAGAGAAGTTTGGATTTGTATATGACAGAGAGGAATGGAGGGCTATGGTCTAGGTGTGGATAGATAGCACAAGACAGGGAAACAAGTCAGCAAGGATCAGGTGGGCCACATGACCTATTTCTGTGCTGTAGAGCTTTATGACTCCAAGTGAATTGATAACACACTCAGTACTGAAGTATTACAGTTTTTCCCTAAGTTGTGCTCAGTGAGCCTCTATTTTCTCATGCTGTCCTTTCTGGAGTCAAGTTTGCCACCATCCAATATGCAGAAACGGTTCCATGAGCTTAAGGATTCAGGAAGATGATATAACTACTGTCTCTTTCACAACTCCGGGAGAGACTTGGATGGTGTTGTAGCTGCAGACAGGGGTGTTGAAGAGTAATTAATCGCAGTCTGAAGGGCATGGAATTAAGTGGAGATGAACAGGAAAAGAGGAGTGGGATAATAATATAAATGTGACATACAGAACAGATCATGGTGGAAATCAGAAAGAAAGGAGAACTTTGGAAATGTTCAAGAACATTTGGTCCCTACATTTATGCTGGCTCTTTGAGTGATCTCATCAATCCTCTGCGCTAATTCTCTGTAATCTATTCCCTCCCTCATACTCGCCAACTCTCCTATCATCCAAACACAGTGAGAACTGACAAGAGCCAATTCACCAACTAACAGCACATCTTTCAGATGTGGAGGGAACCAGAATTAATTTGGAAGTGGAAAACAAAATAGGATTATCATTTGATTAACGTAAATAGTTTATTGACGGTTGGGGCTGGCTGGATGGTTTAAGAGTCTGTTATCACGCTGAGTAATGTGGCTTTATGAGAAGATGGTGACCACACTCTACAAGTATGGGCTATAATGAGTAACGTACCTTCTTAGGATATGAACAACACATTGTGGACTCAATTCTTCTTTCCAAAGTTAGCTAAAGATTGTGACTTTTGACTTGATATGGAAGATAATGTTGACTTGAATCAGGGGAAAGAATTGCATCTGGTTTTTAATAAAATTTATTTCATTTTCATTTTTCTTTTAAGTCAAGTCAAGCAAGTCATAAAAAATAAAAGTTTTAAATGCAAAACAAGTAAGGAGGGAAAAAAGGTTTTTTTTTGCAGGCTAGTCATGTGGAAATTACATTGGTTTAAAGTTTGGAAATGATATTGGAAAGTACTCAGTAACTCAAATTAACCAGCATAATGCCTGGAAATAAATTAAGCAACTAAATTGGGAAATGCAATTCCTTTAGGACTTATTTCTCTGAAATGTTATTCCCTGCAGCAGCAGGATGACAGTAAAATTGTGAGTGTGTGTGTGTGTGCGCGCGCGCGCGTATATATACTTGCGTGTGTGTGCGCGCGCGTATATATACTTGCGTGTGTGTGCATTCGTGCATCTCTGTCTCTGTATCGCTTTATCCTGTTTCTCATGTCACCAGCCTATGTCTTGTGCTTTCATCCTTGATTTCTAATGCCTCCTGGGGGTTCCTTCCCTCAATCTGTTATGCCCTTTGGCTAACAATTGTTCCCAATACCAGCCTCTTGCCAATTTCAGCTTCCTGAATATCTACAATTTTTAATTGTTCCAGCTTTGGCCTGCATTTTTAGCTGCAAAATCCTGAGCTCAGGAACTCAAACCAAAATGTTTGCAAACTTCCCTGCTCAATATTTTCTCTTATGAAGGAATTCTTCAGTCACATTTGCCTAAACTGTTCTTTGGCTTTATGTGGGATTTTACTTACTGATATAAAGATGTCACTGGGATTTGAGGGAGTGTTTTTTTACAATGATAGTGATGGGACTTTATGAAGAGGGATTCAGCCAGTTGTGACTGTTTTCATTGAAGCATAAAAGGATGAGAGGTGATCATATGGGGGTGAACATAATCATGAGGGACATAGATAGGGTAAATGCACACAGTATTTCATCCAAAACCAGGGAATCAAGATCTGGAGGGCATAAATTTATGCTGAGAAGAGAGATTTAGTCAAAACCTGAGGGTGATCAGTATATGGAATGAGCTCCCAGAGGAAGCGGTTGAGGCAGGTACAGTACCAATATTTAAAAGATGCTAAGATAGGTACATAGATAAGAGAAGTTTAAAGGGACATTGGCAAAATGGGATTAACCTAAATGGGAATGAATATTAGACAGCACAATATTCTGTTTCTGCACTGTATGATTCTATGACTCTAAGACACTGTGAAACAACGCAAGATGTTCTACTGTTCCAAAGGTGCTATAGGTTCTGATAACAGGTCTTCATCCTGAGTTACTCTTCTCTGTAGGGGCTGCCTGACCTGCTGAGCACTTCCAGCATTCTGTTTTTAGCTCCATCTTCCACCCACAGCAATTTTCTCACGTGCAAGTTACTGCTGCTGTTTCTCAGCTCTCCTGTGTTGCCAGATCTTTGTGTTCTACCAAGAAGCAGACCAGAGCATCTCAGGACAGTCTATGCTGGAGTATGAGGCTTTCCTTAACTCATCTCATAAGCCCCTAGGTCTTATTCTGTAACCAATGTGGGGATAACAGAAAATCCAAAGTTTTAGGAAGCACACATTCAGTGACCACTTTATTATCAGCCAATTATGTAGCAGCAACTCAATACATAAACTAATGCAGACGTGGTCAAGAGGTTCAGCTGCTGGTCAGATCAAACAAGAGAATGGGGAAGAAATGTGATCTAAGTGACTTTGACCATGGAATGATAGGTGGTGCCAGATGGGGTGGTTTGTTCATCTCAGAAACTACTGATCTCCTGGGACTTTCACGCACAACCATATAACCATATAACAATTACAGCACGGAAACAGGCCACCTCAGCCCTTCTAGTCCATGCCGAATGCTTACTCTCACATAGTCCCACTGACCTGCACTCAGCCCATAACCCTCTATTCCTTTCCTGTCCATATACCTATCCAATTTTACTTTAAATGACAATACCGAACCTGCCTCTACCACTTCTACTGAAAGCTCATTCCACAGCTACCATTCTCTAAGGGAATCCCTCCCTCATGTTACCCGTAAACTTTTGCCCCCTAACTCTCAACTCATGTCCTTTTGTTTGAATCTGCCCTACTCTCAATAGAAAAAGCCTATTCACGTCAACTCTGTCTATCCCCCTCATAATTTTAACGACCTCAACCTTCTAAGTTCCAAGGAATAAAGACCTAACTTGTTCAACCTTTCCCTGTAACTTAGGTGCTGAAACCCAGGTAACATTCCAGTAAATCTCCTCTGTACTCTCTCTATTTTGTTGACATCTTTCCTATAATTTAGTGACCAGAACTGTACACAATACTCCAAATTCGGCCTTATCAATGCCTTGTACAATTTTAACATTACATCCCAACACCTATACTCAATGCTCTGATTTATAAAGACCAGCATACTAAAAGCTTTCTTCACCACCCTATCCACATGAGATTCCACCTTCAGGGAACTATGCACCATTATTCCTAGACCACTCTGTTCTACTGCATTCTTCAATGCCCTAACATTTACGATGTATGTCCTATTTGGATTATTCCTACCAAAATGTAGCACCTCACACTACCAGCATTAAACTCCATCTGCTATTTTTCAGCCCACTCTTCTAACTAACCTAAATCTCTCTGCAAACTTTGAAAACCTACTTCATTATCCACAACACCACCTACCTTAGTATCATCTGTATACTTACTAATTCAATTTACCACCAAATCATCCAGATCATTAATGTATATGACAAACAACATTGGACCCAGTACAGATCCCTGAGGCACACAACTAGTCACCGGCCTCCAACCTGACAAACAGTTATCCACCACTACTCTCTGGCATCTCCCCATCCAGCCACTGTTGAATCCATTTTACTACTTCAATATTAATACCTTTACGATTGAACCTTCCTAACTAATCCTCCATGTGGAACCTTGTCAAAGGCCTTACTGAAGTCCATATAGACAACATCCACTGCTTTACCCTCGTCAACTTTCCTCGTAACCTCTTCAAAAAATTCAATAAGATTTGTCAAACATGACCTTCCACGCACAAATCCATGTTGACTGTTCCTAATCAGACCCTGTCAATCCAGATAATTATATATACCATCTCTAAGATTACTTTCCATTAATTTACCCACCACTGACATCAAGCTGACAGGCCTATAATTGCTAGATTTACTCTTAGAACCCTTTTTAAACAATGGAACCTCATGAGCACCAATCCTCCAGCACCATCCCCGTTTCTAACGACATTTGAAATATTTCTGTCAGAGCCCCTGCTATTTCTACACTAACTTCCCTCAACATCCTAGGGAACATCCTGTCAGGACCTGGAGATTTATCCACTTTTATATTCCTTAAAAGCACCAGTACCTCCTCCTCTTTAATCGTCATAGTTTCCATAATTTCCTTACTTATTTCCCTTACCTTACACAATTCAATATCCTTCTCCTTAGTGAATATGGAAGAAAAGAAATTGTTCAAAATCTCCCCCATCTCTTTTGGCTCCACACATAGCTGTCCACTCTGATTCTCTAAGGGACCAATTATATCCCTCATTATCCTTTTGTTATTAATATAACTGTAGAAACCCTTTGGATTTATTTTCACCTTACTTGCCAAAGCAACCTCGTATCTTCTTTTAGCTTTTCTAATTTCTTTCTTAAGATTCTTCTTCCAGTCTTTATATTCCTCGAGCACCTCATTTACTCCATGCTGCCTATACTTATTGTAGATATCTCTCTTTTTCCTAACCAAGTTTCCAATATCCCTTGAAAACCATGGCTCTCTCAAACTTTTAACCGTTCCTTTAAACCTAACAGGAACATAAAGATTCTGTACCCTCAAAATTTCACCTTTAAATGACCTCCATTTCTCTATTACGTCCCTCCCATAAAACAATTTGTTTCAATCCACTCCTTCTAAATCCTTTCGCATCTCCTCAAAGTTAGCCTTTCTCCAATCAAAAATCTCAACCCTGGGTCCAGATCTATCCTTCTCCATAATTATATTGAAACTAAGGGCATTGTGATCACTGGACCCGAAGTGCTCCCAAACACATACCTCTGTCTCCTGACTTATTTCATTCCCTAACAGAAGATCCAACACTCCCCCTTCTCTAGTTGGTACCTCTATGTATTGCTGCAAAAAACTATCCTGCACACACTTTACAAACATCAAACCATCCATCCCTTTTACAGTATGGGCTTCCCAGTCTATGTGTGGAAAATTAAAATCTCCCACAATCACAACCTTGTGCTTACTACAAATATCTGCTACCTCCTTGCAAATTTGCTCCTCCAATTCTCACTCCCCATTAGGTGGTCTATAATACACCTCTATAAGTGTTATTACACCTTTCCCATTCTTCAATGCCACCCAAATAGTCTCCCTAGACAAGCCCTCTAATCTATCCTGCCAGAGCACCACTGTAATATTTTCTCTGACAAGCAACGCAACACCTCCACCTCTTGTCCCTCCGATTCTATGACACCTGAAGCAATGAAATCCAGGAATATTTAGTTGCCAATCACACCCCTCCTGCAACCATGTTTCACTAATAGCTACAACATCATATTTCCAGGTATCAATCCATGCTCTAAGCTCATCCACCTTTCTTACAATGCTCCTAGCATTAGAATAAATGCATTTAAGAAATTCTCCACCTCTTCCTCTCTGTTTATCTCTAACAGTACGAAGAACTTTACTGTCTTCTTTTTCTTCCTTCTCCCATACATCTGTTCCTACACTCTGGTTCCCCTCCCCCCTCGTATCTAGTTTAAATCCACTGGAGATTCTCTAGCAAACCTACCTGCAAGAATATTTGTCCCCCTCTAGTTCAGATGTAAACCATCCCGCCGGAACAGGTCCCACCTTCCCTGGAAAACTGCCGAATTATCTATAAATCTGAAGCCCTCCCTCCTGCACCATGTCTTCAGCCACATGTTGATCTGCACTATCAGAGAAGAGCATCTCTGAATGTATAACATGTCAAACCTTGTGTGGGTGAGCTACAGCAGCAGACACCACACACTTTATTACCTATATCTAATTAAGTGGCCACTGAGCAAATAAAGGGAGTCTTGTTATTTTATACAGAGTACGGTTATAGTAGGTGCTGGCGTTCGGTATAAATGCTGCATTTAAGAAGTATTTTGACAAATAGGCAAGCTTTAAAAACATACAGACCTAAAGTGGGCAGAGGTCAGATTAGAGGTGGTGGGCTGAAGGTCATACCATATGGATGTGTTCTAGACAACTGTACCACCTGTAACTGGACAACTGTGAAGGTCTGTTTGAAGAACAGTTAAGGGTGCTGCTTCCACTACTATTAGGAAGAAAGTTCCAAATCTTTTCACGAAAAAAAATCACCACTTTTGTGCAGTTTGTTTAAGCAGTGACCCTGATAATAGTTTCTCCCAGAGAAGGAAACGTCTCCACCACTCCCATCCTTCATGACAATTCAGGATTCCATCTGTTTTAATTCAACTTCTTTTGCATTCTTCCTGTCTCCAGAGGAAACACAACACACCCTTAGTTGGGGAAACCTTTCCTGATCTTCTTCCAACACATTAGCATTCTTTCTCAAACAAGGAGACCAACACCGCAAGCAATCCTGCAGCAGTGATCTCAATATCTGGAAAAATTAAACTTTCACTCCCTTTTATTTCTACTCCAATGGAGTGAGTCTTGAACTCATTTTGAATTGAAAGATAAACGGACCCATAAATTGCACATGGCAGTCATTAAAATCAAAGAGCCAGCACCAAAGGGAATAGTGCTTCTTTTGTCAGACTTCCCTGTGTTAAGAAAAATTGTTTTGAAAACTGTCAAACCACTTTTATCCATTTAAGCTTCAAGTACTAACAAAAAGCACTTCTCCTGAGCTTTAAAGATAAATGAGTAAGGAAGGAATCAATCAGGATGATTGCTGCCAGGTCTGTCTGCTGGTGAGTTAACCTCACAGGTTGGACCCATCGCCTCAGTCACTCATGCAGGCTAACATTCCTGAAAGGCAACTTACAAAGGAGACTGATGTCCTGCTTTCTGAATTTGCATCAACTGTGCATTGGAATCTTGCTGCAGTTAGGAGTCATTGCTCTGTGAAAGGACTATATTGAAATGTAAGATACAAAACAATCATCTTGTGTGGAGTCGTGGGGGAGGCTGCGATCAGGGTGGGATTAGGCAAGACTTTCTCAGGGGGAGAGTAGGGAAAGTGAATGCGACTTCAGTCAGTTTGTTCTTCAACAAGATGTAGCAGCTGACATCAGGCCCTGTTGCACACAAAAGAAACAGGATCCAACAGGCCTATCCTTTGATATTTGCTTGTGGCAGATTAACACAGCCTGATGTCTATCAAGGTTTAATTGCTCTTTTTTGGTCAGCTTGAACACAGAAAGGTGCTGCCGAAGGTTTTCAATCGCAATAAACTGTTTTTCTTCTCTCCATCTGACACGAGACAATGGCAGACTGGAGCCATTTACCACCCTGCATTGTTGATCACGTGGCTCCAATCCAGTGTGCATCACATCCAGTGTTCCGTTTGTTCAGCAAAAGCTCTCACAAGCATGGCATTGTTATGAGGAACTCACACTCCTTTCACCATGATCCTTGCTCCATTTACCTGCTCCCAAGGAGCTCTTGTCAACATTAACCTCTTTGAAGAGTCAATGGCCAAAGCCCCACAGGACCACAAGACATAGGAGCAAAATTAGACCTTTTGGTCCATCAAGTCTGCTCTGCTGTCCATCGTGCTGATTATTATCCATCTCAACCCCATTCACCTGCATTTACCAGTCAACTTTTCTGGTCAAGAGGCCGCCAGTAAACAATGATTCCTCAGGTGACATCTCCCCAGATAGCCAATCTCTTCAATTATTTCACTTTTTCTACATCTTCTGCTTGTTCTTTTTGTCAAGATTGTGTTTTGGAAATGGGTGGAGGCTACGACATGCAGTTTCAAATTTGATTAAAGGTTCTAGCGCTCTGCTGTCCTCAGAGAGGACCGAGAGCACGAGCTGCCTCCTGGGGAGGGCCAGGAAAGGGGCGTGGGGCCATGTTTGCCTCCATTTCGAAACGTCGAGGAAGACTGAAGCATTGAGGCGAATGCAGAGGTCAGTGGATGGCAGTCAGTAGCCAGGTTGGCGGCATTCAGTTCTGACATGGTGGTCGCTCTTCATGGAAGGACTGAGTGCAAGAGGCCACTCTCCTCAATGCCATTGGATGCTTTTGAAATTCTGAGATTTATATGATTATTGGACTGTAGCTTATATCGGTCTCCAGTTTTCTTTGTTATTGTTGACCGGCGGGAGGGTGATGTTACTTTTTGTGAGAAGGAGGGGTTGGGCATTTGAAGTCTGATGTTCTTGTTGGCGTTTTTCTCTGTGGGCCATCTGTTAGTTTTTGTGTGTGAGACAGAAGTCTGGGGGTTTGATGCCATTGTCACTGTTCTCTTTTGCAAGTGAGGGGGTTGGGGATTTGGGGTTTTTGACGTCCCAGCTGTCATTCTCCGAATGGGCAATCTGTTAGTTTTTATGTGAGGGAGGGGGTGGGAGTGTTGGGATTTGTGAGTTTTGTTTCATTTTCTTTTTCATGCGAGCAGAGTGTTGGGGCAGTCGGGGGGGTTGGAATTCATGTCTTTTCTTTCAACAACCCCTATGGTTTTCCTGTATTTCATGGCTATCTGGAGAAGACAAATATCACAGTTATATAGTACATGCATACTTTGACAAAAATAAAAATGAACCTTTTCTCCCCATAACCTTTGAGGCCCCAACTAAGTATCAACAATGATAACAGAGCAGAAACTGACCCAAGTTCAAAGTAAACCTTCCACATTAAGAGCATTTTTCTGCTCTGCCTACATGTTTGCATCTCACTTTGATATTTTGAATAACAGCTCAGTGGAGATTTCTAATGATTAATGACTTACAGAACTGCTTACTCAAGGTTGCTGTTACTTGAGGCTACATCCACACTACACCGGATAAATCCGTAACTGAAGCTTTTTCGCTTCGTTTTTACCCTCTGTCCACACTAAAACGGCGTTTTCTTCCCCCGAAACCGGAGCTTTTCAGAAACGCTGTCCAGGGTGTGTAATTTTGAAAACTCCGCTTAGGCAGATCAGTGTGGACGGGGTAACCGGAGAAATCTGAAAATGCTGTCAGATGACAGCACGCCATTTCATTGTTTTCTTGAACGCAGCTTAACAATTTCAGAACAGACGACAACGAGACTGAAGCCAGAAGAGTTAAAAATGTACTCACCAAATACTTTGACCCATAACTTACTGAATAAATAAGTATATTCACTTTGCCCTGTTTTCTGTCCTTGCTCGTATGAAGGTGGTTTACCTATTTATGCAAGTACTTCTCTAACAAAAGATGTGTAACAGCCTAATGTAACACTGTATGGATAACACTGATAACAAGATAACACTGACACAGACATGTTTTATACATTTAACAAGGTGCTTTATTAATGCAACAGGGTCAGTTTTAAGTCTGATGAAGGGTCTCAGCCCAAAACGTTGACTGCTCATTTCCATGGATGCTGCCCGACCTGCTGAGTTCCTCCAGCTGGTTTGTACATGTTGATTTGTCCCCAGTATCTGCAGTGTACTTTGTGTTCAGTTTTTCAGTGTTTGTTGTCAGCCGGGTTATACTGTCCGTGAACTCCCTGTCGGTTGCCTCCATACGCTCCAGTATTTGCTTTTTTCAATTTTAAGTGCTCCTGCGCGAGAGCCAACAGCTGCCCATCGTTTAAGTTTTTCTAGACTGTATCGCATAGTCTTTCACTGTTTGGTTTCACTGCGACACCAAACACGTCGCTTGATTTCCGTAGATGTGTCCTGTGCGTGTGCAGGAGGAGGAGATTCACCGAAATATCCATTTCAATGTGGACAGAGATATTTTTATAAACGCTTGGTGTGGACGCCTATCGTTTTTATACGAAACCAGCGTTGTCAAAATTATCCGGTCTAGTGTGGACGTAGCAGTCTTTAATAGCATCTTCACTCCCCCCCCCATCTGTAACTTGCTCAATCCCTCCCTCCATTCAAGAACTAGTCCCATGAATCTTCACTACATTCCGTCTATGGATAGTTTAACCTCTCGCAGCGAGAATAAACACAGTAAAACATAATATTGCAGCTGTGGTCTCACCACAGCTTGATTAATTTCAATAAGGAATTATTACATGGGTCATCAAATCCTTCAACAATGAAGACCGGCCGGCATATTGTTTGTCGTTTTAATTGCCTGCTGCACCTGTCATCATTTTATAGACTGTAACCAACTGCTGCTACTACCGCAGTCAATGATTGACCAGAAGAAACGGGAGCCAAATTAGGCCATTGGCCCACTGAGCTTCTTCCCCCATTTGATCCTGGCTGATTTATTATCCCTCTCAAGCTCATTCGCCAGCCTTCACCCTGTAACCTTTGATACACTTACTAATCAAGAATCTATTCACCTCTAAATAAATCCAATTACTTGACCTTCACAGCACTCTATGGTAACAAATTCCACAGATTCAAAGAAATTACTCCTCATCTCTGCAACACACACAAATCACTAGGGGAACTCTGCAGGCTAGGCTGCTTCAATGGAAAAGAGTACAGTCAACATTTTGGGCTGACACCTTTCAGCAGAACAGGAGAAAAAAAGATGAGGAGATCTCTGTTTTGAAGGATTCTCCCATTCTGGGGTCAGAAACATAGAAAACCTATAGCACAATACAGGCCCTTCAGCCCACAAAGCTGTGCTGAACATGTCCTTACCTTCGAACTACGTAGGCTTACCCATAGCCCTCTATTTTTCTAAGCTCCATGTATCCATCCAGAAGTCTCTTAAAAGACCCTATCGTTACTGCCTCCACCACTGCCACCAGCAGCCCTTTCCACGCACTCACCACTCTCTGAGTAAAAAGCTTACCCCTGACATCTCCTCTGTACCTACTTCCAAGCACCTTAAAATTGTGCTCTCTCGTGCTAGCCATTTCAGCCCTGAGAAAAAGCCTCTGACTATCCACACGATCAATGTCCCTCATTATCTTGTACTGCTCTATCAGGTCACCTCTCATCCTCCGTGGCTCCAAGGAGAAAAGGCCAAGTTCACTCAACCTATTCTCATAAGGCATGCTCCCCAATCCATGCAACATCCTTATAAATCTCCTCTGCACACTTTCTATGGTTTCCACATCCTTCCTGTAGTGAGGCAACCAGAATTGAGCACAGTACTCCAAGTGGGGTCTGACCAGGGTCCTATATAGCTGCAACATTACCTCTCGGCTCTTAAACTCAATCCCACGATTGATGAAGGCCAATGTTCCATATGCCTTCTTAACCACAGAGTCAACCTGCGCAGCAGCTTTGGGTGTCAAATGGACTCAGACCCCAAGATCCCTCTGATCCTCCACACTGCCATTAATGCTATACTCTGCCATCATACTTGACCTACCAAAATGAGTCACTTCACACTTATCTGGGTTGAACTCCATCTGCCACTTCTCTGCCCAGTTTTGCATCCTATCAATGCCCCGCTGTAACCTCTGACAGCCCTCCGCACTATCCACAACACTCCCAACCTTTGTATCATCATCAAATTTACTAACCCATTCCTCCACTTGCTATCCAGGTCATTTATAAAAATCAGAAAGAGTAGGGGTCCCAGAACAGATCCCTGAGGCGCACCACTGGTCACCAGCCTCCATGCAGAATATTAACTGTCTACAACCACTCTTTGCCTTCTGTGGGCAAGCCAGTTCTGGATTCACAAAGCAATGTCCCTTTGGATCCCATGCCTCCTTACTTTCTCAATAAACCTTGCATGGGGTACCTTATCAAATGTCTTGCTGAAATCCATATATGCTACATCTACTACTCTTCCTTCATCAATGTGTTTAGTCACATCCTGAAAAAATTCAATCAGGCTCCTAATGCATGACCTGCCTTTTCAAGGCCATGCTGACTATTCCTGATCATATTATGCCTCTCCAAATGTTCATAAATCCTGCCTCTCAGGATCTTCTCCAACAACATACCAACCATTGAAGTGAGACTCACTGGTCTATAATTTCCTGGGCTAATTCTACTCCCTTTCTTGAATAAAGGAACAACATCCGCAACCCTCCAATCCTCCAGAATCTCCCCCATCCCCATTGATAATGGTCCCAGGCTCTTCTCAGATGTGGTACATTGAAATACAGCAGTTGCTGAGTTGGAAGCCACATACTGGAACAAGTGATAACCCATCTTTTGCCCTGAAGTTTCAAGAGTGACACAAACCTAATAGTAACTTGGAGGAGGATCCCCTGCCAGAGCTTATTTCTCAATTTTCCATTCACTTTTCGGATCGTGGTTAAGATCTTATCATCCAGTCTGAGTCAGAATGCTTGGAGCTGGTGCTGCTGGCCTTTTCTCCAACCACTGCAACCTGATACCAATGGTTGCATTACTGAGCTTTTCAGAGGGCAATTAAAGGACTTTGGTTGGAATACCACATTCCTGAGTCCTGAGTCACCAGCTCAGGCACAGATTTTCCAACAAGACATTAAATGAAGGCATTAAATGACATTAAATGACAGTCTAAAGTAGCATAAATAATCCCCAGTGTCACTTATAACAGAAAGCTGTGTGAAGTCCTTGGTGCATTAACCAGTCAATTCCTCAACCCTTGTCAGCAGTTATAATTACCTCAATGGTATCTCTGTGCAAATCAACTTCCTTACATCACCAAAATCACTATAATCCCAGATCACTTTTATTTAATTATTAATAAATTATTTGAACACATTTGGAGGCACTGAGGCTACAAACGATGTTGTGCAAAGTGCCTTCTGGGCACATTGCCAACTCAAGGTGTGGGCTACCTTTAACTGGTATGACTTTTCATCAAATTTTATTGAAAATGAGAAGTTATAAAACAGAAAGCAACTCCCTTTATATGGTTAAGTGTGTTCCATTTTATTTGAAATCTTTCCCAAGGACAGCTCAATTCAGCTACAGACAGCTGGCTTATGGAGATGTCTGTTTTAAGTTACTGGGAACATAACTCATGGCTTATTGGCAACTCCAGAGTTTCTGGCCAGCCCACTTATAGAAGAAGCCAGCATCAGATAACAAATTGCCAACCACAGAATTTGTCATTTTGCTTGCAAAGACATTTTAACCTGCTTCAACTCGGTATCCACTCCACCATTTGGGGAAGGAACCAGGATGAATGACTGGTTCCAACAGTAAGTGATTGAGGAAAGGGATGTTGTCCCAATGAAACAGGCAGCAAACTATGAGAGACTTTGCAGGATTCCAATGACATTCACACAGAAGAACAAAGCTGTGGTTTAATTGTGAATGTCTAACCAGCTGTAACACAAAATTAATTCCATGAGATTTGCTATGTCACCAAAAACTCTAGCAACTTTCTACTGCAGTACATGAGAGCATTTTGACTGGTTGCAGCAGTGCTGGGTATGGAGGCATCGGACTGAAAGAGGCTGCAGACGGTTGTGAACTCAGTCAGCACCACTGAGGACATCTTCACAACGTCGTCCTCAAGGGCCCTCACCATATAACAATTATAGCCCAGAATTCGGCCCATGCTGAACGCTTACACTCACTAGTCCCACTGGCCCGCACTCAGCCCATAACCCTCCATTCCTTTCCTGTCCATATACCTATCCAATTTTACTTTAAATGACAATACCAAACCTGCCTTTACCACTTCTACTGGAAGCTCATTCCACACAGCTACCACTCTCTGAATAAAGAAATTCCCCCTCGTGTTACCCTTAAACTTTTGCCCCCTAACTCTCAACTCATGTCCTCTTGTTTGAATCTCCCCTACTCTCAATGGAAAAAGCCTATCCACATCAACTCTATCTATCCCCCCCATAATTTTAAATATCAAGTCCCCCCTCAACCTTCTATACTTCAAAGAATAAACACCTAACTTGTTCAATCTCACCATCTGGGACAACCCTCTTTTCATTACTATCATAAGAGAGGAGGCAAAGGAGCCTGAAGACACACACTCAACACTTGGCATGACTTTCCTTCCCTTTGCTATCAGGTTTCTGAACTGTCCATGGACCCATGGACACTATTCCCCTTTTGCATTACTATTTCATTTTTTATTGTAACCGCATTTTATTGCCACAGAAACAACAAACTTCATGAGATATATATACCAAAATAGTCAACCTGATTCTGATTAAATAAGTCACATGAGAATGCAGTGGGATGAGGTGTACACACATAAATTAGTTGTTTGTTAGCCTTCAGTAAAACCTACACACTATTTTGAAGTTCCTGGTATCTTCGAGAGGTGACAACCCACCTGTGCTTACCCTGAAGATACACAATTGCCCTGCAATGGCATTGTGCACGAGAATGAACTTGATCAGGAGTTCCCACGTGCTGCTCAGGACTCTGCATCACCACAGGGCTGGTTCAGCACCAGAATGGCCTGCACACAGCTCAGTAAACTGTCAAATGACTGCCTGCCAAAGCTTTACTGCAACGTTTCTGGTTGCCTGCAACACTCACAGATAATTTCACCAAGTTATGGCTGGGGTGTAAAAGAGAGTTAGCATGTTAAACAGAGTCAGCGAGCAGCCCAATGAACAAAATCTCCAACATGGAGCTCCACTGCTCACCCCCTCTGGCCAAAGCAGTGATGAGAGCAGAGTTACCATGTGCACCAACTGTTTCAGGTTGCACAGCACGTGTTCCAAGCCAGCAACAATGCCGACTCAATTAGTGCTCCTGTCCTAGTAATCCCAGAGAGGGTGGACAGATGCTGTCACAGACCCCGAAAGAGTCACTGTGGTCTATCCTCCAACTGATACCCAGTGGGCAGTGGATAAAGCTTCCTCATGTCCTGGAACTGAAAGTATCAAGGAACCCAGAACATGTTGGAAGTTGAAGGAAATAAAAAGACATGTAAAATGTTTTCAAAATCATGCAGGATTTCAAAATGTGGATGATGTGAATGATTCTTCCTGTCAGGGAATTCATCTTTGGGTCAACAGAATACAGACACAAAGGAAACTGCAGGGAAGTGATGAGAATGTGGAACGTTCTGCCACAGAAGACAAATAAAATCTATAGCAAAGGGGAGCAGGATGTACACATGAAGGTTACAGCAACAGAAAGTCTCAGATGACATTAAGTCAAAGGAGGCCTATGAGGGCCATAGCAACTGGCAAAGGCCTACTAGAATGAAACAGCCCATTTCTCCACTCTATATATTGTTCATTTGAAGTACTCACAGCACTTTTAGTTTGTGAAAGAAGTGTCAGTGAAGTTAATATGCGAAACTTGCAGCATGCCACACTGCACACTGGCCCATGCATCAGATGTAACAGAGCAGGATGTTCAGGTGATAACCGATGGCAGGTCCAGGAAAACTCACCGTATTCAGGGGGCTCTGGACTGCTGTTCAGTTCTGCGACAACTGGAATCACTGCAGCATGAAGTGGGCCATCCAGAAGGGAGACATGGACAAACAGGGGTGACAAGCGTAAAGGAAACAGGCAAAGGGGAGGAGGAAAAGAAGGACAAAATGATTGAGGAAAGACAGATGATGAAAACAAGACAGGTGACAGAAACAGATTCAAAGGATGGGATGGGGAAAAGAAAAAGAAAAAGTAAAGTTGAGATAAAATGTAAAATTTAGCACAAATTAAAATTCAATCTCATTTGGAAAAAGGATTCATTTTAGCTCACACTGTTTACATGGAATTAATTAAGGAGCATAGAAACAGAAACCTCACTGCTGACACTGTTTGAGATGGTGGGCAGAAATGTTGATTCCTGAGCATCCTTCAAATCACTGAGCAAAAGCTGTTGTCCACAACAGAATCTAGCAAATTAATCTCCAAGCTGGGGAACAGCAGAAGCACAGAAAGGACTGCTCCCGTACATTCAGAGTTCAAACGGTATCCACGGGGAAAGGAGGCTCAATACAACAGAATACAGAAAATACAGGATTGAAACTAAAAAGGAAATTAGAAAATCAAACAGAGCAAATAAAAAAGTCTGACAAATCAATGGATGTCGATAATATTTTATCAACATGGAAAAATCCAGGGGATAAATGCAGATAAATTGGGTGTGGGGTGAACGCTTTACGATGGAATTCTTTGGGGATGGCACGGTGGCTTAGTGGTTCACATCATGTTACAACTCCCGTGACCTGGGTTCAATTCCTGCTGCTGTCTGAGGATTCTGTACATTCTCCCCTTGACTACACGGTTTCCTCCGGATGCTCCGGTTTTCTCCCAATTCCAAGGTAGGTTAATTGGTCAATTAGGTTTAATTTGGCAGTATGGATTTCATGGGCCAGAAGGCCCTGTTGTTGTGTTCCATCCGGAAATAAATAAATAAACAGAATGATCTTCCTATCCTTCATTTAGAAAGGCACAGATCAACTTGGGACACTCAACGGGGACCTGTCAAGCACAACGACAGAATTTGTTGTGGCAGGAACAAGCAGAGATGACAGGGACAATGTGCAATTTGTCATCATACAGGATAGAGGCAGACCCTTTGGCCCATCATATCCCTTGACACAAATCCCATTTGGCCGCATTACTGTCACTTTCACAGATTCTTCAACTCGTTCTCAGTATTACTTATTTACTTTTTTATTATTTCCACAATTTGTCCTCTTTTACACAATGGTTGTCACTGTTTATTTGTAGTTTCTAGATCTTATTGTATTTCTTTATTTTCCTGTAAATGCCTGCAAGAAAAAAGAAACTCAAGGTGGTATGCCGTGGACTATATGTACAACGATAACAAATCTAGTTTGATACCCTTCTATGCCTTGTCTATTTAACCGTCGACATTCCATTTTTCTGTGAATCTCCTTGTAGTCCTATGTCTCATATGTCACAACTCTGTCACGAGCTGTCTTCCTGCACTTACAGCAAACCCAGCAGCTGCCCACATTCTTTCAATCCCACAGCACACTGTGTTTGGGTCAGGTCATCTCTATACACTACTGCAGACTGGAAGACTAAGCCTATTATCCCAAACTCTGACACCATCAGGCAATCCAGCCACGGTGACTGACAACCCATCCATATCACCCGGCAACCAGAGTTAAGAAATGGCATTGAGATTGCAGTGACAGTGTTTGGCCCACTGATGAGAACAAGGAGGTGGATCCATAATCAAGGAGGGATCATGGTCAATGGAAACGGGCAGGGAAGTGTGCAGATAAGATTCATGGGAATGATCTGGAAGGAAGGATTTAACATATGAGGAGCATTTGATGGCTCTGGGCCTGTACTCACTGGAGTTTAGAAGAAAGAGGGGGGAATCTCACTGAAACCCATTGAATATTGAAAGGCCTCGATAGAGTGGATGTGAAGAGGATATTTCCAACAGTGGAGGAGTCTAGGACCAGAAGGTCGTCCCTTTAGAAAAGGGATCAGCAGGAATGTCTTTAGCCAGAGGGTAGAGGTACTGTGATCAAGGTACTAAGAATGATTATTAAGAGTGTCAAAGGTTACAGGGAAAAGACAGGAGAATGGGGTTGCAAGGGACATAAATCCGCCATGATTAAATGGTGTTACAGACTCAATGGGTCGATTGGCCTAATTCTGCTCCTATATCTTACGGTTTTATGTGGACATAAATAATATTGAATCAGCCACAATCCTATTGGGTGATGTAATATGTTTCTGAATGGCCTGTTGCGGGTCCAGTTTCTCACAGTCCAAAGCAGCAGGAGCTTCTTCGACAGTCAGGCATGAGATCCCTTTTGTAGTTTCAAACCAGGTAACTTCCTGCTCAAAATGTAAAACACTAAATTTTTATCTTGGATCCATCGAGTTAAATTTACAGATACTCAAGCTTGGTAATTATTGGATCAAAACATGGAAAACAAAATGTAATCCCCACTTTACAAACAACATTGTGTTAGGCATGATCATGAAAGCTGCTAATTTGAATGAAAACCACTTACATAAACACCTCATACTGCAATTATACTCTAACGAGAGTGATGCTGCAATACTTGGGAAGGATGGTTTATCATTAAATCCTAAACTGTGATTTCATTGCAGAACAGGTTTCAATCAGCCATAGCATCACCCAGCACAGAAGCAGGCTGACCATTAGCCCCATTGACAATAATCCCGTTTTTATTCTCTCCCCGTGCCCTCTCCCAGATCTACCAGCCATCTGCACAGCAGCGGTAAGTTACAGTGGTGGAATAACCCAGCAACCTCTTGGGGGCGGGGGTGGGGGGGGTGGGGAATGAGCACCAAAGAGAAACCCATGTGTCTCAGGGAGAACGTTCAAAATTTCCAAAAGGAGCTTCGGGTGTCGTATCGAACTCTGATCATGTAGGCAGTGAAGTAGCTCTAGCAGCCGTACCAACCATGTTGTCGTGACGTGGTCAGCACAAATACAAAATCATCTTTAAGTTATTAAAACGTTGATGCCTTTGGCCCTGCTCAATCTCTAACAATCAAATTCCAGTGCCAGATTTACTAAATCATGCACTATAGCCTTCCTTCAGCTTTACAGGAAAATGAACACAGAAAATAATTATTGACCCTGTAACCAACACACCAGTCAACCATCTGCAAGTAAAAAAAATCACCGAAGATTCATTTTACAAATAAGTACCCTGTGGTAGATAACTGGGAAGTTTTAAGGTTGGATGATTCCCATGACAGCTGGTTTTGTTTTGAGTGGATAAAATCAAATCAGTATTGTCAAATAGGACTCACCACACAGTCAAGCAGCTCAACTTTGAAATGTTATCACATCCGGCTGTCTTACAGAATAGTCTCATAATTTTTTTTGCATCTAAATTGCTTAAAGAAAAAGTCTAGTAAGAATTAGTCATGACCAATTAAGTGCTTTCAAACCAGGAAGTGACACCTATTACATTCACTTCATGTAGTCAGGATGGGCAGAATGGTGTCTGCTGGCACAGTGCTTTCATAATTATAACTTTTCACAA
Source organism: Hypanus sabinus (assembly GCF_030144855.1). Classification (NCBI taxonomy): domain Eukaryota; kingdom Metazoa; phylum Chordata; class Chondrichthyes; order Myliobatiformes; family Dasyatidae; genus Hypanus; species Hypanus sabinus. The sequence continues at coordinate 2,909,981 of NC_082732.1, read as the reverse complement.
AGAAAGTTACGATGCTCTTCATGCTGTCCAGTTGAAAGGCATTATACAAATTCAAGCCTTGTAGTATCAGTCCCAACACTGACAATAATCAGGATTGATCAGAAAATCAATTATCAGTGTTAATTGATTTTCAGATTTAACTGTTCATATGGCATCTATTAATAACAAAACAAATAAAAACAACTTCTGGAGTCCTGAAAACTCCAATTGTTATCAGTTCTGAGTGAAATAAAAATGAAACTGCTGGAAGCCTCATTCGGTCAGGGAGCACCCATGAAAACAGAAAGAGTTAATGTCTCAGGTGAGAATTCTTTGTCAGAACTCTACAGATCTGTGGTTCTGTTTTTGGTTTCCTATTCATAGCCACTTCATCCCTCGCCCTGTAACCGTCTGAAAGCAAACCCACAGATGAGCCTCAAACCACCAACATAGTGGTAACCCATTTCTGTCCCTGTAAATGATCAGACTTTACATCAACTGTTAACACTGACACAACTTAGTTAAATGTAGACTTCATCACTCCTATCTTGTCTTAATGATTTGATCCTTGAAACTCAAGATTATCTATAAATGCCATGGCTAACCACATCTCCCTCCCCTCCCCCAATCCCTCCCCCTCACACAATCTCCCACACATCCCTCTCTCATTCATTTACTGTGAAATTCTATTCTGTACGTCTGTGGTGGGGCAACTTCAAGTATTTCAGCACAAAACTGTACAAAATTGATCAAGCAGAAAGGATTTCCTTTTTTTCACCTGGAATCAACTGAAACTCCAAAGGGTGAAATGGCAATGTGCCGGCCAGGTGATTAATTGTTTCCCAGAAAGGTTCACCTTTGGTCTCCTTCCTGAAAAGGTTTCATACTACATGGTTACACTCCACAGGGACCCCAGATTTACTTGTGCGTTCAAAACACTTCAGTGGCAATTACAAGACAGCTGTTAAATTGAGATTAATGACAGCACAAATAAACCCCATTTCAATGGAGTTCATTTATATCTCACTGCTATTGAGACCCATACAAAGACTTGATTGAAACCAACTAACTCTGCTCAATACTGCTCTGGAAGTTGGAGCATTCTGTAAATGTATAGGACATTTCACAGAATCTGTGTGCAACACAAACCTAGGAGACGGTACAATAATCCCTCTTAAAAATAATTAGCTCCTGTGCACTTTGTAGGTGATTGCTTCAACATAACATCTAATAGGCTGATTGGTGGTGTAGTGGCGTCCGCACAGGACTTAGAAGCCAGTGGTCTTGGATTCGAATCCGGCCAGCTCCTTGCAACTACCAAATCGGCCTTGTAAAACAACAGATGAATGCCAAAGAAATGACAAAGTTGTGCCACAAGGCATGGAGAGGAACAGCAACAGATCTAAATCTATGAAACAGGGCATGATTTCTTTAATAAAATCACATTAATATTCCCCTCTGTCATTATTTCCTGGCACTGTTACTCTCTGGGCTACATCTCAAACCAGCCTCTGTAAAAACTGGCTACCATGAGTTGTCCTGCCTTCTACAGAGATCATGAGTTCACACCCAATACTTTATGCAGCATATACCTGTGATCTTTACAAACCAGAGCACAAACCCGGTGCCTTCTGTGCCTAATGCAGGTGAAATTAAATGGAAAATGAAGAGGATACCATGTGTTTATACAAAAACAGTACGACTTTAAAAGGATTAACAGAATCCTTTGGTAGATTTTGGGTTATGCATTACAGAGGAGTGACCAGAACCAAAGGGGATTTATTTGTGACATCAGAATACTACACATCAGCCAGCCTGCCAGCTCCCTGCTGGGCGACCAGCCCACAAACTCCCCACAGAGCGGTCAGTTCATAAACTGAGTCAGGTTATAAACTCTGGTCTCTGTGTGGGTCAGTAAAAGTGCACAGTGAGCATCAGGTGAGTAACAGACTTTGTGAAGTAATTAAGCTAAAGTATCTCAGATCACAGACGTGCAGTGGTCTCCCACATCCAGCCCCGACAGGCTACCTTAACCCGGATATTGAAGCCTCTGCTTTGAAAACTTCAAATTGCTGTAATCCCAAAACAGAGCAATTCCTAATCAAGGAAAAATGCAGGTCTGTAAATAAGCTAAATTAATTCAGATTCAAAGTAAGACTGTTTGTGTTTTTTAGTCTGGAAAAACCTTGCAGAAAGCGATTTAACAGGGTTAATTTAGGTTGGTCAGTGAGCTGCAGTCCGTCATTGGGTAATGTTCATTTGCTGGCCAAGACTCTCCTCAGAGTTTTCATCACAGCTCCAAGAACCTCTACTGCATGTACTGCAGTTCCAGGGTCAAACAACAGTTTGAAGGGTAAAGTATTGAATTGCCAATAAAACAAGACCGAATTGGTCTGTAGGCACTTAACATGATTGTTATTGATCTTTCCTCCATGGTTTGCTGAGTTCATTTGCTTTATAAACTCAACATCAAACCCTCACACGACCACCCCTTCATGCCCTTCTCCCTCTGAATCCCCAAGAAGTTAGGACACTACAAACTGCGACTCCTCGTTGCCCTGCTGTTGCCATTCTTGGTCTCTGAACTGGTATGATTAATCTCAAAGTCTGACTACTCCCAAAGGGCCAATTTCACAAGTTTCATGACCAGTCTCAGGCAGTCCTGTTGTTGTCACACAGCTCTCGTGCATTTTTACCATTTCAATTTGATTTACTCATAATTGACAACTGCAACCTACCGCTTTCATGGACATTATCATAAGGAATGAATCTGAATTTGAACGGATCTCTTCCTCAAAGCTGGGAAATGTAGCCCAGCTCTTGCTATATTTAGGGACAGGAATTACAATCATATGGAGAAGCACAGACTTATTAGGGGTAGTCAAAATGGTTTTGTGAGAGGCAGTTCAAAGCTGCCGCGGTAGCATAGCAGTTGGCACAACAGTAGTACAGCTTGCGGCGGAGTTCGGAGATCAATCCTGGTGTCCTCTGTAAGGAGACTCTCTCGTACACCTACACCCTCCCTGCGGAATGCGTGGGTTTTCTCTGCATGCTCTGGTTTCCTCCCATAGTCCAAAGATGTACTGGGTAGGTTAACTGGTCATTTTAAATTATCCCGTGATTAGGCTAGCTTTAGCTCAGGGCTGTCAGGGGTTGCTGGGCAGCATGTCCACACCGTAAGTCGAAATCAATAAATAAATAAATAAAATTAAGATCATGCCTCAATGAGTTTTTCAAGGCAGTAACAAAATTAATTGACGAAGGTAGAGAAGTAGATGTTGTGCATATGGGTTTTAGGAAGGTGTTTGATAAAGGTCCCCATGGTAGAGTAGTCAATGCAGGGTGTATAGATTTTAGTAAGGTGACTAATGAGGTTCCCCATAATAGCATGCTGGATGTGGTGCATATAGATTTTAGTAAGGTTTTTGACGAGATCCTTCATGATAGAGCAGTCAATGTGGGGTGTATGGATTTTAGTAACATGTTTGACAAGGTTCCACATGGTAGAGCAGTTGACGCCGTGCATATGGATGATAAACACGGTTCTCCATGGTACCATGCTGGATGTGGTGTGTATAGGTTTCAGCAAGGCGTTTGATGAGGATCCCCAGAGTAGAGCAGTCAATGCCGGGTCTATGGATTTGTGTATGGCATTTGACAAGTTCTCCATGCTAGATCACCCAAAAAGTCATGAGGCATGGGTACAGTGGAAACTTGGAGGTAAGGCCGAATTTGGAGTATTGTGTGCAGTTCTAGTCACCGAATTATAGGAAAGATGTCAACAAAATAGAGAGAGTACAGAGAAGATTTACTAGAATGTTACCTGAGTTTCAGCATATAAGTTACAGGGAGAGGTTGAACAAGTTAGGTCTTTATTCTTTGGAGCATAGAAGGTTGAGGGGGGACTTAATAGAGGTATTTAAAATTATGAGGGGGATAGATAGAGTTGACGTGGATAGGCTTTTTCCATTGAGAGTAGGGGAGATTCAATCAAGAGGACATGAGTTTGAGTGCTAGGGGGCAGAAGTTTAAGGGTAACATGAGGGGGAATTTCTTTACTCAGAGAGTGGTAGCTGTGTGGAATGAGCTTCCAGTAGGAGTGGTAGAGGCAGTTTCAGTATTGTCATTTAAAGTAAAATTGGATAGGTATATGTACAGGAAAGGAGTGGAGGGTTATGGGCTGAGTGCAGGTCAGTGGGACTAGGAGAGAGTAAGCGTTCAGCACGGACTAGAAGGGCCGAGATGGCGTGTTTCCGTGCTTTAATTGTTATATGGATTTAGAAGTGGCTTGCCCACAGAGGGCAGGGGGTGGTAGTAGATGGAATGTTCTCTGCCTGGGGGTTGGTGGCCAGAGGGGTTCCATGGGGACTTGTTTTTGGAATCCTGATCTTTGTGATTTTTATAAATGACTTGAATAAGGAAGTGGAAGTGGATATTGTTTGTTAGCTTGCTTTCACACTTCATCTTTTCCCTCCCAATGATACTTTTAGTTGCCCCCCTGTGGGGTTTTAAAAGCTTCCCAATCCTCTAACTTCCCACTAATTTTTGCTTTGTTGCATGACCTCTCTTTTGCTTTTACATTAACTTTGGCTTCCGTTGTCAGCCAAGGTTGTACTATTTTGCCTTTTGAGTATTTCTTCATTTTTGGAATACATCTATCTTGCACCTTCCTCATTTTTCCCAGAAACTTATGTCATTGCTGTTCTGCTGTCATCCCTGCCAACAACTCCTTCCAATTTACTTTGGCCAACTTCTCTCATAGCACTGTAATTTCCTTTACTCCACTGAAATATTGCTACATCAGACTTTACTTTCTCACTGCCTCCTAAGAGTTCTTTTTACCTTAAGCTCCCTAATCACTTCTGGTTCATCATATAACGCTTAATCCAGTGTAATCTTGCTTCTCAACTTTTTGCCTAGTTCTCTAAATACTCTCTTCAGGATCTCTTTGCTTATGTCATTGATACCAAAATGTACCAAGACATCTGGCTGCTGTCCCTCCCTCTCCTGGGAGCACCTGGGAGGCTACATACTATCTGGGTGTCCTTTTTTTGTCCACAGAATCCCCTGTCTGTTCCAGTGACTGTTGAGTCCTCTCCCACTACTGCTCCCCTCTTCTCCCTTTTTCCCTTCTGCACCATGGACCCACGCTCAATGACAGTGACCTGGTCTCTAGCATTCCACTGGGAGGTCATTCCCCCACAATAGTATCCAAAATGGTATACTTATTATTGAGGGTAATGGCCACAGAGGTGCTCTGCACTAACTGCCTGTTCACATTTCCATTTCTCCTGAGAGTCACCCAGCTATTTACCTCCTGCAACTTTGAGATGACTACTTCCCTGTAACTCTGACCAATTATCTCCTCACTCTCCCGTACAAGCCGAAGATCATCCAGCTGCTGCTGCTCCAGATCCCTAACACGGTCTTTAAGGATCTGCAGCTGGATGCACTTCACGCAGATGTACTTCCCTGGGAGATTCTGGTATAAAGAACGCAACAGCTATTTACTACACTAGGTACCACAAGAGAAAAGTGGAGGTGGAATCAGGACAAATAAAGCACCAGATTATATTAATAGACTCCAGCAACTGGCTTCTTCTCCTTGTGTCACCAGGATTTGGGTAAAAGTAGCCTTCTGTTCTGCTCTGAACACTTAGTCAGCTGCAATACAGTTAAAGTATTCCTGAAGCTAACTCACGTCTCTGTACAATTACATTCATGACTTTAAAATGAAGCTACTTATGTAAGCAATATCATTTTATACATGGGAGGAGGCAGAGACACCTGCTAATGACCACAGAGAGGACAATAACCATTGCCGCAAAATTATGAAATATGAAAGCCCCTGGGGTACATAAATAGACTAAGCTCTTCTGCGATATGAATTCAAGAGATGCATTTCCTCAAGTCCATCTCAACCATCTATAACACCTAACTCTTCAGCACTGAGCTCTCGTGCTTTGGATACTAATATCCTCCAGTGCTATGGAACATCCCAACCATTGCCTTCTTTGTCTTTAAACCTTAAATCGTTTTCTATTTGGAAGCTCTCAGGTAAGTTTCCCACATTGCTCACACACGCCATCAATAAGCGTCATCATCAGATGCAGACCTCAACGTGCCGTCACTGGTGCGAACCCAGCTGCTCACTCTCCCCTCTGGGACAATGTACGGCCTGTGCTGAGGAGCTGGAATAAAGCAAGTCCTTTAAGATGTTCAACGGAAGGCATACTGAAGGATGGGTATCAGAGAGATGGGTATAATTCACTGGTGATGCAGTACATTAAAATCACCAAGGTCTTGAAAGCGTACATCTGATGAGAACTATATGCTGACTTGCAAACCCTTATCAAGACCCTGAGAATAGACAGCACACAAGTTTGATGTACAGGCAGTCCCTGGGTTTCGTTCTGGTTCCGTTCCTGAGTCCGTCTTTAAATCAGATTTGTACGTAAGTCAGAACAAGTACATCCAGTATTATTTAGCGTCAGTTAGTCAAATGTTTGTCTTAGTATATAGTATATATTTTACCTTTCTATGCATATAAAACACTTAAGAAATTATGTATTCCAATAATTAAACCACTGCATTGCTTAGTAATAATTGTAGCTTTCATCGGGATAGAGCCTTTCACGTGCTCCATTATTTTCACTTTATCCGTTATCCTTTAAAATTGTTCCGATCGTTGACCGACTTAGCCTAACGCCTTTCTAATGACCGATGGCGTTTCACCTCTTTCCAAACGCTTTATTATTTCCACTTTATTTTCAATCACGATTGCTTCCCGTCAATGGAACAGAAACACAGTGGGCAGCAGGTCCCGACCTCCACCAGCTCCCAAGGTGCACTGGGTCCTAAGGATCACCGCACTGAGACAGGCTAAATGGGACAAGTGGCGACTGTGCTGGGTTTCGGTATTTGATCATCCACAATATTCCATGTGGGAATTTAAACTGGAGGTGGCAGTGTTTTTTTTATGAGGTCAAGTTGCGAGCTCGACATCAACCCGGCACGGATGGTACGGGAGTAACTGGATCAACATCAACCCGGCACGGGAGCAGACTGTCACTGGATCGAACTCAGAAACCTCCGTTCTCCAGCCCAGTGCTGATCTCACTGTGCCACCAGCTGACCGGAACGGGGTGGGGGAGGGGGGCAGGGTCAGGTTGAATCTTACTAAGAAAAATTTAAGCCAAGTACAAAGTTAAACACTCAACACAGTGTCAATGGCAACAACTTAAAATGGCGGACAGTGTCGCAATCCGACTTAAAATGGCGGACGGCGTTCTCCTTCCTCGGTTTGTAAGTACGAGTTGTCTGTAAGTCGGACATTCGTAACTCGGGAATTAACTGTATTCAAGATTTAATTTGAAAGAGAACATGAACGTGGAGGAAACTAACAAGGAGCACAAGGCGGGAACAGTAGTGATATCAAAGCATCCATCAATATTTTCCATGTTCAGCACAACATAAACATTCATTTGGATGTACGTTTCCAGAAAACAATCATTTCCCAACAAGATTATAGTCTGGGAAAATGTTTCAACTATAAAATTGAATTGTGAAACAACATGAATAAAAATTAAATGGTGATTGCAACATATTAACAATTAACCCACATAATTACCAGCTACACAGCTGGCAGAGTTTACTTCAAAGGCATTAGGTGTGAGCCAACTCAACCTGCGCCAGGTTTAAAGGGCAACTGATAATATCCGGTTTCACTCAGGACAGACCACTCACATCAAAGCATGAGGGTGTTGCCTGCATAATGATTATTTTGATAAGTAGCCAAAACATCCCAAAGTATACCCATTGTGTTGTTCCCTATAATTACCCTGCATGACAGTGCACAAGAGCACCATCAACCTTGCCAGCGTCAGGGCTCAAGTTACTGGGGCTGGAGAGTGTGCAGATTGGTTTGCAGAGGCCAGATGATAAGCTCTCCCAAACTATCTGTTAGACTGTGCCTCGAGATTGAGGATGACTTACGCCCATTCCAGTTGTGTAGATTCTGAGGTGACTGATGTGCAACAGGTGGGACAGGAAGCGGACAGGGTGATCCGATTGGGGAATTGCATTGTCTCATGATAAGACATAACCCAGCCAATGTGTGCGAAGAGCACATTGGGGGTTAGAGGATATTGAAACTTTGGGCATGTTCCTTTGTAAATAATCTTTTAAACTGATGGGCATAGAGCTGTGCAGCATGTTATCTCATTTGTTGTATAATATCGAATCTGTTGGAATTCTTGAGGAATTAACAGACCGGAAGGGCAAAAGAAAGTCAGTAGATATTGTGTTTTTGTATTTTCAGAAGGCCGTTGACAAGGTGACACACGTGAGGCTGCTAAAAAAAAGATGGTTACGAAGGAAAGATATAGTGCGGACAGAATCACTGGCAGAGGCAAAAAGTGGGAATAAGGGAGCCTTTTCTGGTCTGCTGCTGATGACTAGCAGTGCCCTGCAGGGATTGGTGCTTTCACATTGAAAGGGAAAGTAAATCAGCCATAACTGAATGGTATATCTGAATTGTTGAGCCAATTAGGAAGATACATAACAGGAAAGATGGGTAGATCCACAGTTATTCATTATACTGATGAAGTGTAAGTATAAACGGAGGCAGTGCGAAATATGTGAGAAACACCACTAAGTAGGAAGGAGGAAGACAAATGGGAGACCAGAAGCATATTCAAGTTAAGAACTAAAACTTAGGTTTTTTAAAAATCAAATAGATTAGCTTTACTTGTCACTTGTACAGAGAAACGTCAAAACACACGATGAAATGCATTGTTTTCATCAACAACAAACCAAGTCAGAGGATGTGTAGGGGGCAGCCTGCACATGTTGCTATGCTTCTAGCACCAACATAGAATGCCCACAACTTACTAACCATATGCCTTTGGGTTGTGGGAGGAAACCCACAAGGGCACAGGAAGAACATACAAACTCCTTACAGATAGTGGTGGGAATTGAGCACCAGTCACTGGTGCTATTAAGTATTATTGCCTAGCCCTGTTAAAAATATTGAATTTATTCTTCATCCACACTACAAAAGCATGAAATGAGCATTTCTTTAAGGAAAGTACTTTATACATCAGAAACTTAAATCTTCAATAATATTTCTTTTAGAGTAACTTTGGTGTTCACTTCAGTTTCATTTGAAAGGTACCACCAAGCCAACCACAGACACATAAATATTCATTCAACAAAGATTACAATCAATGCACTATCACAAATTCCGATATTCATTGTCAAGCACTGTGCAACTCCGAGCACCAAGACGAGATCCTCATCAGGTGCAGACTTCTTAAACATGGACCAAGCTAAACAAATGTACAACGTCTTCAGGGAGTGAAGACAGGAAGGAGATGTAAAAGATTAAACCCAAGATCCAAGGTCACGAGAACCAGTATATGTTGTTTACAGAAACATAGAAAACCTACAGCACAATACAGGCCCTTTGGCCACAATGTCGTGCTGAACATCTTAGAAATTACCTAGGGTTACCTATAGCCTTCTAATTTTCTAAGTTCCATTATACTTATCCAGGAGACTCTTAAAAGACCCGATCATTTCCGCCTCCACCACCGTCGCCGGCAACCCATTCCATGCACTCACCACTCTGCGTAAAATATCTCTGACATCTCCTCTGTATCTACTTCCAATCACCTTAAAACTGTGCTCTCTTGTCTTAGCCATTTCAGCCCTGGGAAAAAGCCTCTGACTACCCACACAATCAATGACTCTCATCATCTTGTACACCTCTATCAGATCACCTCTCATCCTCTGTCGCTCCAAGGAGAAAAGGCCAAATTTACTCAACCTATTCTCATAAGGCACTCTCTCCAATCCAGACAACATACTTGTAAATCTCCTCTGCACCCTTTCTATGGTTTCCACATCCTTCCTGTAGTGAGGTGACCAGAATTAAGCACAGTACTCCAAGTGGGGTCTGACCAGGGTCCTATATAGCTGTAATGTTACCTCTCGGCTCTTGAACTCAATCCCATGGTTGATTGCACTGTATGCCTTCTTAACCAGAGTCAACCTGAGCAGCTGCTTTGAGTGTCCTATGGACTCGGACCCCAAGATCTCTCTGATCCTCCACACTGCCAAGACTCTTACCATTAATACTATATTCTGCCATCATATTTGACCTCCCAAAATGAACCACTTCACACAGATCTGGGTTGAACTCCATCTGCCACTTCTCAGCCTAGCTTTGCATCCTACTGATGTTCTGGTGTAATCTCTGACAGCCCTCCACACTATCCACAACACCCCCAACCTTTATGTCATCAGCAAATTTACTACCCCATCCCTCCACTTCCTCATCCAGGTCATTTATAAAAACCACAAAGCGAAGGGGCTCCAGAACAGATCTCTGAGGCAGACCACAGGTCACCGACCTCCATGCAGAATACGAGCCATCTACAACCATTTTTTGCCTTCTGCGAGCAAGCCAATTCTGGATCCATAAAGCAAGGTCCCCATGGATCCCAAGCTGCCTTACTTTCTCAATAAGCCTTGCATGGGGTACTTTAGCAAATACCTTGCTAAAATCCATATACACCTCATCTATTGCTCTACCTTCATCATCCATATAACAATTACAGCACAGAAATACGCCATCTCAGCCCTTCTAGCCCATGCCCAACGCTTACTCTCACCTAGTCCCACCTACCTGCACTCAACCCATAACCCTCGATTCCTTTTCTGTCCATATACCTACCCAAATTGACGTTAAATGACAATACTGAAACTGCCTCTACCACTTCTACTGGAAGCTCGTTCCACACAGCTACCACTCTCTGAGTAAAGAAATTCCCCCTCATGTTAAACTTTTGCCCCCAACTCCCAACTCATGTCCTCTTGCTTCTATTTCCCCTACTCTCAATGGAAAAAGCCTATCTACGTCAACTCTAGCTATCCCCCTCAACCTTCTATGCTCCAAAGAATAAAGACCTAACTTGTTCAACCTTTCTCTGTAACTTGGGTACTGAAACCCAGGTAACATTCTAGTAAATCTCCTCTGTACTCTCTCTATTTTGTTGACATCTTTCCTATAATTCAGTGACCAGAACTGTACACAATACTCCAAATTTGGCCTCACCAATGCCTTGTACAATTTGAACATTACATCCCAACTCCTATACTCAATGCTCTGATTTATAAAGACCAGCATACTAAAAGCTTTCTTCACCACCCTATCCACATGTGATTCCACCTTCAGGAAACTATGCACCATTATTCCTAGATCACTCTATTCTACTGCATTCTTCAATGCCCTACCATTTACCATGTATGTCCTATTTTGATTATTCCTACCAAAATGTATCACCTCACACACTATCAGCATTAAACTCCATCTGCCATCATTCAGCCCACTCTTCTAACTAGCCTAAATCTCTCTGCAAACTTTGAAAACCTACTTCATTATCCACAACACCACCTCCCTGAGTATCATCTGCATACTTACTAATCCAATTTACCACCCCATCATCCAGATCATTAATGTATATGACAAACAACATTGGACCCAGTACAGAACACTGAGGCACACCACTAGTCACCAGCCTCAAACCTGACAAACAGTTATCCACCACTACTCTCTGGCATCTCCCATCCAGCCACTGCTGAATCCATTTTACTACTTCAATATTAATACCTAATGATTGAACTTCCTAACTAATCTTCCATTTGGAACCTTGTCAAAGGCCTTACTGAAGTCCATATAGACAACATCCACTGCTTTACCCTCATCAACTTTCCTCGTAACCTCTTCAAAAAATTCATTGAGATTTGTCAAACATGACCTTCCATGCACAAATCCATGTTGACTGTTCCTAATCAGACCCCGTATATCCAGATAATTATATATACCATCTCTAAGATTACTTTCCTTTAATTTACCCACCACTGACGTCAAACTTATAGGCTGATAATTGCTTGGTTTACCCTTAGAACCCTTTTTAAACAATGGAACCACATGAGCAATACGCCAATCCTTCGACACCATCCCCATCTCTAATGACATTTGAAATATTTCTGTCAGAGCCCCTGCTATTTCTACACTAACTTCCCTCAAGGTCCTAGGGAATATCCTGTCAGGACCCGGAGATTTATACACTTTTATATTCTTTAAAAGTGCCAGTACTTCCTCTTCTTTAATCATCATAGTTTTCATAACTTCCCTACTTGTTTCCCTTACCTTACACAATTCAATATCCTTCTCCTTAGTGAATACCGAAGAAAATAAATTGTTCAAAATCTCACCCATCTCTTTTGGCTCTGCACTTAGCTGTCCATTCTGATTCTCTAAGGGACCAATTTTATCCCTCACTATCCTTTTGCTGTTAATATAACTGTAATCAACGTGTTTATTCATATCCTCAAAAGATTCAATAAGGCTGTCAAGGCACAACTTGCCTTTGGTAAAGCCATGCTGACTATTCCTAATCATATCATGAGTTGAAAGTTAAGGGGCAGAAGTTTAGGGGTAACACGAGGGGGAACTTCTTCATTCAGAGAGTGGTAGCTGTGTGGAACGAGCTTCCAGTAGAAGTGGTAGAGACAGGTTTGATTTTGTCATTTTAAAAAAATCCGATAGGTATATGGACAGGAAAGGAATGGAGGGTTATGGCCTGAGTGCAGGTAGGTGGGACTAGGTGAGAGTAAGCGTTTGACACGGGCTAGGAGGGCCGAGAAGGCCTGTTTCTGTGCTGTAATTGTTATATGGTTATATATCAGCTTCTCCAAATGTTCATAAATCCTGCCTCTCAAGATCTTTTCCATCAACTTACCAACCACTGAAGTAAGACTCACTGGGCTATCTCTACTCCCTTTCTTATATCTGTCCAACCCTCCAATCCTCTGGAACCTCTCCCATCCCCAGTGATCATTGCCAGAGGCTCAGCAATCCCCTCCCTCGCCTCCCACAGTAGTCTAGGGTGCATCTCGCCCAGTCCCGGAGACTTATCCAACTTGATGCTTTCCAAAAGCTCCAGCACAACCTCTTCCTTAATATCTACATGCTCAAGCTTTTCAGTCTGCTGTAAGTCAGCACTACAATCACTAAAATCCTTTTCTGTAGTGAATACTGAGCAAAATAATCATTAAGTCCCTCTGCTATCTTCTCTGCTTCCATACACACTTTTCAACTGTCACAATTGATTGGTCCTATTCTCTCACGTCTTATCCTCTTGCTCTTCAAATACTCATAGAATGTCTTGGGGTTTTCCTTAATCTTACCCGCCAAGGCCTTCTCATGGCCCCTTCCAGCTCTCCTAATTTCTTTCTTAAGCTCCTTCCTGCTAGCCTTATAATCTTCTGGATCTCTATCATTACCTAGTTTTTTTAAACCTTTTGTAAGCTTTCTTTTCTTCTTGACTAGATTCTCCACAGCTTTTGTACAGCACAGTTCCTTTACCCTACCATCCTTTCCCTGTCTCATTGGAACACACCTAGGCAGAACACCACTCCACATGCTTAAACATTTGCCACATTTCTGCCGTACATTTCCCTGAGAACATATCTTCGCAATTTATGCTTCCACGTTCCTGCCTGATAGCTTCATATTTCCCTTTACTCCAATTAAACTTTTCCCTAACTAATCTGTTCCTATCCCTCTCCAATGCTATGGTAAAAGAGTTAGAATTGTGATCACTAACTCCAAAACGCTCTCCCACTGAGAGATCTGACATCTGACCAGGTTCATTTCCCAATACCAGATCAAGTACAGCCTTATCTACATCTACATATGTAGGCTTATCTACATATTGTGTCAGGGAACCTTCCTGAACGCACCTAACAAATCCCACCCCATCCAAACCCGTCTCTCTCGGGACATGCCAGTCGATATTGGGGAAATTAAAAACTCCCACCACGACCACCCTGTTATTATTACACCTTTCCAGAATCTGTCTCCCTAACTGCTCCTCGATGTCACTGGTACTATTGGGTGGTCTATTTTTTAAAAAAACACCCAGTGGAGTTATTGATCCCTTCCTGTTTCTAACTTCCACTCACAGAGACTCCGTAGACAATCCCTCCATGACTGCCTCTTTTTCTGCAGCCATGACACCATCTCTGATCAGTAGTGCCACCTCTTTTGCCTTCCCCCCCCCCCATCCTTTAAGAAGCTTCAAGTCTGGCACTCTAAGTAACCATTCTTGCCCCTGAGTCATCCAAGTCTCTGTAATGGCCACAACATCATAGCTTCAGGTACTGATCCGAGCTCTAAGCTCATCCACTTTGTTCATGATGCTTCTGGCATTAAAACAGACACATCTCAACCTATCAATCTGACTGCATCCCTTTTCTATCACCTGCTTATCCTTCCTCTCACACTGTCTACAAGCTTTCTTGATTTGTGAGCCAACCGCCCCTTCCTCCATCTCTTCAAGTTCGGTTCCCATCCCCCGGCAATTCTAGTTTAAACTCTCCCCAATAGCTTTAGCAAACTTCCCTGCCAGAATAATGGGCCCCCTTGGATTCAAGTGCAACCCGTCCTTTTTTATACAGGTCGTGCCTGCCCCAAAAGAGGTCCCAATGAGCCAGAAATCTGAATCCCTGCCACCTGCTCGAATCCCTCAACCATGCATTTACCCTCCGCCTCACTCTATTCCTATACTTACTGTTGTGTGGCACAGGCAGTAATTGTGAGGCTACTACCTTTGTGGTCCTGATTCCCAGCTTCTTTCCTAACTCCCTGTCATCAGTTTTCAGAACCTCCTCCCTTTTCATACCTATGTCATTGGTACCAATATGTACCATGACCTCTGGCTGTTCACCTTCCCATTTCAGGATATCATGGACACGATCATAAACAACCCAGACTCTGGCACCTGGGAGGCAAACTACCCTCCATGCTTCTTTCCTGCATCCACAGATTCGCCTGTCTGACCCCCTAACTATAGAGTCTCCTATCCCTACTGTCTTCCTCTTTCTTACCCTGTCCCTGGGCCAGACTCTGTGCCAGAGGCACAGGCACTGTTGCTTCCCCCAGGTAGGGTGTCCTCCCAACAGTACTCAAACAGCAGTTCTTATTGTCAAAGGGGACAGCCATCATATGTGTCAGTACCATTTACTGTGGTGTTAACTGTTCAGGATAACAAAATGGTTTCTCTGTATTGTTATAATGAAATGGCTTCTCTGTAATGTTACTTAATGCTGTAATGGGTTTCTGTCGCCAGAATGCTTGTGTTATAACTGCAGATAAGGGGGGAACTAACCAATGGAGAATTGTTATGCTATCGTGTATGTGTGAGCTGAGTGGGAGTTCGCGGATTTTTTTCGGGTGAGCGAGGAGGACGGACATGTGAGGAATAGACAGTGGTTCCAGGGCAGTGGATACTGAACGTCGACGGTTCAGACGGTGGCCGAAGGCTCAGAAGGTCATTACGGATGGAACCGGAAGCCTGAGCTCCAATGTATTAAAATATTATGTGCACAAACTGATAAACTTACTGATTTGGCACCTTTAGGTTATCTGTTCCTACTAATCCATCACTAAGAAATAACTATAAAGTTGTAATTATTTACTTGCCTTTGGTGTATTATCTGATGCTTGTGTTGCGAGCGTGGACTGGGGGAGCATTATACCGTATTTACACCGAAGTATTACACTGTTGGCAGGGCAACGGTGGTTCACCCTAGGCGAATGGGGTTAAATTGGGGGCACGGATGCTACATATGTCTTATGATAATAACTTAATCTCACTGTTGTCAATCTAAGTTTCTGTGCTTTTTCCTCTCCCCTTCATAGTTCCTTTCAATAATACTGTGCTCAGCTTGAGACTATTTTGAAGATGTGAAATTATGAAGAATAAAACAAGGCAAGAGAGTTTTGCAAAGAAATGTGTTGAAACAAAATTCTTGTGGAAGTTTTCACCAACTTCCAACTTGGAGTATAATAAGGTAATTTAATTACAGATCTTCATTTGCATAAAGGTACTGACTTATGGTGTATTTCACTCCTGGGTGGCCCTGTTGTAATTGCCACAAGAAGGGACCAATATAACTTCAATAAAAATTTAACAAAATCAAGTGAGACAAGTTACACAGGGCAGATCTTCTTTGTCATCCTATCTCCAGAAAGGCCAAAAGTTACTTTACTTGCTGAATTTATTTGTTGTCTTTAAAATATCTCAGGCAACTACCAAAGTAAGGATGTGTGCTGGTGCCTTTACAGAGGCGTATTCAGATAAAAATTGTTGGTGAACCAATGCAAATATTAGTCTGGGTGTATATTAGTTTGATATAAAAAGGGAAATTGGGCTTATTGGTGGTGCCTCGAGAATCAGAATGGAAATGAATGGCAAACGAACAAAAAATGACACATATTTATTTTGCAGGGAATGGCTGAAGCCTGGAGTACACTGTTAGAGGTAACAGTGGAGGGAAATGCAACTGCTGTGGTTCAATAGGGAGCAAAATAAATACTGGAGAGGAAAATATTTGCATGGCGGAGTGGGTGGGGTGAGTGGATGCTCTACCAGGCAGGCGTGGTGGAGAGATCTGCTGGGTGGGTGCGTAGATTATACCTTTACTTCTTTGGCCTTGAGGTACCCGGAGGACAGTAAACCACAAGTAGAGTAAGATAGTCTGGTTATCACAGTCAGTCATCATTTGATTAAATTGTTCTCTCTCCTTGAGAGGATTGTAAAAAATATTGTATTTCAGAGTTCCCATTTGAACAACTGCTAACATTATGAAATAATCAATAATACTAGCTACAGAAGTCTGAAAGTAAAGCCTGTGTCTTTAAACAAGACAGCCATGTTTGTGGGTTAAGTTTGCAAGTCACTATGCAATCCGCCATTTTCAGACTAGCACTGATCAGCTGTTCAAATACATCAGCTGAGTTAGAAATAATACTGTCACATTTTGCCAAGTCGAAACTTTTAGACAACAGTCACAAGCAGTGCAATGTTTATCATGGAGACACTGAGATGCATCATTCCAGCTGTGCAGCCTTAACAACCATTTCAAAACAGCTTTTGCTGCTTCTGTCAGGGTGAGAGATGCACTTAGAGTCATCGAAGATGCACAGCACAGAAACAGGTTCTTTGGCCCATTTAGTCTGTGCTGAAACCTTTGAAACTGCCTACTCCCTTCAAGCTGCACTGGGACCATAGGCCTCTTACCCCTACCATCCATGTACCTATCCAAACTTCTCTTAAGAGTTGACATCGAGTTCACATGCACCACCTGTACTGGCAGCTCATTCCACACTCTCACAAGCCTCTAGGTGATGCAGTTTCCCCTCATATTCCCCTTAAGCTTTTCACCTTTCACTCTTAACCCATGATCTGCAGTTGTAATCTCACCTAACTTAAAGTGGAAAAAGCTGCTTGCATTTCTCCTATCTATACCTCTCAATTTCGGATAGATGGAGCTCGTCAGCAATCCATCTAAGAGAGGGAAAACTCTGATTTCAAACCTCTGCTGCCTTGCAGCCATACCCACTCAGGGGAAAGGCTTCGGGAGTAAACCCTGAGGACAAATCTGCAGCTGGAGTCACTAAGTCAGTCCGACGTTGTCTTCAACCTTGTCCTGGCAACTCCTGCGATGACACTAGTACCAAGCTGTACCTGCCCTTGTCCTTCCCTTGGACAATATCGGTGGCGTGGAGAGGGAAGACTTGCTGCATGGGCAACAGCCAGTCTTCCATACAACCTTATCCAGGTAACTCCTGCGATAACACTAGTACCAAGCTGTACCTGCCCTTGTCCTTCCCTTGGACAATATCGGTGGCGTGGAGAGGGAAGACTTGCTGCATGGGCAACAGCCAGTCTTCCATACAACCTTGTCCAGGTAACTCCTGCAATGACACTAGTACCAAGCTGTACCTGCCCTTGTCCTTCCCTTGGACAACATCGGTGGCGTGGAGAGGGAAGACTTGCTGCATGGGCAACAGCCAGTCTTCCATACAACCCTGCCCAGGTCTGCTTCCTGAAGAAGACTTTCCATGGTCTCGCAAGACTAACGGATGCCACACACACCCTTCAATTGTGCGTAAGTCTATTAAATCTCCCCTTAATCTTCTACATTCCAAGGAATAAGTGCCTAACCTGTTCGACTTCTCCGTATAACTCAGGTCCTCCAGACTCAGCAACATTCTTATTTACCTCTTTCCTGTGGTAGATGACCAAAACAGCAGAAAATACTCCAAATTAGCCTAACAAAGACTCATACAACTTCAACATAACGTTCCATCTGCTGTACTCAATACATTGATTTGTGAAGGCCAATGTGCCAAAAGCTTTCCTTTCGACCCTATCAACCTGTGACACCACTTACAATGAATTTTGGACCTGTATTCGGATCCCTTTGTTCTACAGCACTCCTCAGTGCCCTACTGTTCACTGTGTTGGACCTACCCTTGTTGGTCTTATCTGAAGGCTATCTGGGCCCCTTGCACAATATACTGGTGTGTAAATCTGCCAAACCCCTATTGTGAGCTACTCAGTGGGTTATTTTTATTACACTGTCATTTTCTAATGGTGCTTAAAGCTCCATTTTATGTCACTGGCACTTCCTGGCAATGTACAATTGGTGACACTCCAAGTAAGATGCAATTAAGAAAAATGTCCAGAAGAATGGTATCCCAAACTGTGGATTGAGAAGGAATTTAGAGAATAGAATTAAGTTCAATCAAGGTTTAGCCAGCAAGGTAGAAGTGAGATAAGACAGCAGTCAGGTTGAATGTCCAGATGTTGTGAGCAGAGATGGACAGTTCTTGCTGTTAGCAGAAAGAAAGCAAGTAATAAGAAAGGCTGTTCTCATATGATCCCACTCTTGTTAACTCAGTTCCAGCACAAGAGAAGGCCTTGGCTCACTGAGTCCATTCAGACTCCAAGGAATCTTTGCAATAAAATAACTAAATTCATTACAAGCTTCCCCACAGCTAGGTGACCAAACAGTATGCTAATCTGTTTTAGTGACATGGATTGGGGAACGAAAGAGCTAATCCACATCAAATCATGCCATGTTGAGACTGACAAGCTTGGGCAATACAACATGGTGCCACGGTGGAGACTTGCATCCAAGTCCTGCAGTGCAACACTGAGCATTTCTAAAGTTAGAACTGAATTGGAAATATAAAGCAATGAGAGGTGGGAAAAGATTGCAGGGTGCCCAACTGAATCAAAAATCTTGAACATCAACTGCTCTCAAGAATCTTCAGCGTCACTCAGCTGCATCCAATTCACAAGCTGGTCTGGAAATGTAATTCAATCCTTGTCTTCTTACAAGATTTTATCTATGCATTAAATTGTTGAACACCAAATCTGAAGACTTTCTCACAGACATTAAGTAACAAATGTATGTCATACATGTTCATTATATACACACAGAAATGGGTATACCCAAAGAATTTAATACATGGCAGCAATCTCAGCATCATCAAATGACATAATTCCCAAAACTCAAATGCAATTTATAACTGTCATCTGAAACCCTGGTATGAGTGAAATAAAAAGATGTTCTGCATTTCTACTCTACAAACTAAGATGGATGATGATGGGTGCAGATTTTGATCTTGGGATAGAGCTGGGACTGGGGATCTTGCCAAAACAGATTCTAATCACGCTACTTCACAAAGCAGACATCACTGACCCCTTGCCGAGATGGAACTGTGCATCACAAACCAGCACGAGAAGACTCGTTAGAAAGTCACTCTTAGTTCACTATAAACAGGACTAGATTTTTCTCCCATCACAAATACCACGTGCAGAACATAACTTAGGGCTTCAAGACACAATTCAATAGATTTTTTTTACCTGTTTTTTGTACTGTGCTGTAATTAAACTCATCTGGTGTGCTGCCCTCTTCAAAATCAGCACTGCCTTCTGTGGAAAATGAGAGGAAAACAATAAGATTAATTCCAGCCTTTGAAGGCCTCCATCCTAAATCCTGGATGGACAATGGCTCTCAGAAAAAATATCTGGGTTTTTGCACCGATAATCATGTAATTGTCATGATTCAAATGTATTTCTGATTTTCACAAAAGCCACCCACACAGTTGCACTGTACACTGCATTTAATGTAACTCATTTTACAGACTGCAAAAAAAATGATTTTCATGAGTGGCTATGACTAGATTCAAGGTACCGGTTTATTATTGTCACAAGTGGAGGGGGAGGGGTGGGGTCTTTGATTAAGCTGGCTGCTTTACTGAGGCAGTGAGAGTCTGGTTGCCATGATGTTCCAAGCCTTGTCCACAACTCTCTGTAGTTTCTTGTGCCTATGCAGAAGGGCAGCCTTTAACGCACTTGCCTCAACATCGCTGCCCTGATCCCAAGTGTGCCGGTCACACCCAGCATAGGCAGCTACACTTTCTTCAAGTAATCAGCTGTGTTAGGGATAGCTAACATTCATCCTGAACTAAAATTACTCCAAATGATGCCTCCACCACAAACTTATTCCAACACACTCCTCACTGCAAGTCTCTACAGCCACACTGCCTCAGACAGGGTAAATGCAAGCAGACTACAACCAGAGGTCATGGGTTAAGGGCGGAAGGTGAACATGAGGGGAAACTTCTTCGCTCAGAGGGCGGTGAGAGTTGGAACGAGTTGCCAGCCCAAGTGATGGATGTGATTTTGATTTCAAAGTTCAAGAGCAGTTTGGATCAGTACCTGGATGGTAAAGGTATGGAGGGCAGGTTGATGGGAGTAGACAGTTAAATGGCTCAGCATGGGGTAGATTAGTCGAAGGGCCTGTTACTGTGACTATAAACTGTGGAAGAGCTAATGGCTTCAATACGGGCAAATGGAACGGGAAAGACTCCAAGCATAGTCTAGTATACTGATGCTAAAGGTTGTTTCAATCCATCTTTGCACTCGCCACCTACCAGCGGACATGGTAAGGTCCTCATCATCTGATAACATTGGGTCCCACCTCTTGTCATTATGGTGATTCTGGTGTGACTCCAAATCCAATGGGATAGGGACTTCATCCAAAACCTTCGATGCATTTACAACCTGCAGGAAAACGGAGAAAAATGCCATTTATATTCAGACATCACCATAATTAATCCTCTATTGCCCACACAGAAATAAATTGAGTAACAGACGTAACAGGGGGTCTCTCCAACAGGATGTCGTGTTCAAAGGCTCTAAGTGTTCACCAAAATATGTCAGGCATTTTACTTTCTGGTTACGTACACGACGCTGGAAGAACTCAGCAGGTCAGGCAGCATCTGTGAGAAAAGAGTAGCCAACGTTTCGGGCTGAGACCCTTCATCAGGAATGGGGGGGAAAGAGAGGGCCGAAGCCCAGTAATAGAGATAGGGGAGGGGGAAGGGCTAGAGGCGCCAGGTGGAGAACCAATCAGAGGAAGGATAAAGGGGAGAGGGGATAAGCATGAAAGAATTGTAGAGGTAAAGGAGCAGAAAGTTGAAAGGGGAGAGAGGCAGAGAGGGACCTCGGATAGGGGAAGGGGGAGGGGGAGGGAATTACCAGAAATTGGAGAATTCAATGTTCATACCACCAGGTTGTTTGTTGACTCACTGAATACACCTCACAAATCACAGCTAATTTTACAACTGAATAACCTGGTTTGAATGGCTGGACTATAGTATCCCAGTCATATTTAGGACAGAACAAATCAGAGCAGACACAAAACTACCAGGCGACTTTAAGTTCTCTGTGGACAGCAATCAATAAACAGAGTCATGGAGGGTTAAGAAAGAAAGAGAAACTTTTCCGTCGCACAGTTGAGGAGAGTTGCAAAGTTCTCTCTGAAAAGCTGGGAAATGATTCCATGTAATATTTTAAACATGACGTGGGTGGATCATTGAGATGAGGAGCCAGCATCTAGATCAGTGTCATTTTTTAATTTATGCTTGTTTATATGTTTGCATAAATACCTGTTTGTAAATCTTCAAAGGATTTCATTTCAAAGTCATTTGTAGTATAGCTAGTTCTGTTTTTTTTTGCTTTTATGGGTAAGCCTACGTCATGCCAGCATAAATCAAACTGTTTCATGGACTGCTCTTATAAAGAGAATTTTCTTATTTGTTCATTTTGAGCTAGTTTGAAGTATAAAGACAATTACAAGGCAAGGTTCTTTGAATTTCTCCAACTGTTTCTTTGTTCTTTCTTGATGCTCTCTCTCTTTCTCTCCCCCCTCCTCTTTACGGTAGAATGTGTTGCTTACTGTTATTTCTTATAAAGATCTAATAAAATGGATGCAATCTCAGGATTAATAACTCATTCTCGACTTCCAAAGAGGTGGTTCTTGACAACATCATCTCCAGATCCAACAGTTCAATGGGCCGAAGGGATCTGGGATTCTATGATTCTCACAGATGGTTAGAATTCGTCACTGACTTTATCTGTGACAATCTGGTTCCCTGCACCAGTCCCTGTTTCCCACCCCAGCTCCCCCCCCCCACCACATACATGTCTGTAAATATTAATCACAGGAGTGCATTCTGTGAGAAATACCTATCAAATCATCAACCAGAGCACACACTAACATCACCATGGTAACAGAGCTTCAAAGCAAAAGCAGTGATTTCCTCAATGACTCAATCACAGGAGGCCATGAATTCCATACCTCAATTAAGGCTATCTGCTACATTTCAAGCCACATTCTTCTGGAAATCTGCCCGGGGTGGGCCCATCCTAATACATTAGTTTTAATAGTGTTTAAAAAATGTACTCTTCTTAAAAATCCATCAAGGTGAACTGTTGAAGCTCAGTTAATGAGGTCAGGCTTTAAACTGTCTTGGCTTTCTTTTTGTATTTATTCATAAGATGTGAGGTTGTTGGCAATGTCAGCATTTATTGTCTATCCCTAAATGCCCCCCAAACTGAGGAGACATTTAAAAATTCATGGTGGGTCAGGAGTCACATAGACAGAGTAATATTCTCATATAATTGATTATACACCCAGATTAGAAGCAGGGTTGCTCAGATTGTGCAGAATCAAATCCACCATCTTTCAACATGAAGCCTCTGGAATTATTCCTCCGATGTTTTCCATTCCAAATAAAGTTTAAAGTTTCAGCATGCCTTTGAAGTATACTGTAAGAGCACTAGGTGCAGCAAGCTGTCAGATCCATCTGCTGAATGCTATTACCCTCAGAACCACAACAGAGCTAAGCATTGGAGTTCATTTTTAATCAGACTCCTTTCTGGAGATCACAATGGAAGGAATCATTTAATTCTGACAGTTGCAACTTGATGACGTTTCGATTGCAACTCTGAATTCATGAGAGAGCAGGGATTTAGAAGGCAAAGTAATGTGAATGCTGAAAGTCATTCAGGAACAAAATACACTTGAAACATTCAGCAGGATAGGTAGTATAAATTGATGTGTAAATTAGCCACATTAAATAAAAACAGAAAATGCTGAAAATATTCAGCAGATTGCGCATCATTATAGCTGAGATGAGGTGATTCTGGTCGTCTTCAGTAAACAGTAAGCACATTTTTGAAACTCACAGTATCTGCTGGTTAACTTAACAATCATCAGCTCTATAATCATGCTCAAAGACTATGCCCCAATCTTCTTCTTGGGAAGTTTCCGGGATGAGGACAACTTGCTTCCACTTTAGTTCTGAGGCCAATGTGGGGACTGCATACCCTTCCATCGATGAGACAAAAGGCAAAAAGTCGACATTATTGCTAGATTTAGTGTATATGTTCACAACTCAACAGTAGTGATGAGCCAATTCAGGAGGAAGGTCATTGAACCGGAACATCAACTCAGTTTGCCCCCTACAAATGATGCCTGACCTGCTGAATATCTTTGGCATTTTCCGTATTTATTTCATTACAACTGGCATTGTATGGATACCAATCTCATGAGGATCAGAGAACAAAAAAGTCTCATGTTTTGAAGGAGATCTTCAAAGAACCTGTGAGGATCAGTGACCAGCAGCAACAAACAACTTTAGCAATTACAAAGCCACTGATAGTTTCTATCTCTGTGAAATTCAGATAACCAGACAGTCAAACACAGGACAACTGGGCATAGTGTCGAAGAGTGCAGCAATACTTGGGAAACTGGACAGAAGGCCAGTTGAAACACAAACAGGATACACCAGCAGCTTTGAAGTACAGGTATCCCCTGTTTTTCGAACGTTCGCTTTACGTCAACTCGCTGTTACGAAAGACCTACATTACTTACCTGCTTTCACTAACAGAAGGTGTTTTCACTGTTACAAAAAAAGGCAGTGTGTGAAAAAAGGCAGCACGCACCGAGCAGCCAAGCTCCTCCCCCAGAACTGCATTCTAGCCAGTATTGCTTAATCACGTGCCTTATGTCGATTTATTTTGTGCATCCGTTAGCAAGATGAGTTCTAAGGTATCAGAAAAGCCTAAAGGAGCGCGTAAGGGTGTTACACTTAGCGTAAAACTAGACATAATAAAGTGTTTCGATCGTGATGAACAAAGTAAAGATATAGTGAGTTTGGCTAAGGGTTTGTGGAAGTTGACGAAGATGATATTTTGGCATCCCATGACCAAGAACTGACAGATGAAGAGCTGATGAAGAGGAAAGGATAACAATCGAAACCGAACGCAGTAGTGAATGGCCCGAAAGTGAAGACATCCAGGAAATGAACGTGAAGCAATTGCGTGAGATTTTCATTGCGACTGACAATGCTGCAATGATTGCAGAAAAGTATGACTTTAATTTCGAAAGCGTACGTAGGTTGAGGGCAGGTTTGCAGGATGGTTTGAGTGCTTACAAAGGACTGTAAGATAGAAAAAATGCACGAGGCTAAGCAGTCAAGCACACTGTCGTTTTTCAAGCCTTCCACATCAGCCACAGCTGAAACTCGACCTTCGACATTGAGGCAGGCAGACATGAAGAAGGTGACCTGCCTGCCCTGATGGAAACAGACGACGATGAGATGACACCCCAGTGTCCCACCACCCCAACCTCCGACGACTCAGCCTAACACACCATCATCAGAGTCCTCACTGTCTTCCCGATTCCGGTAAGTGAAACTACACTGAGCGTACATTATTTCTACTTTATATAGGCTGTGTATTTTTATGTGTTATTCGGTAGCTTCATACTGGTTACTGGAAAAAGTGCTTCTGCCGGGAGCGCTTGCGCCATGTGTTTCTGCCACAAGTGCTGCTGAGAGCGTCTGCATGAAATTTTCACTGCGGTGGACAGTGCTGCAATAATTGTAGAAAAGCATTCCTACATTATATAGGCTGTGTATTTATCAGATCATTCCTGCTTTTACTATATGTTACTGTTATTTTAAGTTTTACGTGTTACTTGGCATGATTTGGTAGGTTATTTTTTGGGTCTGCGAACGCTCAGAATTTTTTCCCATATAAATAAATGGTAATTGCTTCTTCACTTTACGCCATTCCAGCTTACGAACCGTTTCATAGAAATGCTCTACCTTCGAATAGCGGGGGAAACCTGTATGCAACTCAGCATGAGTCTTCCACATCATTTATGTAGTATTTTGAAAGTACAGAATTATACAGAGGCAGGCACTGGAAGTTGGTACAATCATTCCCACAGTTCTAATCAAAGAGCTCCAACAAAACCTGGGCCTCTTTACCTTCCTCTGTAACTGGTTTATCAACTTCCTCACCAAATCAGATCAGAAGTAATGCCTCTACCACTTTACTGATAATCAACAGCGGCGCACCTGAAGGATGCATACGTAGTCCACTGCTCTATCCTCTCTGCACTCATATCTGTGTGACTTGTGATCTATATCTGGTAATGTGTGTTTGGGCTGATTCAGTGATCTGGTGCTTTGCTGTCTCCAAGAGGTTTCTGTGAGGCTTCGCGTAGCCTCAAGGCCAAGAAGCCTGGAGACCATGATCAGCTACACTTCCCACCAATCTATGCGCTGAGGACGATTGAAATCAGAGGCGAGTGTGGAAGGCGAAGGGCGTTCTGCTCCTTCTACTAGCCTCTCACTTGCTGCTGCCGGGAGAGGTGTCTGTGAATGACAGTCTCTCGCTCTCTCTTGCTTGCTGCTTCAGAAAGAATGTCCCTGTGTTCGAATGGCCTCTCACTCCTGCCATGTTGTCAGAAGATGTGCCAGAGTCCTGCGTCTTGGGAAAGGTTTTTGGATTGGCCTGCATGGTTCACATTCTGACAAGTTTCTGGTCACTGCCTTTTTGCTGTCATTTTGGGCAATTGTGATTGGGATGGCCTGCGGATGATGAACTGAGCCAAACTGAATGTGGACTCTTTCGATTTTACGTTTGTCATTCGTCTCTTTTGTTGCCCTTTGCGTGATTTGGTTGTTTTGTGTGCACGGTGGTGGGGGGGGGGGTGGATTTAATGTTTTTCTTTGAACGGGTTCCATAGTTTCCTTTGTTTCATGACTGTCTGTGGGGAAGATGAATATACGTACTTTGATAATAAATATAGTTTGAATCTTAGGTGTACAGCAGCAAGATAGAACAGCTGGTTGAGTGGTGTTGCAGAAACAACCTTGCACTCAACGTCAGTAAAACCAAAGAATTGATTGTGGACTTCAGAAGGAATAAGATGAGGGAACACACTTCAATCCTCAAAGAGGGATCAGAAGTGGAAAGGGTGAGCAATTTCAGGTTCCTGGGTGCCAACGTCTCTGAGGATCTATCCTGGACCCAACATTCTGATGCAGTTACAAATAATATTTCATTTAGAGCTTAAGGAGATTTGGTACGTCACCAAACTCTCGCAAATTTCTACAGATGTACTGTGGAGAACATTCTGACTGGCTACATCACCAACTGGTATAGGGGGCCAATGCACAGGATGAAAGCTGCAGAGAGTTGTAAACATCAGTCAGATCCATCATGGGCACTGGCCTCCGTAGCACCAGCACACCTTCAAGGAGTGATGCCACAGAAAGGCTGCATCCGCCATTAAGAGCCCCAATCAGCCAGGGCATGTCTGCTCCTCACTGTTACCATCAGGTAGGAGGTACAGGAGCCTGAAGGCACACACTCAGTTGAAGAATGGCTTCTTCCCCACCATATATTCCATTCACAGTGCTAGGGCAGAACAAGGAAGACTGCTTTAAGCCACAGCCACTGAAAGTAGCAGAAACATATAAACTCGCACGAGTAATTGAAATGGCACAACCAGTAAATATATTGTTGCATTAAGGGATTTATCCAGATATTTCAAATTTGGTGAATTCTTGTGAGCATGTGACAGATTAAACAATGAGCAGATTTAGCCCAAATTATTAACTACCTAGAATTTTCTGTTTGATCTGGGTTGCAAAAGTTGGAATCTTGAAATGAATGGTATTGCAAAAGGCTGAGGGATCTTACCCAGCACCAGGTGTAAGAATGACTGCAATCTAGTTCAAATGGCAGGAGTTAAATGTAAACAATCAATATCACACTGGAGAAAGTGCAGTGATACACCACCTCTGGTATGTTCCTTCAGGGTAGTAAGCTACAAAGATAAAAAACACAGTGAAGGGCACGTTAATCTAAAAACAGCTAACCCGTAACCTTCACAGAGAGGGAACTAACCCAACGGAAAATGCAGAATATTGGAAGCAATTCAGTTAGAGCACAACTTAGCTGGTATTGCAGCTGGATCACCTGTGGAAATGACAAGGAGCAACAAGATACAAACAAACTGCCAGTCAGCAGGTGAACACACGTATAGCAGCAGCATGTCAAGACAGTATAATGAGTACATGTGATCACTGGAATATAGTATGTTGTGAAGTTTATTATTTTGCAGCAGCATATTGCAATACACAATAAAAATTATAAATTGCTTCTATAGAAATTAATTAATTAGCGCAAAAAGAACAGAAAAATGCAGAAATGGTGTTCATTGTCTATTCAGGTGGAGGGGAAGAAGCTCCTCAAACACCTTCAGGCTCCTGTACCTCCTCCTTGATGGTAGCAATAAGAGAGCATGTCCTGGGTGATTTGTGCGTGTGTGTGTGTGTGGGGGGTGGGGGGGGTGGCAATAGACAGTAGGTGCAGGAGTAGGCCATTCGACCCTTTGAGCCTGCACCGCCATTCAGTATGATCATGGCTGATCATCCACAATCAGTACCCCGTTCCTGCCTTCTCCCCATATCCCTCGACTCCGCTATCTTTAAGACCTCTATAGAAACATAGAAAATAGGTGCAGGAGTAGGCCATTTGGCCCTTCGAGCCTGCACCGCCATTCAGTATGATCATGGCTGATCATCCAACTCAGAACCCTGTACCTGCTTTCTCTCCATACCCCCTGATCCCTTTAGCCACAAGGGCCATATCTAACTTCCTCTTAAATATAGGCAATGAACCGGCCTCAACTGTTTCCTGTGGCAGAGAATTCCACAGATTCACCACTCTCTGCGTGAAGAACTTTTTCCTTATCTCGGTCCTAAAAGGCTTCCCCTTTATCCCTAAACTGTGACACCTCATTCTGGACTTCCCCAACATCGGAAACAACCTTCCTGCATCTAGCCTGTCCAATCCCTTTAGAATTTTATACGTTTCAATAAGATCTCCCCTCAATCTTCTAAATTCCAGTGGGTATAAGCCTAGTCGATCCAGTCTTTCTTCATATGAAAGTCCTGCCATCCCAGGAATCAATCTAGTGAACCTTCTCTGTACTCCCTCTATGGCAAGAATGTCTTTCCTCAGATTAGGGGACCAAAACCGCACACAATACTCTAGGTGCAGTCTCACCAAGGCCTATCTAACTCTTTCTTGAAAGCATCCAGAGAATTGGCCTCCACTGCCTTCTGAGGCACAGCATTCTATAGATCCACAACTCTCTGGGTAAAAAAGTTTTTCCTCAACTCCATTCTAAATGGCCAACCTCTTATTCTTAAACTGTGACCTCTGGTTCTGGACTCCAACATCGGGAACATGTTCCCTGCCTCTAGCATGTCCAATCCCTTAATAATCTTATATGTTTCAATCATATCCCCTCTCATCCTTCTAGGATAGGATCCTTTAGGGTGGGGTCCCTAGTGATGGATGCTGCCGTCCAGGATGCTGGGAGGCTCGTGCCCGCGATGGAACTGGCTGAGTTTACAACTTTCTGCACCTTTTTCCGATCCTGTACAGTGGCCCCTCCATACTGGAAGGTGAGGCAACCAGTCAGAAAGCTCTCCATGGTACATCTGTAGAAATTTGCAAGTGACAGTGGCAACATACCAATTCTTCAACTTCTAATGAAATACAGCTGTTGTGATACTGCCTGCTTTCTTTGTAATTGCATCAATATGTTAAGCCTAGAATAATCATCAGAGACGTTGACACACAGGAACTTGAAGCTGCTCAGCACTTCCATTGCTGACCGCCTGATGACAACTGATGTTTGTTACCTTGACTTCTCCTTCCTTAGGTCCACAATCAATTCTTTGGGCTTACTGATGTTGAGTGCAAGGTTGTTTTGCTGTGACACCACTCAACCAGCTGATCTAAGGGTGACCCCTGGCACCTTTCCTACTTCTAAACTCAATGTGCTGTAACAAGATACTTTATGAGCATCTACAGAGTCAGCGTTTCAGGCCAAGACTCTTCATCAGTGTTGAATAAAAGCTGACTGTTTTTTCCCCTCCATGGATGCTGCCCAACTTGCTGAGTTCCTCCAGCATTTTGTGCGTGTGGCTTAAAACTGAATGGGCTTTTTTGTAGAGTTCATAGAGCCCTGTGCTGGAAATATATTCTCTCAGACTATAAACTTCAGTACATCCTAATACTTGTCACGGCCAAATTCTGAGTGATCAGCTGCCAACATGCTACAATGAATAGAAAAAACAAAGGCTTAAATCCTGCAGATGCTCCTTTAATTGTCCTGATAAAGCAACATGTGTTCATTCATGTAAAGACTATTTAAGTGCCCTGTGTTTGCAACCTGGAATGTACTGCCTGATGATAGGGTGGAGGAAGGTTTCTGCATGCAGAGATGGAAAGATGTATGGTAGAGAAAAAGCTACAAGGGTATGGAATGGAGAAAGGAGCCCTAGGCAGAACGAGTCATTTGTTCTAGCAGAGAGCCAGCATGACATGATGGGATGAGTGGTCTCTTCCTGTGCTGCGACCAGTCGATGAGTGTTGACAAAAACCGGGAATACCAGTGACAGTTCTCCAACGCGGGGAGAATTGATGACACAGATACTAGGCCTGGAGCCCACTCAGTTGTTTAAGACAGAGGCTGAATGCAGAGGAGGGGAAAGTGGCCAAGGGTGTAAGTTCAGTACTGGAGCCGAGCTTCAGGGTAAAAGAAGCAAGGCTGGGGCTAGGATAGAGGGACAAGCTTTTGTTTTTTTAAACAAAGTGGTCTGTCGCAATTTGTTCCTACCATAATGAAGGAGATACAGGAGCCTGCAAACTCAAAGTTTTAAGAGCAGCTTCTTCCCCCCCACCATCAGGTCTCTGAATGTTGATGAACACTACCTTGTACACTTTTTCATTTATTTTTGTAACATAGAAGTAGTTTTATGTCATGTACTGTACTCCAGCCACAAAACAGCAGATTTCACAACATATAATAAATTTGATTCTGACTTTATGTCATTCCAGTACTGTTAGGTTTTTGGTGTCAGAGGAGGTTGGCCCTGTCTGGCCCTGAGCACTCTGCTGGATGGCCCTGCCTGGACCTGGGCACTCTGTTATTTCTGCCATTCCCAGGAGATTGGAGCTATTCATTTAGGCTTGAGAGTGCATTGGGTGTTTGGCCGAGGGAGTGAATGTTTATTAGGGAGGAGAGTAGGGCAGATCTGGTCTGTCTTTATTGACTTTTCTTGGCAGTCAATTTTATACACTGCTAGCCAACTCTAAACCCTGTTCTCCTCCAAAAGTACCCCAATTCCTGCCAATTAGCTACACTACAAAATGAGTAAATTGTCTGAAAATAAGAACAGAATGCATGACTTTTAAAAGGTGTCTATATTCCTTTGATATGCAACTATTCCTTTGGCCTTTAACCCCTTCACTTGAGGCCTGGATTTGGTGGAGCATGCAGTAGAGATGGTCTGATCCATGTTAAACTGTGTGCAAGGCTGCTAGGCAGAAGAAAAAACAACCACAGCTGGATAACTTCAGTCTCAGAGCGCAAACAAATCACCCTGGCATTGTCAACCCAAATGAATCCCACATTTCATCTCCACTGGCTGCTCTTTAATAATAAAGTCTCTATCTGTCTTTGTTGGCAAATGTGCCTGCACAAAACATGGCAGAAATCCAACACGTGTGCTTTGGAGTGAGAGCTAGTATATCTCCACTGAGAAATCGCCGTGAGGTTAAAAGTTTGAATGTTCATAAAGCTGTAGAATGCCTTTCCCTGAAATTCCAGGAAAATTCAATGATCGATTATATTGGGTATCCCACATTCTCCACATACTCTGCTCCACCAGTCTGCTGGGCATTTCACCAAATAATATTCTCAGGGCAAGGTTTTCATCATTGTTAATAAATAAGTAAATCTCCCGACTGTGGTGGTAACCCTCACCATAAAGCACGTCTGCTGGAGTATTGCTCAAGTATTCACTGCTCAGAGTAACTGCCATGAAGGCTGCATACCCAAAATCAGTCAGAAAATACAATCAGATCCAAACTCAAACCAAGAAAGAGGAGATACATCCGCCTGATTTGGAGAAACTCACACCTAGATGTCAATCAAGCATCCTGTCTCCTATTCCCTCATGGGTCATTGGTAAAGATTACGGTTAAGATTTGGTTTAGCTTTCTGAAGAGGATCACACACACAAGGCAGGTTCTCAGGTGTCCAAGGGTGAGGCATGCCTCAGCCTAAACCAGGATTCAGTGATTACAGCTGAGGACCATGGAGGAGACTGGCTGCTGCAGTCCTCAGGCTTCTCACAACTGTCCAAGAACATGTTACATCAGAACAGGCAAGGACTTGTCCCACGGGAGAGGCCAAAACAAAGCAGTTCCCCGAGCTATTCTGATGACAGTCAGGAAAAAATGCTCAAAACTCACAGCTCAGAGGTATGTCCCTTACACCAATAGGACCATGCAGTAGGTGAGTCACCTTACATTAACATGGTCTTCAATCCCTTCCAACCTACAAACTTCCTGTAGTGGTACCAGTGCCTCCAGGCCAACCATAATCCTGTAGCAACCAGCCCCACAGACTTTAGTCAGAGTTGTGATCTGTCACATCGGGACGTTTAGCCTAGCACTTAGTAAACACTTACCTAAACAGATATTTGACTTTGGTATTCTCTAGGGCAGGGGTCGGCAACCTTTACCACTGAAAGAGCCAATATAGACCCATTTCCCACAGAAAAGAAAACACTGGGAGCTACAAAACCCGTTTGACATTTAAAATGAAATAACACTGCATACAACGGTTTTTTTTTGCCTTTATGCTATGTATAAACAAACTATAATGTGTTGCATTTATGAAATTGATGAACTCCTGCAGAGAAAACGAAATTACATTTCTGCATGCAACAAAAACATTTTGAACTCCGAAAAAAAGACGTTGGGTTGAAGGTTACTCCATAGTTAGCCTACCTTGGATCGAAGGATTAAAAGAAAGCGCGTGTCAGGCGTTGGCAGTGGTGATGTATATTAATAGCGATAAAAAACACGTTGTAGCGGTGTGCTACACGCAGCGCTAAAATAAAGACTGCAGTCAAAGGTAACTTTATTCGAACTAAACAGCCTTGCTTTAAAGCCTCCCTCAACCCGTCCCCGTGGGCGCGGATGCTCCAAAAGACACGTACTCACAAACCCCCGTAGGCTATCTCCCTTAGCCGGAACGGTGGCTAATTGTGAGCCGGTTCAGATGTGCCAGGAAATGGGGTCTCCACAAAGTTTTTAGATTGTACAAGATCACCATAATCTTCAAATTTCGAATTACATTTCAAAAGCTAACAAACCATGGTGAGCCGCATCACAGAGATGAAAGAGCCGCATGTGGCTCCAGAGCCGCAGGTTGCCGACCTCTGCTCTAGGGGGAGTTAAAAAAATCTCCACTTCAAGATATAAGCATCACATCCACTTTGAACGGACTAATATTGGACTGCAGGCTACTCCACACAGATCCATTCAGTGTCATTGTCAAATGGGTCTAAAGCTATCCAGAAATGACTAGGGTTAGTCATTTTCACAACTTCAGCTTCAGTTTCTCTGGGAATGTGTTACATGAAGAGAAGCTGCAGGTTTAGTCCCCACCTTCCACACAGTCCCTGTTCAGATCCAACCCTCCACAGGTCACTATGAAAGACACACACTCCCTGTTCAGATCCACCCCTCCACAGGTCACTATGAAAGACACACACTCCCTGTTCAGATCCAACCCTCCACAGGTCACTATGAAAGACACACACTCCCTGTTCAGATCCAACCCTCCACAGATCACAATGAGAGACACACACTCCCTGTTCAGATCCAACCCTCCACAGATCACAATGAGAGACACACTCCCTGTTCAGATCCAACCCTCCACAGATCACTATGACAGACACACACTCCCTGTTCAGATCCAACCCTCCACAGATCACAATGAGAGACACACTCCCTGTTCAGATCCAACCCTCCACAGATCACTATGACAGACACACACTCCCTGTTCAGATCCACCCCTCCATAGGTCACAATGAGAGATGCACACTCTCTGTTCTAAATCACCTTGATCAGAAGGATTGATGATGATGTTATTCATCTCAGGCTCTGCAGTACTGGCTTGCAAAGCATTAACAGCACACCGAATGCCAAATGGACTAACCGGATCAGTGAGTGCTACTTATTGTATCAGCAGACTCCTCACACCCAAAAGCCATCATTTAGAAAGATCAAATGGAAGAGAAAAAGAACAGGGAAATGGAATTCAAAATCGCATAATGCTTACTGTGCCTTTCTACATTTCATAAAAGCTAGTGACTTCTTGGCTGTAAATATTCCACCTCACAAGTAACGTTAACACCTTAGAGCCAACACTTGAATTCACTGTGATCATTGAGGTATTTTCAGCACGATTAAATTTAGGGTTACAACTCAGAACATCAATCATGTTGACTGCTCCATATTAAACTTCTGAAGCAAATTCTCATCCACCAAACTTGTCCTCCAGCCTGCAATTTAATGCTCAATTTATTTATAACCTTGGTTATTATTCTATTTTCAATCCAACTTGTTTGAGTGGTGTTGAAATGACATCACTTACACAGATGAGAACATTAATTCATCAGTCAACACCACTGAAATTAGTTTTAAACAAAACATATCCATGGATGTGTAGATAATTAGAGGGCAATTGGCATCTATGAGAGGCTGTCAATGCTCATCCTTATTCTCCAGATGCTCTGATATCAAAGCAATGGTTAGATAGGCCATTTCAAGAGCCTGGTGTCATTGTTATAGACCCTTTATACTTGCTGGGATGAGAAGACTGGTCAATAATAAATGGCTAAAGAAGCTGGATCTGTTTCTTTGGAGGTTAAACGAATGAGGGATGATCTTACTGCAATACATAAGATCTGAAGCATGGTGACAGGGCAGAGGTGAGGTACTTCCACTAGTGGGATGGTCTCAAACAAGCCAACTTGGCTACAATATTTTTTAAAATGCCATCTTTTTAAATAGAGGTGAGTAGGAATTACATTTCATAGAGAATAGAGAATCTCTGCCACGGTGGGTTGTGAGGGCTAGATCACTGGGTGCACCTGAAGAGGAGGTAGAAACATTTCCAAAAGATTGAGGAAATGAAGGTGACGGGAATCAGTCACAGAAGAGAAGAAAATAAAGTTAAAAATAAACTAAAGTAAGACTTATTATCAGAGTACATACATGTCACTATGTACAATCCTTAAATACTTTTTCCTGTGGGCATACTTAGCTAATCTATAGAACACTAACTGTACACAGGATCAATGAACAACAAACCGTGGAAATGCAAATATAAATAAATAGCAATAAATAATGAGAACATGAAATAACAAAGAGTTTTTAAAGTTAGACCATCAGTTGTGGGAACACCAGAAGCAGAATGAGTGTAGTGTCCCATTTTGTTCAAGAGTTTAACAGTTGAACCTGAAAGCTTGGCCTTTCCATACCAGGCCATAATGCAGCCAGTCAGCACTTTCCACCACACATTCATAGAAATTAGGCAAGGTTTTTGATGACATCTCGAATCCTCACAGACTCCTGAGGAAGTAGAAGGCAGTCGTGTTTTCTTTGCAATTATATTTATATGATAGGTCCAGTTCATGTCCTCTGACATAGTAATGCCCAGGAATTTAGTGTTTTTGATCCTCTCCACCTCTGATCCTCCAATGATTACTGGCTCACAGACCTCTGGTTTCCCTCTCCTGAAGTCGGCAATCAGTTCCATGGTCTTATTTACAATGAGTGATAGATTGTTGTTATTATTACACCACTCAGCCAAATTTTTCATCTCCCTCCTGTATGCTGATTTGATATAGTTTTGATATATCCTGTTTTGATATAGCTCACAACAGTGGTAACATCAGCAAACTTAAATATGGTGCCCAAAGCAGATCAGCCACAGTCATACTGAATGGGAGAGGGGTTGAGGGGCCAAGTGGCCTTTTCCTGCTCCTATTGTGTTCATATGGTGGCCAGACCAATAGGGTTGTATAGCAACCTCGAAACTTTCATAGTCAAAGTCACATTTTACTCCAATGAGGACAAATCCATTATTTGTCCATTGATATAATTCTACACTGTTGATTATGAGATTCTATCATGCATAAAATAGCATCTATTATAGGCAATATACACAAAATCATCTCTTTTTTGCAAATGAAGTAATCTGGGACAGTTTTAAGGAACAATAAAAGGAATGCATCTTATCTTCCCAATGCAACAAAAGGACTTGAATGACAAGTAAAGGTTTTACAGGAGCCATGGGGTATGTGACCAGCCCGACAAATGGACAACACATTCTCTTATCATCCTCTAACCTGAGGCATACAGGAAAAAGAAAGGAAGCCAAAGGAAATGTGCAGTTCCGCAGGCTTGGTGCAGCAGGGAGTTAAAGAGTTTGAGGACGCAAGACACTAGTATGTGACCTAAGCACACACAGATTCCCGTCTCCACCAGAGTACGTAGAGTGACAATACCAACGCTGTATATACCTGATCTGATGAGGTGTCTTTTGGGAGTCTGGACCAGCACACACAGTGAGAAGCTACAAATTACTGGAACCACCCTCCTCACACATGAATTAAATAAAACAAGCAGCATTGCAAAGGATATACGTTGCCAATGCAAGAATGCAGACTC
Organism: Hypanus sabinus; assembly: GCF_030144855.1. Classification (NCBI taxonomy): domain Eukaryota; kingdom Metazoa; phylum Chordata; class Chondrichthyes; order Myliobatiformes; family Dasyatidae; genus Hypanus; species Hypanus sabinus. The sequence goes on along the minus strand of NC_082732.1, from coordinate 2,873,817 downwards.
AAGGCAACCTAGTCTTTCTTATCTGTAGATCAACAGACAAAGGAGGATGAATGCTGAAAAGAATTGGTTTGCCTGTTAGAACAAGCTTCTCTACTCAAGAATAGTATCCATCAATTACAGCACAGGCTCACTTGAAACACAAGTATTTTTATTCATCTCATCTCAGAATTAACAAAAAAGGTTTGGAGGCAAGTACAAAGCAGCCAGCAAAACATGCATTACTACCCCTTTCACAGAGCCCATCATGCTGTAGTATATTATTACCTCCATAGAATCCTTTTGTTAACATTATTAGTTGACAGTGCTTTCACCAGACCAAATCAAACAAGTGCAAGCTGCTCACCATGACTTGTTCTATTGGTAAATCCCAGTCCTAGTTAGTCGCAATATTTCAACTTGTCACAAGTATTGCATTGGCATTGTCACTCAATCACAAAAACAACATTCAATTGTTGAACATTTTCAGTAAAACACATCATCTCATGGTGCTTCAAAGCAACTTTACCAAAGGTTGTTGACACCAAATCAAACAGGATGCCAGCAGACACTTGATTCAAAAGCTTTATTGTAAGGAGCAATTGTATAGGGCCAGCATTTATTGCCCATCCTTTCTGATGAAGATGTTGTCTGGGCAAGTAGCTCTGTGATTTAGACTACGGCGAAGGTTGGTGATGCATTTCCAAGTGAGAGTACTGTGTGATTGGGAAGGGAACTGCAGATGCTGGTGTCTCCATGCACCTGGTGCCCATGTTCTTCTTGCTGGCAAATGTCCAGGGTTTGTGAGGTGCTGTTACAGCAGTAGTCCCCAACCACCAGGCCGCAAACATGCTGCCTGGCCTGCTGTGTTCCACCAGCATTTTGTGTGTGAAGCATGTGCTACCAGGCTGCGAGGAAACGACATTTGTCGAAGTGAAATGATATGAGTCAGCTGCACCTTTCCTCATTCCCCATCACGCTCACTGTTGAACTTGAATGCATGCAAAGTGATACCTCGCGCCAGGGATCACTGGCTAGTGTCAGGTAACCAGCCGCCTTACGCGGCCGGCGAGAAGTGCCGATGCTACTGGCCTGGAGCGCAGACAGATCAGCATCGCCTCTAAACCTGTTTAGCACACTGAATATTCGTGGGGAACCCAGTGCTAAAATATTCGCAGACGACCTAATTTGGGCTCAGGGTTTCGTAAGTAGCAGAGCAGCTCCCTCACTGCAATCTACTGAAAGTCATCCCTCGAGCCAAGCTTTTGCCGGCCGATAGATCCTACAAGGGGGGACGGGGATGTGCCCTGTCGCACTCCTCGCTCGCTCGGTCGCTCTTTTCGAACTGCGACTGCTGCAGCCCCGGTATGGGGACCTCCGGCCCTGACCTTTTCCTCTCACTGGTGTGTTGTAATAATTTTATATGTTCATACAAGGAAAATATGCGCTGTGTGTTTAATATCCAAACGTTACTTAAAATGTTATGATGCTATTGACTTACAAGTGAGCTATAATTGACTTATTACTACGTCCATGTGAGGAAAATATGCCCTGTGTGTATAATATTAAATTCGTTAGATAAACCCTTTTAGAAACAAAATTGAGTGACTTATAGTTGACTTATCACCTATATTCCGGTCGATATTAATAACCACACCACTCCCCCCCCCACCCCAACCTGCCAAGAATATTGTCAATATTAAACCGGTACAAAAATGGTTGGTGACCCCTGTGCTAGAGTAACCTGTTAGTAACTGCAGTGAATTTTGTCAATTGTCTACACTTCAGCAACTGTAGAAAGAATAAACATTTAGCATGGTGGATTGGATAGCAATTAAACAGGCTGTTTTGCTCTGTATGGTGTAGTTTTGTACGTGCTGATGGAGCTATAAAGGAAGGTGAACAGCGTAGTAAATACTTCTTACTTTATAGATGGTGAAAAGTCTTCAAAGTGTCAAGAGGCGAACGAGTCTTTGACCTGCCTTTATCGCCACAGTATTGTGGGTGAGCCGGTGGATTTACTGCTCAACTGCAAAGACCAGGAGACCAACGGTGGTTCGACTCTCCTCGTCTGAGATAGTCAAGATCTGCACATTACTTGCCTATTATCAACTTGCAGAGAAATTAAAGACAGAGGCTAAAATATTTATGGAGAAAAATCCAAGGTATAGGATCACGATTGCTGAATGTGTGGCAATAAACTCAGTGACACAAAAATTAATGGGATTTACCCCAACCATGTGTATCACACACACTATAGCACAGGGTTGTCTGACGCAATGTACCTGGGTCCCACCAGAGTACAGAGTCACTGTGACCTGATGACCCTGGGCCACACTACGACACAGGATCACCCCGACTCAACAATCTGATATCACATTGGCAAGCTCACCCTGGGTATTATTTAGCACAGGATAAACTCCGGCCTATCAAAGTACAAGGCAAATTCAAGACACTTATTGGAACAAGTGCTACACCTGCCTCTACACATCCTTCCTCACTATCTTTCACCAATCATTTCCCAGCTCTTTACTTCATCCCTCCCCCTCCCAGTTTTACCTATCATTTTGTGTTTCTCTCCTCCTTCCCACACCTTTTAAATCTACTCCTCATCTTTTTCTTCCTCCAGTCCTGCCAAAGGGCGTACTGTCATGAGGAGGCCACACTCAGACAATAGACAATAGGTGCAGAAGTAGACCATTCGGCCCTTCGAGCCTGCACCGCCATTCTGTGATCATGGCTGATCATCCACTATCAATATCCGGTTCCTGCCTTGTCCCCATATCCCTTGATTCCCCTATCCATAAGATACCTATCTAGCTCCTTCTTGAAAGTACCCAGAGAATTGGCCTCCACTGCCTTCAGAGGCAGTGCATTCCAGACCCCCACAACTCTCTAGGAGAAGAAGTTTTTCCTTAACTGTCCTAAATGACCTACCCCTTATTCTCAAACCATGCCCTCTGGTACTGGACTCTCCCAGCATCTGGAACATATTTCCTGACTCTATCTTGTCCAATCCCTTAATAATCTTATATGTTGCAATCAGATCCGCTCTCAATCTCCTTAATTCCAGCATGTACAAGCCCAGTCTCTCTAACCTCTCTGAGTAAGACAGTCCGGACATCCCAGGAATTAACCTTGTGAATCTACGCTGCACTTCCTCTACAGCCAGGATGTCCTTCCTTAACACTGGAGACCAAAACTGTACACAATACTCCAGGTATGGTCTCACCAGGGCCCTGTACAAATGCAAGAGGATTTTCTTGCTCTTGTACTCAATTCCCTTTGTAATAAGGGCCAACATTCCATTAGCCTTCTTCACTGCCTGCTGCACTTGCTCATTCACCTTCAGTGACTGATGAACAAGGACTCCGAGATCTCTTTGTATTTCTCCCTTACCTAACTCTACACTGTTCGGGCTGGAGGAGTAACAGTTTATATTCTGGCTGGGTAGCCTCCAAGCTGATGGCATGAACATCGATTTCTCAAACTTCTGGTAATTCCACCCGTCCCCACTTCACCATTCCCCAAATTCCCCTCTCTCACTTTATCTCCATCACCTCCCTCTGGTGCTCCTCCACCTTTTATTTCTTCCATGGCCTTCTGTCCTCTCCCACCAGATTCCCCCTTTTCCAGTCCTGTATCTCTTTCACTTATCAACTTGCCAGCTCTTTACTTCCCCCCATCCCCGGTTTCACCCTTCACCCAGTGTTTCTCCCCCCCACCCCCGGTTTCACCTCTCACCCAGTGTTCCCCCCTCACCTCCACCCCCGGTTTCACCTCTCACCCAGTGTTCCTCTCCCCCCCACCACCCCCGGTTTCACCTCTTACCCGGTGCTTCTTCTTCCTCCCCTCCCCCCACTTTCTAATTCAGACATTCTTTTGCTCTCCAGTCCAAATGAAGAGCCTCTGCCTGAAACACCAGCTGTTCTCTCTTGCATAGATGCTGCCTGGCCTGCTAAGTTCCTCCAGCATTTTGTGTGTGTTGCTTCGAGGATGGACAGAAGCACCCAAATCACTGCTGTGCAGTGTGCGTTGCATTTTGAGTAAGGAATCTGGGGAAACACTGGCTCATTACAAATACCTACAGCGGGATTGTCAACCCACAGAACTTGGGGGTGAATTGAATGCTTCTTTGAATGAAGATGAAGGTTTGCAGTGTCAAGTTATATCAGGAACTCAAATCCTGGTGTAAGTGTTGAACCTCCATCTCTGGCTGGGAACCAAAACATCTGACAAGAAAAAGCAATCCTTGGATACTAAATAAAATCTCATCTTTGCTATAAGAGGCTGGGCAGCTGGTGGCAAAACCTTATTCCATATTCAGCTATAAATCTGCTGATTGCACCCTACATTTTCCATTAACCGAACTTCAACCAAGCTGTGATCCCTTAACCCATGAATGAACTAATAATTGAGCAATTGATTTGATCTTCAAAAAAATTGTGAAGCAAGTCAAAAGTGAGATTTACTTAGTGATTCGACTTTAGAACTGGAATTTTGGGAAGTTCTAAGCATGTAACAATAACTTTCTCTTCAAAGCAAATGGACCATTTCACTTCTATCTGTCAACACATTAAACAATTGCAGCATTTGCACTTCCAACTAAATTTTCTAGACACTGTGTGCAACTTTCCTACCTACTCTCAGGCAGCCCACCTCCTCGCACAGGCACAGTCCCATTATCTAAATGGATTATACCGTGGGAAAATTATTAGATCTTTGTGCAAACATTCAGCTGCTCCAGAATATGTGACAAAGCAGCCAACTCAAACTAATAATCAACTATGTTTTTGTAAGTGGACCCCAAGCAGAGGAACACACTATCGTAGAGGAACAATTGTCAGCAGTCACTGATTCTTCTCTACAAAAGCAGACAAACTTGAAAACAATTCTCCAGGTTCAGCCAGCCTAAATTGGACAGAGCCAATCAACTGCCCTTGACCTCAGCCTTGTTCCAATTCATCAATTTTTTTTAAAGTTCCTGGCAATGAAAGCAGCCTTGCCTATCACCAGGGAGTGGGTGGAGGGAGAGGGGCAGATAAAAAAAATCAACACACAATTGCAGAACTGTAGTTCTTAATGACGAGCAGGTCAACAAGAAAATTCGCAAGTACTCAGTTCTCAGGCAGCCTTTGAAGGTAAGTCAAAGTATAACTTGAATATTCTTCACTGAGAACAATTCCTGACTTTGATAGTTCAGTGAAGTGCACACAGCAATCCAGCCCATGAAGACCTGCGCAGCCACAGAATGATTACACTTCAAATAAAAAATTTAACTAATCATAGAGATCTCTGGGAGAGATTGCAGGGTGAAAGGCTCTTTATAATAGCAAGCTCTTCTTTTAGTTGAAGAGCCTGAACATATATCCAGACTTGCCTTGAGGAGCCATTACATGAAGAGCCAACACGTACTTAGGGAAGGTGAGGATCGTGCAAGGCAAAACCTATGAAGAAAGTAACTGCTGACAGAATAGAGAGAGTTAACCAGTATGTTTCTTGTTTCAGTTCCCTCTTCATAGACAGGATGTTTCTATAATGTTGACTCAACAATAATAACTAAAGGATGGTTCGATGCAAGTTAAAACAAACCACACTCACCCAGACAGAGAAGCAGTGTTGATTTCGGAAATGTACATGATCACGAGAGTTTGAGAAGCGGGGACTACATTGCTTGGTGCAGAAAACAAAGCTACCAATGGCAAAGATACCAAGTCTGAGTCCAATTAAATTTTTTCTCAATTTTTTTAAAGAGGTTATAATTGGGGGCGGAGTGATCTGATGCAAATTATGGAGAGGGATGAATAAACAATTCATTCAACGAGTAGAGGTGTCTGTAATGCAATGCCTCTGAATGGAAAATCCTACATAAGGTAGTAGATCCGGCCCAGTACATCATGGGTAAAGCTCTCCTGACCATTGACCTCATCTACATGAAACACTGGCATAGGAAAGCAGCATCCATTATTGGACATCCCCACCACCCAGGTCATGGTCTCTTCTTGCTGCTGCCATCATGACTCGCACCACCAGGTTCAAATATAGTTACTACCCATCAACCATCAGGCTATTGAATAAAAGCACTCACTTGCCCCATCACTGAAATGTTTCTGCAACTAATGATCTCACTTTAAGGACTCTATCTCGTTCTCATTATTTATTGCTATTTATATTTGCATTTGCACAGTTCTTCTCTTCTGCACTCTAGTTGATCTTTTATTGATCCTGTTATAGTTACTATTCTATAGATTTACTGAGCATGCCCTCAAGAAAATGCAACTCAGTTATATATGGTGACATATGTGCTTTGATAATTCACTTTGAACTTTGAAGAGGGGGTGGAGATAGTAACCCTCCTTCCAATTTAAACATAAATGAAGGGATAACTAAAGGTACATAACCTACAGGCTGAGAACTAGTCTGCCTAGTGAAACTAAAGCAGCTGTCAAGTTTTGGCAAGCACGAATGTAATGGGCTGAATGAGCTCCTTCTGTAAATAGCAACAATTCTGTGAACGTTGTTACAAAATTACTACTCAATCATTATCCCTCAACTGTCAGGCTCTTGAACCAAAGGAGATAACTTCACCCGCACCATCGCTTAACTGTTCCCACAACCTATAGACTCACTTTCAAGGACTCTTCATCGCATGTTCTTGAAATTTATTATTTATTATGATTATTACTTCTTTCTGTAAGATAACTTTGTTGCTCAAACCTAAATGTTACTTGATACCCATCTGCCAAAGCCTTTATCATGCTCATACCATAAGAGTAGCTTAGAATCTGACAAAAAAGAAAGGAGGCGCAGGGTCTTACACCAAACAGCTCCACTGACTTGGTTCAGTGAGCTCTCGATGTCTGGTGCTGTGCGTAGTGAGATTTCCCCAACTGCCCCAGCACCTTTCAAAAGGTATACTGGTTAGTAGGTTAACTGGTCACTTCAAAATGTCTCTAGTGCAGCAAGTACAAATATAGAACCATAGAACATTACAGCACAGAAACAGGCCTTTTGGCCCTTCTTGGCTGTGCCAAACCATTTTTCTGTCTAGTCCCACAGACCTGGACCTGGACCATATCCCTCCATATACCTCTCATCCATGTACCTGTCCAAGTTTTTCTTAAATGTTAAAAGTGAGCCTGCATTTAACACTCAATCTGGCAGCTCATTCCACACTCCCACCACTCTCTGTGTGAAGAAGCACCCCCTAATGTTCCTTTTAAACTTTTCCTCCTTCACCCTTAATCCATCTCCCCTAGGTTTTTTTCTCCCCTACCCTCAGTGGAAAAAGCCTGCTTGCATTCACTCTATCTATACCCATCATAATTTTATATACCTCTATCAAATCTCCCCTCATTCTTCTACACTCCAGGGATATATAAATATATCTGTGGGAAACTGATGGGAATGTGGGAAGAATCAAATGGGATTACTGTAGGATTGATGAATTTGGATGCTTAATAGCCAACAATGACATAATGGGCCAAAGGACCTGTTTCTATGCTCCGTAAAATTGCAAATGTCACTCCACTCTTTAACAAGGAAGGGAAGCAGAAGAAAAGACTGATTTCAGTGGTTGGGAAGATGTTGGGAGTCCATTATTAGGAAACGTTTTGAAGGCACATGACAGAGGAAATCTTGTCTGACATATCAGTTGGGATACGAGGAACTAACAGGCAGGATAGATAAAGGAAAGCCAGAGGATGTTGCTTACTTAGATTTTCAGAAGGCCTTTGGCAAGGTGTCGCACATGAGGCTGCTTAACGAGAGCTCACGGTATTATAGGAAAGATAAGAACACGGATAAAAGATTGACTGAGTGGCAGGAAGGTATAAAATGGGGATAAAGAGGACCTATTCTAGCCAGCTGCTGATGACTAGTGGTGTTCTGCAGGGGATCAGTATTGGGATCACTTCTTTTCACATTATATAGCAACGATTTGGAGGACAAAATTAATGGCTTTGTAGCCAGGTTTGCACACAATATGATGATAGGTGGAGAGAAATGCAGTGTTGAGGAAGCAGAGGGTCCACAGAAGAACAAGGACAGATTGGGAGAATGGGCAAAGAAGTGACAGATAGAGTATGGTGTAGTGTAGGGAAGTGGATGGTCATGCACATTGGTAGAGAGAATTCAGGCATACTCTATTTTCTAAGTGGGAAGAAAATTCAAAATTCAGAGGTGCAAAGGGTCTTGGGAGTCCTTGTGCAGGTTGCCCTAAATGTTAATTTGTAGATCGAGTTGGTGGCAAGGAAGGCAAATGCAGTGTTAGCATTCATTTCAAGAGGACTAGAATTTAAGAGCAACGAAATATTGCTGAGGTTTTATAAGGCATTGATCTAACCTCACGGAGTGTTATGAGAAGTTTTGGGCTCATTATCTAAGAAAAGTTGCAGCCGATTCATGAGAATTATTCCGAGAATGAAAGGGTTAACATATGTGGAGCGTTTGATTGCTCCAAACTTGTAACTGCTGGAGTTCAGAGGAACAAGGGGGATCTCACTGAAGCCTATCAAATATTGAAAGTCCTAGAAAGAGTGGATGTGGGGAGGTTGTTTCCTATAGTGGATGAATCTAGGACCAGAGGGCACCGCCTCAGAATAGAGGGATGTCCATTTAGAACAAAGATGAGTAGCCAGAGGGTGGTGAATTTGTGGAGTTCACTGCTACAGACAGCTGTGTAGGCCAAGTCATTGAGTATATTTAAAGTGGTGGTTGATAGGTTCTTGATTAAAGGAGAAGGCAGGAGAATGGGGTTGAGAGGGATAATAAATCAGCCTGGGCTCCATGCCACAAGGAATGCATTACCTCCAGGGACCTGGGTCACAAGCAATACCACTGAGATCCCAGCACAAATGACCATTATGCTGTGATGCACCATCAATAACTCTCGGAGACGTGAGGCGAGAGTTAGGCTTTCTATTAGCTGGAAGAAAGCACTGTCAGCAGCAAGAGACCATCACACAACATCCTGGAGACTGAGGGAGGAGCAGTGCCTCCAATCGCCTTTATACAGGGGCCTGTGGGAGGAGCCACAGGAGCAGTCAGTGGGGGGGGGGGCATGTCCAGACAGGTATATGTAGTTCATCACATGCTGAAACGACTAAATGTAGAGTCTGCATCAGCCATTGTCTAGAGAGTGGATCTATTTTTTTAGTTTAAGAAGCTTTACACTGACATCAACTTTAGCTGAAATCAAGATTAAAATACTAAGTTTAAAAAACCACTGGTGCAAAACCAGGAGCTTTTAACATTCTACCTCAAGGAACAGGAACCAGAGAAGTTGAAGGTATATTTAACATGACCTACTTGGGGTGAGTGCACGACGTGAGTTACTTTAACGGAGCATGAAGCCAATTTCACACCTGAAGAGTTTCCCAACTGGCTGATTAATTACAATTAATGAATGTTTGAACATACCAAAATACACTCTGAACATAGAACATGGGAAAAGGCCTCTTATACTGTGCCAAACTAATTAAGCTTATGACACCTAAGTATATTAATCCTTTTTGCCTGCATGTGGTGCATTCCTTCCATTCTTTGCAATTGATGTCCCTTGGAGTTTCTTAAACATCTTCATCCTATCTGTCTCCACCACCACACCTTATAGCACATTCCAGACACCCTCCCGTGTAAAAAAAATATGCCCGTGGCGACCCACTTTCTGCGCAGGCGAACCGGCTCACAAATAGCCAGCGCGCGGGGGAAGACTTTGGTAATGCACCTCTGATGTCATTTCCGCGTGGAGAGGGTGGGCGCTAGGGATTAAATGCCAGTGCCGCGAAGTTTGAATAAACTAGTCTCAAAACGACTTACCGACTGACTGCGTGTCATTATTTCAGCGCTGTGTGTAGCACATCGCTACATGCCTGTCATTTTAAATACATGCCCTCTAGCATTAGGCATTCAGCCCTAGGAAAAAGATGCTGGCTATCTACTCAGTCTTTGCCTCTCTTATTATAAACATGCATCAGGTCTCCCTTCAGCCTTGGCTGCTCCAGAGAAAACAATCCAATTTTGTCCAAAGTGCCCTTATATCACATGACATCTAATCCAGTCAGACACTTGTAAACTTTTTCTGCACCACCTCCAAAGCTTTGGCATCCTTTTTATAATGGGTTGGCCAGTACTAAAAGCAATAATCCACTCACCCTAACCACACTTATATAAATCTGTAATATCACTTTCTGACTCTTTGAACACAGCTCCTCAATTAATATAATAAAGTCAAACATGCCATTTGCCTTCTTTACCACCCTATTGATTTGTGTGACCACTTTCTCCAAGCACCTTCTGTATATCAACACTACTAAGGGTTCTGCCATTAACTGTATAATTTTCCTTTTACATTTGATTTTGCAATCTACCTTGGAGCAAATTTTTGATCATTTGCTTAGATGTTTGGCAGAGAGTTTGTTCATTATTACTCGCATTTGAAAAAACACAGCTGACAGTTTATTACAATTGATGCTCTGCTAACATAAATGTTTAGGCTGTTTGGTAAACAGAGGGCAATTCAGTTAATAATGAATGTTACCTTCAAGAAGCAAAATTTTGTTAGCATTCTCTTTCAGAGAATGTTAGGGCAGGGTCACTCTCCCAATCAGAGGAGTATCTAAAGGACAGATCACCTACTCCATTGAAAGTTTAATAGTCCAGTCCTTGGGTTTGTATGAAAATATTAATCACGTCATTAACATTATTTACAAAACTCAGTCAGAGGGTGACTGGTCTCAATCTGAGCATACAGAAGATATGTGCAAGGACACATTCACATCAACTAGCTCAGAAGGATTAGCTGAAAATCTTGTTAAATTTATTTTGGAGACGGGTAGAGAAATGGGCCACTTTCCACAGCTGGAGATTTTAGCTGTTTTTCCTCAATGTTGCTGAGAATGTGTTCTGTTTTATTCTTGTGATTTTTGGAGTACGATCAGTCCTTCTCCATGACCATCTCACTTTGCCCGCCTGTTTGCAATGGGGCTGAGCAGAGAGCGAGGCAAATTACTGGAAGCACAATCTTGAAAGATGTATTTTACAACAGAGCATTGGTACATCTCTTTAAACAAATAAATGTTTATCCAGTGACTACCTCTAACCTAAGAATGCTTCTCCAGAGTTCCAGTGACAAATTTCTTGAAGTAAGACCTTCAAATCACAGGGTAAAGTGCAATGTGCTCCCAGCACATTATGCAGAAATAATAAAATTACGAAGTTGTTCCTGAGAATTAACTGCAGATATTGGATTCAGTTAATTGATTGGTTCTTTGCCAGTACCAGCAGAATAGTCACCAGTAATGGGCTGCTCTTGATATCTGTTATTAGCCAATCCCTGTTGGTAAAGGTTAAACTGCATTCAACAGAGCAAGATGAAAGAGCACCTACCAGGGTGTGAAAAGAAATTCCTACCAAACATGCCAATTATCATGGGCAATCTCCAATACACTTCAATGAAAACTACTGCTATCACCCAACGTTTATGGTGATGCCGCTCACTGAAGACCAGCAACTTTATCCACATTCAAAACTTCCCACAGTACAAGGATATGGAACAGTGAGCGTGACTGCAAGCAAGTGTAGATGCGGGGCTCTCGAGAGGCTCCGAGAAGACTTTGCTTGGGATGGAGCATCTCAGTTACAAGAATGTGGATGCAATGAGTTTGCTCTCCTTAGACACAAGGAGGCTGAGGAGGGAATGAAATTATGAGCAGTTTAGATAGGGCAACTAGTGAGAAACCTTTCACAAATGCTCTAAAACTGGAGGGTACTGGTTTAAGTTAAGGAATAGGAGGTTTAGAGGGCATCCTCAACTCAGAGGACAGCTCGAATCTGGAAGGCACGACTTGAAGAAATGATGGAGGCAGAGATGTTCCCGATGTTTAAGAAATAACTAGATAAGACATTGTGGACAAGTGGTGGTAAAAAGGATTGGTGTAAGTGAGACAGTGGGTTGAAGGGCCTGGATGCCTGCAGTGAGATTAGGGCCACAGCCTCACGCTTCAGTAAGAAAAGCAAATGATGCTCCTTTCTAATTTTACATCTATCACAAGTCATTCATATAGAAGCCCAATTAATTCCCTCTCGATGCAATAACAGATCACCAACACACCGATAGTCTTTGTTATTTCACCAGGAGCTTGTTAACTAAAACCATAGTCTGAGTTCTGAGCCACATTATTCTCCAGGATGATGAAATACAACAGGCATCCCAAAGCTCTTTTTAAACAAAAAGCTTATTTACAGAAGTTATCAAAAAGTTTCCAAATTACTATCCTCAGCAGGAACATGAGTGCATGACCAAGGAATTCAGCCTCAATACTTTGAACTTGACGATACAAGCAAGCAATTCAGCGTTTTAAAGCTCTACAAAATATCCAAGGCAGTCGATGACAGAACAGTACAAATGTTCACAATAACTCCATAAAACAGGACACTCTTCAGTTTTATTTCTGAACCCGAGTTCAAGCAGAATGTTAACTGAGGAGGCTCGAGGAAATACTTGTCATCTCTCCATCAGCAGAAATGCAAATGTAGAAAAATCAAAAAACTGCAGGAGCTGGAAACCTGGAATACAGTTCTGATTAAGGGTACTAGTTCAATTTCTCTTTGGACATACACTTACTGACCTGCTGAGTTTTACGTTCATAGCTTTATTGCCAGTACAATTACCTTAATAGAAATTCCTCTGGGGACTGAACTGAACCTTGTTTAATTCTGCTTTGTATCATTGATAAAAGACACTAGAGTGTGACCAACAAACAGCAGGAAGCAACAATGGAGTGGCAACAGGAGAGGGACACCAGGTCTGCAAACACAAAAAGCAAAGGTCACTGATAAAAATAAACTGGAAACCACTTGCTACTGACGACAGAATTATTTGCTCCAACCTTTTCATCCTGGAAGGGTTAACTAGCAGTCCACACCTCAAACGTAGAATCGTGTTTCCTAGATATCTTAAATCATCACTAGAGATGGGCCAAACATTTTATATATCAGGGTTTCTCCACACTATCTTTTACCACCCAGTTCAATGAGAATTAACTTTAAGCGTTTTTGTCGTAACTTTTAAAGCAAAGAACAGGACAGCTAATCTGAACATCAGAAAGAAAACTCATCAATGCCATCGGGAAGAAAAATAAAACCAAGCATAAGGCAGAACTAAGCAGGCCTCGTTCATAAAAGGTCTTGCACCTTAAGAAATCTCAACCAATCCCACCAGACAGAGGTTACAGTGAGAATGGAGACAATGCAGAAGAGGTTTGCCAGTAGTTGCTGCATCAAGAGTGTATTAGTTATAAGGGGAGGTTGAACAAACTTGGGTTGTTCCCCTTGGAGCATCCGAGCTGAGGGACAGTTTAAATGTAACATTTTGAGAAGCATGTAGATAGGAGACAGACAGCCAGAGTCTTTTTTTCTAGAGTAGAAATGTCAGATACTCTTGGCCCTAGCTTTAAGGTGAGAGAGTGATGCACCATCAATAACTCACTCTGAGACGTAAGGCGAGATATCGGCTTTTATTGACTGAAGAAGGAACCAGCAGTGAGTGACCATCATATTACATCCTGGAGAATGAGGCAGAGGATCAGACCTTGATCGCCTTTATACAGGGGCCTGTGGGAGGAGCCACAGGAGCAGTCAGAAGGGGGCGTATCCAGCCATAGTTCACCACATTCACCCCCCCTTTGTTTGAAAGAGTCCCCATGTGGCAAAGTTTCTTACAGGTCAACTCTATCAGGTGGTCGAATCTGTCGCTGCGATCTACGTAGCACCGGCTGTGATTGCACCGATGCCGGCAACATTGGTGATTGCACAGGAGATGGAGGTTGTGCTGGTTCCAGCTCATGGATGTGCGAGGCACCTGGTATATAAGTCTCATGAGGAGTCCATGTAGGGCCTGGTGAGCGCGGTGTCACCTCAGGTACAGGGTTCATAGTTACCGGAGAGTGTTCAGGGTAGTGGTCTGCTGCACCTGCGGGCGCCAGGTCGCGGATGGAGACCGTGTCCTCCCGCCCATCAGGTAAGACCACGTAAGCATACTGGGGGGTTCGCATGCAGAAGGTGAACCCTCTCGACCAGCGGGGAGTATTTATTGCTCCTCACATGTTTCCGGAGCAGCACTGGCCCCGGGGACATCAGCCAAACTGGTAGAGTGACAGACTTCCTGGGAAAAGAGAATAGGAGTTCGTGGGGGGGGGGGGGTGGGGCCACCATCCGACCACCTGGGCCCTCCAAGGGCTTGTGCTTGTCTCAATGATCCCCTCCCTGAGCAGCCACTGCACCTCCGACTGAATGAAGGCCCTGTCCCCCGCACTGTACCTCCTGCTTTTAGTCGCCACCGGTTTACAGTCGGGGTCAGGTTGGCGAACAGCGGCGGGGGAGGGACCTTGAGAGTGGAGAGACTGCAAGTGGTATCGGTAGCGCAGCTGTCGTGTTGGATGGGATGTGTGTGTCGCTGTGTGTGTGTGGTCAATAGTGATGAAGTCCCACAGAACTGAGGATTCCGGACAGTGAGTGGTGGGAGGGGCCCGTCATACACCATAGTCACACTTTCGAGATGGCTCTGGAAGTCCAGCCCCAATAGCACAGGTGCGCACAGATTAGGCATGACCAGTAGCGCAAAGTTCCGATATTCTGTGCCTTGCACCACCAATGTCGCTACACAACCCCCCCGGATGTCTGTGGAATGCGACCCAGAAACCAAATGGATCTTCTGACTTACTGGCCGTGTTGCGCGTCCGCAGCGTTGCACTGTGTCCGGGTGAATGAAACTCTTAGTGCTGCCCGTGTCAAACAGGCATCTAGTCCTGTGCCCCTCCACCCGGATGTCCATCATGGACCTTGCAAGCTGGTGTGGGCCGCTTTGGTCGAGAGTCACAGTGGCCAGAATTGAATCGCCGTCTTGGTGCCCGGTAAGCTTCGGAGAGTCGGGGGCGGGGCATGCTGACGTCGACAAAGATGGCCGCCCACATCCGGGGTACCCGGTAAGCATCGGAGGGTCGGGGGCGGGGCATGCTGACGCCGATAAAGATGGCCGCTCACATCCGGGCATGCAAGATGGCGGCCCCCACGTTTCACCTGCAGCGCTGCACTCCGCTCGTTTAGACTTACAGACCTTGGCGAAATGGCCCCGCTTTCCGCAGCTGGAGCAGGTCGTTTCTCGCGCTGGACAGCGTTTACGAGGGTGCTTTTTGTGGCCACAGAAATAACAAAGCACGGGCTTCTGACGGGCTGCTGCTGTGGTCGGGTTCGGGGAGCTCGTGGAATCGCGACTGGCAGCGGCGATTTCGCTCGCGGGAGACGGCGGTGGCGGGATCTGAGGCGTCCACAGAACCGGCGGGGAATCGCACGACTGGACAGCGTTGGCGTAGTGCAGCGCAGCTTCCAGAGCGTTGGCCGTCTCGATCGCCGAGCGTAAGGTAAGGTCGGAGTGTTCCAGCAGTCGCTGGCGCATGTACACTGACTTCAGTCCCGTCACAAAGGCGTCTTGTACTAGCAGCTCCGCATGTTGTTCTGCCGTGAGCGTCTTGCAGTCACAAGCTCGGACGAGTGTCTGTAGTGCTCGGAGAAACTCGGCGCTCGATTCTCCAGGCCGCTGTCGCCGGGTTGCTAAACGATGTCTTGCGTAGACGGTGTTCACCGGTCGCAGGTACTGTCTTTTGAGGGCGTCCAGTGCCCCTTCGTAGGTCGGCAGGTTCCGGATAATGGAATAAACTTTTGGGGTGACCCTCGAGAGGAGAATTCTGTACACAACGGCAGGGTCAGTTGCACGAAGCTCCGCCAAGTATGACTGGAAGCATGCAAGCCAGTGTTCAAAAGCGAGAGCTGCTTCAGGGTCTTGAGGGTCCAAATCCAACCTTTCCGGACGCAAAACGGTTTCCATGTTTTAAAACTTTCAGTCAATAAAATTGATGCACCATCAATAACTCACTCTGAGACGTAAGGCGAGATATCGGCTTTTATTGACTGAAGAAGGAACCAGCAGTGAGTGACCATCATACTACATCTGGAGAATGAGGCAGAGGATCAGACCTTGATCGCCTTTATACAGGGGCCTGTGGGAGGAGCCACAGGAGCAGTCAGAAGGGGGCGTGTCCAGACAGGCACATAGTTCACCACAGAGAGGAAATATTTAAAAAAGATGTGCAGGGCAAGATTTTTTATCCCTTACACTTAGAGTAGTGGAGACTCCCAGAATTCGTGTGTGGTGGGGGGGGCAGTGTAAGCAGATACAATAACAACATTTAAGAGGCAACACGAGGAAATCTGCAGATGCTGAAAATTCAAACAACACACACAAAATGCTGGAGGAACACAGCAGGCCAGGCAACATCTATAGGGAGAAGCACTGCCGACGGTTCAGGCCGAGACCCTTCGTCAGGACTAACTGAAAGGAAAGATAGTAAGAGAAAGTAGGAGGGGGAGGGGGAAATGTGAAATGATAGGAGAAGACCGGAGGGGGTGGGATGCAGCTAAGAGCTGGAAAGGTGATTGGCGGAAGTGATACAGAGCTGGAGAAGGGAAAGGATCATGGGATGGGAGGCCTAGGGAGAAAGAAAGGGGGAGGGGAGCACCAGAGGGAGATGGAGAACAGGCAGAGTGATGGGCACAGAGAGAGAAAAAAAACAAACAACTAAATATATCAGGGATGGGGTAAAAAGGGGAGGAGGGGCATTAACAGAAGTTAAAGAAATCAGTGTTCATGCCATCAGGTTGGAGGCTACCCAGCCAGTATATAAGGTGTTGTTCCTCCAACCTGAGTGTGGCTTCATCTTGACAGTAGAGGAGGCCATGGATAGACATATCAGAATGGGAATGGGAGGTGGAATTAAAATGTGTGGCCACTGGGAGATCCTGCTTTCTCTGGCAGACCGAGTGTAGGTGTTCAGTGAAACAGTCTCCCAGTCTGCGTCGGGTCTCACCAATATATAAAAGGCCACACCAGGAGCACTAGATGCAGTATACCACATCAGCCGACTCACAGGTGAAGTGTCGCCTCACCTGGAAGGATTATTTGGGGCCTGTGGCGACCCATTTCCTGGCGCATCTGAACCGACTCACAATTAGATAGCCTACGGGGGTTTGCGAGCACAGAGCTTTGGAGCCTCTGCGCCATGGGGGGCCGGTTGACAGAGGCTTAAAAGTGAGGCTGAAGATTTCGAATAAAGTTTTTTCCTTCGACTGCAGTTACCGACTCCGTGTCGTAATTTTAGCGCTGCGTGTAGCACACCGCTACAGGCCCTGAATGGTGGTGAGGGAGGAAGTGTAAGGGCAGGTGTAGCACTTGTTCCACTTACAAGGATAAGTGCCAGGAGGGAGATCGGTGGGAAGGGATGGGGGGGACGGGGGACGAGTGGACAAGGGAGTCGCATAGGGAGCGATCCCTGCGGAAAGCAGAAAGAGGGGGGAGGGAAAGATGTGCTTGGATTTAAGAGGCATGTAGACAGGTACATGAACATGAAATGGAGGGATATAGACCCTAGGCAGGCAGATGGAATTGATTTAAATCAACATCACAGTCCGCCATGGCTGAAGCACAAGTAAAGCTGAATCTCACAAAACAGTAAATTGATTAAGGAAGCAGCTTATCTCTTTTCTCCCACCACCGACCCCCACCCCAGTGTTTAATAAAACAGACACCATGGCAGAACTGTCAGAGTGATAGCCCTTAGTTGCAGATAACAGATTAAAACTAAGCTTCTTGCAATGACTAGTATAAGACAAAACAAATAGCAGAAAGCAATATAACCCGCAGATGCTAGAAATCTGGAAACACAGCAAAGATGATACTGGAAATACGCAGGTCAGAAACATTTGTGAACAGAGAAACAGTGGCAATCGTTTGGGTTTCCAGACTTGGAAAAAAATAACTATATAAGACTCATGGCCATTAATTCAAAAGTAAGGATTAGAAGAAGAAATAAAGGTGCCTTACTGGCGCCTTTAAACCAGTTGCTTTGTTGGGGCTCATCAGCCATTGTTGGCTGTTTACCTAGGAGAAGGAAAACTGATCTGAAACCTCCGCTGTTTTGCAGCCATACCCATATTGAGTCTGCAGTTCTATACTGAGTTTAACGCTGACTGGTGCTAAACTGCATCATTCTCTGGCATTCCTCTGGAGTCATCAGCTGCGTGGGGAGGGGGAGCTACGTGGGTAACAGCTTGCTCTCCATATCATAATGCCCTGGCTTGCTTATCAACTGAACGTAGCTACAACACATGGTCAACCCCAGCCAACGGAAGGCCTTAAGGGTCATGAGGCAGAAATATTAATTATGTATCACAACCTGGTTCCTAACCACATCTGGAATTTTCCAGATAATAACTACATTTTCTTTGAAAAAAATTACCTCTCATTTCCCCTGTAAAAGCTCCATCCTCTCACCTGAAATCTACGCTCACTGATTTAGATAGCTTGAATCACCATGCCACCCAGCGTTACTCTCATTCGAGAAAGACACGTGAAGAACTTGGGATTCCCAGGTAAAGCCATTCTGTGAAGTACAGCAGCTACTGGGAGGATGGGTGTCCAGCTTCCTGACTCAGTCATGTGGGCAATTTTTGCCTTTCTGTGAGGAAGGTGAGCACAACTCTCATTAATGAAGAACACACAGCTTTCATGGATTGTAGGTGAGTGTTGGAATCGAGCCGGGAGGTGATGGGAATGTGTGGAAAATAGATTACTGGGAATTTTAGTCGGGAATAGGAACAACATAAGCTTGATGGACTGAATGGCATCCTTCCATGAGGAAATATGGAAGCAAATGCCCTGCTGCACTCTCGGGACTAAATACTCATTTCCTTGTGAAGCAGTAATATAACGACGTCCAGGTCGGCACCTTACATTGAGTGCATCCTCTGCAACAATGCTCACGTTACTGGGCTGCAGGACACATGCATTCGATCCACAAGGGTGACTAAGGCTTCTACTTTAATTGAACATCGGGATCCACCTTCCAATAAAACCCAAAGCAAACCCTGGTTACAGCACCTCATCTTTCACCTTGGCGTGAGACAGCCGTCTGCACTCAAAATGGAACTCCATCATTCCAGAAAGCCAGATTTTTCCCGTTTGTGTCCGAACAGTCAGTCCAGTGCTAAGGGCATCAAACCATTAACTGTTTGTTCCCTCCCCAGAGACACTGCCTGAGCTGCTGAATATGACCATAAGACATAGGAGCAGAATTAGACCATTTGGCCCATCGAGAGTGCTCTGCCCTTCAATCATGGCAGCTCCATTCCCCCACCCTTCCTCAGCCCGCTCACCAGCCTTCACCCCATGACCTTTGCTACAGTGTCCAATCAAGAATCCATCAAACTCTTCCTTAAATACACCCAGCGACCTGGTCTCCGCAGCTGCCTGCGGTAACAAATTCCATAAATTCACCACCTTCCGGCTAAGGAAATTTCTCTGCATCTCTGTTTTAAATGGATGCCTCTCTATCCTGAAGCTGTGCCCTCTTGTCCTAGACTCCCCCCACCATGGGAAACATCCTTTACACATCTACTCTGTCTGGGCTTTTCAAAATTTGAAAGGTTTCAATGAGATCCCTCCTCATCCTTCTGAATTCCAGTGAGTACAGACCCAGATCTATCAAACTTTTCTCATGTGGTAACCCTTTCATTCCTGGAATCAACCCTCTGAATCTCCTCTGAACCCTCTCCAATACCAGCACATCTCTTCTTAGATGAGGAGCCCAAAACTGTTCACAATACTCAAGGTGAGACCTCACCAGTGCCTTATAAAGCCTCAGTATCACATCCCTGCTCTTGCATCCTAGACCTCTTGAAATGAATGTTAACATTGCATTTGCCTTCCTCACCATGACTCTGCCTGCAAGTTAACCTTTAGGGTGTTTTGCAAAAGGAATCCCAAGTCCATTTGCATCTCAGATTTCTGCATTTTCTCCCTATTTAGAAAATAGTCTGCACAGTTATTTCTTCTACCAAAATGCATGACCATGCATTTTCCAACACTGTATTTCAAATGCCACTTTTTTTTATCCATTCTTCTAATCTAACTCTTTCTGCGGCCTACATGTTTCCTCAACACTACCCTCCCCTCCACCAATCTTCATATCATCTGCAAACCTGGCAACAAAGTCATCTAAATCTATTATCTAAATCATTGATACATGGCATAAAAAGTGATCCCAACACTGACTCCTGCAAAACACCACTAGTCACTGGCAGCCAATCAGACAAGGATCCTTTTATTCCCATTTGCTGCCTCCTACCAATCAACCAATGCTCTAACCTTGTTAGTAACTTTCCAGTAATACCATGGGCTCTTAATTTGGTAAGCAGCCTCACATGTGGCATCTCATCAAAGGCCTTTGAAAATCCAAATATACAACATCCACTGCATCCCCTTCATCTATCCCAAGTGTAATCTCCTCAAAGATTTCCAACAGGTTCATCAGTCAAAATTTTCCCTGAAGGAAACCATGCTGACTTTGTCCTATCTTGTCCTGTGACTCCAAGAACTCCATCACCTCATCCTTCAACTGATTCCAACATCTTCCCAACCACTGAGGTCAGGCTAACTGGTTTATAATTTCCGTTCTGCTGCCTTACTCCTTTCTTAAAGAGTGGGGTGACATTTGCAGCATTTTCTTTTATCTCAGTTTTCCAGCAGCTGCAGTGTTTTGCACTTTGATGGTGCACCATCCCTCTGCTCAGTTCCTTTAACTGAACATTTGAATAGATAATATAAACAATAGACAATAGGTGCAGGAGTAGGCCATTTGGCCCTGAGCCAGCACCGCCACTCAATGCGATCATGGCTGATCATCCACAATCAGTACCCCGTTCCTGCCCTCTCCCCATATCCCTTGACTCCGTTAACTTTAAGAGCTCTAATCTAACTCTTTCTTGAAAGCATCCAGAGAATTGGTCTCCAGTGCCTTCTGAGGCAGAGCATTCCAAAGATCCACAGCTCTCTGGGTGAAAAAGTTCTTCCTGAACTTCGTTCTAAATGGCCTCTGGTTCTGGACTCCCCCAATATCAGGAACATGTTTCCTGCCTCTAGAGTGTCCAGTCCCTTAATAATCTTATATGTTTCAATCAGATCCCATCTCATCCTTCTGAATTCTAGTGTATACAAGCCCAGTCACTCCAATCTTTCAACAAATGACAGTTCCGCTATCCCGGGAATTAACCTCGTGAACCTATGCTGCACTCCCTCAATAGCAAGAATGTCTTTCCTCAAATTTGGAGACCTAAGCTGAACACGATAGTCCAGGTGTGGTCTCACCAGGGCCCTGGACAACTGCAGAAGGACCTCTTTGCTCCTATTAGAAGAGAGAGAATGGGACACTCCTGTACCCGTCTCTTACAAGAAATGCCGGGACAGCTGTGGGATGTCTCCACACAGAGTCATGCAGCCAGCAGATCAGCCGAGCCAGGCTCAATCCTGAACTCCAAAACCGTCTATAAGCAGTTTGTATATTCTCCATGGTTCCAAAGGTCGATAGTGTATGTTGGAAGGTTATCTGCCATTTTTAATTACTGCTGGTGTGTGAATGAATGTTAATGGGAATTAAAAGGAATATGGGGAAATACACAGGAATCAGTGTAAAGGAGTGTTTGATGGTCTTGGTGGGCTGAAGACTGCTTCTGAACTGTGAGACTGAATGTTAATGAGAATCGTGATCAGATGAAGTGTTGGTCATGAAAACATTCAGAAAGGATGGAAAAACATTGTGGGATTCGTCACACTGATGATCAGCTCGAATTGCTGAAAGCAGAGAGAGCGGTGAAATTTGTAGTCATTCACATTGTGTTGCAGTGACTACCAGCCAGGGCTGCAGCAAATACTGATGACCACTTCTGACTGGCAGAAGCTTTGCTGCAGCCCCACACACTCTACAACATAACTTTTACCCAGCACCACCTATCACCCATCAGCTTGTACTCCGTCCTGCAACATGCGACCAACGCTTTATGGAACAATCAAAAATAATTCATTAATGGTCTTAAAGTCAGCCCAATACATATTGTCATGTGAGAAATGAGCACATCGGTTAGCTGTTAAAGCAATACCAGTATTTATCCACTATCGCTTTGATTGAAACCCCGTCGCCATGCTTCTGGTCACTATCAACGTGGTCAGGAAGCCTCAGCACTGGACAATACTTGGTGCACAAGTGACATGTTCACCGCTCTCTGTAACGCGCCCACTCCTATCTGCACAGTCACTGTCAGAGGGCAGGAAAGGTCAGGGAAATGGTCGAGTCTAGCAACAGAAAGCCCTGACAAACAGCCAGCTTGTGAGCTGGACAAGAGCAAGAGGATGAGGCAGTGAACCCGGGAAGCAAGGGTGAGGACTCCTCCATCGTCAGCTCCAAGGTGTGCAAGAGAAAGCATTCACCATCCTGACAGCTCCCAAAAACAGGGTATGCATGTGCTCCACAACCCCAGTGCCGCATAATACGTGACACATGTGTTCCACAAACCCAGTCCTGTGTAATTCAGGACACATTCCACAAATACTTTATAACTGCACAATACTTTGTGTTCTACAAAACCCATCCCACATAACTACAGGACTTACATGTTCCACAAAACCAAGCTCTTCTGCAATGCAGGACGCACATGCTCCACAAACCCACTGCTGTGTCATGCAGGGCACACACATGCCACAAAACCAGTCCTGTGTAACGCAGGACACACACATTCCACAAAGGCAGTCCTGTGTAACACAGGACATATGCTCTATGAACCCAGTCCCATGTAGCACAGAGTTCTTGCAATGCTGACACTGGGTTCCCCTATTTCAGTTCTGAACTCCTGTAAGTACTGTGTAGGATTTCCACACAGATTCTGTACAGGCACGAGGACTGAAGAAAGAAATTAATCTTTTGACAATGGCACGGAAATCTAAGACCCAAAGAATACAATTTGACCCTTTTTTGGGTCTTAGTCAGCATGAGTCAGAGAAGTAATTTATAATTTACAACTTGGCACATTGTCTTGTTTTACTGCCAAGTTAACTGCTGCCTTATTCACCTAATGTCCTTCTAGGGTGGTTAATTCATAACCACTCCATCACGACAAGCTCTGTCCATGAATAAAACTAAATATGGGCCACAACTCGAAGATCAGCTCACCAATTTAAAAAAAGCACAAAAACAAAATGGTGCACGCCTGGCTTTTACTAGCTGGAGTTTAACCCACAGAGGATCTACAACTGGGGAGTCCCTATGCCTGTCTTCCTTACCTTAGACATGCCATTCAATCCCCATCACAAGGGCAGGACACTTTCTCAGTTGGTTACCCTCATTCCCCCGAATTCGAAATTCTGGGCGCAGGTCACAGAACCAGGTCCTTGTAAGTCCAACGTGCCCATGGTACACTAATCCCACCTACCTACCTCTGGGCAATTCAAGAGCTTGTCTAGATGTTGTGAGAGGATCTGCCTCCACCACCTTCTCACAACAGATTTCGACCTCTCTCGGAGTGAAAACAGTTTCAGCTCCTATCCCCAGTAAACCTCTTACCCCTCACTGTAAACTCATGCCCTTTTGTCTCAGACACCGCCACCAAAGCAAGAGGTTCATTTGTACCTATCCCTCGTTCCCCAGGTCCTACTCCAGGGATGTCTGTTCTCTTCCAGACTGAGGGACTGGTCTATCACTAGAGATGCCACCATTCACTGTTTACCACCTGAAGTGAATACAGGATACCCCTTGGGATCAGCTAGAAGAACAAGAATCTTCTCCTGCTCCCCCCACCCCCCCATGCCCTGAACAATATTCATCTTCAATTAACGTCTCTGCAGGATCTGGAGCACAGTACAATCTGTGTGATCTTTGTGTATGGAAAAAAAGATGGCCCTGCGTCACAAGTGAATTGACTGGGAACTGTTTGGAGATATGTTAAAGACACCACACAACTTTTTTCCCATTCTTGACTGGGTAACCTGCTCCAGATTTCCTCAGTGCCATTCGAAACCTGATTGCCCCATATCTCATACTTCAGTCGTCCCTGCTACATGAGGCAGAGCCTTCTGTATAATCTGACCCACCTGACAATATCATTGCTCAACCTGCAAATCCAGCACAGAGAGCTGGAAATACACACCCTAATTTTCTGTGAGATGATGCAAGAGCATCTTTAATCCAAAGTGAAAGGCCTGGTGCATGATAATCAACCAGAGGTAATCACATTACACAATTCATTACCCAAGTGTGGAAGATAATCTCAGTGTAGAAGTCTGGAAGGCACCCAAAAACCTCCTTAAAAATGCAATATTCTACACAAACACTAATTTTTTCTCACAGCTCAGGCTAGAATTTCCTTCGTTTTAACAGAAATTCACAGCTGGCTTAGTTAGTTAGAGCTTTCCAAATTAATTCCACATCTGGCATCCAGCAGCTGGACACCACATTCCAAAATGCGTGTCAGAAACTGTCCAAAGAATGCTGATATTAGCTGTGTTAACGCAACCCTGGCAGAAACCCCACACCATCATCCGTATTCGCTAAACTTCAGGGGGAGGAAGAAAAATACAAAGGCAGATGACACCAAACATCTTTGCTTGAAAGATAGAGAAAGGCAATAGTATTCAACAATCTGTACAGAGAAGTGCCTGTTTTCCTACACAAAACTGCAACATGACATAAAATTGCCACAAAGATTATTCAGGCTACATTAGTAAAAATATTACATGGTATACAATGATGGTCTACGTGATCAGAAAGATAGATTAGTAGCCATAAGGACTAAAAATTAGATCTCAGAATGTTAACGGATGTTAAAGAAAATGCATATTGGTACAGAATGAAATCACTTAACTTGAGCTGGAAGTAGATGCTGATGAATTGTAATCAGTCAAAGAAAAGGTAGGAGGAAAATCAGTGTCAGGAAAACACTCCAGAACCTAGTTTGACTTCAGACATGATACAGTATTACAATGTATTCATACGTGTCTTGCAGCAGTGTTATCTCATTACATCAGGATTGAAGATTAAAATAAGAGTAGAGGCAGCGAGCAACCAACTTGTAATTTGAGAGGCTGGTTCACTGGGATCCACTGTGTCAGCTGAAATTTGTGTCTAATACTATGTGTTACAGATTGTAAATTCTAATCAGTGGTGATGATGAAGTCCAAATGTGTTGACATCCTGGATGTTATCACAGTGAAGTAAAACTCACGTTAAGAAAAAGGCATTAGGATCTGTCCTTGGGGAACAAAACGATCCATTCCTATCAGGCAGACATCTCTGAAACAGGAATGCAGGTGCATACGTACACATTATGGTCTTCAGCTGGTGAATGAGCCAACTGCATGTTCCTCATAGTTATTTCTAATACCTCCTAACAATGTGGGAAACCCATAGGGTGACAGAGAGAATGGGGAACTCCACACAGACAGCCTGAGAGATCAGGAATGAACCCAGGTCACTGGAGCTGTAGGGTAGCAACTCTACCAGCTGTGCAACTGTGTTCCAGCAGCTCTCTGCACCTCCCTGTGCTCCTCTGTGCTTGGTGAGTTTGAAATATGGAATATTCATACATGGACATACATCGTGTGTGTGCACATGCACTATGCAACAGGTTTATTTGCTAGGCTCTTTGGATGAAGGTAGGGTGCAAATCTTGTAAATTAGGCGGCATGTACTGTTCATCAAACAGCTTCTAACTTCATCATCACTGCATCATCCAAAAGCCGTGTCAACCCTGGGTTCCCTCACAGTTGAGGCCCAGGAGCTCTGCTTCATCTTCATAGTAGTTCAGATCCACAATTCCTTGAAAGTGGCGTCACTTAGCTAAAGAGAGCCTTTGGCACATTGACCTTCATAAATCACAGTATCGATACAGGAATTGGAATGTTATGTTTAAGTTATACAAGATGATGGTCACTTATCTACAGGAAAAATATTCATAATATTATTAATAATAATAATAAACTGGACAATGGTGATGGACCGGAGTTAAAGGGAAAGGTTGAATAGGTTAGGACGTATTCCCTGTAATCTCCCCGAATGAAACATAGAAAACCTACAGCACAATACAGGCCATTTGGCCCACAAAATTGTGCCGAACATGTCCCTACCTTAGAAATTACTAGACTTACCCATAGTCCTCTATTTTCCTAAGCTCCATGTACCTATCCAAAAGTCTCTTAAAAGACCCTATCGTATCCGCCTCCACCACCATTGCCGGCAGCCCATTCCAAGCACTCACCACTCTCTGAGTAAAAAACTTACCCCTGACATCTCCTCTGTACCTACACCCCAGCACCTTAAACCTGTGTCCTCTTCTGGCGACCATTTCAGCCCTGGGAAAATGCCTCCGACTACCCACACGATCAATGCCTCTCATCATCTCATACAGCTCTATCAGGACACCTCTCACCCTCCATCGCTCCAAGGAGAAAAGGCCGAGTTTACTCAACCTATTCTCATAAGGCATGTTCCCCAATCCAGGCAACATCCTTGTAAATCTCCTCTGCAACCTTTCTATGGCTTCCACATCCTTCCTGTAGTGAAGCGACCAGAACGGAGCACAGTACTCCAAGTGGGGTCTGACCAGGGTCCGGTATAAAACTGTAGGTGGCATGGCAAACAGCAGGAGCAGCCTTTCGGATCTGGTGCTGCTTTAATTTAGTTTTAAGGCACAATTAGGGTTAGGACAATGGATAACAGAGCAACTATCTCCCATCGCCAGATACTGCTCCAATACAGAGATCACCCAAAATCAAACCTTCATGAAAACCTGCTTGTCAGATTGCGTGACCTCAGCTTGCTGAGGGAATCGGGCCTGCTGTCCTCGGAGTCACCTGACACCGGTGGCCGGAGTTGGGGATGCCATAAGCAGTGTGCAAGGAAGCGGAAGCAGAAGCGAGGCAAGGGGCAGGAGTTCGTGCCAGCCAGGAAAAACAGTAAGCCCTAGCTGGCTGGGTCCTGTCCATTGTGCTCTCCAATGAACATTAAATTGGACCACATCTGTAGCAATGAAATACTCGGCGGGAGTACAGAAACAGACTGATTATTAGTTATGTAACAGATTCATCGGACTACCAACCTGCTGTGCTTATTGTTTATTATTTATTGTAATGCCTGCACTGTTCAGTGGACTTCATGTAGTCCTGGGTAGGTCTGTAGTCTAGTGCAGTTTTTGTGCTGGTTTACATAGTTCAGTATAGTTTTTGTCTTGTTCATGTAGCACCATGGTCCTGAAAAATGTTGTCTCGTTTTTACTGTGTACTGTACAAGCAGTTATGGTCGAAATGACAATAAAAAGTGACGACTTGACTTGAGCTGCAATATTACCTCTCAGCTCCTAAATTCAGTCCCACAATTGATGAAGGCCAATACACTATATGCCTTCTTAATCACCAAGTCAACCTGCACAGCTGCTTTCAGCATCCTATAGACTCAGACCCCAAGATCCCTCTGATTCTCCACACTGCCAAGAGTCTTACCATTAATACTATATTCTGCCATCATATTTGACCTATCAAAATGAATCACTTCACACTTATCTGGATTGAACTCATCTGCCACTTCTCAGCCCTGTTTTGCATCCTATTAATGTCCCGCTGTAACCTCTGACAGACCTCCACACTATCCACAACACACCCAACCTTCATGTCATCAGCAAATTTAATAACAATTCCCTTCACTTCCTCATCCAGGTCATTTATAAAATCATGAAGAGTAAGGGTCCTAGAACAGATCCCTGAGGCACTCCACTGGTGACCGACCTCCAGGCAGAATATGACCCATCCACAACCACTCTTTGCCTTCTGTGGGCAAGCCAGTTCTGGATCCACAAAGCAATGTCCCCTTGCAACCCATGCCTCCTTACTTTCACAAGAAGCCTTGCATGGGGTGCCTTATCAAATGCCTTGCTGGAATCCATACACACTACATCTACTGCTCTTCCTTCATCAATGTGTTTAGTCACATCCTCAAAAAATTCAATCAGGCTTGTACAGCACAATCTGCCCTTTACAAAGCCATGCTGACTATTCCTAATCATATTATACCTCTCCAAATGTTCATAAATCCTGCCTCTCAAGATCTTCTTCATCAACTTACCAACCACTGAGATAAGACTCACTGGTCTATAATTTCCTGGGCCATCTCTACTCCCTTTATTGAATAAAGGAACAACATCCGCAACCCTCCAATATACCGGAATCTCTCCTGTCCCCACTGATGATGCAAAGATCATCGCCAGAGGCTCAGCAATCTCCTCCCTTGCCTCCCACAGTAGCCTGAGGTACATCTCATCTGGTCCGAGCAATTTATCCAACTTGATACTTTCCAAAAGCTCCAGCACATCTTCTTCCTTAATATCTACATGCTCAAGTTTTTCAGTCTGCTGCAAGTCATCACTACAATCACTAAGATCCTTTTACATAGTGAATATTGTACTGAAATAAAGTATTCATGAAGTACCTCTGCTATTTCCTCCAGTTTCATACACACTTTCCCACTGTCATACTTGATAGGTGCTATTCTTTCACATCTTATCCTCTTTCTCTTCACATACTTGTAGAATGCCTTGGGGTTTTCCTTAATCCTGCCCACCAAGGCCTTCTCATGACCCCTTCTGGCTCTCCTACTTTCCTTCTCAAGCTTCTTCCTGTTAGCCTTATAATCTTCCAGATCTCTAACATTACCTAGCTCTCTGAACCTTTTATAAGCTTTTCTTTTCTTCTTGACTAGATTTATTACAACCTTTACACACCACGGTTCCTGTACCCTAACTTCCCTGTCTCATTGGAATGTACCTATGCAGAACTGCACACAAATATCCCCTGAACATTTGCCATGATGACATAGGATCGAGACGTGGAAATCCAGCTCACCCGTAAAAAACCAGTAAAATAATGTTTAAGTGAAGAAAAGTTAGTAAATACTTTTTAAAAATTACTTATAAACTTCTCAGGATTGTCTTAAGGTATGTCTCCTAAACAGAAGCAGAAGAAAACTACTACTTTGAAGACAACACAAGTTGGAAAAGAATCAAGGCCGGCCATCATGAAACAGCCTCGGGCTCAAGTGCATTTTACCTCCAGTGATACAGAACAGGAAACTGCGGCAACATCAACCGTTTCCAAAAAAAAGAGCAACAGGAATTGCGCATGTGTGAAGGAAGGGGCATGCACAAACACGAGCAACCCAAACTACTAATCCCAGCTATGATCGGAACTGAAACTGAAAGTGCATATGAGGTGGAATCAGATTCTCTGGATAAATCAGACGAAGATGAAGAGACAAACAAAGAAGAGCAACAGGAAGAGGTTGGAGGTGATATTGGAAACATAAAAAATCTTTGGTGCAAATAATACATGAATTAAAAGCATTAAAAGTAATTTAAAAAGATATTAAAAATATGAAGATTATGTTTGATAAAATGATGAAAAGACAGGACAAAATGGACAAGAAAATTAAAAACTTGGAAGAAACATTGGGAGACACCATTGATAGAGTGAATAAAATGGAAGATAATATTTCTGCCTGGACATCAGAAAGAAAACGGTAGTTGGAAAAAGTGGATGTACTTGAAAATTTTAGCAGACAAAATAATATTAAGATTGTTGGAGTTAAAGAAGGTATAGAGGGAGAGGATCCAATAAATTTTTTTCAAAAATGAATTCCAGAAATTTTGGAAATGGAAGAAGGAACCCAGTTAATTGAAATTGAAAGGGCTCACAGACCCTTAAGATCAAGACCTCCAGTTGATCAAAAACCACGATCAATCCTGATAAAATGCTTAAGATATCAAGATAAAGAAAAGATCCTGAAGGCGGCTGCCCAACGTGCCAGAAAGAGAAACGGGCCATTGATGTTAGAAGGGAAAACAGTTCTTTTCTATCCTGATATAAGTTATGACCTTTTGAAGAGAAAGAAGGAATTTAACCCAGTGAAAAAAGTTTTATGGGGAAAGGGTTATAAATTTATATTGCGCCACCCGGCAACCCTGATAATTTTTTTGGATGACGGAAAAAGAAGATCTTTTACTGATTATCAGGATGCGGAAGAATTTGCACAAGAACTCCCAAATATTTGCTAACAACAGCCAAAGATTTAAAAGTGAAATGGATTAAAGATGAAGACAGGGACAGTGAATGGAGTTGATGGATGTTTAAGGACAGAAGAATATTTAAATATATTCTTAATTATATGATACAGGGGGAGAAAGGAAAAAATTTGAGTAATATTAATCGAGAGTAGTGATATTATTTTTGCTTCTCTTATATATACTTTTTTATGTTACGGGGGAGCTGGGGGAACTTCGGATCGATTGCTAGGGGGTTCACGTGTGTAATCATGGCAATTTCCATGACCCGTACAACGGAGGGGGGTAATGTTGTGTTTTTTTTATTCACAACATTAATGGGGGGTATTTTGTTATTTTTTTCTTTATAATCTATTTTTCTTTAATCTTTCTTTCTTTGCCCGGGCAATTGGGGGGAGACACATAGCAACACGGAGAATTTTAAAAAGATTCCCCAAGGTACTGCATAAGTTGAAAAGTTAGGTATTACTATAGACTGGAGTAACCCTGTTAAAAATAATGACTAATTTACTGGATTTTTAAAGGTTTAATGTTAATGGGTTTAATGGACTGGCGAAAAGAAAAAGAATTTTAACATACATTAAGAAAATAAAAACAGAAATAGCTTTTAGCTGCATTCCATTTGAAAAACTTACTTATAATTTAAAAGATAAATATGAAATATTTCTAAAAATTTGGCACCCTTATTGACAAAAGATAGGATTAAATATATAGGTGCTCTGAAGATAAAATTATTGGTTATTTGGGGAAATAAATAAATATATATACTAAAGTTATTACGAACTCCATGGAGCATGTGGGGATCTTCCGATATCCAGGCACTCTTTCTTTTTTTCTTTTTTTTTCTTTTTCTCTCTTTCTACAGGGACATGTTAGGGGGGAGGGGTTAAGGGGAGGGGGGAAGGGTTGATCATTTTTTTCCCTTCTGTAACCTTTTGAGAATGCAATTTTAAAAATTTATTAAAAACATCTGCCACATTTCTTCCATACTTTTCCCTGAGAACATCTCTTTCTAGTTTAAGCTTCCAATTTCCTGCCTGATAGCCTCTTTTCCTTACTCCAATTAAATGCTTTTCTAACTTGTCTATTCCTATCTCTCTCCAATGCTATTGTAAAGGAGATAGAATTATGATCACTATCTCCAAAATGCTCTCCCACTGAGAGAACCGACACCTGACCAGGTTCACTTCCCAATACCAGATCAAGTACAGCCGCGCCTCTTGTACGCTTATCTACATATTGTATCGAGAAACCTTCCTGAACACACCTAACAAACTCTACCCCATCTAAACTCCTTGTTCCAGGGAGATGCCAATCGATATTTGGGAAATTAAAATCTCCCATCATGACAACTCTGTTATTATTACACCTTTCCAGGATCTGTTTCCCCATCTGCTCCTCGATATCCCTGTTACTATTGGGTGGCCTATAAAAAACACCCAGTAAAGTTATTGACCCCTTCCTGTTCCTAACCTCTACACACAGAGACTCCATAGATAATCCCTCCATGGCGTCCACTTTTCTGCAGCCGTGACACTATCTCTGATCAACAGTGCCACTCCCCCATCTCTTTTGCCTCCCTCCCTGTCCTTTCTGAAACATCTAAGACCCAGCACTTGAAGTAACCATTCCTGTCCCTGAGCCATCCAGTTCTCTGTAATGGCCACCACATCATATCTCCAAGTACTGATCCACGCTCTAAGCTCATCCGCTTTGTTCACAATACTCCTTGCGTTAAAATAGACACATCTCAAACCATCGGTCTGAGCGTGTCCCTTCTCTATCACCTGCCTATCCTCCCTCTCGCACTGTCTACAAACTTTCTCTATTTGTGAGCCAACCTCCTCTTCCCCAGTCTCTTCAGTTCAGTTCTCACCCCCCAACAATTCTAGTTTAAACTCTCCCCAGTAGCCTTAGCAAACTTCCCTGTCAGGATATTGGTCCCCCTGGGATTCAAGTGCAACCCGTCCTTTTTGTACAGGTCACACCTGCCCCAAAAGAGGTCCCAATGATCCAGAAATCTGAATCCCTGCCCCTGCTCCAATCCCTCAGCCACGCATTTATCCTCCACTTCATTCTATTCCTATACTCACTGTCACGTGGCACAGGCAGTAATCCCGAGATTTCTACCTTTGTGGTCCTGCTTCTCAACCTTCCTTCCTAACTCCCAGTAGTCTCTTTTCAGGACCTCTTCCCTTTTCCTACCTATGTCATTGGTACCAATATGTACCACGACCTCTGGCTGTTCTCCCTCCCAATGCAGGATATCTTGGACACAATCTGAAACATCCCAGATCCTGGCACCTGGGAGGCAACCTACCATCCGAGTTTCTTTCCTGCTTCAACAGAATCGCCTGTCTGACCCCCTAACACTACTGCCTTCCTCTTCCTTTCCCTGTCCCTTCTGAGCCACAGGGCCAGAGTCTGTGCCAGAGGCACGGCCACTGTTGCTTCCCCCAGGTAGGCTGTCTTCCCCCCAACAATACTCAAACAGGGGTACAGCCACTGGGGTACTCTCTAGTACTTGACTCTTCCCCTTCCCTCTCCTGTGGCCCTGGTGTGACCACCTGCCTATAACTCCTCTTTATCAACTCCTCAGTCTCCCTGACCAGGACAAGGTCACTGAGCTGCATCTCCAGTTCCCTAACTCGGTCCCTTAGGAGCTACAGCTCGACACACCGGGTGCAGTTATGGCCATCCGGGAGGCTGGGAGACTCCAGGACCTCCCACATCTGACACCAAGCACAGAAAACTGGCCTCACACATGTAGTACTTGCTTTCCGCAATTAACACAGGTAAACTTCGTCCTTGTCCTGTTACTGCCTAAGCCTGTTGAGTCAAAGTCCTATCACTCTGCTGCCTCTCACTCCACTGCCCGTTGGACATGAGGGAAGATGTGAAAGGGATATACAAAATTATAAGGGGTATAAATAAGGTAAATGCTAGCTGGCATATTCCACCGAGGTTCTATGAGATGAGAACTAAAGGCCATAGGTTATGGGTGAAAGTTGAAATATTTAAGGGTAATCTGAGGGGGAAACTTCTTCACTCTGAGGGTGGCATGAGCACGGAAGTGGTGGCTGTGGGTTTGATTTCAATATTTAACAGAAATTTGGGTATGTACATAGATGGGAGCGTTATGAAGAACTATGGTCCAAGTGTGGATTGATTGGATTAGGCAGAATAATAATTCATAACGGGCTAAAGGGCTTGTGTGTGTTGTAGTACCCCACAACTCCATGTCCACAGATATCCCCAAAGTTGAATGAGTAATTAAGACGTATGGTGTGTTCACCTTATTAGGGGGATTGAGTTCAAGAACCAAACTAGGATTATTGTGTTTTTTTCTGGTCGCCTCACAGAAAGGATGTTGAAGCTTTAACAATTCAGATTGATTTATTTATCACATATACATCAAAACATAGTGAAATTTGTCATTTATGTTAACAACCAAACACCCAACGATGTGCTGGGGGGCAGCTGGCAAATGTCCCTACAGAAAATGCCCCCAGTGCTCAGCAGAACACAGAATACCACAAAACACAACACACAAAGCAAAGCTTCTCACACACCCACAAGGTCCAAGTGCAAATTTATTATCAAAGTACGTGTACCATATGCAACCTTGATATTCATCCTTTTGCAGGCAGCCATAAAATTTACAAGAAGCCACGCACAACAAGCATCCAATGTGGAAAAGAGGACAAATGGTGCAAATGGTTTAAAAAAAAGGAAACAATAGATTGAACATGAACTGCAGAGTCCCTGAAAGTGAAAGTGAGCCAACAGACTGTGGGGTCAGTTCAGCACGGAGGCAAGTGCAGCTGTCCTGCTCCCGAAACTGGCAGTGTGGGACCAGTGCAATTCCCGCCCAATGGGGAGGGGTGGGGGGAGCTGGTCAAATGCAGGCAGACAGCACTGAAAACCAATCTATTTTCTGCTCTTGGTCCTTGGTGCTTTTATGTGCCTTGATACTTTAATTAGCAGAGTAATGCAGAGCTGGGCTGAGAAGGGGCAGATGAAGTTCAAACCAGATAAGTGTGAACTGGTTCATTTTGGTAGGTCAAATATAATGGTAGGATATAGTATTAATGGTAAGACTCTTGGCAGTGTAGAGGATCAGAGGGATCTTGGGGTCCAAGTCCACAGGACACTCAAAGCTGCTGCGCAAGTTGACTCTGTAGTTAAGAAGGCATACAGCGCATTTTTCCTTCATCGATCATGGGATACAGTTCAAGAGCTGAGAGGTAATGTTGCAGCTATATAGGACCCTGGTCAGACCCCACTTGGAGTACTGTGCTCAGTCTTGGTCGCCTCACTACAGGAAGGATGTGAAAACCATGGAAAGGGTGCAGAGGAGATTTACAAGGATGTTGCCCGGATTGGGGAGCATGCCTCATGAGAATAGGTTGAGTGAACTCGGCCTTTTCTCCTGGGAGCAGAGGAGGGTAAGAAGTAACCTGATAGAGGTGTACAAGATGATGAGAGGCATTGATCATGTGGATAGTCAGAGGCTTTTTCCCCGGGTTGAAATAGCTAGCACGACAGGGTACAGTTTTAAGTTGCCTGGAAGCAGGTACAGAGGAGATGTCAGGGGTAAGTTTTTTTTTACGCAGGGAGTAGTGAGTGCGTGGAATAGGCTGTTGGCAACGGTGGTGGAGGCGGATACGATAGGGTCTTTTAAGAGGCTCCCGGAGAGCACTTGGAGCTTAGAAAAACAGAAGGCTATGGGTAACCCTAGGTAATTTCTAA
This sequence comes from Hypanus sabinus, assembly GCF_030144855.1. Lineage (NCBI taxonomy): Eukaryota > Metazoa > Chordata > Chondrichthyes > Myliobatiformes > Dasyatidae > Hypanus > Hypanus sabinus. The sequence goes on along the minus strand of NC_082732.1, from coordinate 2,839,050 downwards.
ATTAAGTAAGGGCCTGTAATTGTGCTGTAGAGTTTCCATGTTTCTATGAAACTGAGCAATGGTAATTTTCTGTTCTCTGGCCTCAAAGCTGCATCTGCTGCCAGCAACGGCCGCACTAGCCATACCTGCATTCTCACAAGTTTACTGACTCCCTCAGGAGATTACACAAGCACTGTTTCTTTTAGATGGTTCAACAGTACATTTCTTAAAGGGAAATTACAGACTGCAGATTACAACGATGGTAATTCATAAGAAAAATATCTAGTAGAGTACCTAGTACATTTGTAAGCTGCCTACAAAACGTTGCATACGTCACCAGCACCATTCAAGCTCCAGAGTTATGGATTCACAGGCATTCAGCCTTCAGTTTATCCATCAGACCTTTACTTTGGGACTTCTAGACTTCTGAAAGACCTTTGGTATCGAGCCAGGATTTGCCAGTGATGAGGAATGAGGCTCCGGATATGGACCTGGAATCCAGGCCTCAGGCCCCAGACTGACTGATAAAGGAACCGCGGACTCTAGATCTTGAACTCTAGTCTCACCATTCATACACCTCAAGGGATCACTGGCCCTTGTTCCTCCAGCCCATATGGAAATCTGATTCTCTAACACGCCAATAATTCCAGCCCTCCCCCTTGCTGGTCAGTCGGCCCGATCTCTGACCACGTCCAAGTCACTAACCTTCAAACGCTGAGCAGTTGAAACGAGGCTCTAGCTTGTCCTTTAATTCTCCCCACATCCCTGTCTCTAAACTCTAACCTGATCCCTAACCATCTGTGCCCAAAACAATCCCTATGAACCGAAACCCAATAAAACAGCTAGGTCTGAGTCTGAAAAGGGTGCAGAGGAGATTTACTGGAATGCTGCCTGGATGGGAGAGTGTGTCTTATGGAGGAAAAGTTGTAGGTAGGGTTTTTCTCTTTGGAAAGGGGGGGGGGGATGAAAGATGACTTGGTAATTAATAAGATGACAGAGTGAATAGCTAGCTCCTTTTTCCCAGGGTGGAATTGACTAATACAAGAGCATAGTTTGTCAGGTGATTGGAGGAATGCACGGGGTGGGATATCACAGGTAAGTTGTTTCCCCCAACACAGAGAGTGGCAGCATGTGGAATGCTTTGCCAGGGGCAAAGAAGGAGGCATATATGTTAGGGACATTTAAGGCACTTAGATATGCATATGGATGAAAGAAAAATGGAGAACTCTGTGGAAGCTGTTAGATTGATCTTAGGTTATGTTAAATGGTCAAGACAAAACCCTGGGCTGAAGTGCCTGCATTGTCCCATGTCCTATTGTAAATCAGAAAGCTATTAGCACTGATGTTAATAGCTTCAGCAAAAAAGCCCTCCTGGTACCCTACACAAAGGAAGGAAGCTCTACTGAGGATGTCCTGCCAAGCATTAACTTCCACATTCTTTGGGACTGAGACTGATGATTCATAGGCAGCCTGAAAGACTGTTTAAAATCATGCTCCAACAGGAAAATTCCATCACAAGTACAAATTTAACTTGGAATGGGAAAAGAAAACCGTGTGGCGTGTAATACAGGCAGCTACTTCATTGCTAAAGGGGAATGGTTAAACGAAGCAGAGAGAGGGCTGAGAAAAGGAATCAGTCAGTATTTTCACAAGGTTTTATGATATACATCCAAATTCCTGTATTCTTCAACAGTCTCTTTTCCTTCGAACTCTTGTGCACAGCTGACAACTTATCCTTATGCCATAAACCTCTCCATTTCATTCACTTCCTTCAGCATCTTCAAAACTCTTCGCGTCTTGGACCATTCATTTTCAGTGAACACACTGCTGCGAGGGGTTCTTGCATCAAAATCACTGCATAATTTCAAATGGTTGCAAATTATGGCATTTACGTCTCGGTGGAGTTAAGTGGCAAAAGAATCACAGAGACATGTTGCAGGAGTGCAGGGAATGAAGGGAGTGGGACTGTTCCCTGGGAGCCCAGAGTAAAATGGCCTTCTGTGCTATAATAACCAACCCATTTTAGAAAGAGTGTTAAAATATAGTGTAGTAGATTCATTTTCAGATGAGTGCAAGACTAGCACACACATTGTGGAAGTCCACCCTCTCAACTGCTACTTGAAAGAACAGCCAGAGACCACAGCAGTCCATCAGTGTGGGTATCCCCAGCCAGTTCTGAAAGTCAGAGAGTCAAAGTACAACAGCTGCCCCCTTTCCTGCATTTTCTAAGGAATAACTTTCTCTGTGACTGATAGTGCAGAGGGAATGGCAGAAAACTTTTCCAGAACTCCACTGGACTGAAAAAGGCTGCTGTTGTATAGAGAATGTTGTTTTCCATAGGATAACATCTGTGTAGAACAGCTGGAGGCAACTGTGAATTATGCTGAAACAAAGTGTTGGACTTAAGTACAATGAGAACTGTGGAGGCAGTTGTGTGCGTCTGGGGAGCCCAACATTTGGGAATTCAACAGGAACAGCTTGTATTCCATTCTGAACTTTTAGTTCTCCCACTGACCATTTTGCCATGCTGTGTGGGAGACATCTGCTCATTTAAACTAGATCACGTAAAGGGGCCCTGTTTAATGCTGAACTCCAAGGAATGAGGTTGCAAGCTAGCTCTCTTGCCATGAGGTGGCACGCCAGTCAACCAGAGAGCCTGGGTTATGACTGAATAGGAGGCGGGCTCAGTCTCCAGGAGCCCTCCTTACATTTTGCCAACCTTGACCATGCTCCTACTGGAGGGAGAGTTATACAATCCAAGGTGGAAACCAAGGACACCAATCAAACACATTTCAGGGGATTTTTCTGTGAAAATTTCCATACATAATTTTTAAAAAACTTATATTTCACAAGGATATCATCAAATTGTCATTGTACTGCAGTCCCATTCTCGGAGTCAGATGTCCATGATTTACAACCTTGTGGAACATGTCCAGTCTGCACAGATGTGAGGGTCACCAAATTATTGAGAAGAATTGGCCTGCTCACATTTGTCTGGCTTTGACTCAAACTCAGATCCCAGGAGATTAACATTTGTAAGGACAGTCGAAAATTGGGAACAGCACAGCTCACAATACATTCCCATCACCAGCTTCAGGCTAGTCCATATGCAATTCCCTCATCTATCATTGCCAGCAACCTTCACCCTCACCGTAGTACTGCCTCTCACCCCTCTATCTTTCAGTCTGATTGAAGGGTCTCCACACAAAACATTGACAGTCTGTTTCCCTCTGTGGCTGCTAAGATCCCCCAGCAGTTTGTTTCTTCAAACTACAGGTCTGCTGAAGATACCCTCCCAGCCTGACAGCAGCATTTCGTTGGGTGAAAAGAGCATGAAGCTACCCACAGTTACCCACTGAAGCTCCGAAACTCCACCAGGGCATCCTTAAAAATAAATTTCATTTCTAATACTTTGTTAAGAAAGGTGGCAGCTGAAGGGAACTGGGCATGTTTTCTTCCGACTGAAGCACAAATCCACACCAGTGCTGCAGCAAAAAGATGCAAACTACCACCAGATGAAGCAAATTCAATCAAGTATGTCAGGAGTTAAGGAACTGGTTGATAGGCTTAAACTAGAGTGTACAGTGTATTGCTCCAAACTTACAAATAAACTTGGAAACTTGGGTAACTCAGTGTCTTAGGACCTTCTTGACCAGTGAATTACCATCCTCTGATGCACAGACTTGCAAAGTCAAAACAGACTCCATCGACATTTTTTAAACAAACATACGTCTACATTGATGAACACATGGAGAAATAATCACTTCAGAAATAATGATCAGTTTCCAAATCACTTAGTCTGTCAAGTGGCTCCCTGCTATATGCTATTCTAATGGAAAACTGTCTTTGTTTATGCACCACATAACATGTGGCTTCAAAACTGATTGCTGATTGGAAGGATTAATATAATTTATTAGCTAATATCTTCTTTCAGGTATTCAAATACTTCAATATGTTAGTAAATACATGTTAGTGCTTTTTGAACATGATACGTATATTTATTTGGGAGGCTGCATTTGATATAATGGAGAAGGTCTGTGTTTTGTTACTGTGGGAAGTCCCTACACTACGCCCATGTGGGTGATGAGGATTTGGGTGTATAGCAGAATAGAAGCACAGCTGTAGGCTGTGGGGAGACTCTTTTCATTGCCCTGCATGTTCCAATTTCCTCGCCCATTCTGAAGACAAATAGTTTGGCAGGTTAAATGGCCATTGTAAATGACCCTAATGTAGAGTTGGTTGGCCATAGGGCTGTATCAAAAGAATTCCACCACCCTCTTTTCTTGTGTGCTTCCTCGTAACACATACTCACTCACATGCCCTTTATAGGCCCTCACTCTCTGGAACATGTCCTCTTCTTACTACTATCATCAAGCAGGGCTTAAGGGAACCTGACAATCCACACTCAGTGTTTTAGGAACAGCTTCATGCCCTCTGCCATTAGATTTCTGAACAGTCCATAAATACTAGCTTGCTTTTGTCTCTTTATATTCCGTCTGAGTAGCCTTCAACCTAATGGCATAAATATCGATTTCTCCTTCCGGCTAACAAAATTCCCTCCCCCTCCCCTCTTTTCACCTGCCTTTCATCTCTCCCAGGTCCCCTCCTATTTCCCTTTCTTATATGGTCTAATCTCCTCTCCTACAGTTTCTTTCCTCTCCAGCCCTTTACCTTTCCTACCAACCTGGCTTTACCTATCTCCTCCGCCTATCCCAACGCTGACATCTTCTCCCTTCCTTTCCCGTCCTGAGCAAAGTTCTCAGCCTGAAATGTTGACTATTTATTCATTTCCACTGATGCGCCTGACCTGCTGAGTTCCTCCGGCATTTTATGTGCGCTTCTTTGCTATTTCTCTTTTGCACTGTTTATTTTTGTAAGTTTTATTTATGTCTTGTACTGTACTGCTACAGCAAAACAAATTTCACAACATGTCACCGATAATAAATCTGATTCTAATTCAATATTCATCCTGCAAGCATCTTCACAAATACAACAGACAGACATACTTTATTGATCCCAAGGGAAATTGGGTTTGGTTACAGCTGCACCAACCAAGAATAGTGAAGAAAAAAAAATAGTGAAGAATAGTGAAGAAATAGTGAAACAAAAGTCAGGTTATCTGATCATTATCGCATTGTTGTTAGTTTCCAGAACCTGGGTTGGGCTAAACTGCGATATTTTATTTATAGATGCTTCTCAGTTACAGGCCCTCCTTAGCCCAATGAGCCCGTGCTGCCCACATGACCCATTAACCTGTATGTATCTGAAATGTTCAGCACAGTCACAGGGAGACTATACAAAATCCTTGTCCAAACAAGAGTTGTGTGCTTGACAAGGCTAACATGCAGTAAATGGGAACTCATTCAACTGCAAAGCAGCTGACTGTGTCTATACCTGTCATGATGCCAGGCAAGTCTGCTTTCTGATCTGGGTCCAGCACAGTTCTCTGTATGCACACATTCAGTCTGTATCCTGAGTGATACCTGTGTGTGGGCATGTTACAATCTGCATCAAAGGGATTCCCTGTGTGAGCACATCACACAGTCCCTTAACTACAATGGACAACTGAAGTGAAAGGAATTAATCCAGACAGCTGGGGGTGGGGAACAGCTGTGACTGATGTGGGAGGAAGGAAGGAAGGGAACCAGAGTGCATTCACAAAAAGAGTCCCGTCCTTCGATACCACCAGGACCAGCCACAGCTCACTTTTATTCAGTAATTATCTGCATGCTGATATTCACGATCGTGCTCTGACACCAAGTATTTTTTGCCCCCACCAGGATCAACGTTCATGCCTTCACTGGGCTAAGGCTTGGATGTGTGGTCCCCAGAGGGCAAGGTGCCTCTGAGTTAGACATTTCCATTTTGCCAAAAGGAAACCCACTGCAGGCTCACTGCGTATCATGGATTTCCCACATTCAATACTTCTGGTTGAAAAGTCAATGAACCTGCATGATTATCATTATGTTTGTTTTTTCAAAGCCAAACAGATGCATGCCTTAAAAGTGAGGTTAATGTTCTTTACAGTCTTTCAAATGCTTTAGTCTGAGCTGGCATTCCTAACAGAACAAAAATCCTGTTCCACGAGCGAAGAGGCAGCTGCCCACCACTGCTGGGAAGAAAAGCTGCCTCTTGTCGATCAGGCTTACTGATGATAGCTGGCTGGGGCTATTGGCGTTAGCCAGATCTGAACAGCACTGCGTGGAATAAGTGGGAATGTTATCCAGTCAACATGGCAGTTGGCAAAGCACAGACACAACACAAGTTATACCAAAACATTAGGTCATGCTTCCTTAGTTATTGCAAGCGGCTCCCACAAACATGTTTTGGCTGTAAACAGTGAAGCTCTGGGCACTCTGTCTGATGGAGGCCAGAGGCCTCGCAGCAGTTCGTTCAGCTTCAGCAGCTCTCCCTCAGGAAATCAGAATCAGCTTATTATCACCGACATATTTTGTGAATTTTGCTGTGCTGTGCAGTGCAAGGCAAAATATTACTGTAAGTTACGATAAAAAAAAAGTGCAAAAGAGGACTAGGGTTCGTGGACCATTCAGAAATCTGATGGCAGAGGGGAAGAAGCTGGTGCTGAAATGTTGACTCTGGGTCCTGATGCTAGCAATGAGAAGAGGGCATCTGCAGGTAGTGGTAAAGTTTCTAAGGATGGATGCTTCTTTTTCAGACACTGCCTTGTGAAGATGTCCTCAACAGGAAGGAGAGTTGCCCTGACGAGCTGCCCCAGTCTACAACCCTCTGCAGCCGTGACTGTCCCGTGATTAGGCTAGGGTTAAATCAGGGGTTACTGGGTGGCATGGCTCAAAAGCCAGAAGGGCTGATTCAGTGTGTATCTCAATAAATTAAATAAATTTCTATCAACATCAGCAAATAAAAGCTATCTGATAATCAAACTGCTGCACAAATTATTCTGTGTGGAAATTTCTCTTAGCAGTTGGTGAACCTCCAGAGTTCCCTGTCCCTGAGGCTATGGAGGCTGGATATGTAATGCAGAGGAAGATAAATCTTGCAAACCATGGAATTGATTGTTTAAGGGGAACTGTCACAGAAGGAGGACTGCGCCAAGCAAAGACTAGCTATGATTATATTGAATAGCAGAATAGCCTAAAGGACAGTGGCTTACTTCTGCAGTTCCTATGCTCTCGAGTCCCTGGAAGCCTGAAGTTCACATTTCCTTCAACAGAATGGAGGGCATACAACAAAATCAAAACTCACATCTATGAGTGATCTACATCTCCTGAGGTTTTGAAAGGCCCAGTAGAAATAAACTTATTACAATCTGCAATGGCCGAAGTGAAGGAGCATTTTTTTCTACCAGTCCAGCAGGAGCTCGAGGTAAACAATGTATTGTGTCTAGTCCTAGCTCAGATTTCTGTAACGCTGTCCATCTTGGCCCAAGAAACAAAGGTGGCCCTAATTCACATCTTGGGAGAATGAACTTTGCAATAACTTTTCACTAAAGTATTTTAAAAATATTTCAAAGTATAACTAGAAACAGAAAATAAATTGATCTTTAATGAATTTTCATCCAATAATGAGCTTGACTGAATGAAGTTTGAATACATGGTACAATTCGAGACTCAAAAGCCCAGTCGTTACAGATGTGGGCTATCAGGGGGATGTTAAAACAGTTGGAATGCCAAACCAACAGGCCGTCATTAAAGACAGACTATAAAACACTGTACAATAGGTCAGCTGTGCGATAAAATTAATCTCATGTTAAATGTTGCAGTTCCATACAGTGGTCTGGAGACTGGGAATCCAGCATGTTTTGCTTTTCACTGAACATTAGACAATTCCATTTCAGGAGCAACAAGGAGTCAATTGTTAAGGATGTGGTTTCAGGGTACTTGGAGGCACATGACAAACAGGCTGAAGTCAGCATGGGTTCTGTAAAGGAAACTCCTGCTTGACAAGTCTGTTGGAATGCTTTGAAGAAATAATAAGCAGGATAGATAAAGGAGAATCAGTTGATGTTGTGTACTTGAATTTTCAGAAGGCCTCTGACAAAGTGCCGCACATGATGTTGCAAAAAAAAGTTAACAGCACTTGGTATTACATGGACTGAGTATTGGCTGATTGACAGGAGGCAAAGAGTAGGAATAAAGGGATCCTTTTTGGATTAGTTGCCGGTGAGTACTGGTGTCCCACAAAGGTTTGTATTAGGATGTTGTACGTCAATGATTTGGGTGATGAAATTGATGGCTTTGTGGCCAAGTTTGCAGATGATACGAAGAGAGGCGGACGGGTAGGTAGTGTTGAAAAAGCAGAGAGGCTGCAGAAGGACAGGTTAGAAGAATGGGCAAAGAAGTGATTGATGGACTACAATGGAAAAAGTGCATGGTCATGTACTTTGATAGAAGAAATAAAAACACGAACTATTTTCTAAATGTGAAGAAAATTCAAAAACTTCAAAGTGCAATGGGATTTGGGAGTCCTCGTTAAGGATTCCCTAAAGGTTAACTTGCAGGTTGAATCAGTGGTGAGCAAGGCATGTATGATGTTAGCATTCATTTTAAGAGGACCAGCATAAAAAAGTATGTAAAAGGCACTTGTGAGGCCTCACCTGGAGTATTATGAGCAGTTTTGGGCCCCTTATTTAAGAAAGGATGCACTGACATTGAAGAGGGTTCAGAGAAAATTCACGAGAAAGATTCCAGGAATGAAAGGGTTATCACATCAGCAGCGATTGAAGGCTCTGGGTCTGTACTTGCTAGAGTTTAGAAGAATGACGGGGAGTTTCATTGAAACCTATTGAATTTTGAAAGGCCTTGATAGACTGGATGTGAAGAGCATGTTTCCTTTGTTGGGGGAGTCCAGGACCAGAGGGCACAGCCTCAGAATAGAGGGCCATCCACTTAGAACAGAGACGAGGAGGAATTTCTTTAGCCAGCCAGTGGTGAATCTATGGAATTCGTTGCCACAGGTGGCTGTGGAGGCCAGGTCACTAGATGCAGTTAAGGCAGAGATTGATAGGTTCTTGATTAATTAGGGCATGAAAGGTTATGAGGAAAAGGCAAGAGAATGGGATCAGTCATGCTGAAATGGTGGAGCAGACTCGATAGGCAAAGTAACCCAATTCCGCTCCTATGTCCTACGCTTTTATACGACCAGACACATTCTCCCTCTCTGTTGCACTGTTTCACTTGCATTCCAGGTCCACAAGGACTCCAGAGTTCAACAGCAAATGGCAGCAACGATTGAATGAGAAGCACATGGTCCGTTTGTGATTACCACTCCAGGCTACTTGGTATATAACTCCCCTTTGTGGCATTCGGCATGTACTGTACATTCTTCACACTTGTGTTCAAATTCATCATGGTAGTTCAAGAGCTGACCATTCAGATTACAGACATTTATTCCTTCAAACCAAAATCAGTCCTCACATTATAGAACAAAGAAATCTACAGCACATTACAGGCCCTTCAGCCCACAATGTCATGCTGACCATGTAACCTACTCTAGAAGCTGCCTAGAACATCCCTACCGCACAGCCCTCCATTTTTTAAACTCCATGTACCTATCTAAGAGGCTCTTAAAGGATCCTATTGTATCCATCATCACTGGTAGTGCATTCCGCACACCCACCACCCCTGACATCACCTCTGTATCTACTTCCAAGCACGTTAAAGCTATGCCCCATGTGCTAGCCATTTTAGCACTGGGAAAGAGCCTCTGACTATCCACACGATCAATGACACTCATCATCTCATACACCTATACACCTCCATCAGGTCACCTCTCATCTTCCGGCACTCCAAGGAGAAAAGGCCAATTTCACTCAACCTATTCTTTTAAGGTACGCTCTCCAATCTAGACAACATCCTTCTAAATCTCCTCTGCACTCTCTCTATAGTATCCACATTCTTCCTGTAGTGAGGTGACCAGAACTGAACACAGTACCCTAAGTGGGGTCTAACTAAGGTCTTGCATAGCTGTAATATTACCTCACAGCTCTTGAACTCAATCCCATGGTTGATGAAGGCCAACACACAATACGTTTTCTTAACAACACTGTCAACCTAGATACATAGATCCAAGATGGCGGCACAATGCAGCTTGCAGCGGCCACTCCGGAACTGATTATCTGTTATTTGTGAAGTGGGGTGCCGTGCACAATAATAATCGATTGAAAACGGACGTGAGAGCATGGAGGAGCATCAGGAAATTCCAGGAAGACCTTCTTCATTGCTGCTGTGAGGTCTGGAACTCTGCTGGGAAGAAAAGACCCCCAGTCCTCGGGGTCGCGTTGCCGATAGCCGTTGGCGGGGCTGTCTTAATACACTCGGCAGAGGATGGTGCTCGGAAAAGCTGTGCCGGAGGGGATGGTCAGAGGCTCGGAGGTTCGACGCACTCAGAGTCCACTGCGGTCAGGTCGCTTTCGGTGTGTGCTACGTCTATGAGGCTGGGTTTGACTGAGCTTTCATTGTCTGCTGCGTCTGCGAGGCTGAGTCGGGCGGCAGCGTGGAAGTCCATAGTGGGGGTATTCCCTTCTGCCGCCGGCATGGGATGGCGAGTCTGTCGGGAGCCTGGGGACTTGTGGAAACTGTGGTGATTTCTTTTGAACTTATAGTCCTTTAACATCTTTGAACTATTTTTACTGTGCCCATGGTCTGTTTTTTTTAATCAGTTATGCTATTGTTTGCACTGTTGTAACTATATGTTGTAATTATGTGGTTTTGTGCAGATCTTGTAGCTTTAGTTTTTGGTCTTGTTTTTGTCTGGTGGATTTGGAGCTCCTTTCCGGGGAACGCGCTAGACAGTAGCCCGATATTAATACGCAGCAGCCTCTCTGGACTCTGGATTGGGGATTGCCAAACGTTATGTGGATTTTCTGGTGTAGTCTGTTTTGTCATGTGTTTTTGTGATATCAATCTGGGGGAACGTTGTCTCATTTTTTAACAGCATTGAATTTGTGGTTTCTAAATGTCAATAAACTGAATCTGAACCTGAACCTGTGCAACAGGTCCTATAGACATGGACACCAAGATCTCTCTGATCCCCACACTGCCAAGAATCTTACCATTACTATATTCTGTCTTCAAATTTGACCTACCAAAGTGAACCACTTCACATTTATCTGGATTGAACTCCGTCTTCCAGTTCTCGGCCCAGTTCTGCATTCTACAACACCCCCAACTTTCGTGTCATTCTAATTTCAAAGCAGATGAGACAAGGCAGCAAGTTGCAAGCTCAGATATGAAAAGTGTAACAGCATTAGGACTTGCCAAAAGATACCCTGCTGAAAGAAGTAAGCACTTGGGAGCGGAAGGAACTGCTGACAGGTTGTACTCATAGCCAACTTACTTAGTCTAGGAAACTATGCAAAACGTGGCAGCTCTGCCATTGCTTCAAAGTAAAAGGAAATTGCATCAGGTCTCTGCGAAGGGAAATTCTTTATTTGCTCTCCATAGTTCGAGTCCCAAAGATAAAAAAAAATCTCCAAACAAAAAGTCTCTTTAGGAAGTCAGCTCCATGCTGGGCTGGTGGCTCCCATCCAACTAACACAAAATAAATTTGGTCTTGTATTTTCACACCAAATGGATACAATGCTGAGGCAATGCCTCCTAGCCATGAAAGGGAGGAAGAAGAAAAGTTAGCACAAGGTCCAGACTAATACATGAAGAATTAACTCACATCAGGTCACAGAGGTGTACAGATGAATAGGTGTGAACAGAGTTTGAGCAATGTACAGCATCACAAATGTTTATGTCAGAGAAGCAATCCACTGAGCCCATTGGCCCATCCCACAGGTAGATTCCCCAAAATCTGCTGCTATTGAAGTTTACATCAGAGGTTAATGATGATCCTACGGCAAACAGACAAAAGAACCGCTGTACAACGGAGAACGTTTTAATTGTCATTATGAACTTGTTTCATGTGATATACTCTATGTTCATTATACCGAACTAAGCATAGAATAAATTAAAGGCAAATGCAATGTTAGCATTCATTTCAAGAGGTCTAAAATACAAGAGTAGGGTGTAATGCTGAGGCCTTATAAGGCACTGGAAGGCCTCACCCTGAGTATTGTGTACAGTAGTGGTCACCAACCTTTTTAAGCCCAAGATCCCCTACCTCGGCCTTAGTGCAAGGCAAGATCGACTCCAGATTGATTAGTTACACGCATGCGCACTGGGGAAAAAAGACCGGAAATAAAACCCCGCAACCCAGAAGTAGAAATAATGTATAAACACCAGGGGTACCCACCTTTTTTGCACCGCGGACCGGTTTAATATTGACAATATTCTTGCGGACCAGCCGACTGGGGGGGGGAGGGGGTGTTAAACACGACCGGAATACAGCATTACTCGAAGCAATTTAGTTTTCGTGGCTCTCAGCACTTAGCTGTTGCCCCGTGCTGCTCATGTTTTTCCCGCTGAAAAAACTCAGTAGGTTTGTCTTTAAGTGCGGGGTGCTTGGACTCAGGATACCGAAGCAGTTTTGAGGGCTTCATTGCCTCATTAGACAGCCTCCCGGCCCGAACTCCAACCTCTGCACGCCCGCCGCCAGACGTCTTAGCCAGGTGCGGCTGGTCATGGGCAGGGTGAGAGGGCAAGGTCAGGGCCGAAGGTCCCCGTTCACAGTCCGGAGAGCGAGCGAGGAGAGTGACAGGCTCACACCCACCCCCCTTGTAGGGTCTATCAACCGAGAAAAGTTTGTTTCATTAGATTGCAGCGAGGTAGCTGCTCTGATATTTACGAAACCTTGAGCCCGAATTAGGTCGACTGCGAATATTTTAGCACCAGGTTCCCAAAGAACATTCGGTGTGCTAAACAGGTTCAGAGGCAACGCCCATCTGTCCGCGCTCCGGGCCGGTAGCATCGGCACTTCCCGCCGGCCGTGCTCCGGGACAGTAGCATCGGCACTTCCCGCCGGCCGTGCTTCAGGACAGTAGCATCAGCACTTCCTGCCGGCTGTGCTCTGGGACAGTAGCATCAGCACTTCCTGCCGGCTGTGCTCTGGGACAGTAGCATCAGCACTTCCCACCGGCCGTGCTCCGGGACAGTAGCATCAGCACTTCCTGCCGGCTGTGCTCTGGGACAGTAGCATCGGCACTTCCTGCCGGCTGTGCTCTGGGACAGTAGCATCAGCACTTCCTGCCGGCTGTGCTCTGGGACAGTAGCATCAGCACTTCCTGCCGGCCGTGCTCCGGGACAGTAGCATCAGCACTTCCTGCCGGCTGTGCTCTGGGACAGTAGCATCGGCACTTCCCGCCGGCCGTGCTCCGGGACAGTAGCATCGGCACTTCCCGCCGGCCGTGCTTCAGGACAGTAGCATCGGCACTTCCTGCCGGCTGTGCTCTGGGACAGTAGCATCGGCACTTCCTGCCGGCTGTGCTCCGGGACAGTAGCATCGGCACTTCCTGCCGGCTGTGCTCCGGGACAGTAGCATCAGCACTTCCCACCGGCCGTGCTCCGGGACAGTAGCATCAGCACTTCCTGCCGGCTGTGCTCTGGGACAGTAGCATCAGCACTTCCTGCCGGCCGCGCTCCGGGCCAGTAGCATCGGCTCTTCCCACCGGCCGTGCTCTGGGACAGTAGCATCGGCACTTCCCGCCGGCCGTGCTCTGGGACAGTAGCATCGGCACTTCCCGCCGGCCGTGCTCTGGGACAGTAGCATTGGCTCTTCCCACCAGCCGTGCTCTGGGACAGTAGCATCGGCACTTCCCGCCGGCCGTGCTCCGGGACAGTAGCATCAGCACTTCCCGCCGGCCGTGCTCCGGGACAGTAGCATCGGCTCTTCCTGCCGGTCGCGCTCTGGGACAGTAGCATCGGCTCTTCCTGCCGGTCGCGCTCTGGGACAGTAGCATCAGCAGTTCTCGCCAGTCATGTGAGGCAAACACTGGCGCGCGAGCGTTTAGGTGGCTGATGACCTCACGTGTGTTCAAGTTCAACAGTGAGCGAGACAGGGAATGAGGAAAGGTGCAGCTGACTCCTATCGTTTCCTCACGGCCCGGTGGTTGGGGACCACTGAAGTTCACTGTGTAGTGCGGGGGAGCTACGCACATGCGCACTGGGCAGAAAGAACGGAACTAAAACCCCGCAACCTGGAAACAATCTCTCAACAGTATTTGTGTATTTATTTTTCTTCTTTTTTTTTCGGAATCTACTGGGAAAGTCTCAAAGATCGACCAGTCGATCACAATCGACAGGTTGGCGACCACTAGTGTACAGTTTTGGGTTCATCTTAGAAGAGATGTGCTGGCATTGGAGAGGGTTCAGAGGAGGTTCACAAGGATGATTCCAGGATTGAATGGGTTATCATACAAGGATGGCTCTGGGTCTGTACTCATGAAATTTTGGAGGATAAGAGGGGATCTCATTGAAACCTTTCGAATATCCAAAAGACTAGAGAGAGTAGATGCGGAAAGGAGGTTTCCCATGGTAGAAAGTCTAGGACAATAGGGCACAGCCTTAAGATAGAAGGGCATCTATTCAAAACAGAGATGCAGAGAAATTTCTTTAGCCAGAGGGTGGTGAATTTGTGGAATTTGATGCCACATGCAGCTGTGGAGGCCAGGTCATTGGGCGTATTTAAGGCAGAGATTGATAGGTTCTTGAGTGGACACAGCATCAGAGGTTACAGGGAGGAGGTTGGGAAATGGGATTGAGGAGGAGAAAAAAAGGATCAGCCATGATTGAATGGCAGAGCAGGCTTGATGAGGCCAAATGGCCTTATTCTGCTCGTGTCTTATGGTCTATAGTTTAAATGCCTAATCTTTGTTCACGGGATTTTGTAAATGTACCAAATATATTTGGCAATGATACTTAATTCCCCAAAGAGCTGAACAGCTTTCGTGCAGGCTTTAAAAGTAGCTTCACAGGTTGATAGGAGATCATGCTTGCCTTTATTAGTGGAAGATTTGAGTTCAAAACTCAGGAAGTTATGTTGCAATTTTATAAAACTCTAGTTAGGCTGAAGCTGGAATAATGCAAACAGTTCTGGTCATACCATTATAGGAAGAATATTGAGGCTTTGGAGAGGCTGCAAAAGAGGAAGAATATTGAGGCTTTGGAGAGGCTGCAAAAGAGGAAGAATATTGAGGCTTTGGAGAGGCTGCAAAAGAGGCTTACCAGATGTCTCCTGGATTAGAGGACACGTGCAAACAAGAGGTTGGACAAACTTGGATTGTTTTCTCTGGAGTGGCGGAGGCTGAGGAGGTGGGATCTGACAGAGGTTTATTAGATTATGAGAGGAGTTATTAGAGTAGACAGGCAATACCTTTATCCAAGGGTTGATATGTCTAATACCAGAGGCATGCATTTAAAGTGAAAAGGAGATGTGTGGGTACCTGGAATGCGCCTGGGTGGGTGGGAGAGGCATTTAGATAGCTACATGATTATGAGGAAAATGGAACGATATGGACAGTGTGTAAGCAGGAGAGTTCTGAGCTCTATGTACTACTCAGCATCCTGGTGTCACAGTCTCATGGATTAATCACTTTACAGTAACACTTTGGGGCACCTTGAGCTAGACCCAACCTATTTATCAACTACTTACAAACTAACTTCTGTCTCAATGACCTTTGAGCACAGTCTCAATGCACACAACACTAGGGAAATCAAATGAAGCAGCCTCTCTCAGTAATCATCGCGTCTGCAGCTGAGTGGCCAGGTCTAACACATTCCTGGGTCAATACCATGATCATCAACAAAAGGCAAGAATGTTGATTTGCCTGACCTATCAAAGCAGAATACATGAGCTCTGGGTTCGGACAATTTGTTAACACAGCATGTCCTATCCTGATTCCTACTCTACTAGATACGATCTTTGAAATTTTCTTTCCTCTTGAACTGATGGAAACAGAGCATTTTTAAGGCACAAATAGAGAGATGTCTGTTAAGAAAGTAGGTGAAAGGTTATTGTGGGTAATGAGGAACAAGAGGTCAGATTATCCACTCAGTAAATGGCGGCGAAGCACTGTTTAATTCATTTTTATATGGAATTCAACATGCCACAAGCAAATGACATGTTGTAAGCTTTGTGTTCAATTACTAAAGGTGCAGCTTTTGAGCTAACTATATCAAAAGGGAAATCTGGAAAACATTTAGGTCAATAAGAGTTGGAAAACTGTGGGAGAGTGGAATAGCAGGCTGAACAAAAACACGGGCCTTTACTCTTTTTGAACAAATTCCTATTTGGAAAGGACAATCGAGCAAATGGTTTCAGTAAGTCACCAGGTGGTGGGTGAGGATGCCATGGAGAATAAAAAATTCCCCTCCCTCAACTCCAACCTTAAAAAGATAGGTTGAGGGTCAGACCCTGCCCTGGGAAAGCCCTGCAGTGAGGCCCTGTGATTAGAATAATGCCCATTCAACAACCACAACTATCTATCCAAATGTGAGGTCCAACTCCAGCGAATGGAGAGGTTCGCCTCTGATACAAATCTGCTGGAGAAACGCTGCAGGTCGAGCAGCGTCTGTGCAAGGAACGAAACTGGATCAGGAACAGGAAGGTGCAAAAGAGGAATAACTAGGATCCATTCAGAAATCTGATGGCAGAGAGGACAATGTTGTTCCTTAATCATTGAGTGTAGGTCTTCAGGGTCCTATACCTTCTCCCTGCTGGTAGTAATGAGAAGAGAACATGTTGCAGATGGTGACAGTCCTTAGTGATTGATGCCAATGTTTCGGGCTGCGACCTGGTATCAGGACTCCATCAGGAAAAGAGAAACTCTGCCTAAAGAATGGAAGGGTCTCTTAAAAAAAACTGCAAAATCTCAACCAGCACCAGAATGGGGAGAAGGGCAATAACTGTTTAAAAATCCTGAACTGAAATGGCAGTAAACTCAAGAGAGCATGAATCATCATCGAAAACAATGAGGGGGCTATCATCAGAAAACGAGAAATTCGAAACTTTAACAACTTTACAAGTTAAAGGAGTGACCAACATTTATTGCAATCTGCTAGTTCTCATCTTCAACCCATCCTTCGTATTTACTGTTGTCTGAAGCCTCCACCACAAACATCCTGTAGTCTCCACAATTCATCGCTAGCCCATTATTTCATCAGAAACAGATGCCATCACTAACTGTGATGGTGATCGTTTAAATAATCCCTACACCACAGCTCATCTCTCTAACATGCTCATCACTCGGGAATTCCCCAGGCCAGTCAGGGTTCAGGGTTCAAATCTTGCTCTCATGCCTTGAGAACAAAGTTCAGGATGATTCACCAATGCAGAGCCTGAGTTGCTGCCTTTTGGATAAAACAATGCTTGATGCAGTGAGGCTGCCCCGGCTGCCATGCTTCCTGTCTGTGAGCTTCGCAGTGTACTGTCCTGCTGATATGATGAAGTGACACCGAGGCTTTGGGTCTACTCTGGGTTGCTCCAGGGACTCGGATCGAAGTACTCAGTTTGGTTCAGAACCCATCATTTCTGGTGTTTTCCTCTTTCTTTGTGCATTGGTGCTGGTCTTTATTTTTTTTTAAATTGGGTTCTTTCAGGTTTCGTGCTTTGTGACTGCCTATAAGCAGACAAATCTCAAGGTTATATAATGTACACGTTCTTTGATAATAAATGTACTCTGAATCTTGAATCTTGAAAATAGAATGATCATGTCACCATTTCAATAAGTTCTATCTGAAGTCTAGACCAATATTCATCTCTCAACCACCACTAAAACAATCAAGCCATTACAAGTACAAAACCAGAATGTCCTTGCTCTGGGGACCGAGGTTCAGCCTGATCTCTACTGCTGTCTGTGTCAGGTCTGCACATTCTCTTTATGAGCACCTTGGCTTCCTCTAAGTGCTCCATTTCCCTCCCGCACCCCAAAGACATGAGGGTTTGTAGGGTAATTGCCCACTAAGCTGGGGTGAGTGGTTGAATCTAGGGGGAAAACTGATAGCAATGTGGAGGCAAAAATGTGATTATGCAGGATTGATGCAGATGAGGAGAGTACGGATTGTGGGTTGAGCACTCCGCCCCGCAGAACTCAGAGAGCATGCTCCTATCCATAGGAACTTGTTGCAAGCAAGATTTGCTGACACACTTTCCACATTGTAACTTCAGCTACAGTGCCCTGGATCAGTACAAGGAACTTTGCAAATACAAATCACGCAAGGGATAGAATTAACAGATAAGTGGAAATGAAACATTTAGAATTATCACAGTGAATTATGAAACACTGTTAACCCTCATTTGTGAATTTGTTTCAAGCTCTATATAAGGAGGGTGTGTACAGGAGAACAAATGAGCCAAGTAATCTTGTGCCCACATGCTTGTGTGTACCCATAAACCTCCAAACTTCCAGTAAAATCTGATGTCAATCATCGCTAATGTAAAAAGGAAAACTTTTTTTCCTGAGACAAGAGAATGCAGATGCAGGCAGCAAAGTTGAGTTTTATTGAGTTTTAATGCACAAGTACATTCATGCACAGCTAAGCACCACAGGCACATAGCATTAGAGGCACATTTACAAAAAAAATAAGTTAGACAAGAAAGAACACAATAAGTAAAAACAATACACTCAAGAGTGTCTGCAGGATCAGGCAACATCAATGAAGAGATATTGTATTCACTTCCTGAACCTCATCTTTTTGCCAAGCTTGGCTTTCTAAACACAGCAGCTGCCACTTGTAAAGATCAAACAGTGTTGTTAAATTTCCAACTTATATCATTTGTTTAGCTTCTGGTCATAAATAGAAGCCAGTCTTCAGTTCTTAAAATGTTAATGGAAAGAAATAATCAGTTTGAAGTTTGAAATCACAGTTCATCAGCTAACCTGATGAACTAACAGCAACAGAGACAGTGATTCAAACTTGCATCAAGGAAATGGCAATAAGTGTTTGTGAACAAGATCTTAAAGATGGACTAATAAGGATATCGTATAATATGGTTATGATGCATCATTATCGTATGTGTATGGAAAGTTTTAATGGTGACAATACTTCAAGGTTTGGGAAATGTGCCTTGCTGCCTACATTGGGAAGTGCTGAATCAGTTCTTTGGGCATTGGATCAAAGAGAGCTTTTGTAGCACTGGTACTAGAATGGTTGGAGGAATGATTGTCTGTTCCCAAGAGATTCTTGGTCGGTGTCTTCTACGCAAAGCTGATATCCGTGGGAAGAAGTTGGGTTAGAAATCTTTACTTAGCAAATGAGATATGTGATGGCATTCACTTCTTGAACCAGCAGGCCTCTTCTTTTCTAAACATAACTGCTGCCTCTTGTAAAGATCTAACGGTGTTTTTAAACTTCCAACTAACATCCTTTTATTTAGCTTCTGGTCGTAAATGGGAATCAGTCTTCAGTTGTTAAAATGTAAGTGGCAAGCAGTAATCAGTTTAAAGTTTGAAAACACAGCTTTGCAAATAAGCTCTATATATAGCAGACATATTGTCTGTAGAAAGCAGGATATTGAGTTACTGCATCTGGCTGATAACTGCTAAAGAGGTGCAGTATAGAACAATAGGTTATTTAATTAGGCTTGCTTCAAAACAGACAACGCTGGCTAGATTGTTTAGTTCGAGGAAGCTTACAGACCAGATGGAGACAATCACTTAGTATATCAATAACTGATCTATTAATAAATTGGGAGTTTTATGTACTCAGGAAGTTGGTTCACAGCATTAATTGTGGGTAGCTGGGAACTGTGTTGTCAGAAAGTGTTTAGACCATTTGTGTAAAAAGCATATCTGAAAAAATATCATGAGTGGGAAGGTACCCAAGTGGTGATACCCATTGTAAAAATGTAAAGAGTAGTTAAGACTTAGCAGGAATGGGGCATCAAGAAGCCTGAAAGCAACACAGGGCGAACTGGAGTCCTCTGTCTTCAATTTCTACAACAGACAATTCATTTGTTTACATTGTTTCCCGACACTTTTAGCCCAACAGCCCCCTAAAGTACCTTCATACTTGCCAACCCTTAGGCACAATATACTTTCTGGTGCCCCCATAGTGTAAACACATGTCTACCATATGCTAACATGAGAAAAATGATTCTGCTTTAAAATTTTATTTGTCTTTAAACCTAGCCTACACAGTACCTGTGCACTGAACAGCAGCTTCAATATGACCCTTGATGGTTTTTAGCAGAGTTGAAAGATCTGGTTCAAGTTGTGACAGCAAAAGTCTTACGTCCCCACGCGTAACAATATCCGAGTGGTTTTTGTTTTTTGTGAGTCTGTGGCTCACTGCACTGAAACCTCTTTCAACAAGGTAGGAGGATGGAAATGCCATGAAGACCAGTTTGGCTCTTCTACAAAGACCAGGAAGCTGGAAATGACAGTGTAGCCACATACCACAAAAGCCAACATTTTTGAAAAGCATTTTTGCTGCTTCGTGATTCTGAATTTTGATATTTTCTTCTCTCTTCCTGTTCTTCCACCTTTCAAAGAAATGCATTAATTACCCAGTCCAGAATTTCCAAAACATTCAAATCCTTGAATTGATTCTGAAAATCCTTCTTCAGTGACTGCAGGTGTAAGCAAATCACTGTCTGTGTAAACAAATCACTGTCCTTACTTTCCATGCAGGGAAATTGAGAACATTCTTCTCCCAATGATTTGCTTATGTACATTGCCAATTTTCTGATAAAAGTGGAGACTGCACTTTTTGCCTGGACTAAATTGAAATTCTCACCTTGCAGTTTCATATCTATAATGTTCATTTTGTCATACAGATCGGCAAGCTATGCCACATCTCCATGTAGATGTTCAATCTTGTTTCCCAAGCTCTTGTCGACTTTGAGCAACAATTCAACCAGTGTCAAAAAGATCAAAGAAACATTGTAAGTGGCAGCCTTTTGACAGCCACAGTTCAGAGAGAAGAAGTTAGCATTCAAACTCTTCATCATTATCTTAGCATAATTGGCAGATATTCTGTTATTTAATGGATGAACTTTAATTTTGTTGATAGCAGATACTACAACAGTCATGCTTGGAAAAGTCACTGGCTGAGGTTTTTGGCTGTGATTTGTTGACGATGAATGTACAATAGATTGCAAAGACACTTGGAATTTATTTTTTCATAAACCAGCAATGCTCAATCTGTTGCTCAAGGAACCATGTTCCTAATTGGAATACTTTTATCCCCAATATACATTTTGAGCTTGTCGTATATTGATTCTTGGTTGATAGTTGTTTTTAACTTCTTACAAAAGAGAATCTCTTCATAAACTTTTCCACTTTTGATAAACTGTACATATACTATTAGCAATGCCTAATTGTCTTACACAGTTGCTTCATCTAGTTGCATTCCAAATTTTGTTTTTTGTAGCTCTGTGCATAGTTGATACTCAATGTCTTCACTTATTTCATCAGTACAATAAGCTATAGAATTATTACTCAAAGGAATTGATTTTAAAATACTGGTATTCATTTTGAGAACAATGGTGACCACCTCTGATACAGCAGGCATTATTAAGCTTTCACCAATTGTCTGACACTTTCCACACTTTGCAATCATTTTGGAAGTAGTGAGACCACTATCAAGGTCATTTTTAGCTTTTTGGGAAAATGACTTGATTGTACAACACTTTTCCTATGTTTCTTTCTCCTTCTGGAACTGAGTAATACCATAAGTAGCCTTTTCAAGGTGTCACTTACAAAAGTGTTCCTGCAACTTTGTTGGTTTCATGGCTTCATTAGATATTACAATATTACAAATAAGATACATGGGGCATCACTGATCTGGTGGGAAAGAAATAAAACCATACTCCAGGTGTGTAACATTGTACTGAAACATTTTCTGTAGTTTTTGTTTCTCAGCAGGACTAGAATTCAAGGCGTCACGGCCTTCAGACTCAGAGATGACGCCGTACATAGTTATCCATCATTAACAAGGCTAAATTAAAATTTACAAAACACAAACTGGGAATGCCTATTGGATGCTGACGATGGCAGTGAGTTGACACAGTCAGTCAGGTCTCATGTTTCACGTTAGGGTGCCACTTACGGCCACTGACCCCACCCCTCCAAGAATCTTGAACATGCCCCAAACTGAATTCTACTTCCCCTAACACTCCCTTAGGACATGTTACTGCCCCTGTTGGGAATCACTGGTCTGTATTGTTGGTATGTCTTTTTATCTTATAGGAACTGTACCTTTGTTTTGGAAATCCTTTGTGTTAGAAATGCTTTGTAATTTTAAAATGTCTAATAAAACAGAAATCCTGTTTTTAATGTTTTTTTATAATGTTGTTCAGATTTAAATGAGTATCACTGAAAATAAATGAACTGTGTTTTAATAAACAGGATATTCCGCAGATTCTGGAAATCTAGAGCAACACAAAAAATGCTGGAGGAACTCAATCCTGATGAAGGGTCTCAGACAGAAACATCAAATGTTTATTCATTTCCATAGATGCTGGCTGACCTGCTGAGTTCCTCCAGCATTTTGTGTGTGTTCTCTGTACTTTGAACTATTTTTAAGTGTTCTTTTATATTTAGAAAAGACGAGAGCTACGGCACCCCACCAAGTAATATAAAATAGCCGACATCCTGGTTCTGGTAGTTGTGCAGGCAAATGCTAGTCAATATTATGAAAATTTTAATAATATATCATAATAATGGTATATATGCTGAATGCTCCTCACATGATGAATATTTTATTCTTCAAATGATGAAGTGGTAGAACAGAGAAGGATGCAGATTAGACAGACCAAGCACCCCCCACACCCTGGCTGTACGACCTGCTGGACTTGGACCAGCACAACTTGTACAACATCCCAACAATGTAGCAATAATTCATACCTGGAGACAACAAACTTGCCCCGTTTCAGACAGAAACCGAGCACCCCTGTGGGGACCATATGCTTGTGTGACAGAAGCTGATGACCCACTTCTTAATCCCGATGCATGGGGATTCTCTCCAGGCACATGAGGTTGTACCATAGTGGTACGAATAAAAGCCGGACAACAGATACTAAAGAAAATGCACTAGAATTACTAAAAAGATTGACTAAATGAAAGGATACAAAGACAGGTTCCTGTACAAGAAGCCACTGCAGCTTCCCCAGTACAAACTTCCCATCCAGTTTTTGCACCTTTGACTATTCAGAGTTTGCGGGCAGTATGCACCACACTACCGGCTAAAGCTGAAGGAATTCTGAAGTGGCGACTACAGACATCCTTGAGAGCACTATTCTCAAATATGCACTGTGATAGATCTGCAATGAAAATCCAGAAAGATGGATCCATTCAATTATAGCCCCTGCTCCTGATTATAAAAGATTTTTTTTAAATCAGAAACTGAAACTGAACCACATGAGTTGCAAGTGCATCCTTTAGGGAATCATACAATTCAATTTGCTGTAGAATTATGCATAAAACAAGCAAATACACAGAACCAGTCTCAATACGTACTGACTCTAACTATGTTAATGATGCAATAGAAAGAGTTCTTCCCATCAGATCAACTACTGGATGGAGAACACACAAAGGTAAACTGCTTCCACATTTGTCCAAGAGAAAGAATATTTATCAATTATTATTGACTGGACTATGGTTTAGTTGATGGAATAGATGGCTTTGTTGCCAAGTTTGCAGATGATACAAAGATTGGTGGAGGGGCAGGTAGTGTTGAGGAAAAAGGTAGGATGCAGAAGGACTCAGACAGATTAGGAGAATGGGCAAAAAAAAGGTAAATGAAATATAATGTTGGAAAATACACAGCCATACACTTTGGTAGTAAAAATAAATGTTCAAATTATTTTCTAAACAGGGAGAAAATCCAAAAATCCAAGATGCAAAGGGACTTGGGTGTCCTTGTACAGGTTAAGTTGGTGGTGAGGAAGGCAAATGCAATGTTAGCATTCATTTCATGAAGTCTACAATACAAGAGTAAGGATGTGATGCTGAGACTTTATAAGGCACTGGAGGGGCCTCCTTGAGTATTGTGAACAGTTTTGGGCCCCTCATCTTAGGAAAGATTAGCTGGCATAGGAAAGGGTTCAGAGAAGGTTCACAAGGATGATTCCAGGAATGAACAGGTTATCATACAAGTAACATTTGATGGCTCTGGGTCTGTACTCACTGGAATTCAGACAGTTGGGGAGGGGGAATCTCATTGAAACTTTTCAAATGTTGAAAGGCCTGGACAGTGTAGATGTGGAAAAGATGTTTACCATGGTGGGAGAGTCTAGGGCAATAGGGCACAGCCTCAGGATAGAGGAACATCCATTCAAAACAGAGATGCAGAGAAATTTCTTTAGCCAGAGGGTGGTGAATTTGTTGCTCCATGCAGCAGCGGAGGCCAGGTCGTTGCATGTATTTAAGACAGAGATTGATAGGTCCTTGATTGTACACGGCATCAAAGGTGATGGGGATAAGACCGGGAAATGAGGTTGAGGAGGAGAGAAAAAAGGATGAGCCATGATTGAATGAGAAGACTCTATGGGCCAAATAGCCTAATTCTGCTCCTATGTGTTATGGTCTTATGGTCTAAATTGATGATACAAGCCCATTTGTGGCATCCCAAGACAACCCACCTTATCGTTGACCTAATAAGTATACATTTGTGATCATTGACCATTGTATGGGTTAGTCTCCAGGACTTCTTGTAGTGGGGCCACAACCATATGACTCAAAAACTCCATATTCCACACTGCTGGCACCCCCTCCTGCATACTTGCTGACTGAGGCTCTTCCTTCAGTGGTAAAGGTTTTCAAGCCATGTGGGAACAAACAGGCACACAAGTGGACTGCAGCACTCCATTCCATCCTCAGGCCTGGTGGAGAGTGGAATCGAGAGAATAAGGAGACCTGTTCGACCTTTGAGGCACAGGAGGCTACATTTGTGCCTGAAGTACAATTGTCCATAAACAAAGTGCCAATTGGGAAAAAATGGAGCACACAAGAATGCTTTACATTATTCCTTCATGTACAATGTCCACCTAATTACATCTGATCATTAACCATCGTTCACTCAATACAACTTTCCTGACAGGTCTGAGAGAGTTCACAGGAATTCGAGAGAAAGCAAAAGAACCTGACAAGACAGTTTGGAGACCACAAAAGCTGACTGGGTCCAAGGAAAGAAATTCCATAAGAATAACTCTGCCTCAAATGGAAACTTCCTTTTCTTGTGACCTCGGTTAGCAACAATAGTCTGTGGTAATTGAGACCCAAGAGGGGAAACAAGACTGTAAGTAAAAAAAAAACTTGTCTTCACAGATAACACCAATCCTGCCCAAGCAGCATTTAACCCCCAAAATGGGTGCAGCCCTTAGAATGACTGGTTCACGGGTCCACCATGGAACTCCAACAGGAAGGGAGTGGGAATTGAGATGTGCTGAAAAGGTAAAACAAATGTTTAGATCTGAAAAACAACAAAAACATTCCTGTTCATTTGAGGAAGGTCTCATAGATACAGTGCCTGGGGCTAATACATCCAGAATGTGCTGCTTCCCAAGTAAGGCAGATTTAACCACCAGGAGGAAATGTTGGCTTTGCTGGATTTTACTTTTAATATTTGTGCTTATAATATTGTTCACTGCTGCCTTTCCCAGACATCCCACTCAGTCCATCTTCCCACTGGTTAACAGGGATAGAGTTCCTCTTGTCCTCATCTACCACCTGCATCCAATACATTACTCTCCACAACTTCCGCCATCTACAAAGGGATTCCAACACCAGACACATCTTTACCTCCCTCCCACACTCTGCAGAGATCTCGCTTTCCATTATTTCCTTGCCCATTCGTCCCTCCCCATGGATCTCCCTCCCAGCACTCCCTCCCTGCAAATGGCCAAAGTGTTACACCTGCCCATTCATCTCCTCCCTCACCTCCATTCAGGACCCCAAACAGTCCTTCTAGGTAAGGCAACAGTTCATCTGTGAACCTGCTGGGGTTGTCCATTGTGTCCGGTGCTCCCAATGTGATCTCCTCCACATTGCTACGATCTGCCATAAATTGGGGGCTGCTTGTCAAGTACCTTTGCTCCATCCACCAAAAGCAAAATTTCCCAGAGGCCAACCATTTTAATTCCTATTCCCATTCCTGCTCTGATCTGTTGGACCACGACCTCCTCATTAGCTACAAAGCCACTCTCAAGGTGTAGGAGCAACACCTCGTAGGCTATCTGGGTAGCCTCCAACCTGATGGCATGAACATCAATTTCTCCTTCTGGTAAAACTTATTTCCCTCCCTATTCCCCACTCTGGCCTCCTACCTCTTCTCACCTGCCTACTACCTCCCTCTTTCTTCCCTTTCTCCCATGGACCACTCTCCTCACTCATCAGATTCGTTCCTCTCCAGCCCTTTATCTTTCCAACCAACCTGGCCTCACCTATCGATTTCTAGCTTGTCCCTCTTCCCCTTCCCCAACCATTTTATTCTGGCATCTCTCCCCTTCCTTTCCAGTCCTGATGAAAGGTCTTGACCCAAAATGACAACTGTTTATGCATTTCTATAGATGCTGCCTGGCCTGTTGAGTTCCTCCAGTACCTTGTAATGCCTTGCTTTGGTTTCCTGCTGTTTTAACATTTTAGCATTATTTGTCAACAAGTACATCGAAACATCACAACATAGTGCACTGCGTCACTGTACAACAGTCTGAGGATGTGTTGGTGACAGGCTGCAGGTGTCACCAAGTATCCAGCACCAACATTACACACCCATAACTCTTACAAACCGATGGGACTTTGGAATGTGCTGTACTGCAGCGAGCACCAGGTTTGACCAACTAACCTCCTGCTGTTCAAAGTCAGGGGCTCTGTTCCTTGTTAACTAAATGTTAACACACTTATGTGTTAACATAAGTGTGTCTCACAGTGCAATGAATGCTGCTTTAGAGGAGAAATTAATTGAACTAGTTCTGTACTCTCTTGTTTAAGAGATGATGTCATTGAAACTTACAAACTTCTTATAGCACTCAACAGTTTGGATACTGGGAGTGAAGAATTCAGAATCAGGGTTAACATCACCAGCATATGCTGTAAAATCTATGGAATTTACGGCAGCTGTACAATGCAGTACATAACAAATAGAAAAAAACTGAATAAATATACACCCACGTACATACACATATATATACACACACACGCACGCACATATTACATTAAATAGTTAAATTAAATAAGTAATGCAAACAAAAGCAGTGAGGTAGTGTTAATGGGTTGGGGATGAAGCTGTTCCTAAATCATTGAATGTGTGCCTTCAGGCTTCTGTACCTCCTTCCTGATGGCAGCAATGAGAACAGGGCATGACCTGGGTGATGGACACCACCTTTTTGGGGTACCGTTTCTTGAGGATGTCCTGGATACTACGGAGGCTCATGCCCACGATGGAGCTGACCGAGTTTACAACTCTCTGCAGCTTACTTTGATCCTGTGCAGTACCCACCGCCCCCCACTCCCACCATACCAGACGCTGATGCAGCCAGTAAGAATCAACACGTACAAACAACCTGGAGGAACTCAGCAGGTCGGGCAGCATCCGTGGAAACGAGCAGTCAACGTGCCAGGCCAAGATCCTTCGTCAGGACTGGGTCATTTCCACGGATGCTGCCCGACCTGCTGAGATCCTCCAGCTTGTTTGTATGTGTTGATTTGATCACAGCATCTTCAGTGTACTTCGTGTTTACAGCCAGTAAGAATGCTCTCCATGGTACACGTGTAGAAATTTGCATGTTTTTGGTGACATACCAAATCTCCTCAAACTCCTAGTGAAATATAGCCGCTGTTGTGCTTTCTTTGTAGCTGCATCAATATGCAAAATAAACGTTGTTAGTCTGAAACTGGGTGGGATTTGGATTGAGCTACAGGCCAATTTTAGTCCCTTCGCCCAGGGGGTTTCACGACAACATGGTAGCATCATGGTTATCACAACTGAGTGTCGATCCTTTTAGACATTCCAGGTTATTTCATTAATGCAGCTTAAATTTCACAGTTAATTTAGTGGTATTTGAACTCCTATTTATGTGTTTTTTAAGTTCTGGCCTCTGGATAACTACTCCTTATCCACAGTTCAGCCATTCACTCATTTACCAGACCCCTAAAAGAGCAGAGCACTCTTAGAAAAACCTGGGATGTGTAAAAGAGCATAGAAGTAATGGGGGCCTTACGCTGGATATTGACATATTTTTCACAAACTTTGGATACAAAGTGCATAACGTTGATAGAGGTAAGGCACCATGTTGGGAACTGTGGTGCTGACAGAGGCAAAGCAACTTCCTGATGACACAGAGACTGCCAACTCTTTCCGAGTTGCAATGGTTTGTACATTCATATTCACTTACCCAAGCTGGAGTCAGTGGCTGCACAGACTCACACAATCAGCAGGCAGACTGACTGGGACTAACAGTGAAAGAAAACTACTCACACAATCACTTTTCAGCAATCTGTGTACACTTAGGCCACAATTAAAATGCATTAAAACAGAGAAAAAAATCCAGAACTAAAAAAAGAATGGATTCCAAGTTTCACTTGGCCTTGACTTTGCCCTCTTTTGAGAGCATGGAGACCAACAGTTAACCAAAGCAAAGGCACTGCGCACAGATGGAAAGCAGTCACTTGTACTCACTGCACCCCTGCACATTGTCACTTCACTTGTCTTTCCAAGATGCCACAAAGGCACTGGCACCCTCCGCCCCCCCCCCCCCCAGTTCATCGACAAACTGGGCACTAAGTTACAACAACTAAGCCACAAATTGTGCTGAAGATCTTAGGAGAAAGCAATGGCACAATATTTTACCATGAGGGGAAAACAATCAGTAGAAATGCTCATTTGAATTCACCCTGGAAATAGGGGTTTGTTCAGCTCACAGGAAAACCAGCCCTCAAGCTCAGGTCTTGCTCTGAGTTGTCAGATCTCAACACTCAACTCCGATTTAGAAGAGCAGCCACTGTATGAATATTATTGAATTAGTCCCATTTCAGTACAACTGTTTCACTTTCTGCCTATAGACAACTTTGATCGTAATTGCTCCAAACAATTAGCTGAGAGTAAAGCTATACCACTGAGATACAAGTAAACAAGCAAATAATCCGAGCATTTCTGACTGGATACTCCTTACAAATTATCTGTTTGCTGGCAGTTTAAATTACACTCTAAAATGCACTTTGTATCTACTTCAGTCTGTTCCCATAATCCAAGTAAAAGCTACATTTGAGGCAAGCAAACTGCAGGATACAACAGCAGTATTCCAAGATGGGATTAACACATTTCCAACTAGCTTATCTTTTGGTTATTCATCAGCTGCTTCTGGGTCAATATGTCCAAAGTCTGATAGGAAGCAGCAGAGTTGTCAAAGTCCAGCATACAAACACAAACTTGCACAGTAAACATCTGCTTTTCAGAGCAGCTGATAATAAGCACTTCTTGATCCCCAAAGATTTCCATCGCTGCATTCAATCTCAAAAACACAAACTCACTTGGGGTCAGGAGACTGGAAGATGGGCCGGCAACAGGATATGATGGGAGCTGTTCCCCATAGTCTCAAAGAACAGCAAGACCGGAAGCCAAGTTAAGGACACAGCTTACAACAGTAGACTGCCTCAAGTTTTAAGCTTTTCTACTCAAATAGGCTCAAATTCTTTGACTCAATGCAGTTGATTTAATGGGTGGAGTTAAGATGGCACCAAGAGGCTGCCTCTTTGAGCTCATCTGTGGAAACAGCTTAAATTCCTCTCTTTAGTGTTGTTTGTTTCCTTTTCAAGATGGTTGGGGTTCTATCGAGGTCCTGACTTGCAAGTGTCACTCAAAACTGCGTTTTTTGGGGTTGTTTTTTATAAATGGCAGATGAGTTCCTGTTCTTGCCAGCCGACCATTTTCTGGCATTCTTCTGGTGTGGCTTGGAAGATGGCGCTGCCAGGGTGCAGCCTTGTGAGTGCCCAATTCCAGGCTGGTATTGCTGACTGAATGTCACGGGAAATGAAACCTCAGGGTTTCATTGTGGTCAAGCAGTCGCTCTCTCTCTCTCTCGATGGTACGGAGAGTTTGCTGTTAATTCTCGAGTCAGAGAATCTCAAAATAAAAAGCGACGCATCAGTCTGTAATATCATGACAGTGACTGTCAGTCTCCCTCTTTGCTGTGGAAATAAGTGATATCCCTCTCCCTTGGTAGTGAGAGAAAGCCTGTACTATGTTGAACTGTGAAAACAATAGCCTTTGTTGACTGCAGTACATGGTCTCTCTTTGGGTGTTTTACTATTTTCTGGTGGTTTCCTGTCATTCATTCTTTTGGGGTTCTTCTGTTCTTCATGGATGTTTACAAAGATCAAGTATTTCAGGTTGCATACTGTATACATTCTCTGATAATAAACAGAAACATTTGATTTCCAACTTCTCCCAAAAAATTCTTCTCTACAGCTCACTTCCACATCAATGGAGACAGCAAGCCTAGCTGGAGCACAGAAGATGCCAGAGACGTTCCCACTTCCTCTTCCAACAGCTGCAAACCAATGATTGTTGCCTGAATGAATTAACCACCTCTGGGAAGATGAAATCTGAAAATCTTCTTGATTTTGTGCTGGTGAGACAGCAGAATAACTCCGTGTACGAACTCAACCACTGTTTAACACCATAAAGTCTACCACTTGAATAATCTACCCAGCAACATATTTAAACACTGCAGTACTCTTTGACTGATCCATTGTGACAGAGTCCAAAAGCAGCCTGCAGGTTGTGTGCTTAAGCCACTGAGATGCTGAAACTTTTGATCTGATATTGTCTGGTCTGGTCTAGCCTGCTAAGCCCAGCATACAGAGCTAACCAGACTCAAATAGAAACACTGGCTTTAAACCAAGCACTACCAGGAAACAACCCTCACCTCTTCTCAATGATTCCATTGAGGCTGGGATTCTACCAACATCTGAAGAAACAGACAGACAGTTAAAAGGAAAAACAAATGTTAAGTGAAAATTGAGAAATGACAGGGAAGGGAGAATCAAGGAGAGACAAGGTGGCCTGCTTCACCTTCAAACTGATTGGCAGAATGCAAGTAAGAACAGTACTCTTTCTTCCCAGTTGGCACATTGGCAATGCAACAGAAATCCTAGACATTCACAATTGATATCAATAGTCTGGAGGATTACATTAAGGTGTGAATGCTAATTTACTCCTGTCTGTTAATGAAAGAGAATGGATTCTACATGCCAGTGCGGGGACAAGTAGATTAAAGCCTGGACAAGAGGCAGCATTGCCAACCATACCACACTCCATCTATGCAGCAGCTGAGATTTTAATATTGGGAGATACACACGATGAATCCTTTAGGAAAAGACAAGGGTATTGAATATACAAGTCGGAATGTTCTATTGCAGTTGAACAGGATATTGGCGAGCATGCATTTAGAATGTGATGTATGTTGAGTTTGGATTGAAAGGCGCAGATAAAGTAGTGGTGAAGGGGTTGATCAGCCTTACTGCCTGTAACTATTTTTGAGTCCGACTGTCCTGTCTATGATGTCCTAGCTTCTTCCCTGATGGGAGGGGGAGAAACAGGGTGAGCAGCGTGGGGGTGGGGGGGAATCCTTCATGGTGATACTAGCATTTTGCCAGCACCTTTCTGTATGTGTGTCCTTGATGGTGGATATGCTGGTGTCAGTGATGCATTGGGCAGTTTTGACTACCCGTTGTAGAGCCTTCCTATCCTCTATAGTACAGTTTCCGTACCATGCAGTGATGCAGCTTGTTAGGATGCTCTCTACTACGCATCCTTGCATCCTGTGGGTGATATCTGGAACACAATGCCAGAGGAGATGTGGAGTCTTGTACAATTACTGCATATTACAGACATTCAGACAGACACTTAAATAGCAAGTCATAGGCAGCTACACACAATGCAGACAAATAGGATTCTAGTAGTTGGCTAAAGCGTCAGAGTGGACATAGTGAGATGAAGCCTCCAGTTCTCTGCTCTATAACTCTAAGTCTAAAAATTGGCTGGGCTTTAGGAAAGTTGTCCAGTCTAACTTTGTTCATGTCTGTTCCTCACTTAGAAACAGAGGGACTAGGCAACACCATACAATTTCCAAAGAGCTTATAGGAATCAATTCCAGCTCTCTTTATTCAATCATTCTTTTTCCCTCTTGCAGAAAACTACAAAAAAAAACACAGCAATTGGATGTTTGGTAAAATAAAACACAACATGAAAGCTTTACATTTCTTATAAATAACAAGTGAGCATGAAGAAGTGGGCTTTGATAACTTCTGGCAAAGTGTGAAGCTTTACGTGCACTGCTGCACAGTTCCCTACTACACAAGAACAGTAAATCAGGCACTGAAAAGCAATGAATCAACAAGGGTAGCAACCTCAGGAACACCACTCTCTCAAAGGAGACAGCCAACCTCAGTAAACATGAACTCAGTCAGACCTCGTACAGCAACATTTTGCTAGATTAAAATCCATGATTGCATTCTTAACTGCATAGAGGTCCTGCCACATCATTACATTTCAGTCAGGAGAGGATGACTCAAGTATTTGATGTTCCACAGAGACACAAGAGATCCTGCAGATGCTGTAGATCTTAAGCAACACAGACTAACTGCTGGAGGAACTCAGTAGATCAGGCAACATCTATGGAGGGAAATATACAGTCAACTTTTTTGGTCAAAACACTCCATCAGGACTGTTTCCTCCTTTTCTCGGACAGTCAGGCCAATGGACATTTACGTACTGGCTGCACTTCTATTTAAGATGAGTTGGAATATTCCTTCCAAGAGTCAAAAGGGTCAGGAGTTTGGGGTTGAGAAGGATAATAAATCAAAATGGTAGAGGGGCTGAATGGCCTAATTCTGCTCTGATGTTTTATAGTAGACAAGTTTTCCACTGTCTCTTGGTCCATGTGATATAATAAATCAATACCAAAGCTGCTTGCCCTAAGACTCCTTTAAATACTTTAAAGAAAGGAAGAAGTAAGAAATAGAATGTGTAACTGACATCATTAAGCTGCCTCATGCAGACCATAAGATATAGTAAGAGAATCTCAAGACCATTGTCTGGTGATCACACTCCCTGTTCAATATAAAGTGGAGCCTCGAGATTGGCCCTTACTGCAGAGCCTCTCACTTTCTCGCAGCACAGACCAGTCTCAGTCTCAAAACCTGGTCATTCTCGTGTATCTGAGTTTGTACTTTGAACAGGTACTTGCAGATGCGATGCTCGCCAACTTCCTGGCCCACACTTTCACTTGGAAACATTCAAACTCTGCCATGCACGTTTGTTTACTGCGTAAGGTAAAGGGAGGAAATAGATGTTTACAGACCACCTTTTCTGTAAACTCCCAAGTCTCCTCAATTAGCTCTGCTGCTTTATCATTCTTTGTGGCAAGTTTTTTTGCTATCTATTTGAAATTACATGTTACGATACAGACTCTTCTCCCCTGTTGTAGTCATTCCATATTTATCCTCTTCATTCCACTAACCATTTTACAGAGCTACAAACAATCTGCCCTCATTTCTCATCTTCAGGTCGAATCATTGAAGGATATGGCACGGAAGAAGACCATTTCACCGATCATGTCCACGGTGGTTCTTTAAAAGAGCACTGCCATTCCCTCACCTTTCCCCATCTGCATGCCGCTTCCTCCTTCTCCACTCCCCTGAGAAAAATTACTGTTAAATGTGCTTCAACACAAAATTTGTATGATCATATTGTACAGTGGACATGCATCTTCCTTATTTTTTCTGCAAATTATCTGCTGGTTGTCTTCAATAATCAGGGGCCTCTGTTCACTAAACAGAACTTCACCTTATAAAAAAACACAAGGCATGCTTGATAACATTTCCCTTGAAATGAACAATCACCAACCATCTCCATCCCTGGAATTGTCCCACTTGTCCCTCTGACCAGAATCAAACACTTGAGGGAACCTTTCTTCATTCCATTATTTTGGCCACATTCCTAAATGTCAGACCAGAACCATAAGACATAGGAGAAGAATTAGGCCAGTCAGCAAAACTACTCTGCTCCTCCATTCCATCACGGCTGATTTATTATCTTTTTCAACCCCATTCTCCTGCCTTCTCTCCATAACCATTAACTAATCAAGAACACATGAACCTCAGCTTTAAATATACCCAATGACTTAGCCCACACAGTCACCTGTAGCAATAAATTTCAGATTCACCACTCTTTGCTTAAAGAAACTTTTCCCCACCTCTCTTCTAAATAGAGGTCCCTCTATTCTGAGACTGTGCCCTCGGTCTTAACTCCCCCACTATAGGAATCATCCTCTCCACATCCACTCCATCCAAGTCTTTCAATAATCGATAGGTTTCAATGAGATTCTCCCCATCCCCATTCTTCTAAACTCCAGTGAGCACAACAGCAGAGCCACCAAATGCTCCGTTCATTCCTGGGATCATTCTCGTGAACCTCATCTGGACCGTCTCCAAAGCCAGCACATCCTTCTTTAGAGAAGGAGCCCAAACCAGCTCACAGTACTCTAAGTGCGGTCTGACCGATGACTTACAAATTCTCAGTATTACATCCTTGCTTTTGTATTCTAGTCCTCTTAAAACAAATGCTAATATTGCACTTACTTTCCTTACCACGGACTCAACCTACAAGGTAACCTTCAGGGAATCCAGCAGGAGGTCTCCCAAGTCCCTTTGCTCCTCCAAATTTTGAATTTTCTCTCCGTTTAGAAAATAGTCAATGCCTTTATTCCTTCTGCCAAAGTGCATGACCATGCACGTCCCCACTTTGTATCCATCTGTCAATTCTTTGCCCATTCTGTTCATCTGTCCAAGTCCTTCTCCAGACACCCTGCTTCCTCAACACACCTATCCTTCCACATATCTAGGCATCATCTGAAAACTTGGACCACAAAGCTATCAATTCCTTCACTGACATATAATGCAAAAACATATGGTCCCTGCTGAACACCACTAGTCACTGGAAGCCAACTAGAAAAGGCTTTTATTCCCACACTTTGCCTCCTGACAATCAACCTTCAATCCACGCTAGTATCTTTCCTGCAATAGCATCAGTTCATATTTTGTTAAGCAGTCTCCTTTGCGGCACCTTGTCAAAGGCCTTCTGAAAATCCAAGTACACAACATCCAATTCTCCTTTGTCTATCCTGCTTTCTATTTCTTCAAAGAATTTCAAGATTTGTCAAGATGAAGAAAATTATGCTGACTTTGGCCTATTTTGTCATGTGCTTCCAAGTATCCTGAAATCTCATCCTTAACAATAGTCTCCAACATCTTTTCAACCACTGAAGTCAGACCAGTTGGCCTACAATTTCCTTTCTTCAGCCTCCCGCCCTTCTTAAAGAGTGGAATGGCATTTGCAATTTTCCATTCCACCAGAACCATGCCAGAAACAACTGATTCTTTAAAATTCATTGAAAATGCCTCCATAATTACTTCAGCTCCCTCTTTCAGAACCCTGGGGTGTAGTCCATTTGGCCCAGGTGACTTTACCTTCAGACATTTTAGCTTCTCAAGCACCTTTTCCAAAGCAAAAGCAATGACGCTCACTTCTGTCACCTGACACTCTTACACTTCTAGCCTTCTGCCAGGGTCTTACACAGTGAAAATATTTAAGTTTGTCACAAAATACTTAAGTTAGTCCGCCATTTCTTTGTCCTGTTACTACCTTGTCAGCGTCATTTCCAGCTGGAGAAGTAGCAAAGGCAGACAAAGAAATTTTACAAAGAAAAGCCTACATGTTTTGTAGGCTTTCCTGTCTGCAGCATGCTCCCTCATGCTACGGGGTACATTATGTCTGCTGAAAACTCTACACTGCATGTTCAAACCCGTACACCCACCACACATGCCTAATCTACACTCAGGGTTCAGAAAAGGAAGCTATGGTGCAAACTGCTTGGCAAGGAGTGAAATTCACACAACAAAGCAAACTTTATCTGATGAATTTTGCCTCATTAAAGTGAAAAGATTGAACAGGTTTCTGAGGTGATAATATGATAATGTTCCTTACGATTGATGGCAGACAGTACAAAAAATCTAGTATTTTCAGCAAATAATTTTCTATCAGATGTCTCTTGCATTCATTCTGCATTCCCACTCAATTCCTATCCCTGCCCGAGGCACCAGGTGTGTAACACTGCTGTACATCCCTGAAGCTTGCTAGAAGGCAATGGCACTTGGTCAACTCCAGGGAGAGAGGGGGAGAGAGGGGGAGAGAGGGGGAGAGAGGGGGAGAGAGGGGGAGAGAGGGGGAGAGAGGGGGAGAGAGGGGGAGAGAGGGGGAGAGAGGGGGAGAGAGGGGGAGAGAGGGGGAGAGAGGGGGAGAGAGGGGGAGAGAGGGGGAGAGAGGGGGAGAGAGGGGGAGAGAGGGGGAGAGAGGGGGAGAGAGGGGGAGAGAGGGGGAGAGAGGGGGAGAGAGGGGGAGAGAGGGGGAGAGAGGGGGAGAGAGGGGGAGAGAGGGGGAGAGAGTGTGTAGCTGTCAAAGTTCAAAGTTTTGGGTCAAGATCTTACATTAATGTCCTAATATATGATTTTGACCCCAATGTAAACAAATTCTTTCCAATCCTTCCCCACCTCCACAGATGCTGCTTGATCCTCTGATTATCTCCAGCAATTTTTCCTCCATAATCTGCATTCGCTTGTGTCTCTATCCTTAGTAGAATACTATCACTGGACCTTAAAAAAATTGTACTTCTCAAATAAAAAGCATCCTTTTCCCATCCCAGAAGGATCTATTGAGGTATAACCACTGACAAGACCGCAGAGACATACATGTGCACCACTGCACTGTGAACCTTCTACACGTCAGCAGTCAGGTGCAGGAATCAGAGACGTGGCACTTTCACCCACTCATCAGGATTGATGAACTAATCTCATGCACTATCCACTTCATGTCCAACTCCCGAAATTCCAGAAACTGGCACAGGGTTAAGAAGATTAGAGAGTTAAATGCATGGCTCAAGGATTGGTGTGGGAGAAGTGGGTTTAGGTTCATGGGAAACTGGCACCAGTTTCCCATGAAGGAAGGAAAGGAGGGAACTGTTCCATTGGGAGGGAACTTGTATCCTGGCAAATTACTTAACTAGGGATGTAGATAGGGCTTTAAACTAAATAGAAGGGAGAAGATTCAATAGACTGGAGAAGTATGAATAAAGTAAAAGAGAAAGGTGCGGGCAAAGATAAAATAGTAGAAATTAAAGAGGAAAAGTAAGGGTGCAGTGCAGAGAAGTGCAAAAGAGACACAGATAACTAGATTTTAAGGGCATGACTATAAGGGCACTTTATCTGAATGCCCATTGTATTTGAAAAGAGGCCAGTGAACTTTCACAAATCAGTATAAAGGGGTATGATTTAATGGCCATTATAGAAATGTGGCTGCAGGGTAGAGGATTGGGAATTATATATTTAACATTATATTATATTAATTATATATATTATTATATATATTTAAGGATATCAGGTAATACGGAGGGTTAGGCAGGAAAGTAAGGGAGGTGGGGTGTGCTCTTAATTAAAGATGAGGCCAGGGCGACAGTGACAGATGATATATGGTCTAAGGAGCAGACTGTTGAACCCATCTGGGTTAAGATAGTTATAGTAAAGGGAAACAAATCACTGGTGGGAGTTGTCCAGCTGCCATTGAATCATAACATTACAATGGCATGGACAATAAACTGAGAAATATCTGAGGCACGGAAGAATGGAACAGCAGTTATCATGGGGGACTTTAACTTGCAAGTAGATTGGGTGAAACAAGTTGGTCAGTGTTGAGGAGGACTTCACAGAATGTATACATGATGGCTTTCATGAACAGCATATTACTGAACCTACAAGGGAACGTGCTATCTTAGATCTGGTCCTGTGCAATGATTGAGTTTCTCATACAAATGGAGTTCAACCGAAAACCTAATCAAGGGAGACTACAACAGGACAAGGGAGAAGTTGGACAGGACAGAATAGGAACACAAGGTGGGACGGTTGAGGAACAGTGGAAAAATTTCAAAGAGATTTTTCACCTTGCTCAACAAAAGCACAGAGTAGCAAGGGTAGGGAGAGCCAGCCTTGGATAACCAAGGAATTAAAGGCAGGCATCAAACTAAAAGCTCTTATGTGCAAAGTCGCCAGGAGTAGTGGGAAACTGGAAGAATGGGAAAACTAAAAGCAACAAAGAACCACTAAGCAAGCAGTAAAGAAAGGGAAGATTGATTATGAAAATAAACTAGCATAAAATACAAAAATGGACAGTAAAATTTTTCATAATTATATAAAGCAGAAAAGGATGGCCAATGTGAATGTAGGACGAGAAGGGGGAATTAATATTGGGTAATGAGGAAATGGTCAAGGTTTTGAATGACTATTTTGTGTCAGTCTTCACAGTGGAGGAAACATCTAACGTGTTGAAGAGAGAGGAGGATACGGATGCGATGGGAGGTGAGGACCTCAATACAATAGCTATTACTAAAGAGGTAGTGCTGATCAAACTTGTGGGCCTGAAGATGGACAAGCTCCCTGATCCTGATGGAATACATCCCAGGGGACCAAAAGAAATAGCAGTGGTTACAGCCAAGGCTCTGTTGATAATTTGCCAAAATTCTCTGGACTCTTGGCAGGTCCCAGTGGATCGGAAGAAGGTGAATGTCATGCCACTGTTCAAAAAAGGATGTAGGCAAAAGGCAGGTAACTATAGGCCAGTTAGTTTAACATCTGTAGTTGGGAATATGCTTGAAGCTTGTAGTGCTGCCCAGGAACAAGCCAGTCATTGATATGGAGCATTGTCTGGTGTTTGACAATACAGAGCACTTCTGTGTGTACAGTAGTGCAATCGCTCAAGTCGAGTAAGACGTTCTCCCAAGGGTTGTCTATTGGTGGGTCCTCGGGTGGTTGTCGAGGCCAATCTGGGATCCACGTATTCTGGTGCAGTGCAGGCAAGAGTAAGTGGTTAGTGGTTGAGTCTTTTGGTTGCCTGTGTATATAATTACAACCATGCTCTGAGTCCTTTGGGCTATCAGAATGGATTCTCTTGCCTATTCCTGCCACTTATTGCATGTGTGAATTTAAACATCTGAAGGGTTAATTTGCAACATTGGACCTACAAAACAATGATGTCTTGTCTCCAGCAAAGCTTGAGTAATATTATAAAGCTTTCATTACAATGGTAACAATTTGCCTTGGTTTATTGTTGTCACATGTACCAAGATACAGTGAAAAATTTGTCTTGCATATGTTCGTACATATCAAATCATTACACAGTACATTGAGGTAGAACAAGGTGAAACGATATAATAGCTACAGAGAAAGTGCAGGTAAATAATAAAGATCATAAAGAGGTAGATTGTGAGGTCAAGAGTCCATCTTATTACATGAAGGGACGATTTAATGGTCATTCATAAAACCAAAGTAGCACTCCTTGAGCTTCGTGGTATGTACATCTGGAAGGTTAATGTGAAAAAAATGATCCTACTGTATTCAGTGAAATGTTGTGTACAGCAAAGCTGAGTTATGTAATAAAGCTTCGAATGCAATGGTTAACAAGTTGCCTTGATTTGCTCTGGCGAAAATTGTAGATTGTTTCATTTGCAATGCTTGATTGATTTTTAAAGATTTGCAGTCACATTAGGATTCGTGCAGTGGGAATATTTGCCAATAGCTTATAGTATTGAAGAATCTTGGTACATCAGGTCATCTGCCTTTTAATTGTGCTGTGTTTATTAAAGCAGAAGACTTGCCAGTCACTCTTTGTTGCAGTGTGGAAAGCCTACTTAGTCAGAGCTGCAGAGATACAGGAAGGATCAATGCTGGTGCATTCAGCCTGTTGGGAATGCACCAGTACTGAGCTCCCATTTTTTACACTAACTCTATTTTATTCTCCATAAGTTCCCATTGAATTCGTGCCTACCTACCAGGGCAGTTTATTGGCCAATTAACCTTCTGACCTATATGGCCCTGGGATGAAGCTGGACCACCTGTGAGAAAACCTTGTGACAATAGAAGAACATACAAACTCCACACAGTGTCCAACTCTGTGTGTCTCCAGCACTGAGGCAGTGCTAATTAATGTAAATCACTTTGTAGAGACCCGTCTTCACTTTGACACAAAACAGTA
This sequence comes from Hypanus sabinus, assembly GCF_030144855.1. Classification (NCBI taxonomy): domain Eukaryota; kingdom Metazoa; phylum Chordata; class Chondrichthyes; order Myliobatiformes; family Dasyatidae; genus Hypanus; species Hypanus sabinus. Next base: position 2,799,133 of record NC_082732.1, on the reverse strand, counting down.
ATTTTCTGTTGATCGGTGTCAAAAAAAAGCCAAATTACTTCCACTTTGATTTAATGTTATAAATCAATGAAACATGAAAACTTTCAAGGGGGGAGGGGTTTATAGGCACCATATACTTGCAGTGATTGACTACAATGAAGGCACCATATTAATGCACAATTGTCGCTGTATGTAAAATTTAAAAGCACTCTCATGTTACCCGAGGCTTTCTGAAGGTGAGCATCAGTCTCCTGGCCTCCGGCCTTCAATATTGTTTCTATAGATGGCCTTGGAGTATATAGCGCCCCCTCTGGTCACTAACCGCTACCTATGTGTAACACGAAGCAGAAGGAAAGCGAGGATTTATTCTTTTAAAATCAAAGGCTCATCTCAAATAGACTGTCCAGGTCTCTGTGCTATAGCACCTTGTGAAACTTAAATGACATTGTTTGGATCAAAACCTGACCTCTCTTATCGAATCCATAAGAAATAGTTCATGGCCTGTAAATTCCACGCATTCTCTGAGCATTGATCCTTTCTTGAAGGTGAAAAGAGTTTGTAGGATGGGACAGTGTGGAATCCTGATAATGATGATAATGATAATGATTGCAATCAGAGATAAAGCACGGCCTTGCCTCTACAAAGACATGCTGCTTGTGACTCAGGAATCACTTTGATCTTTCCTGGTTGCTAAAAGGGTGGATAAGCAAAGGAGTGTGATTTATAAGCAAACTCTTAGTGTGGGGCTGTATGACCCTGTTAACTTTCATCGCTGGACTGTGTAAGGGTTTGGGTAACACAGTTGGTGGGGGAGGGGAATAGAATTGGTTAAGTATTGAAACAGACTGTTTAATGCTCTGATTCCCTTGTAAAGTTTCACATTAAATCTCATGGTCTCTTAAAAAGTAACTTGTTGCCTGGGGCTCCATTCAGTGTTTTCAACAGTTAATAGTTTACATACCAAGCTGACTGAAGCCTTGTACTGGGAATGCCCAGACCCAGTATTTGACAAGTCCTCATGAAGGGCCTCAGCCCAAAATGCAACTGTACTCTTTTCCATAGATGCTGCCTGGCCTGCTGAGTTCCTCCAGCATTTTGTGTGAGTTGCTTGGATTTCCAGCGTCTGCAGATTTTCTCATGTTTGTGATTTAAAGAGTGTGAGGGTTTGGTGGAGGTCGGCTTATTTCTACTAATTCCTTCCCCTTGGCTCCATATAAGCTGCACACAGATTGATTGGTGAGTGCTACCCCAGCACTTGGGCAAGTGCTTGAACCAGGCAACTCCTTGGAAGAATGGACTCCAAGTTCATCTCCAATGGCGACTGGTCACCAAATGACTTGCTGAGATTTTTTACTCTTTGTTGTGACTGAAGCTTAAACATTGCTGACCATAATGTGCATCCAAACATGAATCATTTATAACAATGTCTCCAATTTCTTGAGGATAAGTTGGTCTGAGATGTCACCAAACACTTTAGCAAACATCTCCTGATGTTGAAAGTATCTTACTGCTTGCATTATAGTCTGATATCGCAACTGGAATTAGCAGGAATTAGTAGGAAGCTGTAAGGGTCACAACTCTCCCAACCAATGGTAGCATATATGTGAGGTGCTGCCTCATGAAGGTTGCCTCATCTACAATCAAAAAGATCACAACAATCTGGGTCCTGCCATCTTCTTGTAAAGACCATTGGGCAGGAGGTACAGAAGCCTGAAATCTCTCAAAACTAGGTTCAAGAACAGCTGATTCAACCATTCAGTTCTTGAACCAACTGGCAGAGCCCTAATTGCTACCTCAGTCTGCCAACTATTACTTTGCACTACAGTTGACAATTGTTTTTTTTTGAGAATGTTGTATCTGTAATGCTAAGTGGCTATGATGCTGCTACATTTAAGTTTTCCTTGCACCTGTGTAAAGGCTTGCATATGACAATATACTCAACTTGACAGTGGGGAAACCAGCTGTGTCAAATCATTGTTGGCAGTGCAGATGATGACCTGGCCCAGCAGTGAACAGAAGTTGCAATTCGCCAACTCTTTTTTTTCTGGCACTTCCATTTTTTGTTTACTTACAAAGCATCTGTAAGTCTTCTCATTGTTACCATCAGGAAGAAGGTACAGAAGCCTGAAGACACACACTCAATGGTTTGGGAATAGGTTCTTCCCCACCTATTTCTGAATGGACATTGAACGCCACCTCACTACTTTTATTTTTTTTACACTACTTATTTAACTATTATGTATATTTACTATTAGTTTTATCTCTATTATCATGTATTGCATTAGACTGCTGCCGCAAAGTTAACAAATTTCACAATATACCAGTGATATTAAACCTCATTCTGGAAAAAAGGGAGGATATCCATTTTGGTGTTTATAACAGAGGAACACAGTATTTGGTAAATGCTGAGAGATTGGATTACGTTGATGTTACAATGGATCTGGCTGTGCTTGTACAGATTACAGAAGTCAAATGTATGAGCACTGCAGGTGATGCAGGGGAAGGGAATAGTATCTTGGCATTTGGTGAAAAAAATCTAATTGCAGAAAATTACAACCTCAATACTGGGTACAGCTTGGGCCTCATTACCAAAGGAGGGGTATATTTGCCATAGAAAGGGCAGCAAGATTCACGGGACTAGATCCAAGGAAAGCAGCCTCACAGCATACAGAGTCTTCAGAGTTCAGAAGTCAAAGTAAAGCTCTCATCCATCCATACAAAATTTGTAAAGATCTAAACTGATGTGCTGCAGAGAGATCTTCTCTGACCGAGGGGTGTGCACGTGCATGCTTACACACACACACACACACACAACCATTAGAAGGCTGTGGAAGCTCAGTCATTTGACGCAGACCCACAACTTTCTGTATATTAAGGAAATGAAAGAATGTGAGATAGTGCAGGAATACAACACTGAGGCAGAGGACAAGCCATGATTTTGATGACTCCAGGAGGTGGTGGGAAGGGCTAATTCCTGAAGTCGTGTAACACAGATTTTACCGCCTCTGCAATGTTACCCACAAAATCCAAGTTGCCTTTTCAGTGGGACTAATACTTCATAGCATGGGTTAAGAACAGAAGGTACACTAGCTCCCAGTTATCACTCAGTAATCATCACTAACCATTTAGCAGTGCTTAACATGCACTCAATAGCTGTCTGCAGGTTGACTGACATCTCCTCCAATGGCAAACAGACTTCATAGGAGTATGCAATAGTCAGGAAGGACGTAATGAACGGGCACTACACGCAAGCGTTGGAACCTTGGCTGCAGTAAAAGGATTCAGGTATTCTCTCCAGTTCTGTTCCCAATTGGTCAGGGAGCCACAAACACCAGTTCAAATGGCTCACATTGGAAAATGACACTCTGCCTTACACTATTTGCACGAGGGGTATTTGGGCACTGCTGCCTATTCAGAGGCACCACACATCCATCAACACAAGGGAGATAAGACACAGCCAACTTAACCACAGTATCCTGTCATGTTTCAGTAAAAGAAACCACTAATCAATTGAGCTTCATTCTAGAAGTGCATAGCTATTATGTAAAGAGGATGTTCTTTACACCCTGACACTTTGGCATGCTCTCTTCTCAATGACCCTGAAAACAAGCTTTTAGTTATTTACTGAACCCCAACAATGATCAGGGTCACCTCTTGCTTTCACCAGCTTATATAATATTCACAATGAACTCTGATAAATTGATTTTTTCTGAATGTTCTTGGACCAAATTCCTTGGAACATAGTCTCCTTTTCAACAAAACAAAAGCCCTTGAATGGATACCAAATCAGATCTTGTTGAGCTTTATGTACTGCAGACAATAGCTGGGATAAACTCTAATCATCCGCGAGTTGATAGACTGTCCATTAAATCTGCATTCAAATCCATGACCTTACTGAAACTTTCAAACCACTGCCTTCCTGATGTTCATTCTCCATGTGTTATGAACACTGTTAGTAATTCATATGTAGCCATTCCAGCTCCCCCATTATAAAAAAGAGACCAGATAAAATGGACAATTTAGAATTGAAACAAGATATCTTTCAAATGGTTTATAAACCACAGATAAAGCAGATTAAAAATTCAACACAAGGTTAATCTAGTAAGAGCGCCATATAAACACATCCCAAAGTATAAAAGGATGGAACATTGGTAAACGCAGAACAAAACCCCACGATAATTTACATGGGGGTAAGGTGCCTTAGGGAGATCCCAACTGGCCTGATAAGTGACAAAGGGATCAATCTCATGAGGCAGACTCGCCTCATCCTCACTGCCAGACAATTTCTAGACAAAATCACCAGTCAATCTGTGGGTGGCAATGACATCTTCCTCCTCACTTAAGCATATCTACATAGGCTGCCTGTTGCCTCGAGCAGAAATGAGCATATTTGAGGAGAGGATACAATTTGTAACTGGAAAAGGTTCTGCACATCAGTGAATAACAGGAAAAGCAAGTGCTGCTGGCCCCTCACACACAAGTGGTACGGATAGATCAGTACTGGAGCAGTGATTTGAAAGTGGTAATGTGTACAAGACCACTCTTTCTGGTTGCTCAAATGCAGTGGCTAGGTTAAGGAAACAACCAAGTATTTGGAAGCACAAACAATACCCCCCCCCCCACCACCTTGTAGGACTTAGAAAATGGCACATACAAACATGCTGGAGGAACTCAGCAGGTCGGGCAGCATCCGTGGAAATGAGCGAAAATGGCATGAGCTTATTCCACTGCTGTCAATTATGCAAAGACCAAATGAATGGATGCATTCATTTGCAAAGAGATTGCAATTATAACCATATTATAACTATTATAACCATAACCATATAACAATTACAGCATGGAAACAGGCCATCTCAGCCCTTCTAGTCCGTGCCAAACACTTACTCTCACCTAGTCCCATCGACCTGCACTCAGCCCATAACCCTCCATTCCTTTCCTGCCCATATACCTATCCAATTTTACTTTAAATGACAATATCAAACCTCCCCCTATCACTTCTACTGGCTCATTCCACACAGCTACCACTCTCTGAGTAAAGAAGTTCCCCCTTGTGTTACCCCTAAACTTTTGCCCCCTAACTCTCAACTCATGTCCTCTTGTTTGAATCTCCCCTGCTCTCAATGGAAAAAGCCTATCCATGTCAACTCTGACTATCCCCCTCATAATTTTAAATACCTCTATCAAGTCCCCCCTCAACCTTCTACGCTCCAAAGAATAAAGACCTAACTTGTTCAATCTTTCCCTGTAACTTTGGTGCTGAAACCCAGGTAACATTCTAATAAATCTTCTCTGTACTCTCTCTATTTTGTTGACATCTTTCCTATAATTCAGTGACCAGAACTGTACGCAATAATATGCAGCTATCTTGTACAAGAAGGTCATGGTATGTAAAGAAGTGAATGTACCAACTTCCTTCTATCTGCAGGTGAGGTTACAAGTAGGAAAGTACATGCCTGGATTGAGAGGAAAAAAAAGCACTGGTGGGAGTTGTCTATAGGCCACCGAATAATAACATTACAATGGCACAGGCAATGAGCTGAGAAATATCTGAGACATGTAAGAATGGAGCAGCAGTTATCGTGAGAAGTATTGAAGAAGTGATCCTTCCCCAATACTGGTGCCAATTTCTCATGAATTAAAACCCACTTCTCCCACATCAATCCTTAAACCACACACTTAACTCTCTAATCCAGGCATCTACTGCCTTCATTGTCAAAAATCCTTCTTGGATCCCTAATTGAATGTCATCTCCAACAGGAAGCAAGATGAACATCAAGAAAGCCAGAACATATTGTTATGGAGTCGAGCACGAGAGCAGCTTTGAAACAGGGCAGTAGTTCACCAAGAACTAATTCTCACTTGGGACTAATGTCACATTACCAACTTTGAGGGAACAATTTAATGAAAATCACTCAAGAGTAATCCAATCTCATCTCAAACACGAGCACAGTCCCAACCAGGGTCATTATAGTGCCAAAGGCACTGAATCATAATCTGATCACCATTGTTGTGCTTGCATTTTGCCTGCGTTCAAACTTCATTGCAGCTATATATCCAAAGGATCCAAAGTCCTGAGACAAGTTCAATGTAGCTCCCTAAATGGAGTGGTAGGAAGTGTGGTTACAAGGAGTCATATTGGGGACTCAACACCAGGAACAGAAAGACAAACCAATGGCCGGAGCCTTAGCTTTTAAAAATGAAGGTGGCATGGTTGTTGGACAGCAAGGTAGTGCCTGAGGTTCAGCCAACTCCAGCTGCTTCTTCAATGGCCTTTCTTCCCAGCAGAAATGGAAATTTGTCGATGATTGCACAGTCTTCAATTCATTCACAACTCCTCAGCCCATATCTGCATCAACTTGGGAAAGCAGCCAACATAATCAAGGTCCTCTTTCACCCTGGTAATTCTCCCCTCTCTCGCTGGAAAAAAACGTACAAAAGCCTGATAGCATGTACCAGGCTCAAGGACCGCTGTCATCAGGCCCGTCTACATGAATTGGAATACATCTAATTCATCGTGGGCTTTGCACTTATGTCCACCTGGTCTTCACTTTCTCCAGCTGTAAAATTATATTCTGTTATTCCATTATTTTTCTTTAATGTTCGGATGGAATGATCTGAAATAAAATGGTTAGATACTGGACAGATATCCTGGGATGAGTGGCTCATCTCCTGATTCCACAAATCCTTTCAATCTGTAAACTTCCCACTATTCAGGACATTTACAGAGACAAGTGTGTAAAAAGGGGTCGAAGGATCAGTGGGGACCCAAGTCACCCCAACCACAAACTGTCCCAGCTGCCACCATCCAGGAAAGAGTACCGTAGCATTAAAGCCAGGACCAACAAACTGCTTAATTCATGCTGATACAATTATATTGCTATGATATATTGACTATTTATTACAAATGTCTATAAATTGCACATTGCACATTCAGACAGAGACATAACGTAGATTTTTACTCCTCACATATGTGAAGAATGTAAGACAATTCAATTCAAGCAGTACCAGGGTACGAGTGTGACGGAATATGCACTTTCCTTGCCTGTCACCCATTCATAGAAACATGGAAAACCTACAGCACAATACAGGCCCTCCAACATCAAAGCTGTGCCCAACATGTCCTTACCTCAGAACTACCTCAGGTTACCCATAGCCCTCTATTTTTCTAAGCTCCATGTACCTATCCAGGAGCCTCTTAAAAGAGCCTATCTTTTCCACCTCCACCACCGCCACCAGCAGCCCATTCCACACACTCTGCGTAAAATACCACTCTCTGCGTAAAAAACTTACCCCTGACATCTCCTCTGTACCTACTTCCAAGCACCTTAAAACTATGCCCTCTCGTGTTTGCCATTCAGCCCTGGGAAAAAGCCCCTGATTATCCACACGATCAATTACTCTCATTATCTTGTACACCTCTATCAGGTCACCTCTCATCCTCCATCACTCCAAGGAGAAAAGGCCGAGTTCACTCAACCTATTCTCATAAGACATGCTCCCCAATCCAGGCAACATCCTTGTAAATCTCCTCTGCACCCTTTCTATAGTTTCCACATCCTTCATGTAATGAGACGACCAGAATTAAGCACAGTACTCCAAGTGGGGTCTGACCAGGGTCCTATATAGCTGCAACACTACCTCTCAGCTCTTAAACTCAATCCCACCACAACAACTTGCACCAACAACTCAATAAACTTGACACCTTTCAGGAAAAATTAGCCCATTCAAAACTCTTTGAGTTTTGTTTTCCTCTACCACTGACACAGAATAGCTGTCAAATGAAACTTCTACAAAATGCCTGAACTATTCCAGTGGCATTTGCCAAACCCATTTAAAGGAAGAAGGTGTGATGCATGTGAGACTATGACCCAAACCAAACCATATGTTATCCTGACTTGGAAATATATCACCTGCCCTTCATTGTTGCTGGTTCCAAATCCTGCAACTCCCGAACCAGCAGCACTGTGGGAGCAACTTCACCAGAAAGACTGCACCTCCTCAAAGTGGCAGCTCCCCACAAACACCACGGCCAATAAATGTTGGACTTGTGAGCAATACCTACATCCTGAAAAATAAAGTGAAAGACTATGAATTTGTCAGGAAGGAATTGGATTTTGCTTCCTAACAATTTCATATTCTGGGAAATAATTTTTCGATCCCTCATCTACACCACCTTTTGAACAAAAGATAAATGATCCTCTCATTTTCTAATGTCTATTCCAGGAGTTTACTCACATGAGAATGACAGAACACAATAACTATTTATAAAACCATCACCATCCCTCCAATGACCAGACTACTTTTTTTTTTGAAGGTAGCCTCTTCCCAGCCTCTGACAAAAACTCAGCCCACATCAGCAACCACGCCCTGCAAAACAGCCCTAAGCCCTAACCCCTAACCTTTCGGATATTGCTGGCCATGGCTCTGTATCCACTAGCAACCAATATTGTGTTGGTTACAGAGAGAAACAGAGAAATGATTCAGGCCTTTCAGCCTTGGGTTTGCACACAGTAAGATCACGAGCTATCCGCACCTCAACTCCATCAGCCTAATTTAGTTTTGTCGTTCTGCAGACCTTGTCCACACACGCTTATTTCATTATGATTGTGAAGGTAGGAATAGATGTGCAACAAAGATTACTAAACAAGGTCTAATCTAATGGTGATTCTGGCTCATGGGACTAACTAGCCTCATACTTTTCAACAATACAGAGGGAAGTCATTCAGTCCATGAAATCACATCCACTTCTCAGAGCAATCCCATCAGAGCCATTTCCACATTCATATCCCTAGAACCTATTCTCTCAGCCCCACTCCATTATCCAGATGTAGTTGGGGCAGGAGAACTTGTCAAAGCCAACCAGTCTACTGTGTCATGTTTAATATTTAACAAAACTAAGCAACTGCAAAGGAGCAAATCTACAAGGGGTGATTTTGCAGACTTCATGTTGTTACATTTCATAAAATAGAAATAATCAAATTAAGTACCAACCAAACCCCAGGGATAACACAGTCTTTCTTTTGGCCATACTTCAAAAGTATAGTCGATACTTCAGGCTGAGACCCTACATCAGGACCTGCTGAAGGGTCTTGGGCCAAAACATCGAGTATACAATTTTCCATAGATGCAGCCTGGCCTGCTGAGCTCCTCCATCATTTTGTGTGTGTCGCTCAGATTTCCAGCGGCTGCAGATTGTTCCTGTTTGCAATTCTCTACAGAAAGTGCAACACTTCCCGTCACCACCTCAAGAAATTCCGCAATGGCCTGACATCCACTGTTGACACAAAACCATGGGCCAGAACTCTGGAAATGGAATCTTTTATATTTGCTTGTGAGGGAAAATGTTAATTAGACAATGGAATGGTGAGCCCAGACATTACAGCATGTCCACAGCTCTGGACAAAAGCGTTATCAGATCAAATCTTTGGAATTATTTCCCCACCCCACCCACAACCAATCTATGACTCAGAGGCAAGAAAGGTTGCCTGAGTCAGAGTCTGGGGGCCAGGCAGTGAACTGTCATGCTGTCTGTGCTGGAAATAAACCTAGGAACTGAAATACTCCAAAGGTTTTATATTCTCACTAGGTCTACAAGTTTCCAGTGAGCAAAGATTTGGGCTACAGTTACAGTTGGTAATAAAAAAAAATCACTTTTTCCATTACAAGTTTGGATTTTCAGTAGATGTTCTATTTGACTTCTGGAGTGACTGCAGGCAGTAAGTTTAATACAACAGAATAGAAAAAGCCCACTGCAATTTGTTGTAACCTCGATAAACCAGATCATCGAGGACACAGATAGCTGCACATGTCGAGGTGGGAGGGGGAACCTTCCTGATACTCGTATCAACAGGCTCCGTTATTTGACAAACCTAGACTGCTGAAGGGCAGGAAGCCACTGGCTGGGTGAGCCCTGCAAGGAATGGGTCGCTGGTTCAGGCTGGGATACATATCAGGCCAGGTCTGTGTAGGACAAATCCAAAACATACCAAGGCTTCACCAAAGTCGAGCGCTGGCTTCCACACCAGTCCTGAAGTATTTTTACAACTGCTGCAGTATATACCTCCTAATGAACAATGCAGAGTTCTGCTGTCCTGTTAGCATATATCACTACGTTGTGAGCTTGGTAAGTCAAAAACTTATCAGCTTCCTGACCACAAGTATTTAATTGAGCACCACATGGTTAAAATGAATTAGTGACTTTACTATACAAAGCATGGCACCAATGCAACATTGCTTTGTATTGTCTCCTTGAATCCACGTTTGAGAGTTCAGGACTTTGTAACTGAAACTGAATATTCCCTTCTGCTCCCTCACAAAGGTAACCAAGAGGTCTATACTTACAGAAGTTAACTCCCAACGCCACCACTGGGACTTTCTTGATTGAAGTGTAGGAGAGTGAGGTGCATAAAATCATGGGCAGCATAGATAGGGTGAAAACAGTCTTTTTTCCAGGGTAGGGGAATCAATAACAGTAGGTGTAGGTTTAGGGTGAGAGGAGAGATTTAAAGGAACCCCAGGAGCAATTTTTTCACCCAGGCAGTTAGTATATGGAATAAGCTGCCAGTTGAGACAGGTATACAAATAACATTTAAAAGGCAATTGGACAGGTACATGGATAGGAAAGGTCTAGAGATACTGGCAAATGGGATGAGCTTAGAGAGCACCAAGGTCCTGAAAAACGTTGTATTGTTTTTACTGTGTACTGTACCAGCAGTTATGGTCAAAATGACAATAAAAAGCAATTTGACTTGACTTGACAAGGACCAGTTGGGCTAAAGGATCTGTTATAATACTGTACAACTCCATGATGCTAACTGATCATTTATTAAAGTCCACCTAAACAAACCTTCAAAGAATGAGAGAACTGCTTCACCAGGCCATGCCCTAGCAGAGGCCAATGAGAAAGTGTGTCTTTTAGGATGGATAAACTGGGAGAAAATGTAAACAGATGCCAGGAAAGCCAAGGCTCTAATAAACACCACTTACTTTAGCAGGGCCCAATGCCACACAACAAAGAAAGCAACACCAGTGATTTTACAACCTAAATTTTTTCTCAGCAGTCACCGTGGTTCACAGGCAGCTCACGGATGCACAGCTCCAAATGATCTGTCTTGCGCACTACAACACATTACAGTGCTTTGCCAAACTTTTAACCTACTCTACAATCAATCTAGCACTTCTCTCCTACGTAACCCATAAATCCATGTGCCCATGTAAGTCTTTTAAATGCAGCTAACATATCAGCTTCTAATGGTGACCACTGTTCCCATTCTGCTCTTCGAATACAGCCATACCAGTGGCCAGTATCTAACCCACAAAGCTAACACTCCCACAGCACTCAGCTCAACCCTTCGAAAGGGGAGTTGCATTCAAAGCTCAATTGTCAAATGCAGATCACTACACTATAGGCGGCAGGCCAATCAGGGAAATTGATGAGTATGAGAGATGAAACAGATTACACGAAAATCAGTAAAAGCCAGCACAGACGATGTAAGAAAATATGATATATGTAATATCAGAAAATTGGTCTCTTTAACCCAACATATTATCTCTATATAGTTACACTATTTATTTAAAGTCTTGTCCTGTTTCTTAATCCATGGCTTCCCTCCTTCACTGATTATCCCAATATTTTGCCCTTTTCCAAACCTTTGAAAAGATTCCTTGTCCTACAGAAGACATAGGTGCAGAAATAGGCTGTTTGGCTCATCGAACCTGCTCCATCACTTCACCATGGCTGATACGTTTTCCCTCTCAACTAATCAAGAGCCTCTCAACTTGATTTAAATACACCCAATGACCTGGTCTTGAAGTCCACAGATTCACCACTGTCTGGCTGAAGAAATTCCTCCTCATCCCCATTCTAAGTGCTCATCCCCTTACTTTGAGGCTGTGCTTCTGTCCTAGACACCCCAACTACAGGAAACATCCTGTTCACATTCATTCTATCTAGGCTTTTCAATATTTAATAGGTTTTGATGAGACCCCCCCCCCCAATTCTCCTAAATTCTAGTGAGTACAGGCCCAGAGACATCAAACACTCCTCAATTGCTCCTCTTTCATTCCCAGAATCATTCTTGTGAACCTCCTCTGAGCTCCTTCCAACGTCAGCACATCCTCGCTTTTATATTCTACTCCTCTCAAAATGAATGCTAACATTGCCTTTGCTTTCCTCAACCTGCAAGTTAACCTTTAGGGAATACTGCATGAAGATTCCTAAGTCCCTTTGCTCCCCATTTAGAAAATAGCATACACTTTTATTCCTTCTAATAAAGTACATGACTATACACTTACTGATACTGTATTCCATGTGCCACTTCTTAGACCATACTCCTAACCTGTCCTTCTGTAGCCTCTCTGCTTCCTCAATACGACCTGCCCCACCACCTATTTCTGTGTTATCCACAAACTTGGCCAAACCTCTAAACTTCAAAATCTCCTGTCAAATTTTAGAGCATCCAAATAGCATAACACACGAAATGCCATATTCAAGGTTGCTGATGACATCACTGTCTTAGGTGGTGATGTAGGAAGGAGACTGAATATCTGGCTGAGTGGTCTCACACCTCTTACTCAATGTCAGCAAGACTAAGGAGCTGATAATAGACTTCAGGAGAAGGAGACAAAAGGTCCACGAGCCAAACCTCATCAGAAATTCAGATTTGGAAAGGGATAGCAAATTTAAATCATCATTTCAGAGGACCTGTTCTTGGCTCAGCATGTAAATGTAATTACAAAGGAAGCACAGCAGGGCCTCTTCTTCCTTGTGAGGATGCGGAGATTCAGCATGACATCTAAAACTTTGATAAACTTCGACAGATGTGTAGTGAAGAGTGCATTTCCCAATGACCTTGAAGAAAAAATCCTAAAAAAAAGTAGTGTATATGGCTGAGCCTATCACAGGCATCCCCTCCCAACCACTCAGCACATGTGTATGAAACAATGTTGCAGGAAAGCAGAGTCTGTCATCAGGGACCCCATCACGCTCTCTTTTTACTGTTGCCATCAAGAAGGTACGAGAGCCTCAGGACTCTCACCACCAGGTTCAAGAAGTTACTACCCCCCATCCATCAGGTTCTTGAACCAAACTTCACTCAACTTCACGTCCATCATATTCCCACAACCAATGGGCTCACTTTCAAGGACCCTTCATCTCATGCCCTCAATATTTATTGTTTACTTTATTATTATTATTATTCTTTTTGGATTTACTGAGTTTGTCTTCTGCACTTTGGTTGAACACCCCAGTTGGGTGATCCTTCATTGATTCTGTTGATGGTTATTATTTTATGATTAACAGAGTATGCCCACAAAAATTGAATCTCAGAGTTGTGTATGGCAACACATGTGTACCTCGATAATAAATTTACTTCGATCTTTGAATGAAAAGATTCAGCTTTAACTTCTGAAGCAAAACAGTTTACTAAATGAAACCATGAGGATGCCAACACTGCATTTGTTTAGATAATGGTAGAATTTGTTCGGATAATGGTAGAACTATGTTTGATATTGAATAAACTAGATAAACCCACTGGTGAAATGTTTTTCAATAAGTCCTTGCAGCAAGACTTTGCCACATACCTGCCACAGTTGCAGGTACATTTAAGAGTATTTTAAAAACAATATGCAGTTCCTTGAGTGCATGATAACAAATAAATACTTAATGGAAGCCCTAAAATAATCTAAAGATTAATTTGAAGTATCCTGTTTACATTACATGAATGGAACAAGAATGGATTACTTTAACGATTGTCAAGAAAAGCAACTGAAATTAATCATTTTTTCTAAACAGTAATGAAAACCATAAAGACAAAAGAGCAAAAAAAACAAAAAAAAAACCCTGGTGAGTCTTTTTCTGACGACAGCACACATACACATTTAAGAAAAAAGTTGTTGAAATCTTAGGAAATTTGGTTTAAAAATACTCTATGGACCTTGAAAGATTCATCTTTCATTTGAAATAGAAGACTCTACAGGTTATAAACTTGCACAGTCTAAAAGCAGTTGTAACCAATTAGGGATTGATAGCTTGAGGAAACTGAAACACACAGTTCCTGGATAATTCTGCATTAAATTTAATTATTTGGAGCTTTTAATCAAGTTTGTTCATATTATTTTAAGATCTTATCTGTACAAGCATGAAATGCAGAACATGGTCTGTGTGAATGCAAATACCTATCACAACAGGCAGATAAAAATTCAAACGTGTTATCACATGGAACTGAATTAGTACCTGCAAACAAGTTACACTTTCTAGATATACCGCCAATCTATTTAAAATCAATAACACAATATACCATTTCCAAAATATTACTCTATTTCAAAATGTGAAATTCATGGCTATAACAAAAATCTTTATTTAACTTTAAAAAGTTTAAAGAATTAGACAAAATTCATTTTAACTGCACACGCCTAATTTTCCATTCCACATTAATTTCTGACTTAAAGTTAAACTTATCATCTTACTTCTCAATCCTCAGATTATATTAACCTCCCTTTCGCATGTATTCCAACTCAAATCTCTCATTGACACTGGCTCATGCACCTGAGTCTCACTGTGTTGTTTCCAGATTTCACCCAGGACCACAGAGGAAATGAAGTGCTACTTTTAGTCTAAAGCATTCCAAAGCTTACAACCTCACTGTCAGTCTGAATTACAAGAACATGGGTCAAGGCACACTCCACACTTGAGCACATAATCCAAATGTACAGAGTAGTGCTGATTAGATGCCACATGAATAAAAACCTGAGGGTTTGAAGAAAGCCTTTAACTCCAGTCTCTGCACACTCACTAGGTGCTCTCTGGGTGTAAGGCTGCCTTCAGTAAGAGTGCCTTTGAAACCATAAACAGTCTGAAAAACTAATCTGGTTCACGAACATCACTGGAAAGAGGAAATCTACTGGCCACACTCAGCCTCGTCTGGATGTGACTCAGACCAACCCCTGGTCGACTCCTTGATGCCTCTCCAGTCCATGGCAAGTACAGTTGGACAAGTTCCAGAATTGCCACTGACATCCACATCCTGGGAATCAGGGTTTCTCTACCTCTTTATGCCATGGACCCCTACCATTGACCAAGGGGTTCAAGGACCACCGGGTTGGGAACTCCGGCTGGGAATGAATGTAACATAACTGGCTTTGATGTTTCCTCCACATCATCAATCCTTCATTGACTACGAGGAACTCAAATGTCCCGACATCATGAAATTACTTGTATCTTTCCCTTGTGGTTAAAAACATAGTGGTAATAATCGTGCAATCACTCAAGTCGAGTGTGATGGCCCCTGAAGGGGTCGACTATTGGTGAGTCCTCGGGTAGAGGCGGATCCTGGATCCACATATTCTGATGCAGTGTGGGCAAGAATGCAGTGGCGTCTGTGGTTAGTGGATTGGTCTTTTGGTTGTTGTCTCTTCTTCTGCAACTGCTGCTTGTTCTCTGAGGCACCGTGGAGGTCATTCTCATAGTACAGATCCTTCTTGAACAGATTTCCTCCAGGTGTATCTACTGAGTGCAATGTCCTCCCAGTTTTTAGAAATAAAGTTGAATTACTTCAGGCTGATTTTGATGCTATTCTTGAAAAGTTTCCTGTGGCCACCAGGGGCCAGCTGACCCTCTTTCAACTGGGAGTAAAGGACCTGTTCAGGGAGACACGAGTCTGACATACAGATGACATGACCTATCCATTGGAGTTAGTATTGTTTTATTGTGGTGGAGATAAATTGATTTGTCATTTAAGGGTCAGCTGGTTAAAAATATAAAAGGTGCTCCATGATAGAAGCCATACCCCTGTTTTAAACAGGCCATTTAAACCATGGCCTGCAAAATATAAAAGTAAAACTCGAGATTTGAAACATAAGCAAATTTCACTTGGGAAATAAGTATTTTTCCTCTGTATTCTATCCAATTTCATATTAGAAGCCCTGATGCATATTTAAGCAGGAATGGCTTGTCCCATCCCTTCAGAAGGAGTTTGCTTTTCTGCTGGCTCCCACTTCACAAAGCCAAAACTGGAGTTCTGACTCACACTGCGCCAGTTCTGAAAGCGAGTCCAGTAAACCGTCCTCAGCAATAATCCCATACGTGTTCTGTGGGCAAGAGAATCCTAATTCATCAGCAATATACCACCATATATAATAATTTTCCCGAAGTGCTGGAGATTAGAAATACAACTGGGTTGTGATCTCAGGATTGCTACCCGTGTCACATGCTGAGGCCAGAAATAGGGAGATTATACATGTTAACATGTGTCTAAGGAGTTAGTATGTGTGTGGGGGGGTGAGGGGAGGACATCAGATTTTTGGATCATTGTGCTCTCTTCCAGGGAAGGTGGGACCTATACCCAAACTGAAGGAGGACCAAAACCCTGGTGGGAGGTTTTCCTGGTGCTGCATGGGCCGGGGGGTGGGGTGGTGCGGTAAACTAGAGTTGCTGGGGGATGGGAAAGAACAGATAGTGGAGAGGCTGTGGACACACATGTTAAAACCTCGGATAAATTCAGGAATCAAAAGGTGCAACTAGTGTCCTCAGTTGCATGTATTTCAATTCAAGAAATTTTGTAGGAAAGGCAGATGAGCTCAGGGCATGGGTCAACACATGGAATTATGATACTGTAGCCACTAGTGAGTCTTGGTTGCAGGAGGGTCAGGACTGAGAACTCAATATTCTATGATAGAGTGGGAGGGATTAAAGGGGTAGGACAAGCGTTACTATTCAGAGAAAATGTCATAGCAGTGTTCAGTTAGGACAGACTGGAGAATTTATCTACTGAGGAGTAAGAAAGGTATCACCATGTGAATGGGGCGACATTACAGACTATACAGTCTGTGGAATTTAGAGGAACAAATTTGTAGAGATCCCAGACTGTTGCAAGAAAGACTAGTTTGTAATACATAGATAGATACTTTATTGATCCCAAAGGAAATTACTATGTCACATTAGCATTACAAGTGTACAGATATATAAATATTAGAGAAGAAAGAATTCTCAAAAAGTTATCTTAAAAATAAGATGTGCAAAGTTTCTAAGTTCACACTAATAAGATGGTAGTGCAAGAGTTACCATAATATATAACATTGGCTGCACATTCACACCATCCAGATAAGAAGTGATGGTAGTATTGCACAGGGTGTCCGTGATTGTAGGGTGTGGTAAACAGAACTAAACAGAGGTTAATAACAGTCTACAGGAAGGGGTCATCTCTTTCCTGGCAATAGGTTGACTCATTATAGAGCCTAAAGGCCAAGAGTAAGAATTACCTCATAGCATTCTTTGCAGCAGTGCAGTTGCCTTAGTCTATTACTAAAAGTGCTCCTCTGTTCAGCCAAGGTGAAATGTGAAGGAAGTGCCGAGATTTTCTGGAAGGTCCTTTGTTCTACCACAGCTTCCAGTATGTTAGGTGATCTTAACTTCCACATACTGACTGGGACTCCCATACTGTTAAAGGGTTATAGGATAACAATCACCTAATGTGTTCAGGAAAATTTCCTTAATCAGTACATACAAGTCTCAATAAGAGAGAGTGCAAAATTTGATCTATTACAGAATGAGACAGGGTAGGAGACAGCAACTTGTGTTGGGGAACACTTTGCATGTGGTGATCATAATGCTATTAGTTTTAAAGAAATGTGGAAAGATTAGGTGGGGTCCATGGGTTGAGATTCTAAATTAGAGAAAGGCCAATTCTGATGGCATCCCAGAAAAGAATGTGGATTGGGACAGGCTTTTTTCTGGCATTGGTGTACTTCGTATTTGGGAGGCCTTCAAAAGTGAAATTTTGAGAGTACATGGCTTGCATTTGCCCGTCAGACTAAAAGTTAAAGAATACAGGTCAAGGGAACCTTGGATTTCAAAAGATATTGAGGTCCTGGTTAAGAGGAAAAAAAAGAGAATCTTGTGGGATTCTACAGTTATGTTCAGAGCAAAAGGACAAAACTGGTCCCCTGGAAGATCAGAACGGTAATGTCTGCGTGGAGCCAAAAGAAATGGGGGTGATCTAAAATCGATTTTTTGCATCTATATTTACTCAGGAGACAGTCACAGAGTCAACAGAAGTGAGGCAAAGCAACAGTGAGGTCCTGAACCCTATAGACTATAGAGAAGGAGGTGTTTGCTGTCGTAAGGAACTTAGGGTGGATAAATCCACAAGGCCTGACAAGGTGTTCCCTTGGACCCTACGGGAGGCAAGTGCAGAGGCAATAGCAGTGATATTTAAATCATCCTTCACGACAGATGAGGTACCTGAGGATTGGAGGGTAGCTACTGTTGCTCTGCTCTTTAAGAAAGGCTTTAAAAATAAAGCAGGAAATTATCACCTGGTGAGCCTGACACCAGTAGTGATAAAGTTATTCTAAGGGACCAGATTTGAGTACAGGCAGTCCCCAAGTTACATACGAGTTCCGTTCCCGAGTCCGTATTTAAGTTGGATTTGTACTACCTCGGAAGACGGTGGAGGCCAATTCTCTGGATGCTTTCAAGAAGGAGCTAGATAGATATCTGATGGATAGGGGAATCAAGTGATATGGGGACATGGCAGGGACTGGGTATTGATAGTGAATGATCAGCCATGATCTCAGAATGGCGGTGCAGACTCGAGGGGCCGAATGGTCTACTTCTGCACCTATTGTCTATTGTAAGTCGGAACAAGTACATCCGGTATTATTTAGCGTCAGTTAGTCAAACATTTGTTATAGTATATATTTTACCTTTTTATGCATATAAAACTCTGAAGAAATGTATGTATTCCAATAATTAAACCACTGCATTGCTTAGTAACAATTGCAGCTTTCACCGGGGCAGGGCCTTTCACATACTCCATTATTCTCACTTTATCCATGATCCTTTAAAATTGTTCCCATCGTTGACCGACTGTAGCCTAACGCTTTTCTAATGACCGATGGCGTCTCACCTCTTACCAAACGCTTTATTATTTCCACTTTATTTTCAATTGCGATGGTTTCCCATCAATGAAATAGAAACACTGCTGGCCCCGACCTCCGCCAGCTCCCGAGGTCCACTGGGTCTCAAGGACCACCGCACACCGTCAATGGAACAGAAACACTGTGGGCGGCGGGTCCTAAACTCCGCTGGCTCCCGAGGTCCACTGGGTCCTAACGACCACCGCACTGAGACAGGCTGAATGAGACAAGTGGGGGCTGTGCTGGGTTTGGTTATTTGATCATCCACAATATTCCACGTGGGAATTTAAACTGGAGGTGGCAGTGTTTTTTTTACGAGGTCGAGTTGCGAGCTCAACATCAACCCGGCACAGATGGTACGGGAGTCACTGGATCGACATCAACCCGGCACGGGAGCGGTCTGTCACTGGATCGAATTCGGAAACCTCCGTTCTCCAGCCCGGCGCTGACCTCACTGCGCCACCAGCCGACTGGAACAGGGGTGGGGTCAGTCAGGGTGAATTTTACTAAGAAAATTTTAAGCCAAATACAAAGTTAAACACTC
Organism: Hypanus sabinus; assembly: GCF_030144855.1. Lineage (NCBI taxonomy): Eukaryota > Metazoa > Chordata > Chondrichthyes > Myliobatiformes > Dasyatidae > Hypanus > Hypanus sabinus. The sequence goes on along the minus strand of NC_082732.1, from coordinate 2,779,695 downwards.
AATACAGTGTCAATGGCAACAACTTAAAATGGCAGACTGTGTCGGGATCCAACTTAAAATGGCAGATGGCATTCTCCTTCCTTGGTTCGTAAGTACGAGTTGTCCGTAAGTCGGACATTGGTAACTCGGGGACTACCTGTACTTGGATAGACAGGGATACCATGCTCCATGCATGGTAGGTTATGTCTAACCAATCTTACCCAAGATTTTTGTGGAAGTTACCAGGAACATTGACAAAGGCAAGGTGGGGGACGTTGTCTTCAAGGTCCTGCATGGGATGTTGATCAAGGTTTTGTTAATGTTTAGTCTGTAACTTAATGTAGACAAGTGCGACATTTTGCCCTTTGGTAGGACCAAACAGGGCAGGTCTTAGAGAACAGTAGGACACCGAGGAGTGCAGTAGAACAAAGAAATCTGGGATACAGGTCCATAATTCATTGAAAATAGCAACATAGCTAGAAAGAGTCATAAAGAAAGCTTTTGGCACAATAGCCTTCACAAATCAAAGTAATGAATACAGGAGAAGGAATGTTATATAAGACATGGTGACGTCTAATTTGAGGTATTGTGTGCAGTTACAAGATGCAAATAAGGTTGAAAGAGTACAAAAAAATTACAAGGATGTTGTAAAAGATTGAGTAGGTTCAGACATTATTCCTTGAAACACAGAAGATTAAGCAGCGATTTGATAGATGAATACAAAATTATGAGGGGTATAGATAGGGTAAGGTCAAGCAGGCTATTTCCATGAAGGTAGGGTGAGACTACGACCAGAGGTCATGACTTAAGGGTGAGAGGTGAAACTTCTTCACTCAGAGGGTGGTGAGTGGAATGAGCTGCCAGTGCAAGTGGTGGATGCGAGCTCAACATTGAGATATGTTTGGATAGGTACAATGATGGAACGGCTACGGTCCAGGTACAGGTCAATGGGACCAGGTTAAATGGCTTGGCATGTACTAGATGGGCTAAAGGGCCTGTTTCTGTGCTATACTTTACTACAGCTCTAAATATCACTGTCGAAAACTATTTCAAATATATTCTCATGCAAAACACAACACTTTTCTAAACAGTATATAAATTAACCTCATCTTTGGCTTTCTTTAAAAGCTAGTATGTCCACAGCTTCATAGCATTATATATAGCTTCTATACATTCCTCTATTTAACTATATTCTTACAATAGCTTCGTATACCACAAGTATTGAAGTATGAACAGATGTGCTCGTTGAATCCTGGAAGGTTTAACTCCAGAAACTTGGAAAGCTGCTATCAGCATTGTTTTAGCAATTGTTCTCCTTCCTGTTCAGATACCTGAACACTCCACCTTTTTTTTTAAAAACACACAAACCACCTCAATACAAGTAGTTGCTTAATTTAGCTTGAAGCACCCGTCTCCCAGTCAAATGTTTCTGAGCCAATGCAAATGTGCATACAGTTCTCTAAAAGTGGCATACCAGGTTGAGAAAGCAGTTATAAAAAGCCAAGGGCTTTATAAATAGTGTCTGAGAACATGAGAAATCTTAACAACCTGGGGTATGGTGTCCAATTATGGGCGCCACAGTTAGGAAAGATATAAAGACTTTAAAAGTGCAGAAGAGATCTGCTAAAATGATTTCAGGGGCAAAGAACTTTAGTTATGCAGAATATAACAAGTTGTTGGTGGCCGTGAGTGGATTTGATTGACCTATTTAAGATCATGATGAGTCTGGCATTACAGACAGAGAGAAACTGTTCCCACTGGCAGAGGGCGATACACACAAAATGCTAGAGTAAAATAGCAGGTCAGGCAGCATAATGGAGGGAAACAAACAGCATTTCAGATTGAGATCACATAACTTGTTCAATGCTTTCCATGGATGCTACTTAACCTGTTAAATTCCTCCAACATTTTGTCTGTGTTGCTCAAGATTTCCAACATCTGCAGAATCTTGTCTCTCCATTAGCAGTGCAGTCAAGAACAAGAGGGCATGGGATGAAGGTGAATAATAATTTGGATCTGAAAATTAACACCAGTGGTGACAGTGGAGGCAGATTCAATTGTACTGCTCAATCGATGTGGGTAAGTATCTGAAAGGAATGACTTTGCAGGCCAATGGAGGGTGGTGAAGTGGGATCAGCTGGATTACCAATAACTGGCATAGACATGCTTGTGTGATTCAAACCACTAATGAAAACTGACAGTTCACTGCTGTGCTGGGGAAAACCTTGTGGAGAAGTGATCAAAACACATCCTGAGCTACATGTCCAGGACAGCTGAATAATGCTTATAATACAACAACTATGGCGAAGGATATGTCTGGTACTTGAGCTGAAATTCTACATTGGAGAAAGGACAATTTTTATTGGCATCAGAAATGATCCGGCAAGTGCAGATTGCATCACAACGTTGTCAGGCAAAGGTGTGTGTGGTAAGTGGGAGGCCTTTAAAAGTGAAATTTTGAGAGTACAGAGTTAGTATGTTCCTGTCAGAATAAAAGGTAAATTTTACAGGTTTGGGGAAACTTGGATTTCTAGAGATATTGAGGCACTGGTTAAGAATTAAAAAGATATAAACAGGCAGGTAGGAACAAATTCAAAGATTCAAATTAGGTGCTTATGAAGTATAAGGAATTCAAGAGAACACCCAAGAAAGAAATCAGGAGGTTTCCCTAGTAGACAAGGTGAAGGAGAATCCTAAGGGATACTAGATAGGTTCAGAGCAAAAGGATCACAAGGGGCAAAATTGGCCCTCTGGAACATGAAGCCAAAGCAGATGGGGGAGATCTAAATTGGAGTTTTTGTATCTGTATTTCCCCAGGGGACGGACACGTAATCTACAGTAGAGAAACAAAGCAGCATTGACTTCATGGACCCTATACAAGCTACCAAGGAGGTGTTTGCTGTGTTGAGGCAAATTAGGGTGGATAAATCCCCAGGGCCTGATAAGGCATTCCCTCAGACCTCGAGGGAGGCTGATGGAGGAATTGCAGGGGCTATACCAGAGGTATTTAACATTTCCTTAGGAGTGAATAAGGAGCCAGAGGATCGGAGAATAGACAATGATGTTACCATGCTTAGTCTCTAAAAACAAGCAGAGAAATCATAGGCCAGTGAGCCTGATGTCCGTAGTGGGCAACTTATTGGAAAGTCTTTTAAGGGACCAGATACAGTACATAAGAACTTAGATACACAGGGTCTGTGCTGGCCTATTGATGTTAGTCATCTACATCAACGATCTGGATGATAATGTGGTTAACTGGATCAGCAAAGATGCGAATGGCTCACTGGCCCTGCCCTGACGCCTGCAAAAACAGTCCCATTCCAGTTCACTCGGGAGCAGCTAGCACCAACCTACTGCAGGTACATTCTTTATGCTGGGCAATGTAAACCTGTTTGGAGAATATCCAAATCTTCACTATCACTGCTCTTATTCCTTGCCAATCAGCTCTCTGCATGTGAGAATGCAAATGTCAACCATTATTTATTTAACTGCAAAGCAGAAGGTGCTCAAACAGCTAAGTTGCCAAATCTTTCAAAATTTCCAAAGGAGTCCATCATTCTCTGGAACAGAATCTTGACTTATCCTTGTTCCTAACTGCCAAAATCTTTGACTTTCTAAAGCACAATACAGCTCATGATTCTAAGCAAAGTGTTGTACAGTAAAATTAGATTTTCTAAAAATACAGCATCTATGGAAAGAGATTCAATTACAATAACTCCTAAAACAGCTTGTTCCAGTTCTTGCTCATAGGCCTCTGTTCGAAGAGTAGATGCAGATGGTTTAATAAGCACCCCACTTTTTCTTTCCTTTCGTGGAACAGCTGAAATCTGTCTTCAGTCACTATCTTTTAGATTCCTCAATAGAATGACTGTTGATGTTCACAAAAGCATGTGCTTGTCAATATAATAGGAATTTTCGATTGTTTTCCTCACACAGCCTCACGACGAGTTCCATGAACACATTTTGCCTCTCATCCATTCCCTCCCCAGCAATGCCTCAGCAGACAACAGTCCTGGAGCAGGATTCTACATCTAATCATGTCTATTCCATGAAGCTCAAGACCAGAAATGATCTCACATTTCTAGTGGGGAGCATCAGCCCCTTAGGTCTAAAAGGAATTCTGCATTTCTCAGCAGCTGAAGGGTCTTGGCTCAAAATGTCAGCTGAACTCTGTTCCACAGATGCTGCTTGGCCTGCTAGTTCCTCCAGCATTTTGTGTGTGCTGCTTGGATTTCCGGCATCTGCAGATGTTCTCTCGTCTGCATTTCTCAGGGTGTAGGGCAAGGATAATGTTCTGCCATAATCTGTGGGTTAAATATGTGAGTCATAGTTGTCCAACTTCCAACTTTTTGGTTTGCATTTCACCGTCACAATCAAAATTAAAACAATACAGACAAATGAAAATTAAAGGACTACCAAGTTTAGTCTCAGTGACTCTTCACCTATACGATTCCTTTCCCCACTTTAGCAAAAGGGTTTTAGTCCAGAAAACATTAATACTATTATTTCTCCAGTTCCTGACCCACAGTCATTCCCCATGCAGCAATCCAGACAGTATAAACTTTTCACCATTCTTATCAAATCCCTCAGTGACTCCACACCTCCCCATTTACAAACTCTGACCTTACAATCCTCCAAGGTTTCTCTGCTCCTCTAATCCACCTCCCCCATTTCACCACGGCAGGGGAAAGTGTAGAATTAATTGCAGGTGTGATACTCATGAAGTTCTTAGAGTGGAGCAGAAGAAATGTCAAGTGTGCAACATTATTGCAGGCCAGTTGTGAGAATACTGGTGCAGTTATACTTATTGTGGTTACAGGCAGCATAGAGATAGAGGCAGAGACAGGGTGTAATGTTTCTAAGAAATTGTTCTAAAAGTCAGAAATGAATCCAAGCCTGTGGCTCAGTGGTAAATGAAACAGCCTGACTGCACTCTGTTAAGTACAAATCCGGTTAAGGAAGGGAAAAGATTCACTTTTCCATGTTTCTGACAATGGCCTGATTCATTCCGTACAGGGTGTCAGGTAATCATTAACCACAGGGGTAGTCAAACATGTCATGGAGCAATGGTGTAAGAACCTTCATTGAGTGTATCCAATCTAGTCCCACCTACATGGGCAATTTCTCACACAATGGCAGATGAGAAAGAGAGCAAACCCAGAGACTGGGGGAAGTGGTAAACCAAATACGGAGAGAGAAAGATAGAGGGCATAATGGCCACCCATTGCACCAATTCCATCAGCGTGCTGAAACAAAACTGGTAACAGGGAATGAAATTGTCGAGCGTTGTGATTCAGCTGAGTTAAACCAAAGAAATATACTCTGAAACAGGTTCACAGAGTCTGGAAAGGAGACAGTACTTCCTGCCACAAGTCACCTTGTAAGGTCCACGCTCCCCGCTGCCATCATAGCTGGGTGATGGAAGCAACTGAGCGAAAAGATATTCCGTCTCCAGCCTTGTAAGGAGCAGCAAGTCCCGTATTTCAGTATTTCGCGTCCTATTACAGTAGGAGGCTGTACGACGCTAAAGAATATCTAAACAACACCTCAGTTTAAAGTTTCTTCATTTGTTATTAAACTTTCATGCGAATTATTCTTTTGAGGTGCAATCGAAGACATCAATAACAAAAAAATCTTTCTGCAGAAATGATGGAGACAGACTCATTTAGACGAAACTATGAATAGGTTTAAGACATAGCAATGGTTCCAACCTGGATAAAATTAGCCATTGCTGCTATCTGGTAGCAGTTTTACACAAATACACTCTGGAAACTGATGCAAAATCGGGCATACAGCTGATCCAAGCTCTCCTAAAGTATCCCGCATCGCTCGGCTCCCTGGGACAGGCTGAACTCAGAGTTTCTCCAACTTCTGGAGAAGTTTACAAACTTTGTGAATTGTTACTTGAGTGGAGCCCGCTGTCCCTCGGGCGCCACGTTAACTGCCCTCACATGCTCGGGGAAGAATGGAAAGCGACCCCCTTGTACTCACAGCGAAGGAGAGCAGAAGTACGTGAATGAGGAGCCGCCAGCCAACCGGCCACGCTTCGCTGCCTCGCATTTTTCAGTGCCCGGCGCCCTCCCGCTCTTGCTACCACCGTCAACTTGTTCAGAGTCCCTGGATCGGAGCAGCACCGTCCCTGAGCTGCTCTACGCACCACGGTACAAGCATAAGTCCGGACCGCCCCTCCAGCTTCTGCTCCCAGCAGCGGCAACGCCCGCCCGCCCGTCCGTCCGCCACAACCCCTGCCTCAGTACAAAGCCCACCATGGATTCACTGGAATGGACCCGCCCTCCTACTCTCCGGACTGGACTTTCAGGACGGGATCACAATCTCTGACTTCCCAGTGGTGTTTGTTGAGATGAAGTCTGGCAGTAGCTCAAAGGGAGGGTGGCAATGCCGCCTGGAACGTCCAACCAAGGTGGGAAGCTGTGACATTGCCTAAAAGCTGAAGGAGGTGCATTCTCTGAGGCAGAACATCTCCTGCACCTCCTTCAGCTTTTAGACAATGTCACAGCTTCCCACCATCGCCTTTCAGATCAAGGTTGTCTTTCGCTGTGCTCAAAAGCATCTAAGTGTTTCCACTGCTTTTTGAGAAAGAGAGTTGCACAGATCCAGTTCTCTATGAGAAATAGATGTTGCTTCATCCATGGCAACATTGAAGATCAGGGTGTTCACAGAACTCTTCTGGTTGATATCTGTCCAATACCAGTGTAGCAGTATCGGGGAGACCTGACATCCAGTACTATGTATAAGTTTGTATGTCCGCCTTATGACTGCATGGGTTTCTACCCCTGACTCATTTCTACCCACTTGCAAAGACATGCTACACTAGTTGCTGAGGCTGTTGTAACACTGGAAAAACTCAGCAGGTGAGGCAGCAACTCTGGAGAGGAATAAAGAATAGAGTTTACAACCCAGGACTTCGTCAAGACTGGGAAGGAAGAGAAATTAAGCCAGAATAAGAAGGGAAGGAGTACAAGCAGGAAGGTGATTGGTGAAGACAGGTGAAGTGGGAGTAGGGTATGAAGTTAGAAGCTGGGAGGTGATAGATTGAAAAGGTAAAGGATTGAAGAAGAAGAGAGTGAACCATGGGAGAAAGGGAAAGAGAAAGGGGCACCAGAGGGATTTGTCAGGCAGGTGAGGAGAAGATAAGGGAGCCTGAACAAGGAGTGGAAAAGGAAAAAAAGGGCAGGTTGATGACTGCATTGATGTTGCTTCCTGACCCCTTACAAAGTTGGCTCATCAATTTCACCAACTTTGCCTCCAACTTCCACCGTGCACTGAAAGGGGAGGGACAATCTATTTCTCACACCCCTCTCCCCTTTCTCAATCTCTCTGTCTCCAACTCTGGAGACCTGACCTAGATCGGGGGACTGCTTTGTCTAGCACCTTCACTTTGTTTGCAACAGGAAGGACTGCTGGGGGTCAACCTTATTAATTCCCCTCCCCAATCTAATTCCAACATGTAGGCCCATGGCCTCCTCTACTGCCACGATCAGCCCACTCTCAGGGAGATACACCTCATAATCAATCTGGGTAGCTTCTAAGCTGATGGCATGGACTTCAATTTCTCCATCTTCTGGTAATTTCTCCTTCCTTCTTCTCGCCTTTAAAAATTCCCCATTCTGGCTCCTCTCTTACCCCTTCTCATCTCTACACCAGCCTACCACGACCCTCCGGTGCATTTCCTCCTTCCATTTCTCCAGTGCTCCACTTCCCCTGCTACTAGGTTCCTTCCTCTTCAGTCCTTTACCTGTTCCATCTATCACCTTCCAACTTCTCACTTCAACCCCCTTCCCCAACCACCTACCTTCCCCATCACCTTCCTTCACCTAACACCTTCTTGCTTGTACTCCTTCCCCTCCCCCAACCTTCTTTTCTCTTCCTTTCCAGTCCTGATGAAGAGCTTTGGGCAAAATATCTACCCTCTGTTCATCCACAGAGATGCTGCCTGACCTGCTGAGTTCCTCCGACATTTTGTGTGTTGTGAATTACCCTCACTATGAATGTCTAGTGACAGAGGCGAGTGGCATTGATGAGTATGTGAAACAGAACAGATTGTAGAAGATTAAGTGGGCTACTGGGACAATGGACATGTTCTGCCAAACAGCATAGACTCAATAGGCTGAATGGCCTGCTACACTGCATGGAAATGAGAAACAGATTCCATGCAAAGTATCAACTGTTTACCATAGGCATAGGTGCAGAATTAGACCATTTGGTCCATCATTTCTGCTCCACTATTTGATCTGACTGATTTAGAACATAGTACATAGAATACTATTGAACTGTATAGGCCCTTCAGCCCACAATGTTGTGCCAGCCTTTTCTTCTACTTTCAGATCAATCTCATCCTTCCTTCATACATCCCTATCATTTTTATTTCTTGTTTTATTTTCCCTCTCAACTCCATTCTCCTGCTTTCTCCCCATAACCTTTGCCACATTTTGTAATTATATATCTATCCATCTCCGTTTTAAAGATACCCAATGCTTTAAATATACCCAATAAGTTGGCCTCCTCAGCTATCTGTGGCAAGGAATTCCACAGATTCACCATTAAAGGTTCCTCCTCATTTCTGTTCTAAAGGGACACCCCACCCACCTCATACCAGATTGTGATGTAGCCAGTTAGAATGTTCTCCACAGTACTTCTATAGCAATTTGCAAATTTATTTGGTGACATACCAAATCTCCTCAAACTCCTAATAAAATATATCTGCTGTTATGCCTTCTTTGTAAATGCATTGATATGTTGGGCCCAGGATAGATTCTCAGAGGTGTTGACATCCAGGATGTTGAAATTGCCTACTCTTCCCATTTCTAAGCCTCAATGAGGACTGGTGTGTGTTTCTTGCCTTCTTGTCCACAATCAATTGGTCCTATTGGCATTGAGTGTGAGGTTATTGCTGCAAAACCACTCAACCAGCTGATCCAACTCACTCCTACACACCTTCTCTTCACCATCTGAAAGTCTGCCAACAATGGTTGTTAGCAGACTGAGACAGGCAGAATTTTTGTCTGAAAACTTCAAGAATTAAGAAGGAGAGGTAAAAAAGAATGAAATTCATACCTTGTGGTCAGCATGAACTTCTAAACATGCATATGTACAGCTATACTTCATTTGGAGTTTGAGGAGATTTGGTATGTCACCAAAGACTCTAGCAAATTTCTCTATAGATGTACAGTCAAGAGTGTTCTGATTCATGGCGTCACTGGAGATTTCTATGCACAGGATCACAGGATGTTATAGATGTTGTAGGTTCGGTCAACTCTGGCACGAGGACATCTACAAAAGACAGTATCTCAGGAAGGTGACAGTCATCATTCAGGTTCCTCACCATGCAGCACATGCCCTCTTCTCATTACTGCCATCAAGGAACCTGAAATTCAAAGTTTTAAATTTATTATCAAAGTGCACATATGTCACCGTATACCTACAACCCTGCGATTCCTTTTCAGACTCAGTTTATTGTCATTTAGAAACCACAAATGCAATGCAGTTAAAAAACGAGACAGTGTTCCTCCAGAATGATATCACAAAAGCATATGACAAAACAAACTACACCAGAAAACCCACATAACGTTTGGCAATCCCCAATCCAGAGTCCGGAGAGGCTGCTGTGTATTAATATCGCGCTACCGTCTTAGCACGTTTCCCGGAAAGGAGCTCCAAATCCACCAGACAAAACAAGACCAAAAACCAAAGCAACAAGACCTGCACAAAACCACATAGTTACAACATATAGTTACAACAGTGCAAACAATAGCATAATTGATAAAAAAAACAGACCATGGGCACAGTAAAAATAGTTCAAAGATGTTAAAGGACCATAAGTTCAAAAGAAATCACCACACAGTTTCCACAAGTCCTCAGGGACCTAACAGACTCGTCATCCCACGCTGGCAGCAGAAGGGAGTACCCCCACTATGGACTTCCATGGTGCCGCCCGACTCAGCCTCGCAGATGCAGCCCACACCGAAAGCGACCTGACCGCAGCGGACTCCGAGTCGGTCAAACCTCTGAGCCTCTGACCACCCCCTCCGGCACAGCACCAGAGCACCATCCTCTGCCAAGCGTATTAAGATGGCCCCGCCAACAGCGATCGGCAACGCGACCCCGACGACTGGGGGCCTGTTCTTCTTAGCAGAGACCATAACTTCACAGCAGCAGCAGCAACAAAGAAGGTCTTCCTGGAGATTTCCCGATGTTCCTCCATGCTCCCACGTCCGTTTTCAATCGATTATGATTGTGCACGGCACCCCACTTCACAAATAACAGATAATCAGCTCCGGAGTGGCCGCTGCAAGCTGCGTCGCGCCGCCATCTTGGATCATTCACAGTAATACAAAGAAACAGCATAGAATCAATGAAAAAGCACAAGAAAATGGACTATCAACCAATGTGGAACAAGCAACAAACTGTGCAAGTACAAAATAAATAAGCAGAAATATCGAGAACATACAGTGAAGAGTCCTTGAAAGTGAATCCACAGGCTGTGGGAAAAGTTCAGTGTTGTGTTGAGAGAAGTTATCTCCTTTGGTCCAAGAGCCTAACAGTTGAGGGGTAATAACTGTTCCTGAACCTTGTGGTGTGAGTCCTGAGGTTCTTGTATCATCTTCCTGATAGCAGCAGCAAGAAGAGAGCATAGCCTGGATGGTGAGGGTCCTTGACGATGGGTGCTGCTTTCCTACAACACTGCTCCTTGTAGATGTGCTCAGTGATGGGTAGGGCTTTACCTGTGATGGGATAGGCTGTATCCATTACTTTCTGTAGGCTTTTCCCGTATAAGAGCATTGGTGTTTTCACATGAGGCTGTGATGCAACCAATCAGTATACTGTTCGCTATTTAGCTCCACTGACCACTATATTTATATACTGTATTTTTTATTGTAAGTTACTGTATAGTAACTTTTTAATGTATTGCCACCAAACAATAGATATCACAACCCTTGTCAGTGATAATAAACCTGATTCTGATGTACTTTCATCTGTCAGTGGAACTCTGCACATTATGTATGGCTACAGATTCATCTGTTAACATGAAGAAGAAGAACATAATTCTTCTAGTATTCATTAGGCAGCACACAACATGTTACTGGCATTACTGTTTGATAGTTTTAGTGCAATGGGTGTGAACATTGCTCCCACCCAGGCTGATTTACACCCCACAAGTTGGTGGGGCTCTGCAGAGGTGGAAAGCGAGCAAAGTGGAAGTGGATTGAAGACTTGCCTTTGTGAGCCATCTTGAGCTGCTGAAGATGGTTGAAGGGGGAAGAATTCTGAGTACTCCTGTAAAGAGAACCAATACAACTCCAGACCCCAACCTCGACTGCTGGGGTGGGGATGGGGGGGAAACACAAGTACTTTCCTGATCAGATTGGCATCAAAATGACATCTGGTTTCTGCAGCATCACCGCAATCCATCGTGGATAGTTCAAGAAATACCCCATTCCCTATGGTGGCTTCTCAGAAGATTAGGCTAAATCCATGACTCTTGAAATGAAGTCATGTCTGATGATAATTAATTTGAGTGTTGATTTATCACTCCATTCCTAGGGATACCAAATTAGAGGCTGAGCCCACCCAAAGCTCAGGACACTGCAAGTGATCTTGTTTAGTTAGAGCTGGAAATGGTTAAGGAAACCAAGATTCCCATTCCTGCTCCATGTGAAGGGGAGTTTGGGTGTGAACACCGGCTGGCACATGGATCTCTACCCCAGCAACTTAACCCCAGGAGCAGAGCAGAAGACATTGCAGATCAGCCATCATTGGAATAAGAGTCTCCATTCCTTCCTCTGGGACTTAAATTTTTTTAAGTAATTCAGGAAATATTAGTGGTGGAATCTTTCTCCTCTCCATTCAACTTCTTTGTTATTGCAAAGTTATTCTTTGCACTGCTTCCCTGACACTGCACAAACATAGCTATCAGCACCAGGAAGCCAGAAAAATTATATTCTAAGTTGGTACCATCCATTTTAAGCCCTGACTGGATTTCCTTTACATCTATTTGTTTTTCCTCCCTTTTTGAACTTCAGGTCCCATTGGAATATCTATCTGACATATTGTTTCCTAGCCGAGACATGAGAAACCCACTGAACTTGCTCGTAATTGATGGTTTAAACTTGTGACACTCCAGGGTGAAACCCGGTCTGATTTCCCCATTGAGGTACAGAAAGTGTGCCTCACAGTAGGAGTGTTAGTTTTCAGCTGAAAAGCTCAAAAAAAAACTTTGCCCAATAGTTTCTTTTCAACAATACCTTAAATCATATTACTAAGAGACAATATCACATTGGCAGCTTTTGGAGTCTACAGAACCTCTCCTACTCTGTACCTAAAACACTTACAAAGCTTTTAGTTGCTTGTTCCAGTTTAAACCTTGGTTGAGGATCAAATTATGATCCCACCCAGCAGTCTGGGATGTTTTACAGTATGGAGTTGAGTTTATTGCCACGCACAAGTACAGTGAGGTACAGGTACAATGTTGCAGCTTGTTTGCAGCAGCACCATAGGCATGTAGGTACAGGGAGAGCACAAAATATAATTTGCATTATATAAGTTATACAAGGCAGAGGAGAAAAAAGTATGTAAAAGCAAGAATTTAATTTTTAAAAATCTTTTTCAGAGACAAGCCCATGGTAGTGCAAGAGGTGGTCTGTAGTGGTCCAACGCTGAGATAGGTTTAGGATTGTGCAAGTTACTTCAAGGTCCTGATGGTTGTAGGAGAGTAACACACACAGACTGCTGGAGGAACTCAGCAGGCCAGGCAGCATCTATGGAAAAGAGTACAGTTGATGTTTCAGGCCGAGACCCTTCGGCAGGGCTGGAGAATAAAGATTAAAAGGTTGGGGGGAAGGGGAGAGAGAAACACAAGGTGATCGGTGAAACCGGGAGGGAGACGGTTGAAGTAAAGACCTGGGGAGTTGATTGGAGAAAGAGATACCAGAGAAGGGGGAGCCTGATAGGTGAGGACAGAAGGCCTTGGAAGAAAGAAAAGGGGGGGACGTGTACCAGAGGGAGGTGATGGGCAGGTAAGAAGATAAGGTGAGAGGGAAAAAGGGATGGGGAATGGTAAGGGAGGGAAGACACTACCAGAAGTTTGAGAAATCGGTATTCATGCCATCAGATTGGAGGCTACCCAGACGGTGTTGTTTCTCCAACCTGAGTGTGACCTCTTCATGACAAGAGAAGAGGCCATGTTTGTGGGAGAGAAGCTATTCCTGAACCTGGTGGTGTGGAACATCAAGCTCTGTACTTCCTGCCTGATGGTATCAATAAGAAGAGGTCATGGTAGGATTATCAATAATTAAACTTTTCCTATTCTCTGAAATAACAACTTTGACTGGAATCATAAGAAATGAGAAGTGTTTTTTTTTTACTTTACTAAATAACTAATGTTTGGTATTTGTGCAAGTCTGTGGAAACTGGTTTAAAGGTTATTTACATGTCCTTAATTATTGTAATCAGTCAAAAGTGGAAAGTGGCATTCACAGCCAAATAATGTTGTGTTTTGTGCTTTCTGTTTTGCTCCAAGCTCCATCAAGTACAGAACTAACTCTGCTGTCTAAAGCAATACCATTGTGGAACTTCTGATTGTAGCTGTGTGCAAGATGGAGCATTGCACTAAGTGGTTTGACAGGTAGGACAGTAAGCTGGGCATTTATCGAATGGAGGTAACCTTAAATCGTGAAAGTTTCTCTTATTGGTTCAGCCAGATGTGATTACAACTCAATTACAGTTGGGACAGGCACAAAAGTTCACTCAGTCAACAATCAATCCTCAAATCAATTTAAGTTACCAATTACAGTATTTGGGACTTGCTTGCTTGGCACTATTTAAAGCAATGGTGAGATGTGAGTTCATGACTACAGTCCCTTTGAATCAAATTCCCAGCTTAGTCATGATATTAGTAAATGTCTTTTTGATTTAGTGTGTTATTTTTAAGTTAGAGAGTTAAATCTATCAAGAATTTACATAATTATTAGCAATGTAATATTGCGTGGGGCAGGTCATTCCTGATGAATCCGACTAAGTTTTTCCAGGAGGTGAGCAAGGTGCTTGATGAAGGTCAAGCAGTGGATGTTTTATACATGAATTTTAGTAAGTTATTCATAAAGGTCCTGTATGAAATTAGCATGCAGGTGATACACAGTGACTTAGCTGGATGGATCCAAAATTGGTTCACCCAAAGAAGACAGAGAATAGTTGCAGGTGGATCTTATTCTGTATGAAAGTCTGTAACTAATGATGTTCTACAGGGATCTGCACTGGGACCTCAGTTGCTTGTTACATATATCAATTATTTGGATGAATATCTTGTAGGATGGGTGAGTAAGTTTGCAGATGGGAAGGGAGGAAGGCAAAGAAAAGGAAATTATAGACCAGTTAGCCTAACCCTGGGAGAGTGTTGGGGTCTATTATTAAGGATGAGATTTCAGGGTATTTGGAGACTAATGATAAAATAAGCCAAAATCAGCATGTTTCTGTAAAGGGCAATCTTGCCTGATAAATCTGTTAAGAATTATTCAAGGAAGTAACAAGCAGGGCAGGCAAAGGAGAGGCAGTGGATGCCGTGTACTTGGATATTCAGAAGACATTTGATAAGGTGCCACACATGAGGTTGCCTAAAAAGATCAAATCCCATAGCTTTACAGGAAAGATACTGGCATCGATAGAGGAATGGCAGTTAGACAGAAGGCAGTGAATGGGAATAAAAGGGGCCTTTTCTGGTTGACTGTCAGTGACTAGTAGTGTTCCTTGGGGGTCAGTATTGGGAACCGTTACTTTTCACATTGTTTGTTAATGATTTGGATAATGGAATTGATGGCTTTGTGGCAAAGTTTGTGGATGATACGAAGATAGGTGGAGGGGGTAGGTAGTGCTGAGGAAGCAATGCAATTGCAACAGGACTTAGGCAAATTGGAAGAATGGGCAAAAAAGTGTTAGATGGAATACAGTGTTGGGAAATGTATGATAATGTAGCGGTGTGCTACACGCAGCGCTAAAATTACGACACGGAGTCGGTAACTGCAGTCGAAGGAAAAAAACTTTATTCGAAAACTTCAGCCTCACTTTTAAGCCTCCCTCAACCGGCCCCCCATGGCGCAGAGGCTCCAAAGCTCTGAGCTCGCAAACCCCTGTAGGCTATCTAATTGTGAGTCGGTTCGGATGCACCAGGAAATGGGTCGCCACATAACCCCCCCCCCCCGAACCGGCGATACACCCCCCCCAATGTCCACAGTCTGGGCCAGAACCTACTTGGGAGGTCGGCCTCTGTGCCGAGGCGCCGGAAACTCGGCCGGTTGCGCCAGGTCCACATGGGCCGGTTTGAGGCGGTCCACCGTGAAAACCTCCTCTTTCCCCCCAACGTCCAGCACGAACGTGGACCCGTTGTTCCGGAGCACCATAAACGGCTCCTCGTATGGCCGCTGCAGCGGCGGCCGATGCCCGCCCCTTCGTACAAACACAAACTTACAGTTCTGTAGGTCTTTGGGTACGCAGGTCGGGTGCCGCCCGTGCTGTGAAGTGGGTATGGGGGCCAGGTTACCAAGCTTCTCGCGTAGTCTGCCCAGGACTGCTGCGGGTTCTTCCTCTTGCCCCCTTGGGGCTGGTAGGAACTCCCCGGGGACGACCAGGGGCGCGCCGTATACCAACTCGGCCGACGAGGCATGCAGGTCGTCCTTGGGCGCTGTACGGATGCCGAGTAGGGCCCAGGGAAGCTCGTCCGCCCATTTGGCTCCTTGCAGGCAGGCCATGAGGGCCGACTTCAGGTGATGGTGGAAACGCTCCACTAGCCCGTTCGACTGTGTGGTGCAGCTGAGTCCCCAAAAGGCTGGCCATAGCTGACTACAGGCTGGAGGTGAACTGGGCGCCTCTGTCGGAGGTAATGTGGGCTGGTACACCAAAGCGAGATATCCAGGTGGCGATCAGGGCTCGGGCGCAAGATTCGGAGGTGGTGTCGGTGAGCGGGACCGCCTCTGGCCATCTTGTGAACCGGTCCACGATAGTCAGGAGGTGCCGCGCTCCGCGCGACACTGGCAGGGGGCCCACGATATCCACATGAATGTGGTCGAAACGCCGGTGGGCGGGATGGAACTGCTGCGGTGGGGCTTTGGTGTGCCGCTGCACCTTGGCCGTCTGGCAGTGCATGCACGTTTTGGCCCATTCACTGACCTGTTTGCGGAGTCCGTGCCAAACGAACCTGCTGGAAACCATCCAGACAGTTGTCCGGATGGAGGGATGCGCCAAGTTATGAATGGAGTCGAAAACGCGGCGCCGCCATGCTGTCGGGACGACTGGACGGGGCTGGCCGGTGGCGACGTCACAGAGTAGGGTCCTCTCACCTGGGCCCACGGGGAGGTCCTGGAGCTGCAAACCGGAGACTGCGGTTCTGTAACTCGGAATCTCCTCATCCGCCTGCTGCGCCTCTGCCAGTGCCTCAAAGTCTACCCCATGGGAAAGGGCATGAACGGTAGGGCGAGAAAGCGCATCCGCCACGACATTGTCCTTACCCGAGACGTGCCGGACATCCGTCGTGTATTCAGAGATGTAGGACAGGTGGCATTGCTGGCGGGATGACCAGGGGTCGGACGCTTTCGTAAAAGCAAAGGTAAGCAGTTTGTGGTCCGTGAACACGGTGAAGGGCCGACCTTCTAGGAAGTACCTGAAATGCCGGATTGCCAGGTAGAGCGCCAACAGTTCCCGGTCGAAAGCACTGTACTTAAGCTCGGGTGGTCGCAGGTGTTTGCTGAAAAACGCCAGGGGTTGCCAGCGACCTGCGATGAGTTGCTCCAGCACCCCACCGACTGCCGTGTTTGATGCGTCCACTGTGAGGGCGGTAGGGGCGTCCATTCTGGGATGTACTAGCATTGCTGCGTCCGCCAAAGCTTCCTTCGTTTGAACGAAAGCGGCGGCGGACTCCTCGTCCCAGGTAATGTCCTTGCTCGGACCCGACATCAGGGCGAACAGGGGGCGCATGATCCGGGCAGCTGAAGGGAGGAAGCGGCGGTAGAAATTGACCATACCTACGAATTCCTGAAGGCCTTTGATCGTGGTGGGTCGGGGAAAGAGGCGGACCGCATCTACCTTAGCGGGCAGAGGGGTTGCCCCGCCTTTAGTAATCCTGTGGCCCAGGAAGTCAATGGTATCGAGTCCGAACTGGCATTTGGCGGGGTTGATTGTAAGACCGTACTCACTCAGTTGGGCGCAGAGTTGACGGAGGTGGGACAGATGCTCCTGACGACTGCTGCTGGCTATGAGGATGTCATCCAAATAGATGAACGCGAAGTCCAGGTCCCGTCCCACCGCGTCCATTAACCGCTGGAACGTCTGTGCGGCATTCTTCAGGCCGAACGGCATGCGGAGGAACTCGAAAAGGCCGAAAGGGGTGATGAGAGCCGTTTTGGGGACGTTGTTAGGATGCATCGGGATTTGATGGTATCCCCGGACGAGATCTACCGTGGAGAAGATCCGTGCGCTGTGCAGGTTTGCTGCAAAGTCCTGAATGTGCTGCACAGGGTAGCGGTCCGGTGTGGTAGCCTCGTTCAGCCTGCGGTAGTCGCCGCACGGTCTCCAGCCCCCCGTCGCTTTGGGCACCATGTGCAGGGGGGAGGCCCATGGGCTGTCGGACCGCCGGATGATCCCCAATTCCTCCATGTTCTGGAACTCCTCCTTCGCCAGTCGGAGCTTGTCCGGGGGAAGCCGCCGAGCGCAGGCGTGGAGGGGTGGTCCCTGGGTCGGGATGTGGTGCTGTACGCCGTGCCTGGGCATGGCCGCTGTGAACTGCGGTGCCAGAACCGATGGGAACTCCGCCAGGACCCTGGTGAAGTCGTTGTTGGACAGCGTGATGGAGCCGAGGTGAGGGGCTGGCAACTGGGCTGCACCCAGGGAGAACGTCTAAAAGGTCTCGGCGTGTACCAGTCTCTTCCTGGGCAGGTCGACCAGTAGGCTGTGAGCCCGCAAAAAATCCGCACCCAGAAGTGGTTGGGCTACGGCGGCCAGTGTGAAGTCCCACGTGAACTGGCTGGAGCCGAACTGTAGCTGCACCTGACGGGTGCCATAGGTCCTTACTGTGCTGCCATTAACGGCCCTCGGGGGGGACCCGGTGCCCTGCTGCGGGTGTCGTAACTCGTCGGAGGTAAAACGCTGATCTCAGCCCCAGTATCGACCAAAAACCGGTGTCCCGACCTTCTATCCCACACATACAGGAGGCTATCCCGCTCGCCAGCCGCCGTAGCCATCAGCGGCGGCTGGCCCTGGCGTTTCCCAGGAACTTGCAGGGCGGGCGACAACGCGGGCTTCTGCGCCCCACCGCTGGTGGTAGAAGCACCAGTGTTCATTGGGCCGGGGGTTGGCGGGCTCTGCGGCCGGGCCTGGACTGGTTTGCTGCCGGGAGCTTGGCTGGGAGATCTGTGCAATGGACGCCCCGCTCACCTTTTTGGCGTTCCACAGCAAGTCCGCCCGGGCTGCCACCTTCCGGGGGTCACTGAAATCCGCGTCGGATAGCAGCAGGCGTATGTCCGCAGGCAGCTGCTCCAAGAATGCCTGCTCAAACATGAGGCATGTGTGTCCATCGGCCAGAGACAACATCTCATTCATTAAAGCCGATGGAGGTCTCTCGCCCAAGCCATCCAGGTGCAGTAAACGGGCAGCCCGCTCGCGCCGTGAGAGTCCGAAAGTCCTGAGGAGCAGGGCTTTGAATTCCGTGTACTTGCCATCTGCCGGGGGCGACTGTACGAACTCCGCGACCTGGGCTGCTGTGTCCTGGTCGAGGGAGCTCACCACGTAGTAGTAGCGGGTGTCTTCTGAGGTGATCTGGCGAACGTGGAATTGGGCTTCGGCTTGCTGGAACCATAGGTCCGGGCGCTGTGTCCAGAAACTCGGCAGTTTCAACGAAACCGCATGAACAGAGGCGGCGTCGGTCATTTCTGGTCCAAAAATCGTTTGGACCGTCGGGGTCACCAATTGTAGCGGTGTGCTACACGCAGCGCTAAAATTACGACACGGAGTCGGTAACTGCAGTCGAAGGAAAAAAACTTTATTCGAAAACTTCAGCCTCACTTTTAAGCCTCCCTCAACCGGCCCCCCATGGCGCAGAGGCTCCAAAGCTCTGTGCTCGCAAACCCCTGTAGGCTATCTAATTGTGAGTCGGTTCGGATGCGCCAGGAAATGGGTCGCCACATTTTGGTAAAAGGAACAATAGTGCGGACTATTATCTAAATGGTGAGAAGGTTCAAACAACAGAGGTGCAGACAGATTTAGGAGTCCTCATGTAAGACTCCCAAAAGGTTAATTTATAGGTTGAGTCTATGATAAAGAAGGCAAATGCAATTTTGGCATTTATTTCAATTTTACCATGTAACCATCTAACAATCACAGCACGGAAACACACCATCTCAGCCCTTCTAGTCTGTGCCAAATGCTTACTCTCTCATAGTCCCATTGACATTCACTCAGCCCATATCCCTCCATTCCTTTCCTGTCCATATACCTATCCAATTTTACTTTAAATGACAATACCAAACCTGCCTCTACCACTTCTACTGGAAGCTCATTCCACACAGCTACCAGTCTCTGAATAAGGAAGTTCCCCCTCGTATTACCACTAAAATTTTGCCCCCTAACTCTCAACTCATGTCCTCTTGTTTGAATTTCCTCTACTCTCAAAGGAAAAAGCCTATCCATGTCAACTCTATCTAGATCCTCTCATAATTTTAAATATCAAGTCGACCATCAACCTTCTACGCTCCAAAGATTAAAGACCTAACTTGTTCAACCTTTCTCTGTAACTTATGTGCTGAAACCCAGGTAACATTCTAGTAAATCTTCTCTGTACTCTCTCTATTTTGTTGACATCTTTCCTATAATTCGGTGACCAGAACTGTAAACAGTACTCCAAATGGGCCTTACCAATGCCTCGTACAATTTTAACATTACATCCCAACTCCTATACTCAATGCTCTGAGTTATAAAGGCCAGCATACCAAAAGCTTTCTTCACCACCCTATCCACATGAGATTCCACCTTCAGGGAACTATGCACCATTATTCCTAGATCACTCTGTTCTACTGCACTCTTCAATGCCCTACCATTTACCATGTATGTCCTATTTGGATTATTCCTACCAAAATGTAGCACCTAACATTTAACAGCATTAAACTCCATCTGCCATCTTTCAGCCCAGACTTCTAACTGGCCTGAATCTCTCTGCAAGCATTGAAAACCTATTTCATTATCCACAAAGTCACCTATCTTAGTATCATCTGCATACTTACTAATCCAATTTACCACCCCGTCATCCAAATTATTATTGTATATGACAAACAACATTGGACCCAGTACACCCTGGGGCACACCATTAGTCACTGGCCTCCAATCTGACGAACAGTTATCCACCACTACTCACTGGCATCTCCCATCTAGCCACTGTTGAACCTTCATAACTAACCTTCCATGTGGAACCTTGTCAAAGGCCTTACTGAAGTCCATATAAACAACTGCTTTACCCTCATCAACTTTCCTAGAAACCTCTTCAAAATATTCAATAAGATTTGTCAAACATGACCTTCCACACACAAATCCATGTTGACTTTTCCTAATCAAACCCTGTCTATCCAGATAATTATATATACCATCTCTATGAACAGTAAACACGAAGTACACTGCAGATGCTGTGGTCAAATCAACATGTACAAACAAGCTGGAGGAACTCAGCAGGCCGGGCAGCATCCGTGGAAATCAGGAGTCAACATTTTCGGCTGAGTCCTGACGAAGGGTCTGGGCCCTAAACATTGACTCCTCATTTCCACAGATGTACCTGACCTGCTGAGTTCTTCCAGCTTGTTTGTATGTGTTGACCATCTCTAAGAATACTTTTCATTAATTTACCCACCACTGACATCAAACTTACAGGTCGATAATAGCTAGGTTTATTCTTAGAACCCCTTTTAAACAATGGAACAGCACCAGCAATATGCCAATCCTCTGGCACCATCCCCGATTCTAATGACATTTGAAATATTTCTGTCAGAGCCCCTGCTATTTCTACACTAACTTCCTTCAAGGTCTTCGGAGATTTATCCACTTCTATATTCCTTAAAAGCACCAGTACTTCCTCTTCTTTAATCATCATAGTTTCCATAATTTCCCTACTTGTTTCCCTTACCTTACACAATTCAATATCCTTCTCCTTAGTGAATACCGAAGAAAAGAAATTGTTCAAAATCTCCCCCATCTTTTTCGGCTCCACACATAGCTATCCGCTCTGATTCTCTAAGGGACCAATTTTATCCCTCACTATCCTTTTGCTATTAATATAACTATTGCAACCCTTTGCATTTATTTTCACCTTATTTGCCAAAGCAACCTCGTATCTTCTTTTAGCTTTTCTAATTTCTTTCTTGATTCTTCTTACGTTCTTTATATTCCTCGAGCACCTCATTTACTCCATGCTGCCTATACTTATTGTAGATATCCTTCTTTTTCTGAACCAATTTTCCAATATCCGTTGAAAATCATTGCTCTCTCAACCTTTTAATCTTTCCTTTCAACCTAACAAGAATATGAAGATTCTGTACCCTCAAAATTTCACCTTTAAATGACCTCCATTTCTCTATTACATCCTTCCCATAAAACAAATTGTCCCAATCCACTCAATAGACAATAGACAATAGACAATAGGTGCAGAAGTAGACCATTCGGCCCCTCGAGTCTGCACCGCCATTCTGAGATCATGGCTGATCATGGCTGATCCTTCTATATCTTTTCACATCTCCTCAAAGTTAGCCTTTCTCCAATCAAAAATCTCAACTCTGGGTCCAGTCCTATCCTTCTCCATAATTATATTGAATCTAATGGTATTGTGATCACTGGACCTGAAGTGCTCCCCAACACATACCTTTGTCACATGGTCTATCTAATTCCCTAACAGAAGATCCAACACTGTCCCTTCTCTAGTTGGTACCTCTATGTATCGCTGCAAAAAACTATCCTGCACACATTTTACAAACTCCAAGCCATCCAGCCCTTTTTACAGTATGGGCTTCCCAGTCTATTTGTGGAAAATTAAAATCTCCCACAATCACAACCCTGTGCTTACTACAAATATCTGCTATCTCCTTACAAATTTGCTCCTCCAATTTTCGCTCTCCATTAGGTGGTCTATAATACGCCCCTATAAGTATTACTACATCTTTACCATTCCTCAATTCCACCCAAATGGGCTCCCTAGAATAGCCCTCCAATCTACCCTGCCAGAGCACTGCTGTAATATTTTCTCTGACAAGCAATGCAACACCTCCCCCTTTTGCCCCTCTGATTCTATCACACCTGAAGCAAATAAATCCAGGAATATTTAGTTGCCAATCACACCCCTCCTGCAACCATGTTACACTAATAGCCACAACATCATATTTCCAGATATCAATCCTTGCTCTAAGCTCATCCACCTTTCTTACAATGCTCCTAGCATTAAAATAAATGCAGTTAAGAAATTTTCTACCTCTTACTCTCTGTTTATCACTAACAGTGCAAATAACTTTACTATCTTATTTTTCTTCCTTCTCCCATACATCTGTTCCTACACTCTGGTTCCCCTCCCCCCTTGTATTTAGTTTAAGTCCACTGGAGCCTCCCTAGCAAACCTACCTGCAAGAATATTTGTCCCTCTCCAGTTCAGATGTAAACTGTCCCATCGGAACAGGTCCCACCTTCCCTGGAAAACTGCCCAATTACCTATAAAGCTGAAGCCCTATCTTACTATTTCTAAACCTGCCTGCACGTGGCTCTGGTAGAAATTCTGAGATTGCTCCCCTGGAGGACCTGTCCTTTAACTTGGCGCCTAACTCCCGAAACTCACCCTTCAGGACCTCCTCACTCTTCCTGCACACGTCATTGGTCCCTACATGGACCATGACATCTGGCTGCTCACCCTCCCTCTTGAGAATATTGAGAACTCGATCGGAGATGTCGCGGACCCTGGCACCAGGGAGGCAACAGACCATCTGGGATTCTCGATCTCTCCCGCCGAACCTCCTATCTGTCCCCCTAAGTATTGAATCCCCGATCACTACTGCTCTCCTCTTTTCCCTCCTTCCCTTCTGAGTGGTGGGTCCAGTCTCGGAGCTAGAGACGCAACCACTGCAACATGTCCCTGGTAGCTCGTCCCCATCAACAGTATCCAAAATGATATACTTATTATTGGTGGGAACGGTCACAGGGGTGCTCTGCTCATTCTGTCTAATCCCTTTCCCTCTCCTGACAGTCACCCAGCTACCTGCCTCCTGACTCTTAGGGGTGAATACCCCTCTGTAACTCCTGTTTGTTTCTGCCTTGACCTCCCAAATGATCCGAAGTTCATCTAGCTCCAGCTCCAGTTCCCTAACTCGATTTGTCAGGAGCTGCAGCTGGATGCACCTTTTGCTGGTGTAATCATCAGGGACAATTGTGCTCGCCCTAACTTCCCACATACTGCAAACGGAGCACTCAGCTGCCCTACCTGCTGCCTCCATTACCTACTCCTAACCTAATTAGATTAATTAAAAGAGCTTGCCCGGCCTTACCTCACCTGGAGTGAAGCTCGTCCTCAGCCTCTGCTCGCCGAAGCCTCTTGAGCCAAAGACTTCCTACTCTGCCTCCCTCTACTCCGTCGCCCGCTACTACAGTCGCCCGCTCCATTAATTTGCTCACTTTTTAACTCTTCTGCTGCCTCACGGGCTGACTTTTACGCGCTTGCACAGTCGTGGCCCCTTCAATTTCAAGGGGAGTAAAATATAAAAGCAAGGAGATAATGCTGAGGCTTTATAAGACACTAGTCAGGCTGCTCTTGGAGTATCAACAGTAGTTTTGGGCCCCATATCTCAGAAAGGATGTGTTGTCATTGGAAAGTGTCCAGAGGAGGTTCCTGAGGATGATTTTGGGAATGAAGGGGTTAACATATGAGGAATGTTTGGCAGTTTTGGACCTGTACTCACTGGAATTTAGAAGAATGCATTGGGATCTCATAAAATGTTGAAAGGACTAGATAGTGTGGATGTGGAGAGGATGTTTCTGATGGTGGGGGTATCCAGAACTGGAGGGCATAGCCTCAAAATTGAGGGGCAACCTTTAAGAACAGAGGTAAGCAGGAATTTATTTAGCTACAGATTTATTAGTAGTGAATCTGTGGAATACTCTGCCACAGACTGTGGTGAAGGCCAAGCCCGTGGGCATATTTAAGGCAGAAGTTGATAGTTTCCTGAGTGGACAGGGCATCAGAGGATATGGCGAGAAGGCAGGTGTTTGGGGTTGATTGGGATCCGGGATCAGCCATGATGGAATGGCAGGGCAGCTTCCATGGGCTGAATGGCCCAATTCTGCTGCTATGTCTTATGATAGGTGGTGTTGCAGTCTGCATAGAATATTGTCAAAAGATGCAGCAGGGTTTAGATCACTAGACACTAGTGTTACAAAATCCCGTAACTGGATCACTTACCAGCAAAGGTAGAGAGGTCTGTTGAAGTCTGATGGTACTATTTTTAAAAGTCTTTATTTATGAAGGGGCACAAAAATAAGATTAATACAAATATTCAGATGACATACGTCGTCACTACTCAATCTAAAAGCGCGGGTCAAATAATAACCATCAATAAGAAACAGCTCGATCGTTTGTCTAGGGAATAATATATTGTCCGATGGAAATATAAAAGTCACTCAATTCCTGCAGGCTTCAGCCTTCTGGGGGGGGGGGGGTACCGTTGGGTTTTCACTTGTTGGAGAGAGAGAGAGATTGGTAAGAAAAGAAACTTGCCCAGGTCTTTTATGAAGCAAATCCGTTGAATCAGGGGAGCGGGCTTCCCCGTTGTTAGCTAAAAGTGGTTTTCCGTGATTCCAGCCACGGATTCCAGGCATGGAATATCAAAAAAAAATTCTACATAAAGTTCTACCATCTTTCCCCAATTCAACTTCAATGGATTTCTCAGATTTGATTTTTACCTTAAATCCTTGTCAGAAGGGATTAGTGGCTTTTATTTATAATACGATTATGAAGATACAACCAGAAATATCAGGTCGAATTAAACAAGAATGGGGAAAAGAACTTCAATATAATATATCAACAGAAAAATGGGAAAAAATTTTACAAATGGTTAATTCTTCATCTATATGTGCTAAACATGCTTTAATACAATTTAAAATTGTACATAGAGCTCATATGTCTAAAGATAAGCTTGCTCGATTCTATTCTCATATTAACCCTCAATGTGACAGATGTCATTCAGATCTGGCTTCATTGACCCATATGTTTTGGTCATGTCCCACTTTACATAACTATTGGAAGGACATATTTGCTACCATTTCCTCAATTTGGAATATCGATTTACAACCTCATTTTATTACTGCAATTTTTGGTATACCAAATGAGGATGGTAACCGGTTTTCCCCTTCAATTAGACGAATGATTGCTTTTGTAACATTAATGGCCAGAAGGTCTATATTACAAAATTGGAAAGAAGTAAATCCTCCTACCACATTTCAGTGGTTCTCTCAAACTATTTCTTATCTGAGCTTGGAAAAAATTAGAAGCACTATTTCTGACTCATCAATTAAATTTTAAGAAACTTGGGGACTGTTCATTCGACATTTTCATATGAATTAATTTGACCTCTTCCAGACCTTTTCTCTGCCTATTCTTGTTCAGGTATGGAGTTCCGGAGTTTTTGACACTATCATATACATATAAACTGTTATTATTGCCCATGTTAGTTTAGTTTAGTGTTTTTTTTTCAATATATATTTTTTCTTGTATTTTTAAATTTTTTTTTCTTCTTTTGATGATTATTTTTATTTTTTCATATATAATTATTATAGACTTGATTGATTAATATACTATTTTTTTGTTGTTGATATTTAATAGGATATTGTTATCTTATTATTAATGTAATCTCAAGTCTATTGCACTTATAACCTATTCACTATTATGTTATGTTTTCTTATATATGAAATTCAATAAAAAGATTGAAAAAGAAAGGATTCCAGGCAAGGAATCCAACGCACTTGGCTTCCTTCAAGTGGCTTCCCGCTTCTACGGGATCATTAGCGTTTCTTCTGGTGCGTCTAAAGGGGTTATTCCCCCAGACCCTCTTTTATACTTCCTCACGGGGTCTCAGATGTCAATCAGGTTGGGATGTTGCAATCTCTCTCTCAACCAGCCCACTTTGCCCGAGGGCTTGCACGTAGCATAGTCCCCAATCCACAAACGTGGTCTCCAGGAGACAATGGTCAATGTCGTGTTATTTTGCATCACTGGGGAACGAGGCATTCGGCACGTCTCTCTCTCTCCTATTTCCTGGGTCTATTCGGCACGTCTCTCTCTCCCATTTCCTGGGTCTACTGACCCCCCCTCAACTAGTGCTCTTGTGATTCTCACAAAGGAGGGGGCTGCGGGCATAACACTGGACACTAGAGTACTACATCACGGTACAGGCCCTTAAGCCCTTTATGTTGTGCCAACCCATATATTCCATAAAAAAGAAGTACTAAGTAATAATACTGTCAGATCATTCCCCCTTGATAATGACAATGATAATGATGGATAAGGAGGAATCGATCTATAGATGGAGATTTAATTCAACTCTATTAAAACGTCAAGATTTTTGTGATTTTATGAAAAAACAAATTCAATTTTTTTTGGATACAGATCTACATTCAGTTGAGGATAAAATTGTATTATGGGAAGCGATGAAAGCATATTTAAGGGGTCAGATTATAAGTTTTTACATCTAAAATTAAGAAGGAATGTGCAGCAGAAATAGATCAATTGGAAAAAGATATCATAAAATGAGAAAAAGAATCTCAAAGATATATGACAGAAGAAAAACGAAGATAACTTGTTAATAAAAAACTACAATATAATACACTCCTGACATATCGTACAGAAAAAGTAACTATGAGAACTAAACAGAAATATTACGAATTAGGTGAAAGATCACATAAAATTCTTGCTTGGCAGTTGAAAACAGAACAGGTTTCTAAAACAATAAATGCAATTAGAACAAGTGTAAATAAGGTTACTTATAAGCCTTTAGAAATTAATGAAACTTTAAAAAAATTTTACACTGAACTACATCAATCAGAATCAAAAAATAAGATTGCTGAGATAGATAAATTTTTATCACAAATACCTCTTCCAAAATTAAATTTGGAAGAACAGAAAGGATTAGATATGCCTTTTACATTAAAAGAGGTTGAAGAAGCTTTAGGATCACTTTAGAGTAATAAATCTCCAGGAGAAGATAGTTTTCCTCCTGAGTTTTATAAAGAATTTAAAGATTTATTAATTCCTCCTTTTATGGAATTAATACACCAAGTGGAAAGAATGCATAAACTCCCACAATCTTTTTTAACAGTGATCATAACTGTATTGCCAAAAAAAGATAGAGATCCTTTAAAACCAACATCATATAGGCCTATTTCTTTGTTGAATACAGATTATAAAATACTAGCAAAAATTTTATCTAATAGAATATCTAAATATTTACCAAAATTAATACATATGGATCAAACAGGTTTTATTAAAAATAGACAATCAATGGATAATATAACCCGGTTACTTAGCATAATTCATTTGGCACAAAAAAGAGAGGAAATGTGTGGCAGTTGCTTTGGATGCAGAAAAAACATTTGATAAATTGGAATGGGATTTTTTATTTAAGGTATTGGAAAAATATGAGTTAGGAAAATCTTTTATACAATGGATTAAAATTTTAAATACTAATCCTCAAGCTAAAGTAGTTACAAATGGTCAGATTTCAACTCTATTTTGCTTAACGAGGTCAACTAGACAAGGCTGCCCATTATCACCTGCTTTATTTGTATTGGCAATAGAACTATTAGCTGAATTAATTAGAACAGATTCAGATATTGGGGGTTTTAGAGTTAATCAAGAAGAGTATAAGATTAATTTATTTGCTGATGATGTTTTGATTTATTTAACAAACCCATTGCAATCTTTGCAAAGATTATCTTTTAGATTGGAAGACTATGGGAAAGTATCAGGCTATAAGGTAAATTGGGATAAAAGTGAAATTTTACCCCTTACCAAAGGAAATTATAATCAATGTCGATTAGCAACTCAATTTTGATGGTCTATAAACAGGATAAAATATTTAGGTATTAGAGTTGATAATAATGTAAAAAATTTATATAAACAAAATTATTTGCCATTATTAAAAAAAAGAGGATCTTGATAAATGGATGGTGTTACCAATAACATTAATAGTTAATGCTGTAAAAATGAATATATTTCCTAGATTGCAATATTTATTTCAAACTTTAACAATACAATTACCTCAGTAGTTTTTTCAAGAACTGAATAAATATGTAAGGAAATTTCTTTGGAAAGGAAAGATGTCAAGAATATCATTGGAAAAATTGACATGTAAATTTGATTTAGGAGGGTTACAACTTCCAAATTTTAAGAATCATTATAAAGCAAATCAACTTAGATTTATTGCGTCTTTTTTTGATGAAGAAAAACCAGCATGGATTAGAATAGAATTAGATAAGATAGGAGAAAATATACCAGAAGGTTTTATATATAAATGGGAATCCAAATGGATACGGCAAAAAAAAGAATCTCCTATATTAAGACACTTGATTGATTTATGGAATAAGGTACATATGGATGATGAGATAAAGAAATCTTTATTAGCAAAAAGAACTTTAATTCAAAATAGGATTATTCCATTCACAATGGATAATAGACTTTTACATAATTGGTTCCAAAAGGGGATTAAATATATAGGTGATTGCTTTGAAGGAGGTATATTGATGTCATTTGATCAATTAAAAAATAAATATAAAATATCAAATAACACTCTTTTCTGTTATTTTCAATTAAAAGCCTATTTACGAGAAAAGTTGGGACAAACAATGTTGATGCCAAAACCTAGTGAAATAGAAATATTAATCCAGAAAGGAAAAATTTTAAAAATTACATCTTGTATGTATAATTTGATTCAAAAACAGACAATTAAATTAGGAATTCATAAATCAAGACAAAAATGGGAATCTGATTTGAATGTTAAAATTGATGGAAAAAACTGGTCAAGATTATGTTCTGATAGTATGAGAAATACAATAAATGTTCAACTTAGATTAATACAATATAATTTTTTACATCAATTATATATAACACCACAGAAAATAAATAGATTAAAGTCAAATATGTCTGACTAATGTTTTTGATGTAATCAAGAAATTGGTACTTTTTTACATTCTACTTGGTCTTGTTTTAAAAGTCAGCCATTTTGGATAAATTTAAGACTTTTATTGGAACAAATTATTGGAGTACAACTCCCACATAGTCCATTATTATTTTTATTAGGAGATATTGAAGGGACAATAACGAAACTTAAATTGAATTAAGTATCAGAAAAAATTTATAAAAATTGCATTGACCAATTTTCGCCAAAAAAGTTATCGCAGTTACTTGGAAATCTGATCTATATTTAACTATGGAACATTGGAAAAATGAAATACATAGTTGTATTCCACTTGAAAAACTTATGTAAAATCTAAGAAATGAATATGATATATTTTTGAAAATTTGGTTCCCATACTTACAAAAAATAGGATTAAATACATAGGTCCTTTGAAGATAAAATTATAGTAATTGAGGAAAGTAAAAATAAATATCAAAATTATTTTGAACTCCATGGAGCATGTGGGGATCCTCCGATAGCCAGGCAATCCTTCTCTTCTTTCCTTTTTTTTCTTTCTTTAGATAAGGGTTAAGGGGAGGGGGGAGGGTCAATATTATTTTTCTTACTATTTTATTACCACATTTATTCTTTGTAATTTCTAAAATTTAATAAATAAATAAATAAATAATATTAAAATTTTAAAAAGTACTAAACCCACACTACCCCGCAACCCTCTATTTTTCTTTTATCCACGTGCCTGTCCAAGAGGCTCTTAAATACCCCTAATGTTTTAGCCTCCACCACCATCCCTGGCAAGTCATTCCAGGCACCCACAACCCTCTGTGTAAAAAAACTTACCACTGATGTCTCCCTTAAACTTCCCTCCCTTAACTTTGTACATATGCCCTCTGTTGTTTGCTATTCATGCCCTTGGAAACAGGATCTGGCTATCCACCCTATCTATGCCTCTCATAATCTTGTAGACCTCTATCAAGTCCCCTCTCATCCTTCTGTGCTCCAAAGAGAAAAGTCCTAGTTCTGTTAACCTTGCCTCATAAGACTTATTTTCCAATCTAGGCAACATCATGGTAAATCTCCTCTGCACCCTCTCCATAGCTTCCCTATCCTTCCTCTAATGAGGTGACCAGTACTGAACACAATACTCTAAGTGTGGTCTTACCAGAGATTTGTAGAGTTGCAACATGACTTCTCTACTCTTGAACTGAATTCCCCCATTAAAGAAGCCTAGCATCCCATATGTCTCCTTAACTATCCTATCAACCTGTGCAGAGACCTTAAAGGATGTATGGATTTGAACCCCAAGGTCCCTCTGTTCATCCACACTCTTAAGTAACCGACCATTAACTCCTGTACTCAACCTTCTAGTTTTTCCTTCCAAAATGCATCACCTCACACTTGTCCGGATTGAACTCCATCTGCCACTTTTCTGCCCAACTGTGCATCCTGTCTATGTCCTCTTGTAACCTTCGACAACATATAGTTCCATCCACAACTCCTCCAATCTTCCTGTCATCTGCAAACTTACTCACCCATCCTTCCGCCTCTTCATTCAGGTCATGTTTAAAAATCACAAAGCACAGGGGTCCCAGGACAGATCCTTCCGGCACTCTACCAGTCACCGACCTCCAGGCAGAATACTTTCCTTCCACTTCTACCCTCTGCTTTCTTCCTGTAAGCCAATTTTTATCCAAACAGCCAAGGTTCCATTGATCCCATGCCTCATGACTTTCTGGATGAGTCTCTCATGAGGGACCTTGTCAAATGTTTTGCTAAAGTCCATGTAGACCACATCCACTGTCCTACCCTCATCAATTTCTTTTGTTACCTCTTCAAGAAACTCAATAAGGCTTGTGAGGCACAACCTTCCCTTGACTATCCATGAGTAGACTGTACATCTCCAAATGCTCATAGATCCTATCCTTAAGAATCCTTTCCAATAGTTTTCAGACCACCGACGTAAGACTCACCAGTCTATAGTTCCCAGGATTCTCCCTATTACCTTTTTTAAACAAGGGAACTACATTTGCCATTCTCCAGTCCTCCGGCACCTCCCCTGTAGCCAAAAAGAATTCAAAGATCATAGCTACTGCTCCAGCAATCTCTTCTCTCACTTGTCACAGCAACCTGGGGTATATCATATCCAGCCCTGGGGACTTATTAATCTTGATGTTTTTAAGAAGATCCAGCACTTCTTCTTCCTTAATCTCCACATTGTCTAGCACACCCTCTATTTCGACCTCACCCTGATCACTTGTGAATACTGATGCAAAATATTCATTTAGGACCTCCCCAACCTCCTCCGCCTCCAGGCACATGTTGCCTTCTTTATCCTTTAGTGGCCCCACCTTCATTCTTGTCACCCTTCTGTTCTTCACATACGCATAGAACGCCTTGGGGTTCTCCTTAATCCTACATGCCAAGGCCTTCTGATGACCCCTTCAAATTCTCCTAAGTCCTTTCTTAAGCTCCTTCATGGCAACCCTATATTTCTCATGAGCTCCTTCTGCTTCCGGCTTCTTATATCTAACATATGCTTCCTTCTTCCTCTTGACAAGTTGCTTCACGTGTTTCGTCAGCCATGGTTCCCTTTTCCTAACATTTTTTCCTTATCTCAGTGGGACAAACCTATACTGAACCCAGCACAAATGGTCCCTAAACCTCTACATTTCTTCTGTGCTTTCACCCTTGAAAATCTGTTTACAGTTTACTCTTGCTAGTTCCTGCCTCTTCCCTTCATAGTTAGTCCTTCCTCAGTTAAGCACTTTCCCATTTTGTCTGTTTTTATCCTTTTCCATAGCTGTGCTGAAGCTAAGGGTCAGTTTCACCAAAATGCTCCCCCACCAAGAGGTCTGCCACCGGACCAGGTTCATTATCTATATCTAGATCCAGTATGGCCTCTCGTCTTGTTGGCTGGTCCATCAGTTGCAGTTATGGGCAGAGAAGTGGCAGATGGAGTTTAATTTGGGCAAGAGTGAGGTGTTGCACGTTGAGAGGTTAAATATAAGGGTAAAGTACATAATTAATGGCAGTGTTATTGATAGCATTGATGAACTTAGGGATTTTGAGTTTCAAGTATGTGCTGGACAGGTTGATAGGGTGGTAAAGAAGGTACATGACATCCTTGCCTTTATTAGTGCAGGCACTGAATTCAACAGTTTGGAAGGATGTGGAGGCTTTTGAAACAGAGAAGAATCCATGTTTCCTGGACTAGATGGCCTGTTCTATAAGGAGATGTTAGACAAGCCTGATGACGTGATGTAATAGGTCACCTAAATAACCAAATAACAAGCCATGGGTAACAAAGGACATTAAGGACATCGTGAATGTTATAAAGAGGGCGTTTGGAGATGGAAATAGGGAGGAGCTGAGGACAATACAGAGGGCCCTGAAAGCCAAGATCAGGGAGGCTAAAGACAGGTACAGGAGGAAGCTTGAGTGGAAACTCCAGCAGAATAACATGAAAGAGGTCTGGAGTGAGATGAGGACCATCACTAGGTTCCGGCAAACTAGCAACAGAGGAGCTGAAGGCAGTGTGGACAGGGCCAATGAACTTAACCTGTTCTTCAACAGATTTGACACTGTGGCCCCTGCCCATCCCCCACATGATTCATCTGTTGTTGGCCCCCCAAACAACACATACTCCACTCTCCCCTCCTACCCCTCCTCACAGACACCACTCTGCTCTCATGACTACATCCCTCCCACACCTGAAACCACCATGGTGGGCTTCACAGTTGAACAGGTGAGAAAACAGCTGAAACGTCTCCACCCAAGCAAGGCTGCAGGCCCGGATGGTGTCAGCCCCAGGGTGCTCAATGCCTGTGCCCCCCAGCTACGTGGAGTACTTCACCATGTCTTCAACCTGAGCCTGAGTCTCCAGAGGGTTCCTGAGCTGTGGAAGATGTCCTGCCCCGTCCCTGTACCGAAGACGCCGCGCCCCAGTGGCTCCAATGCCTACAGACCGGTGGCATTCACCTCCCACATCATGAAGACCCTGGAGAGACTTGTTCTAGAGCAGCTCTGGCCTATGGTTAGGCCACACTTAGACCTCCTCCAGTTCGCCTACCAGCCCTGACTAGGAGTTGAGGATGCCATCGTCTACCTGCTGAACCGTGTCTACGCCCACCTGACAAGCCGGCGAGCACTGTGAGGGTCATTTTTTTTGACTTCTCCAGTGCGTTCAACACCATTCGCCCTGCTCTGCTGGGTGAGAAGCTGACAGTGATGCAGGTGGATGCTTCCCTGGTGTCATGGATTATTGATTACCTGACTGGCAGACCACAGTACATGCGCTTGCAACACTGTGTGTCAGACAGAGTGGTCAGCAGCACTGGGGCTCCACAGGGGACTGTCCTGTCTTCCTTTCTCTTCACCAGCTACACCTCGGACTTCAACTACTGCAGAGGGTCTTGCCATCTTCAGAAGTTTTCTGATGACTCTGCCATAGTTTGATGCATCAGCAAGGGAGATGAGGCTGAATACAGGGCTACAGTGGGAAACTGTCACTTGGTGCGAGCAGAATCATCTGCAGGTTAATGTGAGAAAGACTAAGGAGCTGGTGGTGGACCTGAGGAGGGCCAAGGCACCGGTGACCCCTGTTTCCATCCAAGGGGTCAGTGTGGGCATGGTGGAGGATTGCAAATACCTGGGGATACGAATTGACAATAAACTGGACTGGTCAAAGAACACTGAGGCTGTCTACAAGAAGGGTCAGAGCTGTCTCTATTTCCTGAGGAGACTGAGGTCCTTTAACATCTGCCGGACGATGCTGTTCTACGAGGCTGTGGTGGCCAGTGCTATCATGTTTGCTGTTGTGTGCTGGGGCAGCAGGCTGAGGGTAGCAGACACCAACAGAATCAACAAACTCATTCGTAAGGCCAGTGATGTTGTGGGGGTGGAACTGGACTCTCTGACGGAGGTGTCTGAAAAGAAGATGCTTGCCAAGTTGCATGCCATCTTGGACAATGATTCCCATCCATTCCCTAATGTACTGGTTAGGCACAGGAATACATTCAACCAGAGACTCATTCCACCGAGATGTAACACTGAGCGTCATAGGAAGTCAATCCTGCCAGTGGCCATCAAACTTTACAACTCCTCCCTTGGAATGTCAGACACCCTGAGCCAATAGGCTGATCCTGGACTTATTTCCACTTGGCATGATTAACCTATTATTATTTAATTATTTATGGTTTTATATTGCTATATTTCTACTCTATTCTTGGTTGGCACAGCTGTAACGAAACCCAATTTCCGTCAGGATCAATTAAGTATGTCTGTCTGTCTGTCTGTCTAAATGTCTTCTCATGTTAGTCAACTGCCTTGGTATGTGTGTGTTATTCATACATTGCCAATGAAGCCAATCCAATCTAAATAGAAGATGGGTCAAATTGTGTGCCATTGTGTGAGTGGATCAGTGTAGGAGTGGAAACTTGAGGCTTTAGCAAGGAGGCACAGGTAAGTAGCACATAAGGCTGTTGTAGTGGTGGAATAATAAGTTACTAAATTACAGCTAATTAAATAAAGTAAGGATGATGCAGGATCAGGTGATGTGCTGTAACTGCATGACGTGGGAGCTGGTGAACCCCATCGTAATTCCTGGTGACCACATCTGCAGCAAGTGTCGGCTGCTCGAGGAACTCAGGCTCAAAGGTGATGACCTGGAATCTGAGCTTCAAACACTGTGACTGTGATGAGTCAGCTTGCAGAGAGGAGGTGCAGCGGCTAACGGACTGGTGCAGAGCCAACAACCTGTCTCTGAATGTGAACAAAACAAAAGGGATGGTTGTTGACTTCAGGAGGGCAAGGAGTGACCACTCCCCACTGAACATTGATGGCTCTTTGGAAGAGATCGTTAAGAGCACCAAATTTCTTGGTGTTCACCTGGCGGAGAATCTCACCTGGTCACTCAACACCAGCTCCATAGCAAAGAAAGCCCGACAGTGTCTCACCTTTCTGCAAAGGCTGAGGAAAGTCCATCTCCCACCCCCCATCCTCATCACATTCTACAGGGGTTGTATTGAGAGCATCCTGAGCAGCTGCATCACTGCCTGGTTGGGAAATTGCACTGTCTCAGATCGCAAGACACTGGGGAATAGACAGAGTTCTCCGTTGTGAGGATAGAGCTACCCTAACGCTGTGTTACCTGCCTGGTGCCTGGGTTCGGGACATCTTATCTGACTAGCAGAGGAATTTTCAGAGGGAGAGGAAAGATCCAATTGTCATGATCCATGTGGACACACACGGCATAGGTAGAATGAGGAAGGAGGTTCTGCTGAGGGAATTTGAGCAGCTAGGGACTATGGACAGGAAAGGAATGGAGGGTTATGGGCTGAGTGCAGGTTGGTAGGACTAGGTGAGAGTAAGCGTTCGGCATGGACTAGAAGGGCTGAGATGGCCTGTTTCAGTGCTGTAATTGTTATAGGGTTATAAGTTTAATGAGTGTAAAGGCACTTTATCTGAATGCCTGTAGTATTCAAAATAAAGTCAGTGACCTTGTGGCACAAATCAGTGCAAAGGTGATTAGTGGTGATTACAGAAACGTGGTTGCAGGGTGGAGAGGATTGGGAATTACATTTCAAAAGATATTAGGTAATACAGAAGGATAGGCAGGAAGGTGAGGGAGGTGGGATAGCAGTCTCAATTAAGGATGAGATCAGGGCAACAGTGAGAGACAGTTTAAGGTCTAAGGAGCAGAATATTGAGTCCACCTGGGTGGAGATTAGGAATAGTAAAGAGAAAAAAATCACTGGTCGAAGTTGTCTATCGGCCAACAAATAATATCATTAAGTGGCACAGGCAATAAACTAAGAAATATCTAAGGCACTTAAGAATGGAACAGCAGTTATCGTGGGGGACATTAACTTGCTTATAGATTGGGTGAAGCAAGTTGGTCGAGGCAGTCTTGAGGTGGACTTCATTTGTGATGGCTTTCTAGAACAACATGTTGCTGAACCTACAAGAGAATGTGTTATCTTAGATCCGGTCCTGTGCAATAAGACAGGTAAAATTACTAACCTTGTAGTCAGGGATCCTCTTGGAAAGTGTGATCATTCTGAGTTTCTCATTCAAATGAAAGATGCAATAGTTTGATCGAAAGCCAGTGTGTTATGCCTAAACAAGGGAGACTACAATGGGATGAGGGAGGATTTGGCTAGTGTAGACTGGGAATATAGGCTATAAGGTGGGATGGTTGAGGAACAGTGGAAGACTTTCAAAGAGATTTTTCACAGTGCTCAACAAGTATATTCCAGTTAAAAGCAAGGACAGTAAGGGTGGGGAGAGCCAGCCTTGGATAACTAAGGAAATTAAAAAAGGCATCAAACTAAAAGCTTGTGTGTACAAAGTTGGCAAGAGTAGTGGGAAACTGGAAGATAGGGAAAATTTTAAAAAGCAACAAAGTACCACTAAACAAGTAATAAATAAAGGGATGATAGATGATGAAAATAAACTAGCATAAAATATAAAAATGGATAATAAAAGTTTTTATAATTACATAATGTGGAAAAGAATGACTAAAGTGAACGTAGATCCCTTGGAGTATGAGAAGGGGGAATTAACATTGGGTAATGAGGAAATGGCCGAGGCTTTGAATGACTATTTTGTGTGGTCTTCACAGTGGAGGACACATCTAGTATGCCAAAGAGAAATGTTATGGATGTGATGGGAGGTGAAGACCTTGATACGATAGCTATCTCTAAAGAGGTAGTGCTGAGCAAACTTATGGGCTCAAAGGTAGATACATCCCCTGGTCCTGATGGAATGCATCCCAGGGTACTGACAGAAATGGCAGAAGTTATAGTAGAGGCTTTGGTGATAATTTACCAAAATTCTCTGGACTCTGGACAGGTCCCAGAGGACTGGAAAATGATGAATGTCACACCACTGTTTAGAAAAGGATGTAGGCAAAAAGTTTAACATCTGTAATTTGGAATATGCTTGAAGCTATCATTAAAGAAGAATTAGCAAGGCATCTGGAAAAAAATGGATCCATCAGGCAGATGCATCTTGGATTCAGCAAAGGCAGGTTCTGTTTGGCAAACCTAATGGAGTTCTTTACAGATATAATGAGCACAGTGGATAGAGAGGAACAGATGGACGTAATTTACTTGGATTTCAAGAAGGCATTCGATGATGTGCCAGATAAAAGACTTATCCATAAGATAAAGATACATAGAGTTGGGGGTGATGCATTAGCATGGAAGGAGGATTAGTTAACTAATAGAAGGCAGAGAATTAGGATACATGTGTGTTAAGTTGGTTGGAATCAGTGGTGAGCGGTGTGCCGCAGGGGTCGGTGCTGGGCCTGCAACTGTTCACAATATCCATTAATGATCTGGAAGTTTGCTGCTGATACTAAACTGAGAGGAAAAAGAAAATTGTGCAGAAGATTTGCAGAGAGATATAGATAGGTTAAGTGAGTGGGCAAGGGTTTGGCAGATGGAATACAATGTTGGTAAATGCAAGGTCATCCACTTTTGAAGGAAAAGTGGAATATCAGATTATTTAAATTGTAAAAGATTACAGCATGTTGCTCTGCAGTGGGACTTGGGAGTACTTGTGCATGAATCACAAAAGGTTGGTTTGCAGGTGCAGCAGGCTATCAAGAAGGCAAATGGGATGTTGACCTTCATTGCTAGAGGGATTGGATTTTAGAGCAGGTAGGTTATGCTGCAACTGTACAGGGGACTGGTGAGGCCGCATCTGGAGTATTGCATGCAATGCTGATCTCCTTACTTGAGGAAGGATATATTGGCTTTGGAGACGGTGCAGAGGAGGTTCACCAGGTTAATTCCAGAGGTGAGGGGGTTAGCCTATGAGGAGAAATGAGTCACCTGGAACTGTACTCACTGGAAGTCAGAAGAATGAGAGGAAATCTTATAGAAACATGTAAATTTATGAAAGGGATAGAGGCAGGAAAGTTGCTTCCACTGATAGGTGAGACTAGAACTAGGGGACATAGCCTCAAGATTCTGGGGAGCAGATTTAGGACGGCGATGATGAGAAACTGCTTTTCCCAGAGGATGATGAATCTGTGGAATTCTCCGCCCAATGAAACAGTAGAGGCTACCTCAGTAAATATATTTAAGATGAGGTTAAATAGATTTTTGTATAGTAGGGGAATTAAGGGTTGTGGGGAGGTAGGTGGAGGTGAGTCCATGGCTAAATCAGCCATGATCTTATTGAATGGCAGAGCAGGCTCGATGGGCCAGATGGCCTACTCCTGTTCCTATTTCTTATGTTCTTAAGATGTAGATGGGTTAGTAAGTTCATAGATGTTAGTAATATTGTTGGGGTGTTGTGGATGTGTTGTAGAACATTACCAAAGGAATCGATAAGAGAGAGATATGTTGTTGTTTGGGAAACTAAATGTAAAGGGACAGTACACTGTTATTGCAAGGTCCATTCATAATGTTGAAGTACAGAGGGATCTCAGAGTCCAAGTCCACAACTCCCAGAAAGTGGCTGCGTGAGCCAGAAGGTGGTAAAGAAGGCATATGCATTCTGGTCTTTATTAGTTGAGGCTTTGCTTTCAAAAGTTGAGAGTTAAGTTGCAGCTTTTCACAACTCTGTTAGGCCACATCTGGAGTATTGCATTCAATTCTGGACGTTCCGTTGTAGGAAGATTGTGGATGCATTGGAGAGGGTGCAGAAGTGGTTTGCCAAGACGTTGCCTGGATTTGAATGCATACATAATAAAGGGTGTTTGAACAAACGTGGGTTGTTTTCACTTGAGCAGCAGAGATTGAGGGGAGACATGAAAGAAGTCAATAAGTTTATGAAAGGCAGATATAATGAAGAGAGCTGGTAATATTTTCCCAGGGTCAAAATGTCTAATACTAGAGGACATGCATTTGAAGTTAGAGTGGAAACATTCAAAGATATGTGAGGGACATTTCCTTTACAGGGTGAGGTGTGTGTCTGGACCCAGCTGCCAGCGGTGGTAGTGAAGTGAAATATGAGAGAGGAATTTAAGAGGTTCTTAAAGAGCGTGCAAAAAGAGAGCAAGATAAGGCTCATAAGGCAGAATGTGCAGAGAGAAAGATACTCTGTAGGCAGAAAAGATTGGTTTAATTTGGCAGTTAATTACCAGTTTCATTAGTTCAGCACAAAATCATGAAGAATCTGTTCCCTGAATTTTTTACTTTATAGAACTTGAACTTGATGGAGACCATTATCCTTGCGGGCATATTTGGTAGAGCCGTTGGGGAGTGTTTACATTAGTTTGACAGGGGGTGGGAACCAGAGTGGTAGGTAAGAGGATGGCACAATTGGTGTACAGGAAGGTGCAATGGGTGGAGATTGAGAGGAATGGTAAGCAGTTGACTGGGCAAAATTGCAGTCAGTCCGATGGTTTGAAGCGTGTCTATTTTAATGCAAGAAGTATCAGAAATAAGGGTGATGGATTTAGAGCAGGGTCAGTACATGGAACTATAAGGTTGTGGCCATTACAGAGGCTTGTCTTTCACAAGTGCAAGAATGGCTGCTAGATGTTTCAAAAGGGACAGGGAAGGAAGTAAAAGAGGTTGGGTTGTCAAACTATCATAGCTGCAGAAAGGGAGGATGTCTATTGAATCAGGGTCAGAAACAGGTCAGGAGCAATCACTGTGTTGGGAGTATTCTATAGACCTCTCCCCCCACCACCACCTACAGCAACAAAAACACCAAGGAACTAATCAGGAGGAAGATTTTGGAAAGGTGCAAAAATAACAAAGTTGTTGTCATGGATGACTTCAACTTCCCTAACATTGATTAACATCCATTGTGAAAGGGGTTCAGATGGGGCAGAGTATGTTAGATATGTCCAGGATTACTGACACATTATATAGACAGGCTGACTAGAGGAGAGGCTATACTGGATCTGGGGTGAGGCAATCAAACTGGATCTGGGGTCAGGCTGAGCATTTCAAACAGAGGGAACATTTTCCCTGACATTTACTGTAGCCGTGGAGAAAGATAGGAGCAGACGGTGTAGTAAAGTATTTAATTGGGGGAGTTCCTGCTATTAGGCACAAACTTGGGAACATAAATTGAATATACTTGGAGGAATGCACAACAGAAATGGTATGTTTAGGGAGCAATTCTGTGTCTTTATTGATGCTTTGCTGCATGCTTGAGTGCTCGGTGTGGTGGGGTGCCGATCTTTTTTTGCTGGTGGGGGAGGGGGATCATTGCTTTGCTGCTGCGTACGTGTGGATGTGGGGAGCTGGGGGGCTTTGGGCTTCTAACATTTAACATTCATTCTTTCGGGCATTCCTTTGTTTTTGTGGATGGTTGTGAAGAAAAAGAATTTCAGGATGTATATTGTATACATTTCTCTGACATTAAATGTACCTTTGAAACCTTTGAAGAATGGACTTAGGAGAGCTAGAAGGGGGCATGAGAAGGCCTGGGTAGTAGGATTAAAGAAATCCTAAAGGTGTCCCACACTTATGTGAAAGTGGGTGACTAGAGTGAGGGTAAGACTGATCAGGGATAGTCAAAGAAATGTGCCTGGAATTACAGGTGGTAGTGGATACTGTGCTTCAGTATTCAGCAGTGAGAGGGACCTTGATGTTTGTGAGGATAGAGTGAAACAGGCTGGCATGCTAGAACATGCCAATATTAGGAAAGCCAATGTGCTGGAACATATGAAAAACACTAGGATAGACATGTCACTGGTGCCGGACAGGTTATTCACAGATTACTAAGGGAAGTGCGAGAAGAGGTTGCTGCACCTTTGGCGATGATCACTGGCCACAGGAGTAGTACCAGCTAATTGGAGGGTGACAAATGTTATTCCTTTATACAAGAAAGGGTACAAGGATAACTCTGGGAACTATATACCAATGGGTCTTACTTCAGTGGTGGGCAAATAGGAGAAGATTCTTGGAGAGAAGATTTATGAGCATTTGGAGAAGCATAGTCTAGTAATGATATTCAGCATGGCTTTGTGAGGGGCAAGTCATGCCTCACGAGCCTGATTCAATTCTTTGAGGATGTGACAAAGCACATTGATGAAGATAAAGCAGTGGGCCTGGTGTATATGGATTTTAGTAAAGTATTTGATAAAAGTTCCCATGTTAGGCTCATTCAAAAAGTCAGGAGACAGGAATCCAGGGAACCATGGCTGTGTTGACACAGACTCGGTTTTCCCTCAGAAGGCATTGGGTGGTTTTAGGCGAAGGTCTGGAGGTCTGTAACCAGTGATGTTCTGCAGGAACCTGTTCTGGAACCCCTGCTTTTTATGATCATTATAAATGATTTGGATGAGGAACTAGAGGGGTGTGTAGGTAAGTTTGCAGATAACACTAAGGTTGGTCCAGTTGTGGATAGTGTGAAGGGTTCTCATAGGTTGCAATGGGGCATTGACAGGATGCAGAGCTGGGCTGAGAAGCAGCAGATGAAGGTTAACCCAGAAAAGTGTGAGGTAATTCATTTTGGAAGGTCGAATTTGAAGGCACGATACAGGGTTAATGGTAGGGTTCTTAGCAATGCTGAGGAACATAGGGACCTTGGGGTCCCTGTTCATCAAACCCTTAAATTTATGTTGCAAGTTGATAGGGTTGTTAAGAAAGAGTATGGTGTGTTGGCTTTCATTAGTCAGGGAATTGAGTTTGAGAGCCGTGCGCACATGTTGCAGCTCATGATCACACTTGGAATATAGTGTTCAGTTCTAGTTGCCTCATTATAGGAAGGATTTGGAAGCTTTAGAGAGGGTACAGGGGAGATTTACTGGCATGTTGCCTGGATTAGAGAGCATACAGTATCTAATCAGGATAGGTTGAGCAAGTGAGGGACTTTCTCTTTGTAAAGGAAGATGAGGGGGGAGAGGGGAGAAGATGAGAGGAAGATGAATGCCATTCGGGCTGAAGATTGCAGCCAGACCTTTTAGTGCCTCATGGACAGTGATCTCAGGAATTTGCCGTTCCTGTTTGTTTACCTAGATGACATTTTGGTAGCCAACTCTTCTGGGAACAAATACCTCTTACACCTAAGAACCTTTTTCAAATACCTTAATCAGTACGGTCTTATCGTCAACCCGGTGAAGTGCCAGTCTGGACTGTCCGTGGTCGATTTCCTCGGACACTGCATAAATGCAGTGGGGGCTGTTCCCCTCCCGGCTAAAGTTGAGGCCAATAAGTGCTTCCCTTGCCAGTCACTGTTCAGGCCCTGCAGGGGTTTTTGAGCATGGTGAACTTTTATCACCATCTTGTCATTCCCCAAAGCAGCTCAGCTCATGTG
The DNA here is from genome assembly GCF_030144855.1 of Hypanus sabinus. NCBI lineage: Eukaryota > Metazoa > Chordata > Chondrichthyes > Myliobatiformes > Dasyatidae > Hypanus > Hypanus sabinus. The sequence continues at coordinate 2,737,291 of NC_082732.1, read as the reverse complement.
CTCCCTCTACAAGGACAAAGCGGCCAAGCACGTCGTGGACTGGACAGAGGACAGATCCAAGGGGTTCTTGGTCACTGAGCAGGCATTGTCTAATGCAATGCTGCTGGTGCCCCCCTCCCAGACACGCCGATCACTCTCACCACGGATGTGTCAGATTGCGTGAACAGCCGGTCATCGGCGTCTGGCAGCCTCTCTCCTTTTTTAGCCGTCAGCTTCTCAGCACGTTTGACTGTGAGCTCCTCGGCCTGTACTTGGCTGTGTGGTGTTTTTACTTTCCCCGAGAGGGCCATCCACACGGCTTTTGTGGAACATTCGCCACGGCTAAGGTCTCTGAACCCTGGTCTGCTCGACAGCAGCACCATCTTCCTTTTATTTCAGAGTTCACCATGGACATCCAGCACGTGGCGGGGAAGCGTGACCTCGTGGCTGACTGCCTTTCCTGGTCCCTCACTGGTGCTGTGGCTGTGCTCAGATGGCAGCCGGCCAGGTTTCAGACCCGAGCGTACGGGAGCTGTGTTCAGCAGCTACAGAGCTAAAATCGGTGGATGTTGCTTTTGGTGACAGCAGCGTTTCACTACTGTGTGACGTGTCGACAGGGTGAACCAGGCCAGTTGTGCCAGTAAGCTGGCTACGGTGCGTTTTCGATGTGGTCCGCAGGCTCTCTCACCCAGGTCAGAGGGCAGCACGGAAACCGGTGACAGAAAAGTTTGTGTGGCACAGGCTTAAGAAGAATGTCGGGCTAGGCTGGTGCTAGTTTGGCTTGCTCCTACTATGGCTCCTTTAACTCCCTTTGTGGTCCTTGTGCGGCATCTTAACCACATGAATGTGGATTTGGTTGCCCCCCCCCGTCCTGCAGGTTTACTCACCGCCTCATCATCGCTGTCATCCATTTCAGTTGCGAAGATGGCTTGAGCATTTGTTGGTTCGGCGTCCCGTTCAATATCTCTTCAGACTGAGGAATGCAGTTTACATCTGAGCTTTGGTGAGCGGTTGCCCGTGATCTGAGGGTTAAACTGCACCAGACCACAGCTTAACACCCTCAGGCCAACGGTCTGTGTGAAAGCCGCTCTGTGATGGTTGTTGGCTGGACAGGCTGCTGTGGGTCAAGTTGGGCCTGACGATGGCCCTTAAGGTGGATCTTCGGTCATTTTCTGCCTCATTTTCAGGCACCCCTGCGGGTGCCAGCACCAAAACTTTCGCCCCAGTTCCCCCAACACAGCATGTCCTGCCGTGGTCACACCTGCTGCCAGGGTTTTGTCCATCATGATGGACATCGGGGTCCCCTGCCACTGCCTTATGACGGTCCGTTCTGCATGTTGGAAGTGAGGGATGTTTTTTTACACTGTGCTTTTGGAGGTATCCCGGATGGTGTTTCTGTGGATCATCTCAAGCCTGCCCATTTGGACCTGGACTCTCCAGTAGAAGTGGCACAGCCCCCATGGAGGGACTGGCCTCCCACCTCCAGAGCTTCTGACATTGACTGTTCTTCCTACCCAGCACCTGCCCGTGAAGGCAGGAGGAGGTTTGGCTGAGTTTTGCGGGCCCCTGCTCATTTGACTTTGTCTACTAGGGTGAATTCTGAGGGGGGCATGTGTAGGACTCCTTCATTAGGCAGAATTCACCCAGACTGTTAAGGTTAAGTTAGTTTGCCGTGTATGTTATGTGTTACGTTGTACGTTATAATGTTTTGGGGGCTGGGGGGGGTGTGTATGTGTGTAATTACATTTGTGTTGAATTTTGTCGACAGTATGTCTCCTTAAGGATGGACGCTACCTTCTTGAGGCATTGCCTTTTGAAGGTGTCCTTAATGGTGAGGAGGGTTGTACCTATGATGGACCTGGCTGAATTTACAACTTCTTGCAATCCTTGGCATTGGAGCCTTGATACCACATCATGCTCCGATCAGTCAGAATGCCTCGTACCGTACTCAGCAGAAACATTCTTTTGGTGTCACAACCAACCTCCTGAAACTCCTAATGACAGAGAGCCATTGTTGTGCCTTCTTTATGATTGCATCCATGTAGAGGGACTAGGATAAATCCTCTGAGATGTTGACGTCAGTCAGCCAGCTAGCCTATCTCACTGCTATATGCCTCCTCATCCTGAGCTCAGATTCTGACTGTGCAGTCTTCAACCTATATAACTAATATAAACTGGGGGGCACAATTACAAAAGGAGTACAAGAATATATACTGTAGATCGAGCTATATGTGCATAGTTCATTCTATGTGGCAGGATGTTGAGGAAATGATTTTAAATTGTATGAGTTCCTGTGCCAGAGGCAGAGTTACATGAGCAAAGATGTCACAGTAACCCTTTCTGAATGGGTTGGGGATAACTGGAGTATTCTGTGCAGATCTGTGTGCCACCAGGTAGGAGAGAAGCAAAGGATTTATAGAAGATGCAAACGCAATATATGGAAGTGGTTTCAGGAATGAGGAACATTAGATATGTGGATAGACAGGGAATGACTGTGCTGGAATGGTTCCTTTCACAATAGAGGGGAACAGTTGGGTTTATTTAAAATTTCAAATAGGATAGATAAAGGGGATGTAGTGGATGTTGTATATTTGGACTTTCAGAAGGCCTTTGACAAGGTGCCACATGAGGCTGCTTACCAAGTTAAGAGCCCATGGTATTACAGGAAAGTTACTGGCAAGATTAGAGCCTTGGCTGATTGGTAGGAGGCAGCAGGTGGGAAATAAAGGATCCTTGTCTGATTGGCTGCCAGTGACTAGTGGTGTTCCACAGGATCGGTGTCGGGACTGCTTTTTATGCTGTATATAAATAATTTAGATGATGGAATAGATGGCTTTGATGCCAAGTTTGCAGATGATACAAAGATTGGTGGAGGGGCTGGTAGTGTTGAGGAAACAGGTAGGATGCAGAAGGACTTAGACAAAATAGGAGAATGGGCAAAAAAGTGGCAAATGAAATACAATGTTGGAAAATGCACTTTGGTGAAATAATTGTGTGGACTATTTTCTAAAAAGGGAGAAAATCCAGGAATCTGAGATGCAGAGGGAGTTGGGAGTCCTTGTGCAGAACACTCTGAAGGTTAACTTGCAGGTAGAGTCGGTGGTGAGGAAGGCAAATGTGATGTTAGCATCCATTTCAAGTGGTCTAGAATACAACAGCAAGGATGTGATGCTGAAGCTTTATAAGGCACTGGTGAGGCCTCACCTGGAGTATTGTGAACAGTTTTGGGCCTCTCATCTTAGAAAATATGTGCTCACATCGGAGAGGGTTCAGAGGAGGGTCACAAGGATGATTCCAGGAATGAACAGGTTATCATAAGAGGAATGTTTGATGGCTCTGGGCCTGTATTCACAGGAGTTTAGAATGAATGAAGGGGGGATCTCATTTAAACCTTTCAAATGTTGAAAGGCCTAAATAGAGTAGATGTGGAAAGGATGTTTACAATGGTGGGAGAGTCTAGGACAATAGGGCACAGCCTCAGGATAGAGGGGCATCCATTCAAAACAGAGATGCAGAGAAATTGCAGATGCAGAGTAGTGAGGTGAATTCATCTGGATAATGCAAAGAAACACCAGAGAGGAAAGGATTTGTAGGGCTGTGGGGAATTGAAGGGCAGTGGGACAAGCTACAGCGTAGAACCAGTATAGATCCAACTGACGGTATAGCTTCCTCCCATGTTGTAATCATCCTTTAATCAGTGATTTTATCATAGAGAGTCCACAAGGCATATTCTCTCTGCCCTCCCACTTCCCAGCAACTGAAATCATATTGACATCAATATTGACATCAAACTGATTCACATCAGTTATGATGAGGAGTCATTGTCCTGAAACATTGGTTATTCCTTTTCCACAGATGCTGGCTGACCTGCTGACTGTTTCCATCATTTTCTATTTTTGTTTTGCAGTCACAGTGCTTGTGTAAGAAGACCTGGAGATGAAAGGGCAATATAACAAGACTTGTATATCATATCACAGCGCCTGGACGACAGGGTCAAGGTTTACAAGACTCGTTTAACCAGTGTTGTGTGTTTCAATGTATTGGCCAAGGAATCCTGGAGTTGTCTTTGGGGGGTGGGGGCTGGGGTTTACAAAGCTTGTGCAACTGTGGTAGAGCTTTGGATCTGCAACCAGGCCAGTGATATTTTGGACAGGGCTCAGAGATAGCCTCCTCACCTCTAAATCGGCAAGGTCTGAGTTCATTGTCAGGCTCTGCAAACTGGAGAGTGGAGCATTGCTGACATTTCAGAGGGAGTAAGACTGCTGGACCTTCCTTCCTTCAGATGAAACTTTATCTTCCCCCTCCAACCCCGTTACTCTTGGGTGAGGCAATATTTGAAGAAGGGGGGCAATTTTTGTCTCTCACAAGCAACACTGCCAAAAAGGTAACTGAGCAGATTGTTTCAAGGCTGGGCTCAAAAGGCTGTGAGTTTTCCACGTCATTTACCACAAACATCATTCCAAAGATTCTTTTGCCATCAGTACTTGAAGTGTCTTGAGGTTGAGGTATATAAACTCGCAGTCTGTCTCATTTCCCATTTTTGATCCAAGCCACAGAGGATTGTGAATTACTCCCACTCAATGTTCACCTCATATTTCAACTGAAGTTTGAAGACAAACTCTCACCTTTCTATGAAATTCTGCAGTCTGTTGCAAAAAAAAACTTTCCGGAGGAGTTTTGTCAAACTGGCTGTGTTCCTATAGATTAAAAGACCAGCATTCAGTGATAACAGTCATTGGCAAACAGAGATACCTCAGTCCAGTTTACACGCGAACTTCAAATGGAAGATATCAGATGAAAATTTCTCATGGAACTGATAGCTATACACAATAGTCATTATATTACATCTTCGCATTTGTTGGGGTTTCATTGCTCTGTCTAGTAAAGTTTCCAAAACAATGCTAGCATTGTGCTTGGGTAACTCCAGTGGTGGGATTTGGCCACACTGTGGGCCTATCCCTGCAGATTGGCTTGTCTAGGTCCTATCAGACTGATCCCACTTTATACGAGAGCCTCCCCACTCCAGTCTGCAATGCTTGTTTCAACACAGGCTCTGGTTAGCTCGTTCAAAACTGGCAGTGTGTTGTAGGGCTAAGTACTGATTAGCTGAAGGCTGCCTGGACCTGTGAACTGGGAGTGACACTGATATCCCTCTATTCTGAGGCTATATTCTTTATTCTTTGGAGTGTAGAAGGTTGAGTGGGGACTTGATTGAGGTATTTAAAATTATGAGGGGGATAGATAGAGTTGACGTGGATAGGCTTTTTCCATTGAGAGTAGGGGAGATTCAAACAAGAGGACATGAGTTGAGAGTTAGAGGGCAGAAGTTTAGGGGTAACACGAGGGGAACTTCTTTACTCAGAGAGTGGTAGCTGTGTGGAATAAGCTTCCAGTAGAAGTGGTAAAGGCAGGTTTGATTTTGTCATTTAAAAAAAAATGGATAGGTATATGGACAGGAAAGGAATGGAGGGTTATGGGCTGAGTGCAGGTCAGTGGGACTAGGTGAGAACAAGCATTTGGCATGGACTAGAAGGGCCGAGATGGCCTGTTTCCGTGCTGTAATTGTTATATGGTTATATCCTTTTGGTCTAGGTTCACCCACGATAGGAAACATCCTCTCTACATCCACTCTATTTAGGCATTTCAATCTTTGATTAGTTTCAAAAGGATTCCCCTTCCCCCCCCCCACTATTCTTCTAAACTCCAGTGAGTACAGGCCCAAAACCATCTCATGCTTTGCAAGCGTTAACCCTTTCATTTCTGGAATAATTTTTGTAAACCTCCTCTGAACCTTCTCCAATGCCAGCTCATCTCTTCTTAGATAAGGACCTAAAACTGATCACAATACTCTAAGTGCTGCCTGACCAATGCCTTATAAAAGCCTCAACATTACATCCTTGTTTTTATATTCTAGTCCTTGAAATAAACGCTAACATTGCATTTGCCTTCCTTACCACTGACTCAACCAAGAAGCTGACCTTTAGGGAATCCTGCACTAGGACTCCAAATTCCCTTTGCACCTCTGATTGCTGAATTTTCTCTCTGTGTAGAGACTAGTTAACACCTTTATTCCTTCTACCAAAGTGGTATATGGTATAAATGTTAAGTATATATGGTTATATACTTACCAACGCTATATTCTATCTGCCACTTATTTGCCCTTTCTCCTAATTTGTCTCAGTCCTTTAACCTTTCCTCATATCATCTGCAAACTTGACCACAAAGCCATCAATCCCACCTGCTCACGGACATGTAAGACATAGTTTCTTTCTGTCCTCCTTTAATCTCTCCCTTTTCCGACTTAAACTTTGAAATTTCAACTTATTTAGTCGGATCTGTAGAGCAACAGTTATAACTATGGCTACTTTAAGAAACACCAAGAAGAACCCGGACCCAGGCAATGGAAAGTCTAAAAAAATCTGACAAGTTCTTGGGGGAACCCCTTTGAATGAAGAGATTAGAGCCTCAAATCAGCAGTATCGGCACTGAAATAACTCAACTAAAAGAGAAATTTGAAGAAAAAGTTGACTCTCTGAGCCTCGATCTTAAAGAAGTTAGTCGAAATGTGGCTGACCTTTCTTCTCGTCTGGAAAAGGTTCAACAATGAATCTTGGATCTGGAAGCTCGGTCGCATCAGAATAATATCAAATTGTTGGATTAAAAGAGAAATCAGAATCTTCTGACACACTGGATTATTTTGCTAAAATGTTTCAGTCTTTATTTCTGGAGGTTTGTTCGCTACCTCCGGATATGAAATGGCTCACAGAACCGCTGCTATAAAACTGTTGGATCAAGGTAAAAACAGGCATATTGTTGTGCATTTTCTCCGTTTTAGAGACAAAGACCGTATTATTAAGCTTGCAAGAAAACAAAGGTTGTTTCAATTTCAAGGTTTGGAGATTCGCTTTTTTGATGATTTTCCATGCGAAATTGTTAAGAAGCATGCTGGATTTGCATCGGCTATATATTAGCATATCAAAAGAAGCTCTTTCCATCGTTACAATATACAGCTAAATTAAGGCTTTTTGTCAAAAATTCTGGGGCTTGTATTTTTGATGACCCTGCCGAAGCATTGCGTTTTATTCACTCTTTGCCTGACGAGTCTGAAGCCTGAAGTTTGAATGATTTACAACGGTTTGATTGTCTCGCGGCGTAAAGAGTGATAAAATTGGAAGATTTGATGGTTATAGAAAGTCTTTACCTTAAAATGTATTTTTATCTCTGAAAAAGACTGGTTTGGATGGTTTTAACCTCAGAAGACATAACGGGAGAACTGTTAAAAGACTGTAGATAATTTTGAATCATCTAGAATTTTTTCTCTGCAGCATTTAAATGAACTAACTGATTTTTTTTTGTTCCGTATGCTTTTGTAAAGATCTTTTAAGTAATTATTTGGATTTCTTTATGTTTTGAAGATAGATTCGATAATTTAAAGATGGCAATTGATTTTCTTTTGTGCAAATATTTCAAGAATTGTTTTGGATGTGTTTTTCTTCCCTTATCCAATATTATGAAAGTTACTTTCAAAATTGAAGGTCATTTTCATTTACAAAAAACACTGTTCCTACCATTTTAATTATATTCAGATGCATGTCGACTGTAATGAGTTTTATGCTCGGTAGAGGGAGACAGAGAGTACTTTTTTCATTTTTTTTATTTAGGTAGGTGGAGTTTATATTTGCTTTCTATGCTTTTCTTGGGGCTTGTGATGATGGATATCAACTTATTTCTGGGCCTTGTAGTTTGGGTGGGTTTTTTTCTTCTTTTTTTATCCCCATTATGGAATCCCGGAGCATATGCAAATTATTATTATTGTTGTTCATCTCCGCCATTTTCGACTACCCTATCCTGACATGCGTATAACTACTCTTTTTAGATACAAAGTCTCATGATCATAGCTAAACAGTTAGATGTTTTAAGTTGGAATGTCCATGGTTGGAATCATCCTATTAAGTGTAAGAAAACATTTAAAATTATTAATCGATTCCAATCTGATATAATCTTTGCTCAAGAGACCGTATATCAGGTTATGTGATAAAAATCAATTTTTTAAATCTTGGAAGGATTGTCAGTTTCATGCAAACTCCCAGAGTAAAATTAGAGATGTTTCTATTTTTATTGATTCCAATACCTCTTTTAACCAGGAGGATATTATAGCCGATATTAATGGTAGATTTTTGATTGTTAAAGGATTAATTTATAATAGGAAAATGGTTTTGGTTAATATTTATGGACAATATGTTGATGATCCCTCTTTTTTTAAAGTTGTGTTTGCTCTACTACCTGATTTAAATGAATATATTGTGGCGAACCATTTCCTGGCGCATCCGAACCGACTCACAATTAGATAGCCTACGGGGGTTTGCGAGCACAGAGCTTTGGAGCCTCTGCGCCATGGGGGGCCGGTTGAGGGAGGCTTAAAAGTGAGGCTGAAGTTTTCGAATAAAGTTTTTTCCTTCGACTGCAGTTACCGACTCCGTGTCGTAATTTTAGCGCTGCGTGTAGCACACCGCTACAATTGGTGACCCCGACGGTCCAAACGATTTTTGGACCAGAAATGACCGATGCCGCCTCTGTTCATGCGGTTTCGTTGAAACTGCCGGGTTTCTGGACACAGCGCCCGGACCTATGGTTCCAGCAAGCCGAAGCCCAATTCCACGTTCACCGGATCACCTCAGAAGACACCCGCTACTACTACGTGGTGAGCTCCCTCGACCAGGACACAGTGGCCCAGGTCGCGGAGTTTGTACAGTCGCCCCCGGCAGACGGCAAGTACACGGAATTCAAAGCCCTGCTCCTCAGGACTTTCGGACTCTCACGGCGCAAGCGGGCTGCCCGTTTACTGCACCTGGATGGCTTGGGCGACAGACCTCCTTCGGCTTTAATGAATGAGATGTTGTCTCTGGCCGACGGACACACATGCCTCATGTTTGAGCAGGCATTCCTGGAGCAGCTGCCCGAGGACATACGCCTGCTGCTGTCCGATGCGGATTTCAGTGACCCCCGGAAGGTGGCAGCCCGGGCGGACTTGCTGTGGAACTCCCAGCCACGCTCCCGGCAGCAAGCCAGTCCAGGCCCGGCCGCAGAGCCCGCCAACCCCCGGCCCAATGAACACTGGTGCTTCTACCACCAGCAGTGGGGCGCAGAAGCCCGCTGTTGTCGCCCACCCTGCAAGTTCCCGGGAAACACCAGGGCCAGCCGCCGCTGATGACAAAGGCGGCTGGCCATCGGGATAGCCTCCTGTATGTGTGGGATAGAAGATTGGGACGCTGGTTTTTGGTCGATACTGGGGCTGAGATCAGCGTTTTACCTCCGACGAGGTAAAACCCGCAGCAGGGCACCGGGTCCCCCCCTGAGGGCCGTGAATGGCAGCACAGTAAGGACCTATGGCACCCGTCAGGTGCAGCTACAGTTCAGCTCCAGCCAGTTCACGTGGGACTTCACACTGGCCGCCGTAGCCCAACCGCTTCTGGGTGCGGATTTTTTGCGGGCTCACAGCCTACTGGTCGACCTGCCCAGGAAGAGACTGGTACACGCCGAGACCTTTTAGACGTTCTCCCTGGGTGCAGCCCAGTTGCCAGCCCCTCACCTCGGCTCCATCACGCTGTCCGACAACGACTTCACCAGGGTCCTGGCGGAGTTCCCATCGGTTCTGGCACCGCAGTTCACAGCGGCCATGCCCAGGCACGGTGTACAGCACCACATCCCGACCCAGGGACCACCCCTCCACGCCTGCGCTCGGCGGCTTCCCCCGGACAAGCTCCGACTGGCGAAGGAGGAGTTCCAGATGGAGGAATTGGGGATCATCCGGCGGTCCGACAGCCCATGGGCCTCCCCCCTGCACATGGTGCCCAAAGCGACGGGGGGCTGGAGACCGTGCGGCGACTACCGCAGGCTGAACGAGGCTACCACACTGGACCGCTACCCTGTGCCGCACATTCAGGACTTTGCAGCAAACCTGCACGGCGCACGGATCTTCTCCAAGGTAGATCTCGTCCGAGGGTACCATCAAATCCCGATGCATCCTGACGACGTCCCCAAAACGGCTCTCATCACCCCTTTCGGCCTTTTCGAGTTCCTCCGCATGCCGTTCGGCCTGAAGAATGCCGCACAGACGTTCCAGCGGTTAATGGACGCGGTGGGACGGGACCTGGACTTCGCGTTCATCTATTTGGATGACATCCTCATAGCCAGCAGCAGTCGTCAGGAGCATCTGTCCCACCTCCGTCAACTCTGCGCCCGACTGAGTGAGTACGGTCTTACAATCAACCCCGCCAAATGCCAGTTCGGACTCGATACCATTGACTTCCTGGGCCACAGGATTACTAAAGACGGGGCAACCCCTCTGCCCGCTAAGGTAGATGTGGTCCGCCTCTTTCCCCGACCCACCATGATCAAAGGCCTTCAGGAATTCGTAGGTATGGTCAATTTCTACCGCCGCTTCCTCCCTTCAGCTGCCCGGATCATGCGCCCCCTGTTCGCCCTGATGTCGGGTCCGAGCAAGGACATTACCTGGGACGAGGAGTCCGCCGCCGCTTTCGTTCAAATGAAGGAAGCTTTGGCGGACGCCGCAATGCTAGTACATCCCAGAATGGATGCCCCTACCGCCCTCACAGTGGACGCATCAAACACGGCAGTCGGTGGGGTGCTGGAGCAACTCATCGCAGGTCGCTGGCAACCCCTGGCGTTTTTCAGCAAACACCTGCGACCACCCGAGCTTAAGTACAGTGCTTTCGACCGGGAACTGTTGGCGCTCTACCTGGCAATCCAGCATTTCAGGTACTTCCTAGAAGGTCGGCCCTTCACCGCGTTCACGGACCACAAACCGCTTACCTTTGCTTTTACGAAAGCGTCCGACCCCTGGTCGTCCCGCCAGCAACGCCACCTGTCCTACATCTCTGAATACACGACGGATGTCCGGCACGTCTCGGGTAAGGACAATGTCGTGGCGGATGCGCTCTCTCGCCCTACCGTTCATGCCCTTTCCCAAGGGGTAGACTTTGAGGCACTGGCAGAGGCGCAGCAGGCGGATGAGGAGATTCCGAGTTACAGAACCGCAGTCTCCGGTTTGCAGCTCCAGGACCTCCCCGTAGGCCCGGGTGAGAGGACCCTACTCTGTGACGTCGCCACCGGCCAGCCCCGTCCCGTCATCCCGACAGCATGGCGGCGCCGCGTTTTCGACTCCATTCATAGCTTGGCGCATCCCTCCATCCGGACAACTGTCCGGATGGTTTCCAGCAGGTTCGTTTGGCACGGACTCCGCAAACAGGTCAGTGAATGGGCCAAAACGTGCATGCACTGCCAGACGGCCAAGGTGCAGCGGCACACCAAAGCCCCACCGCAGCAGTTCCATCCCGCCCACCGGCGTTTCGACCACATTCATGTGGATATCGTGGGCCCCCTGCCAGTGTCGCGCGGAGCGCGGCACTTCCTGACTATCGTGGACCGGTTCACAAGATGGCCAGAGGCGGTCCCGCTCACCGACACCACCTCTGAATCTTGCGCCCGAGCCCTGATCGCCACCTGGATATCTCGCTTTGGTGTACCAGCCCACATTACCTCCGACAGAGGCGCCCAGTTCACCTCCAGCCTGTGGTCAGCTATGGCCAGCCTTTTGGGGACTCAGCTGCACCACACAACTGCCTACCACCCACAGTCGAACGGGCTAGTGGAGCGTTTCCACCGTCACCTGAAGTCGGCCCTCATGGCCCGCCTGCGAGGAGCCAACTGGGCGGACGAGCTTCCCTGGGTCCTACTCGGCATCCGCACAGCGCCCAAGGACGACCTGCACGCCTCGTCGGCCGAGTTGGTATACGGCGCGCCCCTGGTCGTCCCCGGGGAGTTCCTACCAGCCCCAAGGGGGCAAGAGGAAGAACCCGCAGCAGTCCTGGGCAGACTACGCGAGAAGCTCGGTAACCTGGCCCCCATACCCACTTCACAGCACGGGCGGCACCCGACCTGCGTACCCAAAGACCTACAGAACTGTAAGTTTGTGTTTGTACGAAGGGGCGGGCATCGGCCGCCGCTGCAGCGGCCATACGAGGGGCCGTTTATGGTGCTCCGGAACAACGGGTCCACGTTCGTGCTGGACGTTGGGGGGAAAGAGGAGGTTTTCACGGTGGACCGCCTCAAACCGGCCGAGTTTCCGGCGCCTCGGCACAGAGGCCGACCTCCCAAGCAGGTTCTGGCCCAGACTGTGGACATTGGGGGGTGTATCGCCGGTTCTGGGGGGGGGTTATGTGGCGACCCATTTCCTGGCGCATCCGAACCGACTCACAATTAGATAGCCTACAGGGGTTTGCGAGCACAGAGCTTTGGAGCCTCTGCGCCATGGGGGGCCAGTTGAAGGAGGATTAAAAGTGAGGCTGAAGTTTTCGAATAAAGTTTTTTCCTTCGACTGCAGTTACCGACTCCGTGTCGTAATTTTAGCGCTGCGTGTAGCACACCGCTACAATATATTATTAATGGGTGGTGATTATAATACTTGATTAAATCCTTTAATGGATAAGTCATCACCCAAACATCAACTCCCTAATCGTTCTGCATCACTTATTAATTCCTTTTTAATTGATTATGGTTTAATTGAGGTATGGAGGCATATGCATTCTAGTGATCAAGAATACTCTTTTTTCTCACATGTTCATAACGTATATTCGAGAATCAACTATTTTATAGTTAACCCTCGACTTCTATTTAATGTTCAGAAATGTGAGTATGATGCAATAGTTATCTCTGTGCATGCTCCTTTAAACCAAATATTTGAACTGAAAGATGTTGCTTCTACCAGACCATTTTGGCATTTTCCAGAACACTTGTTCAGAATTTGTTCAGTTTATTGAAACTCAGATAAAAGAGTTTTTTCTCTTTAATAATACAGGAAACATCTCAAAGTTAGCAATTTGGGGTACATTAAAAGCCCATTTACGTGGTCAGATTATTTCGTATATAGCTAAACTGAAGAAACAAACAAGAATGGAATTAGATGAAATCTCTAAACAAATTAAAGAATTAGATAACATCAATACAATCTCTCCAAATGTTGTTTCATTTAAAAGAGGAGTAGAATTACAATCACAATATAATTTATTATCAACGTATCCTATTGAAGGATATTTGCTTAAATTGAAAAGTCAATTTTATATTTTTGGGGATAAAAATAATAAGCTCTTCGCTTCCCAACTAAGAGCAGCTAGAGCTAAAAGACAAATTTAAAAGATTCGTAAAAATAATGGAGATATAGCAAGTAACCATGAAGACATTAATAATATATTTCAAGATTTTTATTTTGATCTTTATAGATCTCAATTTCCTGCAGATTCCTCCAAAATGAAGGCTTTTTTACATGAGATTAAATTTCCTCAAATTTCTGTTGAAGATCAACAGATGCTTGATGCTCCAATTACCGAGCATGAAATTCAGAAAGCTATTTTATCAATGCAATCAGGTAAAGCTCCTGGACTTGATGGTTATTCAGTAGGATTTTACAAAAAATTTGAAAGATTACTTTCTCCATATCTTTCGGAAATATTTCATGAATCCTTTGAGAAGGGTAGTTTACCTTCTTCCTTTTATGAAGCATCTATTTCCTTAAGCCTTAAGAAAGATAAAGATCCTACTGAATGTTCATCATATAGATCTATTTCACTATTAAATGTGGATGCAAAAATTCTCTTTAAGATAATGGCTAACTGCGTGGAAAATATTTTAACTAAAATCATTTCTATGGATCAAATGAGCTTTATTAAAGGCCGTTACTCTTTCTCTAATGTTTGGAGATTGATGAACATTATTTATTTACCAATATCTAAGCAACCTCAATGTGTTATCTCTCTCGACACAGAAAAGGCATTTGATAGAGTTAAGTGGCCATATTTGTTTAAAGTATTAGAAAAATTTGTTTTGGTAATAATTTTAATAGGTGGATTCAAATGATTTATAAGTATCCTATTGCCACGGTTATCACTAATAATTTCAGGTCCTCTTTTTCCACTTCCTCGTGGTACTAGACAGGAATGTCCATTAAGCCCTTTATTATTTAATCTTGTATTGGAGCCTTTGGCTATAACACTACGTGAAGCTAAAAATATTCATGGTATCTCTACGAATGGAGCCATATATAAGATTTCTCTTTATGCAGATGGTCTTTTGGTTTTTATTTTGAATCCTGAGGAATCAATTCCTAATCTTTTGGAAACACTAAAAGATTTTGGTAAATTTTCAGGATATAAACTTAACTTGAATAAAAGTGAATTGTTTCCATTAAATGCCCCTGTTTTTATATATGATGATATTCCCTTCAGAATTGTTAATACTTTTAAATGCTTAGATATTATAATTACTAAAAAATATAAAGATCTTTATAAAGCTAATATAGCTCCTTTAATGGACTCCATGAAACAACTATTTTCTAGATGGAATCCACTTACTCTCTCTTTATTAGGTCATATCCATGCTGTGAAGATGATGATTTTACCTAGATTTTTATATATTTTCCAAAATATACCTATCTTTTTAACTAATTTTTTTTGATCAAACTGACTCTCATTTCTTCCTTTATTTGGAACAATAAAAGACCAAGAATTAATAAGTATCATTTACAAAAATCTAAAAAAGATGGTGGATTTGCACTTCCTAATTTAAGACTGTATTATTGGGCTGTTAATATCAGGAAATTATGTTTTTGACTATATTGGCATGACAAGAGCCAAAAACCACTATGGGTTGATTTGGAATTAAAAGCTGTTAAACAATTTAATTTAATTTCAATATTAGGAGCTCCAATACATTTACAACTCTCTAAAATTCCAAATTTAAATCTTTGCCCTGTTATTAAACAGTCCTTATGAATTTGTTATCAGTTTCACAATTTTTTAAATTTTAAACAACTTAAACTGTCTAGTTTTTTATATTGAAACTTTTTATTTAAACCTTCAATGGCCAATCCCATTTTTCTCCTATGGAGAAATAAAGGGATCCATTCTTTTACAGATTTATTTTGTGATGGTCGATAGATGACTTTTGAAGGGTTAATATTCTTATTATAATATAATAATATATTATAATATAAAGAAGAAATATTATCTCACTCATACATATTTTCTGCAATATCTTCAGGTTAGACATTTTTTACAACAATATTTATCTAAGTTTCCATATTTGCAAGAATCTGATTTGTTGGATATACCATTTTGAAGTTGAATCCTTTAGTGAGAGGTTTCGTTAGCAGAGTTTATAATTTACTTTTGTTACAAAAGGATAACCTACCACTAAAGATGAAACTAGATTGGGAGAGAGAACTTAATATGACCTTTGTTAATGAAGATTGGTTGCGAGTTTTGAAAAATGTAAATTCTTCTTCTATATGTGCCAATCACTGTTTAATTCAGTTTAAAATTGTTCACCGTTATTACTTAACAAAGGAGAGACTATCTAAAATATTTCCTAGTATAGACAACTATTGCGATAAGTATAAAACTGAAGTAGATACTTTGTTCTGGTCATGTTCTTCATTAAAACCGTTTTGGAAATCTTTATTTTCTACAATTTCTAAAGCTCTGAAAATTAATTTACAACCTAATAGATTAACTGTTCTACTTGGAATAGTTCTGCATCATATTCAGGGTATTTCATCTTCAGATCAACATGTAATTGTGTTTGTTACATTATTGGCAAGAAGGGCTATTTTATTAAAATGGAAAGACATTTCTTCCCCTACATTAATTGAATGGTTTTCTCAAGTAATGTTATGTCTCAGTTTGGAAAAAATTAGAAGTAGAACTTTTGATTCCCGATTTGATTTTGCCAAATATTATCATTTAATTTGAATTATTTTATATGGTTTCCTTCCAATCTTATTTGTACAATGTCCTGTGTATGTTACTCAGAATGGCCTCTTTGGTTTGTTACAAGTAGGAATGCTTCTTTGTCGGATAAGTGTTTCTCTCACCGTTGTTTCACTTTAGAATGGCTGATATGGTAATTGTATTCGTTAATCAATGGGGAATGTTATTGTGTCTTGTGATGCTGGGAATTTGGGGGAGGGGTTTTTTTTGCGGTTTTTTTTTGGTGGAAGGGAGAGGCCGAGGAAGACGCTGAGGAAGGTGGACGTGTGCTGGACCACCGGGGTGGTCCCAGGTGCGACGGCCGGATGGGTCGATTGGTTCGTTGATTGAGCTCCAACGAGTGCACTAAACAGACTGAACTTTGATAAGTTGGCGCCTTTTGTTTTTTTCCTTGTATATATATATTGTATTGCCTACTACTTTTTTAATTTTAGTAAACTCTTTAAAGTGTATTTCATAATGGTATTTGTTGTGGGTTTGATACTGTTGGCGGGCGCGAGGCATTAACTCGATTCTCACAGCACCTGCGTGTACGGGAGGTGGGTTGGAGAGTGGCTGGATCTCCTTTTTCCCCTAGACCGGGGGTCGGCAACCCGCGGCTCCGGAGCCACATGTGGCTCTTTTACGTCTGTGCTGCGGCTCCCTGTTGCTTTGGGAAATAATTGGTCAGTATTTAATTAAAATGTATTTTATGTTAGTTTGTTAGTTTTTGAAATGTAATTCTAAATTTGAAGTTAATGGTGATCTTGTACAATCTAAATAAGACGTTGTGGCGACCCATTTCCTGACACATCCGAACCGGCTCACAATTAGCCAGCATTCAGGCTAAGGGAGATAGCCTACGGGGGTTTGTGAGTACGTGTCTTTTGCAGCATCCGCGCCCATGGGGGGGTGGGTTGAGGGAGGCTTAAAAGCAAGGCTGTTTAGTTCGAATAAAGCTATCTTTGACTGCAGTTTACTGACTGCGTGTAGCACACCGCTACAACGTGTTTTTATCGCTGGCTGTCCAGAGGGGAGGTGCTGAAACGCTTTGTCGCGTGTCTGGAAGAAGTGAAAACTTTCCTGGGCAGCAAAGGGCTCACCTTTCCTGAGCTGGAACAGCCAGAGTGGCTGGAAAAGCTACATTTCATGGTAGACATGACAGCACACGCTGAACACAGCTCTTCAGGGGTAAGGACGTACAGCCCTGCACATGTTGGAGGATGTTTTGGCATTCGAGCGCAAGTTGACAGTGCTTGCCAGAGATTTACAGAAAGGCACATTGTCTCGCTTCCCCAATTTGAGAGAGTTCAAACAAGGTCACGACATGATAAATTTGGAGTATTTACATTCTGCAATCATCGCAATGCAAACATCGTTTGGGAAACGCTTCTGTGAGTTCAGAGAGGAAAAAAAAACCACATTATCCTTCCCGGTCACTCCCCTAAGCATCGATCCATCCCTACTGAATACGACTGCATTGTCAGGTGTGAGTCAACCTGACCAAGTATGATAAATATTTTAATTGCCTATTATTTTACGTATATTCAAATGTTTTCATTGTTCAGTGAAATACTCCTTTTATTTTTCAGGTTGACAGCTGGCTGACGTTATTTTTGGTTTGCTGCTGGCAGCAAATTTAAGTTTGGCGTTTTTCATAAATACAAGAAGGACTCAAATAGACGTTGAGTATTTTACTTAAAAGTAACCTTCAACCCAACGTCTTTTTTTCGGAGTTCAAAATGTTTTTGTTGCATGCAGAAATGTAATTTCGTTTTCTCTGCAGGAGTTCATCAATTTCATAAATGCAACACATTATAGTTTGTTTATACATAGCATAAAGGCAAAACAAAACGTTGTGTGCAGCGTTATTTCATTTTAACTGTCAAACGGGTTTTGCGGCTCCCAGTGTTTTCTTTTCTGTGGGAAACGGGTCCAAGTGGCTCTTTCAGTGGTAAAGGTTGCTGACCCCTGCCCTAGACATATACCAGTCTGTTGGGTAAGGGTTACATTTATGGGGTGCTCATCCCGGATTGGATTGTCAGGGGCTGTGGAATCGATCAGGCAGCAGAGCGGAGATGGACAGAGATAAGTTTGTTTGTTGGTGCCAGTTTGAAGGTGTACCGGTGCAGTACGCATGCGTAGTGAACGGAGTGGATGTTCGAGTTTCGGGAGACGCGATAGTGCGGGGTTTAAGTTCGGTGAAGGGTATTGGGCAGGTAGAATTGGTAGCTAGACGGTGTGGTAAAGAGGTAGAGTCCAGCTGGGTGTTGGTTCGTACGAGTGCTGAAGTCAGGACGGTGGAACTGCCGGTGACGGTCAGTGTTCCGGGGGAGGAGGGGCTGTGGGGGCGCCACTTCTACAAGGATGAGGCTGAGGAGACATCGGAGGAGGAGTTAGAGCTAGAGGTGGACCCCAGAGAGGTGCCTGGCACTAGTAAAGGGAGGTGGGAGGAGGGAGTCGTGACTAAGCCCCGCTCCCCAGGTAGGGTGGAAGCCTCAGAGCTGGCAGCTGCACTTAATTCCCTGGTGGGGGTGGCTGAGAAGCCACGGCTGAAGCTGGGGGTGTTCTCCGGAGCCAAGCCTACTCCGGATGGGGAGGTGGACTATGAGACCTGGATCGAGCATACGTCTTTGATGTTAGAGGAGTGGCCAGGCTCAGAGGAGGAGAAGAGGCAGCGATTGGTAGGAAGTTTGAGGGGTTTAGCAGCCAAAACCGTCCGGGAGTTGAAAGCTGAGAAGCCTGGGGCCTCAGTGGAGGAATGCCTAGAAGTTTTGGAGGGAGCGTTTGGGTTGTCAGGGGAACCCTGGCTGCTTTTAGCAGAGTTTCAACGCCTGGAACAATGGAGAGGGGAAAAGCTCTCCGAGTACATATTTAGGATGGAGGGGATGCTCTCTGGGCTGCGGCGCCGGGGGGTAGTGAAGGTGACTGAAGTGGCTAGTGAGGATGAGTCAGCTATTCAGTGGCTCTCTGGAGGAGGACAAGGTGGCGTGGACTATCCGGCAGGCTTATAGGAAAGGTCCCCCTCCATCCTTTGGGCAACTGATTAGAGAGGTGCGAGAGGAAAAGAGAGCGTTGGGGCGGAAAAGGGGCACGGGCCTATGGGAGCGATCCTCAGCGATACAGGAAGTGGTGGCTGAGTGGAGGAATGACAATCCCCCGGGGAGTAGGGAACCCCCTTTGGAGGGGAGGGACAGGGGAGGTACCTACTCTCAGGGGCGATCAGTGCAGTGGATTGGGAGCAGGAGCCGTCCTGGGAGAGGAGGGGCGGCCGGCAGTGTGTGCTTTAACTGTGGGAAAGAGGGGCATTTCAGGCGGGACTGTGGAAGGCTGAGGGTGTGCTATAGCTGTGGAGAGGAGGGTCACTTTAGGTGGGATTGTGAGAGACAAGGAGTCCCGCGGAGGACAAGCACCCCTATGACTAAAAAAGGGAGAGGTGTCGGGAAACTTAGGAGAGGCTCAGTGAGGGAACGGACTGGAGCCTCTGGAGGAACACATTCCCAGAGATCAGCCGGAAGACCACCGGGTGCCCACGCCTCTGTTCCGGATGGGCTGGTAGGACCCCGTGCCAGTGTGGGTCTACGGATAGAGGGAATTTACGCAAAAGCCGTTCTTGATACGGGATCGCAGGTGACCTTATTGTACCGGTCTTTCTACAATCAATATCTAAAGCATTTGCCCGTAACCCCATTTGACGCCCAGAAGATTTGGGGTGTGAGCGAGGGTGACTACCGGTACGATGGGTACCTATCGGTGAGATTGGAGTTCTTGGAGGGCGATGTGGGAGTGTCGGAAGCTATTGAGACGTTGGTGTTGGTGTGTCCTGACCCGGTGGAAACCGGTGGTGCTGCCCTCCTGGTGGGGACTAACTCCCCAGTTGTGCGACGGCTCCTGGGAGCTTGTAAGGAGAAAGGGGGGGAAGACTTTCTGGAGACCCTCTTGGTGCATCCAGTGTTTCGAGCGGTGTTCGCAGAAGGGGTTGCCTCCCAAGGGCTGGACCCGGAATGTAAACGAGGGACGGTGTGGTGTACGCAGGCGAGGCCCAAGGTGATCCGACCCGGGGAGGTAGCCCTAGTGATGGGGACCCCCAGATTCCCAGGAGTGCCGACGGGAGAAGCCCTGTTAGTAGACGCCCCAGACGATCTTGAAGGGGAGACACGATTTCCGGCGGGGGTGCTGGTGAGGCCCGAAGTGCAGAGACCAGGGGTGGTACATGCGAGGTGTATAGCTATAAGTGTCAGGAACACCACGGCAAGAGAAATCACCTTTAAGAGGGGAATGCCGCTGGCACATCTGTTCCCGGTGACTGTAATGTCCAGCGCACCAGTGCGGACCCCTACTGGGGAGGGATCGGAGCATTGAAGGGAGCTGACCGCTGAAGCCTTTATCTTCGGGGATTCCCCTGTGTCGCCAGAGTGGAAACGCAGACTAGTGGAGAAGATGCTGAAGATGGAAGCTGTTTTTTCTCAGGGCGAGTTTGATGTTGGCTGCTCCAAAAGCACTTGCCACACCATTCGGGTGACGGAGGACACCCCGTTCCGAGAGAGATCCCGGCGGCTGGCTCCGGCAGATGTTGAGGACGTGCGACAGCACTTGTGCAAGTTGAAGGAGGCCGGAATCATAGCTGAGTCTCGAAGTCCTTATGCGTCCCCAATAGTGGTGGCACGGAAGAAGAATGGGCGAGTGCGCATGTGTGTTGACTACAGGACGTTGAATCGGCGAACTGTCCCTGATCAAGTATACTGTCCCAAGAGTCGAGGATGCGTTGGCCTGCCTGAGCGGTGCGAAGTAGTTCAGTGTGCTGGATTTAAGAAGTGGGTATTACCAGATCCCGATGAGTGCGGCCGATAAAGAGAAGACCGCTTTTATCTGCCCGCTGGGGTTCTTTCAGTTCGAACGAATGCCCCAAGGCATATCCGGAGCCCCAGCCACCTTCCAGAGGCTCATGGAGAGAACTGTGGGGGATATGAATCTGTTGGAGGTGCTGGTGTACCTGGACGATTTGATAGTGTTTGGATCGACTTTGGAGGAACATGAGGAGAGGCTGTTGAAGGTGTTGGGCCGGCTTAATGAAGAAGGGTTGAAGCTTTCCCTGGACAAATGCCAGTTCTGCTAGTCGTCGGTTAACTACATTGGCCATATCATTTCGCGAGAGGGAGTGGCTACTGATCCAACCAAGATAGAGGCCGTGACCACCTGGCCGAGACCCCAGAAAGTGGGTGCTCTGCGCTCATTTTTGGGGTTCTGTGGGTATTACCGGCGATTTGTGAAAGGATACACCAAAGTGTGTCACCCGTTGACTCAGCTGTTGTGTGGATATCCCCCGGTGGGGAAGAAGAGGACGGGGAACCAGAGGCAGGATGCTGGAGGATACTGGAACCCGGCGGAACCTTTTGGCTCGAGATGGGATGATCAATGTGAAGAGGCGTTCCGATCTTTGAAAAGGGCCCTGACCCAGGCCCCGGTGTTGGCTTTTGCCGATCCCCAGAAGCCATATGTGCTGCACACGGATGCCAGCCGAGAGGGTCTCGCGGCTGTTCTGTACCAGGAGCATGGCAAAGCATTGAGGCCGGTAGCCTTTGTCAGCCGAAGCTTGTCGCCATCGGAGAGAAACTATCCCACTCACAAGTTGGAGTTCCTGCCGCTGAAGTGGGCGGTGGTGGACAAGCTGGGCGATTACCTGTACGGAGCCAAGTTTGAGGTGAGAACGGTTAACAATCTTCTCACTTATATTTTGACTTCGGCGAAGCTGGATGCCACTGGACATCGGTGGCTGGCGGTCTTGTCGGTATATGATTTCGGCCTGAGGTACCGCCCTGGAAGCAAGAATGTCGATGCGGATGCATTGTCTCGTCGGGAGCCGGGGGAGGAGGAGAGGGACGAGGAGTGGGAGAATGTCCCTGCCCCTGGAGTGAAGGCGATGTGTCAGTTTGCTATCACTGTGAAGGCCGAGGGAAGAGGGAGGCTGGAACGAGCCGTGGACCATTTGGGGGTTTTTGACGATGCCATACCCCTAGTTTACTGTGACCTGACCGCACTGGGGACTAAACAGTTGCCGGAACTGAGTCCGGGGGAAGTGGCAACTGCTCAGCAAAATGACCCGGGCATTGGCACAGTGTGGAGAGCGGTCGAGAAGGGGGATGCGGCGTTGGCTGAGCAGGCGAAACACCCATGTGTGCCTCTGTTGTTGAAGGAGTGGTCTCGGTTGAAGTTAAAGAACAAAATCTTGTACCGGGTAACGACGCCTCCGGACCAACCCCGCTGTTGGCAACTGGCCAGACTGTACTCCAGGCCTTACATGATGATTCTGGACACTTGGGGGTGGAAAAGACATATGGATTACTCAAAGACCGGTTCTACTGGTCCCGGATGAGGGGGGACGTCAAAGAATACTGTAGGGGATGCCGTCGTTGCATCCAGAGGAAGACCCTGCCAGCGTTGGCGGCTCCACTGTCGCACTTGCAGAGTGCGGGACCTCTGGACCTGGTATGTATGGATTTCCTGTCGATTGAGCCTGACACCAGCAACACCGCAAATGTCTTAGTCATCACCGATCATTACACTCGCTATGCTCAGGCATTTCCCACCAAGGATCAGAAGGCGACGACAGTGGCGAAGGTGTTATGGGAGAAGTATTTTGTGCATTACGGCCTTCCCAGGCGAATCCATAGTGATCAGGGGCGGGACTTTGAGAGCCGCATTATCCAGGAATTACTGACTATGCTTGGGGTTGAGAAATCCCTTACCACCCACAGGGAGATCCTCAGCCAGAGAGATTCAACAGGACCCTGTTGGATATGCTTGGGACGCTGGAGATTGGGCAGAAAAGCAGGTGGAGTCGTCATATTGGACAATTGGTTCACTGTTACAATTGTACTCGCAATGATGCTACAGGGTATTCGCCCTATTATCTGATGTTCAGGCAGGAAGCGAGGTTGCCCATTGACGTGTGTTTTGGAGGTGGAGTGGGTGTATTTCCCGGGAAGTCCCATCTAAAGTACGTGTCCGAATTGAAGAGGGAGTTACAGCGGGCGTACGAGTTGGCCGAGGCGGCGGCTACCAAACAAAATCAGAGGAATAAGATGCGGTATGATCGAAAGGTGAAGTTTGTACAATTATTACCGGGCGACCGGGTCCTTTTACGGAATTTGGGACTCCCTGGTAAGCACAAGTTGGCAGATCGATGGGCGGCCAGCCCCTATGTAATAGAGAGCCAGATGCCGAACCTGCCAGTTTACCAGGTGAAACCTGAGGATGGAAAAGGGCCTATCAAGGTACTCCATAGGAATCACCTGCTGCCACTGGGTCAAGCGGTGCAGGTGGATAAGGAGCCCGAGTGGGAAGTTACGCCTAGTACAAGGACTCTGCGAGGGCGCGGAGAACGGGAAGAGCCCGCTGCTGAAGAGCGGGGACGGGTCCCTCACGCGGGAATGGCTACCGATTCAGAGGAGGGCCCTGATGAGTGGGCCCTGTTCCCATTTGCTGGTGCTCCAGTACCAGGAGAGGAGGCTCCTGGCCCTTCCCATACTGAATTGGGTGAGAGGAGGGAAGGTCTTGAGGGTCAGATGGAGAGGCAGCCTACATTGGTGGGAGAGAGTGTGGAACCCGAGCATGAGCCGGAGAGATCTCAGGTGAGGGAGGACCCCTGTGAGGAAGAGGGTGCGGGTCTGTCAGGTAGACCTGGGGTGTCCAAGACAGTGGGTTCGCAGGTGACGAGGGAGCCCAGTGGGGCAGAAGGGGTATGGAGATCTCAGAGGATTAGGCGCCCCCCGGAGAGGTTGACATATGTGGTGCCGGGAGAACCGAGTGTGATTTCTACTGCTCTGGGTAGTTATGTCACTGCGTTCTGCACCTGGGTTGGGTTTTGTGTGTTGCAAGAAGCTTTGGGGAACTCTAGTAATGCCATGAGGGCATGACATTTGCTGGTGGGGAGAGAATGTACAATGTCCTGTGTATGTTACTCAGAATGGCCTCTTTGGTTTGATACAAGTAGGAATGCTTCTTTGTCGGATAAGTGTTTCTCTCACTGATGTTTCACTTTAGAATGGCTGATATGGTAATTATATTCGTTAATCAATGGGGAATGTTATTGTGTCTTGTGATGCTGGGAATTTGGGGGAGGGGTTTTTTTCGCGGTTTTTTTTTGGTGGAAGGGAGAGGCCGAGGAAGACGCTGAGGAAGGTGGACGTGTGCTGGACCACCGGTGCGACGGCTGGATGGGTCGATTGGTTCGTTGATTGAGCTCCAACGAGTGCACTAAACAGACTGAACTTTGATAAGTTGGCGCCTTTTGTTTTTTTCCTTGTATATATATATTGTATTGCCCACTACTTTTTTAATTTTAGTAAACTCTTTAAAGTGTATTTCATAACGGTATTTGTTGTGGGTTTGATACTGTTGGTGGGCGCAAGGCATTAACTCGATTCTCACAGCACCTGCGTGTACGGGAGGTGGGTTGGAGAGTGGCTGGATCTCCTTTTTCCCCTAGACATATACCAGCCTGTTGGGTAAGGGTTATATATTCTATACAAATATGAATTGGTAGCTGATGATTCTTTTTCTTTAGATTTATATATAGATGATGGTAAGATGTATTGTTCTGGGGGTTGATTCCTAATGGGTTTTTTCCCCTCTTTTTTTGTAGTTAGTGTGTTTTTTTTAGTTTGATGGGGTTCTATTTTCCTTCTTTTCCTTACATATATATATTTTTTGTTTTTATATATTATGATCAGTTTTTATTTTCTTCAGCTTTATTAATTGTATATATATTAATTTGTTGAAGTTTTGTATCATTTTATAGCTGTAGCAGATTGTGTACTAATAAAAAGATTCTAAAAATGAAATGAAATCCCATCATCCAAGTAATTGATATATAGCGTGAAAAGAAGCAGACACCACTGGTAACCAGCTGGTAGAGGCCCACTTTATTCCATAAGACTATAAGATATAGGAGCAGGATTAGGCCATCTGCCCCATCAAGTCTGCTCAGCCATGTCATCATGGTTGATCCTTTACCCTCTCAACCCCAGTTTTCTGCCTTCTCCCTGTATCCCTTCTGCACTGACTAATCAAGAATCTATCAACCTCTGCCTTAAATATACCCAATGACTAGGCCTCCACAGCTGCCTGTGATAACAAATGCAATAGATTCACCACTCTCTGGCTGAAGAACTTCTTCCTCATCCCCATTCTAAATGGAAGTCCCTCTATTCTGAGGCTGTGACCTCTGGTCTTAGACTCCCCTATGATGGGAAGCATCCTCTTCACATCCACTCAAACGAGGCCTTTCAATATACCAACATGAGATCCCCACTCATTCTTCTGAATTCCAGTGAGTAAAGGCCCAGCATCATCAAATGCTCCTCATATGCTTTCAATCCTGGAATCATTTTTGTAAACCTCCTTTGACCCCTCTCCAATGTCAGTACATACTTTAAGGGGCCCCAAACTACTCACAATATTCCGAGTGAGGCCTCATCAGTGCCTTATAAAGCTTCAACATTACAGCCTTACTTTTGTATTCTAGCCCTTTCAGAATGAATGCTAACATTGCATTTACCTTCCTCATCACCAACTCAACATGCAAGCTAAACTTTAGGGAATCCTACACAAGGTCTCCCAAGTCCCTTTGCACCACAGAATTTTGAATTTTCTCTCCACTTAGAAAATAGTCAGCACTTTTATTTCTTCTACCAAAATGCATGACCATACACTTCCAAACATCATATTCCATCTGTCACTTCTTTGCCCTTTCTCCTAATCTGTCTAAGTCCTTCTGTGGCCTCTCTGCTTCCTCAAATCTGTCCCATCCACCTATCTTCATTAATCATCTGCAAATTTGGCCACAAATCCATCAATTCCATCATCCAAATCATTGACATGTAATGTAATATTAAGTTGTTCCAGCATAGACCCCTGTGGATCACCAGCATTCACCAGCAGCCAAACAGAAAAGGCCCCCTTTATTCCCACTCTGTCTCCTGTCAATCAGCCAATGCTTTATCCATGCTAGTATCTGTCCTGTAATGCCATGGCTCTTAACTTGTTAGACAGCTTGATGTGTGGCACCTTGTAAAAGGCCTTCTGAAAATCCAAGTACACAACATCTACTTTGTTTATCCTGCTTGTTTTTTCTTCAAAGAATTCCAACAGATCTGACAGGCAAGATTTCCTCTTTAGGAAACCATGCTAACTATGGCCTGTTTTATTATGTGCGTCCAACTATCCCGAAACCACATTCTTATCAATCAACTCCAACATCTTCCCAACCACTGAGGTTAGACTAACTGGCCTATAGTTTCCTTTCTTCCTGCCTTTCTCTCTTCTTGTAATGTTCAAGTCCTCTAGAACCAGACCAGAATCTATTGATCCTTGAAAGATCATTACTAATGCCTCCACAGTCTTTACAGCCACTTCTTTCAGAACCCTGGGGTGTAGGCCATTCGACCAGCTGACTTATTTACCTTTCAGTTCTCCAAGCACCTTCTCCAACTATACTTCCAGTTTAAGGTGGTGATTCTCTGGTGATTCTCCGGGACTTCTGGTTGGTGGCTAATGAAACAAGGAAACCAACTAAATAGTCTCTTAATCACTCTTTTTCTGGTAAATGATGATCACAAACAATAGCCTGTAACTTCCCTTTGAACTTGAAGATAATTCAACGTGGCAGAACCAAGACAAGTTGAGGCAGTGGGCCCATCACCCAAAGTGAGGAAGACCTGAGGTTCGATCAATTTAAATGCCAGACTGAATTGGAAAGGACAGGTACAGGCTGAATCAGGCTCCCGGCCCCAGAGCATACTGAAGTGACTGAACTCAATGTTTGGATGACGATCTAAGCCCGGGGTGAATGAAAAGTCAGGTACAGGCTGAATTGAGGTGGTGGGGTCCAGGCTCCAGAGCGTATCCACTTGAACGGTGATCTAAGTGAAAGGCCAAATCGGAGAAGTAGGGTGCAGGATGATTCCTGTTAGCGGGGTCCAGGCCTCAGATTGGATCTGCTTGGATGGTGATCTAAGTGCGGGGCTGAATCGGAGAGGTAGGGTGCAGGATGAATCCTGTTAGCAGAGTGCATTGAAGTGATGAAACCGATGTTTGGACTATGATTTAAGCATGAGTCAGTTTGAGAAGGTCAGGGTGTTGGTGCCCAAGGTGAGGGACAGGCTGGTTCAGTTCACTACTCTGATCTGTGCTTAACTAACAATCTGGGAGTGGACTCTCTTTGAGGACTTCAGTTCAGAATGCTATTTGCTCGTGTTTATTGCTTGCACGTGTAAAGGGAGGTTTCTCCTTTTTCTTTGTTACTGCGCATGTTAATCAAAATGGCTTCTTTGTTTTGTTAAAAGTAGGAATGCTTCTTTGTTGCGAGAGAGTGCTGGAAGCTTGTTTGGGTTAAAATTTACTGATAACAAGAATTGTATTCCTTTGTAAACCAATTGGGACTAATGTTCTTTCTTCTGAGTCTGTAAGCTATTGTTGGTGGGCTTTTGGGGAGATCAGCTCGAGGGGGTGAGAGAAAAAGGATGTGATGCTGTAAACTGGGTGAGGAACGGACCCCAAGCGGGGGTCCAAGGCCAGGAGGTACCCCGAGGAGAGGAGATGAAGATAAATGTGCTTGGTTGACCACTTTGGGTGGTCCTGAGCTGCGAGTCGAGGAGTTCAGAGAGGATCGAATGGTGGCCAGAAGACTTCAGTAATTGAGCTCCAATGGTTGTGCATGAAATGGTTTGGACTTTGATAAGTTTGGTGCCTGTTCTTTATTTTCTTTTCCTTCATGTATACTGTATCGTTATTAATTACTTAGTTATAGTAATCTTTATAAATTGTACTCATTTAATCGCATATGGTGTACTGTCTGTTTTTAGGTGAGGTGGGGACATCACACAGCATTCACACCAGCTGATTACCCAGTCTGGCGGGGCCGAAGTCTGCTCCCCCTAGACGAGAACGAGCTGAGCGAGCCTGAGGTTACACATGATTTGTCTTCTTTTCCCTCTATGCACGTTTGGTGTTTGTCGGTTTTATTCTTTTTAAGGGGCTCTTTTGGGTATGTTTCCTGGCTGCCTGGCCGTAAAGCATGTGCTACCGGACCACGAGGAAACAATATAATTTGGCGGTATGAAGCGATATGAGTCAACTCTTCATACCGCCAAATCAGAGAACTATGTCTGCGTGAAGTGCATCCCCCTGCAGCTCCTTGAAGACCGTGTTAGGGATCTGGAGCAGAAAATGGATGACCTTCCACTTATATGGGAGAGTGAGGAGATAATCGATCAGAGTTTCAGGGAAGTAGTCACCTCGAAGTTGCAGGAGGTGAGTAGCTGGGCGACTGTCAGGAAGAAATGGAAATGTGAATAAGCAGTTAGCATAGAGCACCCCTGTGGCCATTTCCAGCAAAAATAAGTATACTGTTTTGTAACAGATGACTTCCCAGGGGAATGTCACAGAGACCAGGTTACTAGCACTGAGTATGGGTCCATGGTGCAGAAGGTAAAGAGAGAGAGGAGAGGAGTGGTAGTGACAGGGGACTCAATAGTCAGAGGAACAGATGGGAGATTCTGTGGACACCTCACTGTTATGTTACCTCCCAGGTGCCAGGGTCAGGAAAACTCAGAATGCGTCCACAGCATTTTGGAAAGGGAGGGAGAGCAGCCAGATGTCCTGGTACATACTGGCACCAAGGACATAGGAAGGAAAAGCAGTGGGGTCCTGAAGAGAACATTTAGAGAGCTAGGCAGAAAGCAGAGACGCAGGACCTCCAGGATAGTAATTTCAGGATTGCTACTTTTGCCAAGCGCTAGTGAGGGTAGAAACAGATGATTTGACAGATAAATGTGTAGTTAAGAAGCTGGTTTATTCAAAATTGAATAAACAGATAACTAATCCTATAGTCAGATATACATTACGAAGCTGGTTTCAATTTCGTAAATTTTTTGGTTTGAATAAATTTATTTTATCATGTCCTATAATATCTAATTATTTTTTTTCGGCCTTCATCTATGGATCAAGCGTTTCTTTTAAGGAAAACAAAAGGTATAACATTTTTTCGTGATCTGTTTCTGGATGATAACATTATGTCCTTTGAACAGCTATCTAATAAATATAATTTACCTAAAACCCATTTTTTTAGGTATTTGCAAGTTAGAAACTTTTTGTATAATGAGTTACAGTCTTTTTCGAAAGAATGTCCATTGGACATTACAGATAGAATTTTAGCCCTTAATCCTTATCAAAAGGGTTTAGTAGCTATCAGTTATAAGATGATCATGAATTTACAGTTAGATGTATCAGAAAAAATTAAGATGGAATGGCAAGAAGAGTTGCATTGTCCTATATCTACTGAGCAATGGGAAAGAATTTTATTATTGGTAAATTCATCCTCTATTTGTGCTAAACATGCCCTAATACAATTTAAGGTTGTACATAGAGCTCATATGTCTAAGGATAAACTGGCTTGATTTTATTCTCATCTTAATTCAACCTGCGATAGATGTCATTCTGATGTTGCTTCATTGACTCATATGTTCTGGTCTTGTCCTTGTTTACAAAATTATTGGAAAGATATTTTCAGTATTATTTCAAGAGTTTTAAATATTAATTTCCAACCGCATCCTCCTTCTGCAATTTTCGGTTTACCAATGACGGATAATAACTGTTTATCTGTTTCATCTCAAAGAATGATTGCATTTGTTACATTAATGGCTAGAAGATCTATTTTATTGAATTGGAAAGAAATTAATCCTCCAACTGTATTTCAGTGGTTTTCTCAAACTATTTCTTGTTTGAGTTTAGAAAAAATTAGAAGTGTGGTTTTTGATCCTTCAGTTAAATTTGAAGAAACTTGGAGACCTTTTATTCAACATTTTCACATGAGTTGAATTGTCTTTTCTTAAACCTTACTTATATTATCCTTAATTATTTGGATGGAGGTTCGGAGTTATTGGCACTACTGTATATGTACTTAATATTACTCAATGGCCCATGTTGGTTAGTGTTTTTTTTTCTCTCTTTTTGTTTGGGGGTTTTTCTTTTTTTTCTCTTTTTACTTCTTTGTTCATTAATGTTCTGAGTTTGAGAGGTTATATATTTTTATTATTACATATCTGAATGTCTATTTAAACTATTAATTATGTACTCTCAAACACTTTGTATTCATGTTTCATTTATGTTTGTTTAAAACTAATAAAAAGATTTAAAAAGAAAAGAAGCTGGTGCAGAGGGCAGGGCTTTAGGTTCTTGGATCATTGGGATCTGGGGGAGGTATAACCTGTACAAAGGGGGCGGGTTGCACCTGAACCAGAGGGAGACCAATATTCTCGTGGGCAGGTTTGTTAGAGCTGTCTGGGAGGGTTTAAATTAATTTGGTGGGGGAAAAGGGTGAGAACCAGAATGAAGGGACTCAGGATAGGACGATCAGTAAAAAAGCAAAGATAGACTGCAGTCAAACAGTCAAGAAGGGTAAACAGATAATAGGACAAAGTTGTAGTCAGTGGGATGAGCATCAGTCCATTAGGAATGCAAAATCAAGGAAGGTAGCAGATGCAGCACTCAATGTGTTATACACCAGTGCATGGAGTATAAGAAATAAGGTGGATGATCTACTACAGATTGTCAGGTATGATGTTGTGGCCATCACTGAATCATGGCTGAAGGATGGTTGTAGATAGGAACTGAATGTCTAAGGTTACACATTGTATTGGAGGGATAGGAAGATAGATGGAGGGGGTGGTGTGGCTCTGCTGGTAAAGAATAGCATCAAATCAGGAGCAAGATGTGATCTGGGATCGGAAGATGTTGAGTCCTTATGGACTGAATTTAGAAACTGCAAGGGTTAAAGGACTCTGATGGCAGTTATATATAGGCCTCACAACAGTGGTTGGGAGGTGAACCACAGTTTACAACAGCATCTCAAAAGGGCAATGTTGTGACAGCCATGGGAGATTTTAACATGCAGGTCGATTGGGGAAATCTGGTTGGTAGTGAATTTCAAGAGAGTGAGTTTGTTGAATGCCTACAAGATGGCTTTTTAGAGCAGTTTGTCGTTGAGCCTACTTGGGGATGAGCTATACTGGATTGGGTGTTATGTAATGAACCAGAAGTGATTCGAGAGTTTAAAGTAGGAGCTAGTGATCAAAATATGATTGGGTTCATCATGGAATTTGATAGGGAGAAAGTAAAGTCTGATGTAGCAGTATTTCAGTGGAGTAAGCAAAGTTACAGTGGTATGAGAGGGGAGTTGGCCAAAGTAAACTGGAAGGAGCTGCTGGCAGGGATGACAGCAGAGCAGCAATGGTATGAGTTTCTGGGAAAAATGAGGAAGATGCAGGGTAGATGTATTCCAAAAATGAAGAAATACTCAAATGGCAAAATAATAGAACTGTGGATGACAAGGGAAGTTAAAGCTAATGTAAAAATAAAAGAGAAGGGATGCAACAAAGCAAAAATTAGCAGGAAGATGGAGGATTGAGACACTCTTAAAAACTCACAGAGAGCAATCAAAAAAATCATTAGAAGGAAAAAGATGAAATATGAAAGCAAGCTAGCAAACAATATCAAAGTGGATAGTAAAAGCTTTTTCCAAGTATGTAAAAAATAAAAGAGAGACAAGAGTGGATATAGGACCACAAGAAAATAAGGCCAGAGAAATAATAATGCGAGACAAGGAGATGGCAGATTAACTAAATTATTATTTTACATCAGTCTTCACTGTGGAAGACACTAGCGCTATGCTGGATATTGAAGGGTATGAGGGAAGAGAAGTGAGTGCAGTTACAAGAGAGAAGGTGCTCAAAAAGGTGAAAGACCTAAGGGTACATAAGTCACCTGGATCAGATGAACTGCACCCTAGGTTTCTGAACGAAGTAGCAGCAGAAATTGTGGCGGCATTAATAGTGATCTTCCAAAACAGTCATTGGACTCTGGCATGGTGCCAGAGGACTGGAAAACTGCAAATGTTGTTCTACTCTTTAAGAAAGGAGGAAGGCAGCAAAAGGAAATTATAGACCGGTTAAGCTGACCTCGATGGTTGGAAAGATGTTGGAGTCAATTATTAAGGATAAGGTGATGGAATACTTGGTGACACGGGACAAGATAGGACAGAATCAGCATTGTTTCCTTAAGGGAAAATCCTGCCTGATGAACCTGTTGGAATTCTTTGAGGAGATTACAACTGGATAGATAAAGGGGATGTAGTGGATGTTGTATATTTGGACTTTCAGAAGGCCTTTGACAAGGTGCCACACTTAAGGCTGCTTACCAAGTGAAGAGCCCATGGTATTGCAGGAAAGTTACTAACATGGTTAGAACATTGGCTGATTGGTAGAAGGCTGCAAGTGGAAATAAGTTGGCTGCCAGTGACTAGAGATGTTCAACAGAGGACAGTGTTGGGACCATTTCTTTTCATGCTGTATTTCAATGATTTATACGATGAAATAGATGGCTATGTTGCCAAATTTGTAGGTGATACAAAGATTGGTGGAGGGGCAGGTAATGTTGAGGAAACAGGTAGGATGCAGAAGGACTTAGACAGATTAGGAGAATGGGCAAAAGAGTGGCAAATGAAATACAAGTTGGAAAATGCATGGTCATGCACTTTGGTAGTAGAAATAAATGTACAGACTATTTTCAGAATGGAGAGAAAATCCAAAAATCTGAGATGCAAAGGGACTTGGGAGTCCTTGTGCAGAACACCCTAATGATTAACTTGCAGGTTGAGTTGATGGCGAGGAAATCAAATGCAATGTTTGCATTCATTTCAAGAGCTATTGGATATATTGCTGAGGCTTTATAGGGCACTGGGGAGGCCTCACCTTGAGTATTGTGAACAGTTTTGGGCTCCTCATCTAAGAAAAGATGTGCTGGCATTGCAGAGGGTACTGAGAAGGTTCACAAGGATGATTCCAGGAATGAAAGCGTTATCATAAGAGGAACGTTTGATGGCTCTGGGAATATAATTGCTGGAATTCAGAATGATGAGGGGGGATATTATTGAAATGTTGTAAGGTCTAGACAGAGTAGATGTGGAAAGGATGTTTCCCGTGGTGGGGGAGTCCAGGACAAGAGGGCACAGCCTCAGGCTAGAGGGGCATCCATTTAAAACAGAGATGCAGAGAAATTTCCTAAGCCAGATAATGATGAATTGTGGAATTTGTTACCACGGGCAGCTGTGGAGGCCAGGTCATTGAGTGTATTTAAGCCAGAGATTGATACATTCTTGATTGGCATCAAAGGTTACAGGAAGAAGGCTGGAGAATGAAGTTGAGGAAGGAGAGAAAAAGATCAGCCATTACTGAGTAGCAGAGCTGCCTTGATGGGTCAAATTACCTAATTCTGCTCCTATGTCTTATGGTTATACTTCATCTTTAAATTTGTTGCTATTTCTGACACCTTTCTTTACATCTGGTAATTTCCTGGATGCTACCCAAAGTTCAGGTTTCCTAAAGCTCTGATCTCCAGGCGCCTGGAATTAACTCTGTCTCAGAGGTCGCTCTTACCCTCTCATAATTCTCTTTGTTCCTTCTGCTGTGGCAGGTGCAAGGACGGTGAGCTGCAGCCTCAGTTTTAGATAGGCAGTGCACTTGTCACTTATCAATGAAAATTCCAGAAGATAGGAAGGATTATTACACTGCATTCCCTTACAGCAAAGATGAAACCATTCAGCCTATCAATAAATGAAAACCAATTTAAAAAACTGCAAACGTCAGAAATCTTAAATAAAGTCTGAAAACGCTGGAAACTCTCAACAAGTCAGGCAGCATCTGTGAACAGAGAAACAGTTTTCATTTTAGATCCAGGATCATTCATCAGAACAATGAAGGGACAATGTCGGTCATTGACTGAGGAGGCTGAGTGAAGTTAAGATGGCAATAGACAGCGACTCCTTTGTTTGTATCTTCGGAAACAGCTCTATTTCCATTTATATTATCTTTATTTTTCCCTTCCAGGGTTCTTTTGAAGACCCTGACCTGGAGTTATACGCTCACTTGTTGCAGGAATGGGACTTGTTCTCGGGTTTTCAGGACTGGCCGTTATTCGGCCTGAGAGTCCGACTTGAATTCGAAAGCCTAGGATCTTGGGGCTCTGGACATAGTCGGATCGAGGGTTTGTGTCACGGCAGGAGACCCGTGTGTCGTCAGGGGCGTCAGTTTATCTGCTGTGGGCCCTAAGACCTGGGATCTTTGCGATCTTCGGGCACAGAGCTCGAAAAAAGCGACGTAACAGACTTTTAACATCGTAAACCAGCAAGTTGTTTGTTATGTCTCCCCACTCACTGGGAAAATGGAGACATCTCCTTCTCCCTTATCAGAGAGAGAGAGAACCCATGGGATGTCGAATACGGGGTGAACCATGATGTCTGTGGGGTAACTGCAAGTCTGTCTTTGCTGTTGATTTGCTCGTGCTCGAGTGCTCGGTGCCGGTGCTGATGTTTGCTCTTTTTGCTGGTGGGGGGAGGGGGATCATCGCTCGCTGCTGCTTACGCACGGGAGGGAGGGGAGCTGGTGGGACTTTGGGGTTCTTACGTTTATCTGTCATTCATTCTTTGGGGCACTTCTCTGTTTTCGTGGATGTTTGCAAAGAAAAAGCATTTCAGGATGTATATTGTATACATTTCTCTGACATTAAATTGGACCCTTGAATCCTTGAAATGTTCACTGTTTCTCTTTCTACATTCAACCCATTGAATGGGCATTCAGCCCATTGGGTTAATTGCCACCCTCAGAATAAACCCTTCAGCCCACTCCCTAACATGTCTCCCTGCGACCTCTGCTCCGTCACATCCCTAACGATTCCCTTACCACCCACCAACAAGTTGAACAAGTCACAGGTCTGGCGGGAGGAAGGAAACCAGTAATGGAGAACATTCAAATTCAACACAGACATCACCTCAGTTCAGGATTGAACCTGAACTCTGGAAGTGCGAGAAAGGAGTTCTATCTGCAATGTCATGGTGCCACCATCAAGTGTGAGGCATTAATCATCGGCACAGGATCACTAATATCTGGTTGAGCACAGTGTTTTGATGAAACTGTAGAGCTGGACACAATACTAACTCAAGGGCAGAGTGTTTGCAACCAAAGACCAATTTCTCTCCCTGTGTCTGACAGCAGGATTAACTGCGAAGGAAGGGAGTGTTTACAATGTTTTGGGAGATAGTGAGACCTTTGCCTTTCCAGTATGCGTGAGTTCTTTCATGTCTTTCAGAAAGATGCTGGCTTTGGTGCTCTAATGTTTGGGGGAGGATCTTTACCAATGATTTGGTATATAAGGCATGGTTACTGTTTGAAGATGGTGGTAAAATGGATGGTACAGTGGACAAATGACAAAATGACAGGTGGATCGTGATCAGCTGAGCAAGGGGCTGAGGAATGGCAATGTGAGTTTATTTATTGAGCGATTCAGTGTGGAGTTGGTCCTTCGAGCCACGCACCCTGGCAGCCCTGGAACCAGAATGAACCCAAACCTAACCACAGACCAATTTACAATGACCAACTAACTTACCCAGTTAATCTTTGGACTGTGGGAGGAAACCGGAGCAGCTGGTGAAAATCCATGCATTCCACGAGAAGGACACACACAGAGACTCCTTACGGAATTGCATTGAAATTGAACTCTGAACTCTGGAACACCCCAATCTGTAATAGGGTTGTGCTACCACTACGCTACTGTAGCATCAGGTACTGCATTTTCAAAAGCCAAATCTATTTAGTGCTTTCACAGTAAAGGACAGGGCCCTAGATAACACTGAGCAACAGAGACATTGGACTGCAAGAACCTGGTTCAATGATAGTGGCATCACTGGTGGACAAGGTAGTGAAGGGGGGGTTTTAGCATGCTGGCATTGAAACTGTGTGGTGTACTGAATACCAGTGAGGCTGCTCTTCGGAGAATTGTGCCCTGCTGTTGGAAAGATGTTATTAAACAGGAAAGAGTTTGAGAAGTGATACTACGGGATCCTGACAGGCATACCTGTATACAGGGTGAATACACTCAGTCTTTTTTTCACAGGAGAACATCACTCTTGACTCATGATATCACACTGCTATTATTCTTCAAAGAAAAAAACAATGTCCATCAGAGACAGAGCTCACGGTCCGGTGTATAAAAGCTGACGGTTTCTGTGAGTTAATTAAGTTGCTGTAGTGGCCCACACTTGTGATTCCTCCTTTCATTCCAACCAACTACCGAGTATGAAAGGGCTCTGTGAACATTAGCTACAATGTCTCCCTCACATTCTATGATTGATGAGTGGTACCAGTATATCAATAATTCACGTTATGAAGGCTAGCCCGGGAACTCAAGGGAAGAATGACAAAATGCATTGGTCCATCTATGTCAAAGACATCCTCTCACTGCATTTAAATGCACAATGCAAAAAACTTATGCAGCATAAAAATCCATTTCTAAATTAAAAAGCCTTTTATTTAAGACATTGTTGATAAAACACCATGCAAGCAAAACCTATTACAAACATGTCATCTATTTTTTAACCTTGGTGACTGATATTGTGCAAGCTTTCTGCGCTTGCTTCATGGTCCCGCCGCACTAATGGTACCTCACACAGTTCAGTCACATTACCACAGTCTTGCACACACTGCATGGTTCTGACACAATAACACAGTATTTCACAAACTGCATGGTTCTGTCACAATAACACAGTCTTGCACACACTGCATGGTTCTGACACAATAACACAGTATTTCACACACTGCATGGTTCTGACACAATAACACAGTATTTCACACACTGCATGGTTCTGACACAATAACACAGTCTTGCACACTGCATGGTTCTGACACAATAACACAGTCTTGCACACACTGCATGGTTCTGACACAATAACACAGTCTTGCACACACTGCATGGTTCTGACACAATAACACAGTATTTCACACACTGCATGGTTCTGTCACAATAACACAGTCTTGCACACACTGCATGGTTCTGTCACAATAACACAGTATTTCACACACTGCTTAGTTCCACCACAGTACCACGGTGCTGCCACATATATGGACAGGTTTCCCTCACTCCCTGGAGGAAGAAGCAAGTACCTGTGCTGGATACATACCAGAACGTTTTTCCCTGGAAGTAAATTTATTATCAAGTACATATACTTCACCATATACAACCTTAAGATTCATTTTCTTGTGGGTGTACTCATTAAATCCAATAACCAGAATAGAATAAATGAAAGACCACACAAGCAGGGCAGACACGTGATTGAAAAACTGATTTCACACGAATATGGATCTTGCTAATGATACTAAATTGAGTGGAAAAGTAAATTTTCAACTTCTCATTGCTACGGGTGGAAATTCCCACTTGCTTCAAAAAGGCAGTAGTTATACCAGTGCCTAAGAAGAATAATGTGGGCTGCCACCTGGACAACACAAACACCTATGTCAGGATGCTGTTCATGGACTATAGCTCAGCATTTAACACCATCATTCCCACAGTCATGGTTGAGAAGTTGCACAACCTGGGCCTCTGAACCTCCCTCTACAATTGGATCCTTGACTTCCTAACCAGTAAACCACAATCTGTGCGGATTGGTGATAACATATCCTCCTCACTGACGATCAAGGGGTGTGTGCTTAGCCCACTGCTCTACTCTCTGCATACACATGACTGTGTGGCTAGGTGTAGCTCAAATTCCATCTACAAATTTGCTGACGATACAACCATTGTTGGTAGAATCTCAGGTGGTGATGAGAGGGTGTACAGGAGTGAGATATGCCAACTAGTGGAATGGTGCTTTAGCAACAACCTGGCACTCAATGTCAGTAAGACAAAAGAGCTGATTGTGGAATCAGGAAGGGTAAGACAGAGCTTCAAGTTCTTGGGTGTCAAGATCTCTGAGGATCTAACCTGGTCCCAACATATTGATGTAGCTATAAAGAAGGCAAGACAGCATCAATACTTTATTAGGAGTTTGAAGAGACTTGGCATGTCAACAAACACACTCAAAAACTTCTGCAATTGTACCATGGAGAGGATTCTGACAGGCTGCATCACTGTCTGGTATGGACCGAAAGAAGCAGGAGAAGGTTATAAATCTAGTCAGCTCCATCTTGGGTACTAGTCTACAAAGTACCTAGGACATCTTCAGGGAGTGGTGTCTCAGAAAGGGTGAGAGGTCCATTATTAAGGACCTCCAGCACACAGGGCATGCCTTTTTCTCACAATACCATCAGGTAGGAGGTACAGAAGCCTGAAGGCACACACTCAACAATGCAGGAACAGCTTCTTCCCCTCTGCCATCCAATTCCTAAATGGACATTGAATCTTTAGACACTACCTCAATTTTTAAAAATATATAGTGTTTCTGTTCTTGCATGATTTTAAAAATCTACTCAATATATGTAATTGATTTACTTGTTTATTTATTATTATTATTATTTTATTTTTATTATTTTTTTCTCTGCTGGATTATGTATTGCATTGAACTGCTGCTGCTAAGTTAACAAATTTCATGTCACATGCTGGTGATAATAAATCGGATTCTGAATTGTGCAGAAGATACGGAGAGTCTGCAGAGATTTATAGCTAGGTTAAGTGAGTGGGCAAGGGTCTGGCAGTGCAATGTTGGTAAATGCAAGGTCATCCACTTTGGAAGAGCTCTTGTACTGCTAAAGGCACTTAGTGTAGGCATTTAGTACCTAAGAACTGTATCAACATCAAGGGTTAGAACTAATTCCCATATCCTAATGAACATTTGAATTAAAAAAAAAATATTTTTAATGTATGTAGAAAGGATGGGAGATAATTGAGTTCTGTTTATTTGGGCTATGTAAACATTTAGTTGGCACACACACTCTCCCTATCATGGGCATGTGCGCAAGTGGTGAAGGGGACGGCAGCCCTGAACTTGAATAAACAAAGTAAAGTTGCTTATACGAAAGAAAATCCTAAAAGATTTATATCTTTATATATAAGTAAAGATCTTATATAAAAGATCATCCTTGTTGTTTGAGTGTTAACACACACACAGCACGTAAAATAAAATATTAACACAAATAGGAAAGTATAATTCACAATGTATCTGAAGTGTGGAGTACAGGAAAGCAGTAAACAGTGTCACTGTCCTAATGATGAAACTTTGGTGTTGGCAGGGTATTCATTAGTCTCAGAGCCTGAGGGAAGAAGCTGTTACCCAGTCTGGCATTCCTGGTCCTGATGCTCCTGTTCCTCCTTCCTGACAGTAGTGGGTCAGACAAGTTGTGGAATGGGTGGTGGGGATCCTCACTAATGCTCTGTGCTCTGTCTACAGTGTTCCTGGTAAACATCACAAATGGTGGTGGGGGTGAGGGAAGACCATATGGCCTTCTCCGCAGTTTTTCCTATTCTCTGTAGGTTATTACAGCTTATGTAATACATAAAGATGCAGCCATACAGAACTCTCTCAATGGTGCTCCTGTAGAGAGTTGTTAGGATGAGGGCAGGGAACCTTGTGGGCCTCAATCTCCACAGAGAGTGTAGAAATTCTTTGCCTTCCTGACTAACGAAGAGGTGTTGTGGGTCCAAATTAGATCATCCATTATGTGCAGCTGGTGATGAGAAGGTGTACTGCAGCAAGATAGATCAGCTGGTTGAGTGGTGTTGCAGCAACAATCTTGCACTCAACGTCAGTAGGACTAAAGAATTAATTGTGGACTTCAGAAAGGGAACACACACCAGACCTCAAACAGAGATCAGAAGTGGAAAGAGTGAGCAATTTCTAGTTGCTGGGTGTCAACATCTCCAGGATCTATCGCGAACCCAACATATCAATGCAGCTACATAGAAGGCACAACAGCAACTGTATCACATTCAGAGTTTGAGGAGATTTGGTATGTCACCAGTGACACTTGCAAATTGTTATAGATGTTCCGTGGAGAGCATTCTTGTGGGTATATGGTGGGGGGTGGGGGTGGGGATGTGAGGCTGCTGCACAGGATTGAAATAAGCTGCAGAGCATTGAAAATATAGTCAGCTGCATCATGGGTTCTAGCCTCCATGGTACCCAGGTCATCTTCATACTTAATGTGATTCATGTTTCCTTCGCTATTATTACATATCACATTGTACTGCTGTTA
The DNA here is from genome assembly GCF_030144855.1 of Hypanus sabinus. Taxonomy (NCBI): domain Eukaryota; kingdom Metazoa; phylum Chordata; class Chondrichthyes; order Myliobatiformes; family Dasyatidae; genus Hypanus; species Hypanus sabinus. Next base: position 2,697,417 of record NC_082732.1, on the reverse strand, counting down.
TAAAGACAACCAATTTCACGACATATGCTGATGATATTAAATCTGATTCTGATGAGAATGACCCTGAGTCATATGAGGAGTGTTTATCACTGTGCTTGTACACTCTGGAGTTGAAGAGAATGAGGTTCTCATTGAAACTGATTGAAAATCCAGATAAAGTAAAGTGGAAAGAACGGCTAGCACGAGAGGGCACAGTTTTAAGGTGCTTGGAAGTAGGTACAGAGGAGATGTTAGGGGTGTGATAAACTATGTATACCTGTCTGGACACGCCCCTCTGCTGACTGCTCCTGTGGCTCCTCCCACAGACCCCTGTATAAAGGCGATTGAGGCTCCTCCCTCAGTCTTTGACATGTCGTGCCTATCGTTCACTTCCAGTCTCCTAGAGTTATTGATGGTTCATCAATTTTATTAACAGCGTTATTAAAACATGGAGAGCATTTTATGACCTGACAGATTGGATCTCGACCCTCAATCCCAGGAAGCCGGCAACGCTTTCGAACTCTGGCTAGCATGCTCCGAATCATACCTGGAGGAGATTCAAATGACCGAGCCTGCCATGATGCGCAGGGTTCTCCTCTCCAGGGTCAGTCCACAGGTCTACTCGATGATCAGGGACCAACCGAGCTACCAGGGCGTGATGGACACCCTCAAAAGACAATACTGCCATCTTGGTCGGCGCCACCTCACACCACCTACGACCCACGGGTGCTTACCGGGCACCTCACCGCGCCGGACCAAGATGGCAATTCAACTCTGGCCTCCATGACCCTCGACTAACGTGCTCCACATCAGCTCGCAAGGTCAATGATGGACATCCTGGTGGAGGGGCACAGGACTAGCTGCCTGTTTGACACGGGCAGCACTGAGAGTTTTATTCACCCGGACACGGTGCAACGCTGCGGACTTGTGACACGGTCGGTAAGCCAGAGGGTCACCACGGCTTCTGGGTCGCATACAACAGACATCTGGGGGGGTCGTGTAGCGACACTAGTGGTGCAGGGCACGGAATATCGCGACTTTGCTTTACTGGTCATGCCTCAACTGTGTGCACCTGTGCTATTGGGGCTCGACTTCCAGAGCCACCTGAAAAGTGTGACTATGGCATATGACGGGCCCCTCCCAACAATCACTGTCAGAAATCCTCAGTTTTGTGGGACTTCGTCACATACCCTGCCACTGACCGCACACACACACCGACCCGCACATCCCAACCAACACCAACAGCCGCGCTACGGACACCACTTGCAGCCTCTCCACCCTCAAGATCCCTCCCCCACCGCTGTTCGTCAACCTGACCCCCGACTGTAAACCTGTGGCAACTAAAAGCAGGAGGTACAGCACGGGGGACAGGGCCTTCATTAAGTCAGAGGTGCAGTGGCTGCTCAGGGAGGGGATCATTGAGCCAAGCACAAGTCCTTGGAGGGCCCAGGTGGTTGTTGTTCGGAATGGACAGAAAAATAGGATGGTCGTGGACTATAGCTAGACCATCAATAGGTTCACACAGCTTGACGCGTACCCCCTACCCCACATTGTGGATATGGTCAATCGGATGGCTCAGTACAAGGTGTACTCGACCATAGACCTGAAATCCGCTTACCATCAGCTCCCCATCCACCCGGAGGCCGACCCTACACCGCCTTCGAGGCAGGCGGCAGGCTCTATCACTTCCTGCGCGTCCCCTTTGATGTTACGAATGGTGTCTCTGTCTTCCAGAGGGAGATGGACTGGATGGTGGACTAGTACCAACTGAAGGCCACATTTCCCTATCTGGATAACATCACCATCTGTGGTCACGACTGGCAGGATCACGACACTAACCTCCAACGATTTTTCCAAGCGGCCAAAGCTTTTAACCTCACCTATAACAGGGACAAGTGTGTGTTCGGAACCACCCGACTTGCTGTCCTTGGGTATGTTGTGGAGAACGGGGTCATTGGCCCTGATCCCGACCGTATGCACCCCCTGTTGGAACTCCCTCTTCCCAACACCCTCAGAGCCCTCAAACGGTGCCTGAGCTACTTTTCCTATTACGCCCAATGGGTCCCTCACTACGCGGACAAGGCCCACCCCCTGGTCAAGTCCACCACATTTCCCCTCTCAGCCGAGGCCTGCGTGGCCTTCAGCCTCATTAAAGGGGACATTGCCAAAGCAGCAATGCATGCAGTGGATGAGACCATTCCCTTCCAAGTAGAGAGTGACGCCTCCGATTTTGCGCTGGCTGCTACCCTCAATCAGGCAGGCAGGCCAGTAGCATTCTTTTCTCGTACCCTTCAAGGCCCTGAAATTCGGCACTCTGCGGTGGAGAAAGAAGCCCAGGCCATAGTGGAGGCTATTAGGCACTGGAGGCACTATCTCGCCGGCAAAAGGTTCACCCTGCTGACCGACCAGCGCTCAGTTGCGTTCATGTTTAGCAACCAACAGCGGGGCAAAATCAAAAATGATAAAATTTTGATGTGGAGAATCGAACTCTCCACCTACAACTATGACATCCTGTACCGGCCTGAAAGGCTGAATGAGCCCCCTGATGCCCTATCAAGGGGAGCGTGTGCCAGCGCCCAGCTCGACCGGCTATATGCTCTCCATGCAGATCTTTGCCACCCGGGGGTCACCCGACTTTTCCATTTCGTGAAAGCCCGGAACCTGCCTTACTCCCTTGAGGAAATCAGGACAATGACCAGGGACTGCTAAGTCTGTGCTGAGTGCAAACTGCACTTCTACCGTCCTGAAAAGGCAAAACTTATCAAGGCCACCTGCCTCTTTGAGCGACTGAGTGTCGACTTTAAGGGCCCCCTTCCCTCCACTGACTGCAATGTGTACTTTCTTAACATAATCGACGAGTATTCACGGTTCCCCTTTGCCATCCCCTGCCCCGATACCACTGCCACGTCCATCATAAAGGCCCTGTGTCTGCTCTTCACTCTGTTCGGGTATCCCTGCTATATCCATAGTGACAGAGGGTCCTCGTTTATGAGTGACGTGCTGCGCCAATATCTGCTGGCTAGGGGTATTGCTACTAGTAGGACCTCGAGCTATAATCCCCGGGGAAATGGACAGGTGGAGAGGGAGAATGCCACGGTGTGGAAGGCCACACACTTAGCCCTTAGGTCAAAGGGACAGCCGGTCTCTCGCTGGCAGGAGATCCTCCCCGAGGCACTCCACTCCATCCGCTCCATTATGCACGTCCACCAATGCCACCCCTCACGAGCGACTCTTTTCTTTTCCCAGGAAGTCTGCCACTGGGACCACCCTATCAGCTTGGCTGATGTCCCCAGGGCCAGTGGAAACATGTGAGGAGCAATAAATACTCCCCAATGGTCGAGAGGGTTCACCTACTTCATGCGAACCCCCAGTATGCCTACATGGTCTTACATGATGGGCGGGAGGACACGGTCTCCATCCGCAACCTGGCGCCCGCAGGAGCACCAGACCCCTACCCTGAACACTCCACAGTGACTATGAACCCCATACCCACCGATATATATACCCACGAGACACCGCGCATGCCAAGCCCTACACAGACTCCTCACAACACTCCCATACCGGGCACCACGCACTCGCATGAGGGGTTACTGATGCCTAATGGGCTGGCATCTCAAGTCAGTCCAGAGCCAGCACAACCACCGTCTCCGGTGCAATCATCACCGGCACCGGTGCTACGTAGATCACAGCAACGGACTCGACGGCCTGATAGACTTGACCTGTAAATATACTTGTCAGAAACTTCGCCCTGTGGAGACTTTCTTTTAAAACAAGGGAGGGGTGAATGTGGTAAACTATGTCTAACTGTCTGGACACGCCCCTCCGCTGACTGCTCCTGTGGCTCCTCCCACAGACCCCAATCTTCAAGATGTCATGCTCCCTTTTCACTGTTAATGAAAGCCTATCGTTCACTTCCAGTCTCCTAGAGTTATTGATGGTGCATCAAGGGGTAAGTTTTTTACGTAGAGAGTGGTGAGTGCGTGGAATGGGCTGCCGGTGGCGGTGGAGGATACGATCGGGTCTTTTAAGAGACTCCTGGATAGGTAGATGGAGTTTAGAAAAATAGAGAGTTATGGGTAACCCTAGGTAATTTCTAAAGTAAGTACATGTTTGGCACAGCATTGTAGGCTGTAGATTTTTTATGTTTCTATGAATGTTTCTTACAGTGGGGGAGTCTAGGACCAGAGGGCTCAAACTTGAAATAGACTGAAGGACATCCCTTTAGAACAGATGAAGAGAATTTTCTTTTTAACTGGAGGGTGGTGAATCTGTGCCAGTTATTTGGTATATTTAAAGCAGGATTTGATACGTTCTTACTTAGTAAGGGTTTTAAAAATTACAGGGAAATGGCAGGAGTATGGGGACAATAAATTAACCATGATGACATGGCAGTGCAGACTCGATGGGCCAAATGGCCTAATTCCACTCCCTATGTCTTATGGTGGACTGTACATCCTCTCTCTATGCTGTACCTCTGTATCGCTCAATAATTATTTTCCTATCTGATTTTTCCTATTTTTCTTAGGTTGCTATCTGATGGGCACTGTCTGAAAGCTGGTGAAAGCAGAAGCTCCGCCATCTTTTACAAAGCATCTGTAAGTGTACTTGGGAGCATTAAGGTGTAATGCAACACCCCAAAGCTGGCAAATGGGATTACTATCGACAGTCAGCACAAGCCTGATGGGCTGTAGGACTTACTTCTCTACTGTCTGAATCTGTGGCTCGGAGTCCTTTTCCCACAATGCTTTGCACTGTTATTCGCTTTACTCTTCCGCCATCTGCAGGTGAGCTGTGTGAATTCATGCTCAGATCCCGAGATTCCTCTCCACAACTATCTTACAGGTGGCTCGGGCTTCTACTTGATTCACATTGGTGTTAGTGGAGGTGAAAATAATGAATGCTAACAGTGAATTAAATCAGCTCAAGCTCTGAGAATGAAGGGTTGTGCTAGAACAGGTTTCTGAGGATAAAAGCAAAAACCTGTTAGAAATCTAAAACAAAAACAAAATTTGCTCAGAATATCCAGCAGTCAGACTGCATGGGTCAAGAGAAAATAGATTAAATATTTCAGGTTGACGACCTTACATCAGAAAGGATCAGAACTCTTTCATTACAATACAGTGATTTGTATTGCTATTGGTATTGATTTTTACTGTCACACTGAACAAGATATAGAGAAAATCAGATCATTACACAGTGCATTGAGGTCACAATAACAATGCTTGACTCTCTTTGAGTTTAGAGGGATAAGGATAGGACCAGCTGCTGTTGCAGTGGTGAACCATTCTGTGACAATGGCCCAGATCCTTGAGGAAAAGGTGGAAGTATAAGTATCAGGAGAATGTGTCAGTGATGTGGCTCAGTGTGGAAATGCAAGAATGTGTGCATGGGACCTGGTCTGAGGGGAATGTGGAGACAGAAGCAATCTGCAGATGCTGGAAATGATAAGTAATGCACACAAAATGTGGGGGGGACTCAGCTGGTCAGGCAGCGTTTATGAAGAGAAATAAACAGTTGACATTTCAGGACTGGAGAAGAAACTAGAATAAAAAGGTTGGAAGACTGGGAGGAGCACAAATTGACATGAGTCTAGGTCCTAGCTTTTCCCTTTCATCCTCTCTCTTTCACCCACTCACCTGGTCTCACCTGTCACCTGCCTATGACACCCCTCTCCTTCTTCCACCTTCTTATTTTAGCTTCCACTCCTTTCCTTTCCAGTTCGCCTGAAACATAGACTTTTATTTTCCTCCATAGAACCTGCCTGAATTGCCGAGCTTTCCCAGCATTTTGTGTGTGTTGAGGGGGAATGTATCCCATTCCTATTCATCAGAGTTAATTTATGTCAGTGGAATTCGGGAATTGCATAGTTGCTATTGCTATGGAGCTGTTCTGTGATGTCACCAATCAGCTTGCTTCTTACTGAAAACACAGGATATTGTGACATCACCAATGAACTTAAATTTCAACTGTAATCTCACTGCTTACTCTTTCTAAGTGACTGTGGAAGCATCAGCCTTTTAATGTTCAGCCACATTGTTGTTGACTGTCCTTTCTTTCAGCTGGAGGCTTGGTGATTGCAGGTGAGGCTTCGACTCTGCTTTTGCTTATTTTGGGTGTTTGTTCCTGCAATTGGGACTGAATTCTGTTCAGATGATTCAGGTTTAATAACCAGTCTTCCAGAAGATCTCCACTCGAGATAAATTGCCTAGGAACCTTTGACCTGGTGCTGAGAAATACTTCTGGCTCTCAGGTTTTACTCTGGGAGGCACAAGAGTCTGCAGATGCTGAAAACTGGAGCATCTGGTCCCTGAACAGCCCTGAAGCTGGCTGTCAATCCAAAACCTAGCCATCCCTCTGTCTCCAAAGATACTGCCTGACCCATTGAGTTCCTCTTGCAGTTTTTTACTCTGAGAGAGTTACCTGAGTGCAGAGTAGACAGACTAACAAGCCAAAGCCTTTGCCAATCATGTTCATTAAGGTCCAGGAAGAGTTCAGATATGATCTAATGCACTTATTTACCTCCCCAAAAATGGCCAGTATCATATGAGAATGGGGTGCCACGATAGCATAGCGATTAGTGTGACACTCTTATAGCTCAGTGCATTGGAGTTTGGAGTTCAGTTCTGATGTGGTTTGTAAGGAGTTTGTATGATCCACGCCATGAGTGCATGGGTTTCCTCCAGGTGCTTAGATTATGTCCCATGTAGGTTAATTAGTCATGGTAAATTGTCCTGTGATGTACATTCCAAAGACATACCGATCCATAGAACCATAGAACATTACAGCACAGAAACAGGCCTTTTGGCCCTTCTTGGCTGTGCCGAACCATTTTTCTGCCTAGTCCCATTGACCTGCACCTGGCCCATATCCCTCCACACATCTCTCATTCATGTACCTGTCCAAGTTTTTCTTAAATGTTAAAAGTGAGCCAGATTAATTAGTCATGGTAAATTGTCCTGTGATGTAGACGTACTGATCAGTAGGCTAATTAGCCATGCAAATTGTCCTGTGATGAGGTGGGTTGCTGGACAGTGTGGCTCTTTGGGCTGGAAGGGCTTGTTTTGAGCTGATCCCTAAATAAACAAACAGACATATAGATAAATAGATAGGCAAATAAATAAATAAATAAATAAACAAATAAAGACAGCACACATGTGGGGCAGCACATTAAGGAGTGCAGTTTTGGAGGGGCACTCTTTAACCCCAGCTAAGTGCAGGGCTCTTGGCTCTGAACAGTGTCGCTGTCACAGATCTCACTTGTGCCTGTGGGATCATGCTGTACACAGATGACTGTCTCAGAAACAGAATAAAACATGTAAAATGCTGGAGACCGTTTATCACGACTCTTTATTAGAATCAGAATCTGGCTTATTATCGAAGGTGATGAAGGTGATGAAATGTGATGTTTTGTGACAATAGCAAAGTGTAAGGATTAAAGATTGCGGCAAGTTACAATAAAATAAATAAGTAATGCAAAAGTGGACCAGTGAGGTAGTGTTCATAGGTTCATGAACCATTCAGAAATCTGATGGTGTAGGGGAAGAAGCTGTTCCTAAAATGTTGAGCACAGGTCTTGTCCATAACAGGTGTGACTGCCCAACTTGCACCTGTAGTAAATGCTTCAAGCTTTCCCAAGGACAACAGACACAACATAAATCTCATTTACAGCTGTTTATGGACAGGACTTGCGAGCATTTGGAGAAGCAACATTTACAGGATGCAGAGTGGCAGATGGAGTTCAACCCGGAAAAGTGCAAAGTCATTCGCTTTGGAAGGTCGAATTTGAAAGTGGGGAACATGGTTAATGGCAGGATTCTTAGCAATGTGGAGGAAAAGAGGGATCTTGGCATTCACATCCATCGATCCTTCGAAGTTGCAGTGTAAGTTGATGGGGTGATTAAGAAAATATATCATGTGTTGGCCTTTGGAGGACCGAGTCGGGGGGTTGAGTTCAAGAGCCATGTTACAACTCTCAAACTGTTACACCACACTGGAATGTTGTGTTTAGTTCTGTTTGCCTCATTTTAGGAAGGATGTGGAAGCTTTGGAGAGGGAGATTTACCAGGATGCTGCCTCAATTAGAGAGCATCTCTTATGAGGATAAGCTAAGCAAGCTAGGGCTTTTTTCTTTGGCGTGAAAGAGGATAAGAGGTAACTTGATAGAAGTGTACAAGTTTATAAAAGACATAGATTGAGTGGACAGCCAGTGACATTTTCCCAGGCATAGATGAGGGGCATAACTTTAAGGTGTTTGGAGGAAAGTACAGGGGAATGTCAGAAGTAGGCTTTTTACACAGCGAGTGGTAGGTCCATGGAATGCCAGTTGTGCTGGTAGTGGTAAATTCATTAGGGACATTTAAGAAATTCATGGATGAAAGAAAAATAAAGGGAAGGGTTGGATTGATCTTGGTGTTGGCTAAAATGTCAGTACAACATCACGGGCTAAAGAGCTTGTGTTGTGCAGAACTGTTCTATGTTCTACACGGTGTTAGGCAACTACTGTCAATTTATTAGGTACCTCTTGTACCTAATTAAATAGTGACTGAGTGTACGTTTGTGGTCTTCTGCTGCAGTAGTCTATCTAATCCAAGACTTGCCATGTTGTGCATTCAGAGATGCTCTTTTGCACACTACTGTTATAACACGTGGTTCTTTGAGTTACTGTCACCTTCCTGTCAGCTTGAACCAGTCTGGCCATTCTCCTCTGATCTCTCTCAATTTTGCCAACAGGACTGCTGGCCATTGATTGTTTTTTGCTTATCGCACTATTCTCTGTAAACAGAGACTGTTGTACATAAAAATCCCAGGAGATCTGCACTGTGATACTCAATCCACTCCACCTTTCCATCATGGCTGACATGTTACAAAGGGAAATTGATACTGATGGGGACAACAGACAGGGTGGCTGAAGGAAAGGTAGCATGGTGATGAATTTATTGCACTGAGGTTACAATTTCCTTCCAATCCGTAATTTGCAAAAATATCTTTTCAATATAATGTGACGTTCAAGAATTCAAGTCATGGAAATGGGCCCTTTGGCCCATCAAGTCTGTGCTAACCTTCATTTATACTAACCCTTACAATTCTAATTCTATTCTCAAAACATTTTCACCAACTTCCCTCAGATTCAATCATTCCACACCAGGACACCTTTAATGTATATGTTTGCTTCATGAAGAACTGCTTTGGCCTCTCACAAGATCATTGCCAGAGGCTCAGCAATCTCCTATCTCACTTTCCACAGTAGCCTGGGGAATATCTCATCAAGTCCTGGTGACTTATCTAACCTAATGATTTTCAAAATCTTCAGCACATCCTCTTTCTTAGTGTCTATATGCTCAAGCATTCCAGTCCACTATAAGTCATCCCCAAAATTGCCAAGGTCCTTTTCCCTGGTGAATATCAACAAATACACTCAAGAACTTCTATAGTTGTACCATGGAGAGCATTCTGACAGGCTGCATCACTGTCTGGTATGGTGCTACTGCACAGGACAAAAAGAAGCTGCAGAGGGTTGTAAATTTAATCGGCTTCATCTTGAATACTAGCCTACAAAGTACCCAGGACATCTTCAAGAAGTGGTGTCTCAGAAAGGCAGCGTCCATTTTTAACGACCTCCAGTACCCAGGGCATGTCCTTTTCTCACTGTTACCATCAGGTAGGAGGTATAGAAGCCTGAAAGCACACACTCAGCAATTCAGGAACAGCTTCTTCCCCTCTGCCATCCGATTCCTAAATAGACATTGAATGTGTGAACACTTCCTCACTTTTTAAATATATATTATTTCTGTTTTTGCATGATTTTTAATCTATTCAATATATGTATACTGCAATTGAATTACTTATTTATTATCATTATTATTATTTTATTTTTTTCTCTTTTTCTTCTTATTATGGATTGTATTGTACTGCTGCTGCTGCTAAGTTAACAAATTTCATGACACATGCTGGTGATAATAAACCTGATTCTGAATACTGAAGTAAAGTATTCATTAAGTACATCCGATACCTCCTCTGACTCCATGCACATGTTTCCACTATTGCTCCTGATTGGGAAAACATTTAATTGGGGTGGGGGAAATATGATGTTATTGGTCCTATTTTCACGCGGCTTATCCTCTTGCTCTTCACATACTTGTAGAATGCCTTGAAGTTTTCCTTAATCCCGCTTGCTAAGGCCCTCTCATGGCCCCTACTAGCTCTCCTCATTTCATTCCTGAACTCCTTTCTGATAACCTTGTAATTTTCTAGAACTCTATCAGTACCTAGTTTCTTGAACCTTTCATAAGCTTTTCTTTTTTTCTTAACTGGATTTTCCATATCCTTTGTACACCATGGTTATTTTACCCTACCATTCTTTCCCTGCCTTAATGCAACATACCTACATAGAATGCCATGAAAATGTTCTCTGAACGTATGCCACATTTCTGCCATGCATTTCCCTGAGAACATCTGCTCCCAATTTATGCTCCCAAGTTTTTGCCTAATAACATCATATTTCCCCCACCCCAATTAAATGTTTTCCCAAATTGTCTGCTCTTATCCCTCTCCAGTGCTATGGTAAAAGAGATAGTGTTTTTATCAATACCTCCAAAATGCTCTCCCATTGAGAGATCTGACACCTGACCAGGTTCATTTCCCAATACCAGATCAAGTACAGCAGTGGTTCCCAACCTCTTCTATGCCTCACACCCCTAGGAAATGTTTGGTTAATGTTCGCACCCCCTACAAAAGTAATATCACGGTTGAAGATGAAGAAGACTAATTTCTAATTTTTGAACCACAAATTGAACTTAAAAATAAACTTTTAACTCAGTGCATAAAATGCAAATATAAATTGAGCAATTAGGTTCTAATTTATTCAGAAAAAATTGTGAACAGTAAAATCAATCCCAATTGTGAACATAAAATTCAATGACTTCTTTGCTCCTGCTTCTCATTCATGATTTTGTCAAAACGTGGAACTTTCTTGCTGACTGCAATCCGCAGGTCTTCCTGTGGAGTCAGACGATTCCTCAATTTTGTCTTGATTAACAAAAGAGAACTGAATCCAGATTCACACAAGTATGTTGTTGCAAATGGAATGAGGACACGGAGTGCTTTTCCACCAAGTCTTGGGAACATATCCAGTGCTGCACAGCAAAACTCCTCCAAAGTCTTGCTTTCAAATTGCACTTCAAGAGCTCGATTTGTCCGCAAATCAATAAGATCTTGCTTCAGCTCTTCATCATCTGACATTTTCTCCAAATCGTAGGTCCATTCTTCAGGTCTCCAGCAGCAAAATATCCATCAAACGATTCTGACAGCATTTCCAAATGAGCCACAGTTTCTTCACAGCAGGAGTTATAGATCCAGTATTATCAACCATCTCTTCCAGTGAAGGAAAATTTGAGAGACTGCCTCTTTCCATACTTCGACGCCAAAGACGTAACTTCTTTGAAGGCATTCAACTTTTCACAATCCTTTAATATGTTTATCCCTTTTCCTTGAAGAGAAATACTCAGGTCATTCATACAAATGAAAATAAGCCAGCATTTGGGCAAATTCCTGTGATTCCATTGCTCCAAACAGATCACATTCATGCTCCTTCAGAAAAACATTGATTTCTTTCCTGCAGTTCAAAGAAGTGGGTTAAAGCTTGTCCTCGTGACAACCAACTGACTTCTGTGTGGAAAAGCAAATCCGAATGCTCACTTCCCAGATCCTCAAAATGATTTGAAGATGCGATGGTTCAAAGCACACCCCCTGATCAAGTTGATGATCTTCACAATCAAGGATTTTCTTCAAATTTGGAGGCAATGTTTTTGATGCCAAAGCATGCTGATGAAGAAAACAATGGGTAACTTGCAAGTCTGGAATCTCCTTTTTCATCAATGCAGAAAAGCCAGATTTATTTCCAAGCATTGCAGGTGCCTCGTCAGTGCACACAGAAGCAATGACTTTGATATCTAAATCATGCTATTTGATAGGGGCACCAGTTCAAATTATTTTCTTGCTTCTTTCCCCAGGACAATTGTTGCCATTTCCAGTGCATACAGCTTGATAAGATCTTCTGCAATTGTATGGGGCTTCTTGGATTTGGCCACTTTATACACCACTTGGTATGAAGCAAGAAGTAGTGGTTTTTCAACAGAAACAAAACCTAATTTTGGACGAGTTCCTTGTGAATCAAAATGAGCTCTTTTGATTTTCAATGACCCAACATCATGTCCTTCAACATCAGCTCCGCCATGCTTGTTCTTAAAGTGCTCTTGAAGCTTGGGTGGCTTCAGATTTGAGTTGGAAAACACAACTCTACAAAGAATGCACTGGGGTTTTTGCAAGCCATCATTTCCTGTTGTGCAAGTGAAACCGAAGCACGCATAGTCATCATTCCATTTCCTTTTTGACATGATGAAGGGTTAAGGGTAAAGAGAAAAATATGAGCTAATATGAGAAAAACTATCTGACTAAGTCAGGGATGACCGCTTTACTCAACCAGACACTCCTGCAGCAAAGTATCGCAAGAAATACGCTTTCGAATATTATATGATATCTGCGGTTACACCAAGATAAATCGTCAGGTGGAAATGCTAAGGGGACGCGATGCAACTTATTCGGCTACTCTCTACTGAATTTACACACCTATTTTCGATGATTACTGGAGATATGAACTCTCATCACACGATTCAGTGCTAAACATGATAGCTCCTCAACTAACACAATTCAAAATTATCAATGATTCAAGAAAAAAACCTTTTAAGAGAAAAAAACCTTTGAAATTCAAAAACTTCTTTATTGCATTGAGACAAATACGAATGAATGACTTCAGCTGCTTTTTATCAAAATGCGGCTTTTAAAAATTTTATAATTGAATAATTTACCTACTGTCTGCAGGTTTGCTTTTAACGCAAAGTCATTACTCGATGGTTGATTCGGGATGTATAAAGATTTTGGCATTATGAGATGATTTTTAACTTTGAGATGTAACCTTCTAGCTAACATTGATGAGACTCCTCAACTCTGAGGTGTAACTCCCAGGTAACACTGATGAGACTCCTCAACGCTGACTCGGGCAGCGGGAGACTGGAGTGAGTTTACATCTCTCTCGACTCGGGCAGTGGGAGACTGGAGTGAGTTTACATCTCTCTCGACTCGGGCAGTGGGAGACTGGAGTGAGTTTACGTCTCTCTCGACTCGGGCAGTGGGAGACTGGAGTGTGCTTGGGACAAAGGTTCTCAAGGCACACTGGCGGCTGGCTGAGCAATGACTCGTGACTCGTCACTCAAGGACACAAGCCACTCTTTGTCACACCCCCTGAAATTTCATCTCACACCCCCTGGGGGTGTGGGCACCCCAGGTTGGGAACCCTTGAAGTACAGCCTCTCCTCTAGTTGGCTTATCTATATATTGTGTTATACTGCACACTTATCTACATACAGCTCCTTGATGTCCCTGTACTATTGGGGGGGGGGGGTCTATGAAAATACCAATAGAGTTATTACCCACTTCCCATTTCTGATTTGCACCCACACTGTAGACAATCCCTCCATGATTTCCTCTTTTTCTGCAGCCATGACATTATCCCTGATTAGCAATGCCATGCCCCCACCTCTTTTGCCTCCCTTGCTGTCCTTTTTGAAGCATTTAAAAACTTGGCACACTCAGTAGTTTATCCTGCCCCTGAGACATCTCTGTAATGGCCACAACATCATAGTTCCATGTATTGATCCATGCTCTAAGTTTATCTGCCTTGTTTATGATCCTCTTTGCATTAAAATAGACACATCTCAAACCACCAGGCTGAGTGCATCTTTGTCATCTACCTATCCTTCCTCACAAACTCCCTACAAGCTGTCGCTACTTGTGTGCCAACTGCTCCATCCTCTGCCTCTTCACTTTGGTTCCCACCCTGCCTGCAAATCCAGTTTAAATTCTCCCCAACAGCCTTAGCAAATCTCCCCACCAGGTTATTGGTCCCTCTGGGATTCACATGCAACCCAACCTTTTTGTACAGGTCACACCTGCCCAGAAGAGGTCCCACTGATCCAGGAATCTGAATTCTTGCCCACTGCTCCAATCCTTCAGCCATGCATTTATCCTCCACCTCATCCTATTCCTATTCTCACTGTTGCGTGGCACAGTCAGCAATCCTGAGATCACTACCCTTTTGGCCCTGCTTCTCAGCTTCCTTCCTAACTCCCTGTATTCTGCAGTTAGGACATCCTTTGACACAAAGCTGGGCGGCAGTGTGGAATGTCAGGAGGATGTTATGAGAATGCAGGGTGACTTGGACTGGTTGGGTGAGTAGGCAAATGTATGGCAGATGCAGTTTAATGTGGATAAATGTGAGGTTATCCACTTTGGTGGCATGAACAGGAAGGCAGATTACTATCTAAATGGAGTCAAGTTAGGAAAAGGTGAAGTACAATGAGATCTAGGTGTTCTTGTACATTAGTCAATGAAAGCAACCATGCAGGTACAGCAGGCAGTGAAGAATGCTGGCTTTTATAATAAGAGGAATTGAGTATAGGAGTAAAGAGGTCCTTCTGCAGCTGTACAGGGCCCTGGTGAGACCCTATCTGGAGAATTGTGTGCAGTTTTGGTCTCCAAATTTGAGGAAGGACATTCTTGCTATTGAGGGATTGCAGTGTAGGTTCACAAGGTTAACTCCCGGGGTGGCGGGACTGTCATATGTTGAAAGATTGGAGCGACTGGGCTTGTATACACTGGAATTTAGAAGGATGAGAGGGGATCTGATTGAAACATATAAGATTATTAAGATATTGGACACACTGGAGGCAGGAAGCATGTTCCCGCTGATGGGTGAGTCCAGAACTAGAGGCCACAGTTTAAGAATAAGGGGTAGGCCATTTAGAACAGAGACGTGGAAAAACTTTTTCACCCAGAGAGTGGTGGATATGTGGAATGCTCTGTCCCAGAAGGCAGTGGAGGCCAAGTCTCTGGATGCATTTAAGAGAGAGTTAGATAGAGCTCTTATAGCTAGCGGGGTCAAGGGATATGGGGAGAGGGCAGGAACAGGGTACTGATTGTGTATGATCAGCCATGATCACAATGAATGCTGGCTAGAAGGGCCAAATGGCCTTCTCCTATACCTACAGTCTATTGTCTATTATCCTCCCTTTTTCTACCTATGTCGTCGGTATCAATATGTACCACAACCTCTGGCTGCACAGCCTCCCATTTCAAGATATTGTGGACACGTTCAGAAACAACATGAACCCTGGCACCTAGGAGACAAATTACCATCTGTGTTTCTTTTTCGTGCCACAGAGTCGCCTATCTGTCCCCTTTATTAAAGAGTCTCCTATTACTGCTGCCACCCTCTTCTGTTCCCTACCCTTCTGAGCCACAGGGCCACACTCAGTGTCAGAGTCTCAGGGGAAGCAACAACACTCTCTTATTGTTAAGGGAGATGGCCACAGGGGTGCGCTCCACTATCTGATGATCCCCCTTCCCTCTCTTGTCTCCTGCGGCCCGGGGTGACTACGATCACTATCCCAAACAAGCCACTGAGCATTTCCAGCGTTCTTTTTCTTTATTCAAATATCCCCTTGTGTGTGTGGCTTGGAATATTTTTATCAGGTCTTGTGATGCACCTTCTGATAGCTTATTAGATTTAAGTATTGTATGAATGTATTTTCAGTTCTAGCTGTTACTTTGCATCAGTCAGCGTTTCTGTGAAGATAATATATATTTCATGTAATAATGGAACTACTGTAAAAATTGTAGCCAATGTTATGAGATACGATTGTAAATTCCATTCTGGCAATGCTAAGGTTTTAACAGATACTGCTTCACCCACTGAGTTCCTACAGCAGTTTATTTTAGACACAAGTTTTATGCTTAGTGCTCATGCATTCCAGCACAAAACAGAGTCGAGTGATTATTACTAACTTATTCAAGCTGTACATCTCTGTACATTTCTACATACCATAATATGTGCTCAGATACAATAGGATGGGTGAGGGGGTGTGGGGAGGTGGATGCCTTGTACAAATGATCACATGGTTCTGAGAATCATAATCAGTGACATCTGTCATGAAATTTGTTATTTTGTGGCAACAATTCAATGGAAGACTTAAAAATTACTACAAGTTATAAAATAAATTTTTATTGTAAAATGCAATTAACTTTGTTCCAAAATCTGATGGCAGAGGGGAAAAGGCTGTTCTTAAAAAAACAAGTATGGGTCTTCAGGCTTCTGTACCTTCTCTCTGTATGTGAAGAGCGCATGTCGACAGATAGTGAGGGTCCCTAATTATTGATGTCCTGTGGCCATACCACTTTGGATACTGTTTGGGGGAGGGGGTGATCTAGCGGTGGAAAGTCACTATGGTCAAATATCTGGTGCTGAGTCTGTCTCTGTGACTCAGAAGGGAAACAGAGAAAAGGCAACCTGTGGTGACAGGAAAGTCATTAGGAGAACAGAGAGGAGGTTCTGTGGAAGAGAACAGGATTCCCACATGATATGTTGCCTCCCAGGTGCCAGGTTCTGTTACTTGTGAAGTGGGGTGCCGTGCACAATCATAATCGATCGAAAACGGACGTGGGAGCACGGAGGAACATCTGGAAATCTCCAGGAAGATTTTCTTTGTTGCTGCTGCTGCTGTGAGGTCTGGAACTCTGCTGGGAAGAACAGGCCCCCAGTCCTTGGGGTCGCGTTGCCCATGGCTGTTGGCGGGGGCGTCTTAATAGGCTCGGCAGAGGATGGTGCTCGGAGAAGCTGTGCCGGAGGGGGTGGTCGTCGGCTTGGAGGTTCGACAGACTCGGAGTCTGCTGTGATCAGGTCGCTTTCGGTGTGTGCTGCGTCTGCGAGGCTGGGTTCGACGGAGCTTTCATTGTTTGCTGAGTCTGCGAGGCTGAGTCGGGCGGTGCTGTGGAAGTCCATAGCGGGGGTATTCCCTTCTGCCGCTGGTGTGGGATGACGAGTCTGTCGGGAGCCTGGGGACTTGTGGAAACTGTGTGGTGATTTCTTTTGAACTTATAGTCTTTTAACATCTTTGGACTATTTTTACTGTGCCCATGGTCTGTTTTTTTATCAATTATGCTATTGTTTGCACTGTTGTAACTATATGTTGTAACTATGTGGTTTTGTGCAAGTCTTGTAGCTTTACTTTTTGGTCTTGTTTTGTCTGGTGGATTTGGAGCTCCTTTCCGGGGAACGCGCTAAGATGGTAACGTGATATTAATACGCAGCAGCCTCTCCGGGCTCTGGATTGGGGATTGCCAAACGTTATGTGGATTTTCTGGTGTAGTCTGTTTTGTCATACGCTTTTGTGATATCATTCTGGGGGAACGTTGTCTCATTTTTTAACTGCATTGCATTTGTGGTTTCTAAATGACAATAAACTGAATCTGAATCTTGGATCCAGTCTTCAGCATTCTTAACTGGGAGGGTGATGAGCGCGAGGTGGTGGTCCATGTAGGTAGCAGTGACATCGGCAGGAAGAGTGACGAGGTTCTGCAAAGTGTGTTAAGAGAGTTAGATGCGAATTTAAAGGGCAGGACCTCCAGGCTTCTGATCTCAGGATTGCTACCCATGCAATGGGCTAGCGTGGCCAAAAATAGGAAGATATACATTTAACATATGGCTAAGGAATTGGTGTAGGAGGGAGGGCATAACATTTTTGGGTCATTAGGATCTCAACCAGGGAAGGTGGGACCTGAAGAGAAGAGACAGGTTACACCCAAACTGGAAGGGGACTAATATCCTAGCTGGAAGACTTGCTGGGGGGATGTCAACTGGAGAGCCAGACTAGATAGTGTGGAAGCTATAATGAGCCCAGTCAAAGCCAGGAATCAAAAGGCCGAACATAGTGCGACTGGTGTCCTGAGCTGTGTATACATCAATGCAAAAAGTACAAAAGGGACGGGTTGCACTTGAATCCAAGGGTGACCAATATCCTTGCAGGCAGGCTTGCCAAAGCCATTGGGAGTGGTTTAACCTAATATGGCTGGGGGATGGGAATCAGGATTTCAGAGCTGAGGATGAGCCAGCAGGTTTACAAGTAGGTGATGTAGTATGTAATACAAATGTAAGGAAGGACAAGCCAATGATTGGGTTCAACTGCAGACAGAGCAAAGAGTTAAACGGTATCACAGAGGCAAAATTCACAGGGGCGAAGGGTTCAGGACTGAAGGTGCAGTATTTAAATGCAGGTAGCATTTGGAATAAGGTGGACGAGCTCGTGGCGCAGTTAGAGATTGACGTTGTGGACATTACTGAGTCATGGTTGAAAGAAGGTCATAGTTGGAAGTTTGACATCAAAGGAAACACTTTGTATCGAAAGGACAGGCAAGAAGACACAGGTAGTGGTGAGGCTCTGTTGGTAACAGATGGAATTACATCTTTCGAAAGAGCTTACATAGGGTCAGAGAATGTCGAATCTTTATTGATGGAGTTAAGAAACTACAAGGGTAAAAAAAAATTATGAGAATCATATATAGCCTCCAAATAGTAGCCAAGATGTGGGGTTGCAAAGGGAGCTGGAAAAGGCATGTAATAAGGGTAATGACACAACTGTAATAGGGGTCTTTTAATATGCAAGGGATTGGGAAAATCAGATTGGTGTCAGATCGCAAGAGAGGGAATGTGTTGAATGCCTACAAGATAGCTTTTTAGAGCAGCTTGTGCTTGAGCCTATTCAGGAAAAGGCTATCTTAGATTGAGTGTGTGCACTAAACCAGATGGCATTAGTCAGCTTAACGTAAAGGATCCCTTAAGAAACAGTGATTGTAATATGATTGAATTCATACTGCAGTTTGAGAGGGAGAAGCATGCCATGTGTATCAGTATTGCAATGGAATAAAGGGAATTAGAAGAGGCATGAGAGAAGAGCTTGCCCAGGTGAATCAGAGGGGGATACTGGCAGAACAGAGGTGGCAGAAGCTTCTGGGAATCGTTTACAAGGAGCAGGATATGTCCCATGAAAGAAAAAGTTTTTAAACACCAGGTCTAGGCAACCGTGGCTGACAAGGGAAGTTAAGGAGAAAGAGTGAGTGTTAAGATGGATGATTGGGAAGTTTTTAAAATCCAACAAAAGGTAACTAAAAGAGCTATAAAAAGGGAAAAGGTGAAATATGAGGGCAAACTAGCTGAAAATATAAAGCAGGAAACTGAAAGTTTTTTGAGTTATAGAACATAGAATATAGAACAACACAGCACTGTACAGGCCCTTCGATCTACAATGTTGTGCTGACCCTCAAACCCTGCCTCCCATATAACCTTCCACCTTAAATTCCTCCATATACCTGTCTAGTAGTCTCTTAAATTTCACTAGTGTATCTGCCTCCACCACTGACTCAGGCAGTGCATTATATAAAGGATAAAAGGGAGGTGAGAGTTGATTTGGATCACTTGATGCTGGTGATGTAGTAATGGGGGATAATGAAATGGCAGATGAACTTAAGTACTCTGCTTCAATCTTTAGGGTGGAAGACACTAGCTGTATGCCAGAGGTTCGTGAGTGTCAGGGAGCAAGAGTGAGTGCCATTGCTATTACAAAAAAAAATACTAGGCAAATTGAAAGGTCTTATAGGTCTTATAGGTCATATGGACCAGATGGACTACGTCCCAGAGTCCTGAAAGAGGTGCTGAAGAGATAATTAATGCATTGGTCATGATCTTTCAAGAATCACTTGATCCTTTCATGGTCCCAGGGGATGGAAGATTGCAAATGTCACTCCGCTCTTTAAGAAGGGAGGAAGGCAAAAGAGAGGAAGTTATAGGCCAGTTAGCCTAACCTCAGTGGTTGGGAAAGTGCTGGAGTCCATTATTAAGTATGAGGTTTCAGGGTACTTGGAGTCTAATGATAAAATAAGTCAAAGTCAGCATAGTTTCTGTTAAGGGAAATCTTGACTAACAAATCAGAGTTCTTCAAGGAAGTTTCAAGCAGGGTGAACAAAGAGGCAGTGGATGTCACTGACTTGGATTTTCAGAAGGCATTTGATAAGGTGCCACACATGAGTCTGCTTAAAAAGATAAAATTCCATAGCATTACAGGCAATATACTGGCACGGATAGAGGAATGGCTGACAAGCAGGAGGCAGCGTGTGGGAATAAAGGGGGTCTTTTCTGGTTGGCGCCCAGTGACTAGTGGTGTTCCTCAGGAGTCAGTAATGGGATCGCTACTTTTTACATTGTTTTCCTATAATTTAGGCAGTGGAATTGATGGCTTAATGGCAAAGTTTGCAGATGATATGAAGCTAGGTGGAGGGGTGAGTAATGCTGAGGAAGCAATGTGATTGCAGCACCACTTAAAAAATTGGAAGAATGGGCAAAAAAGTGGCAAATGGAATACAGCGTTGGGAAATGTATGATAATATGTTTTGGTAAAAAGAACAACAGTGTGGACTATTTTTAAATGGGGAGAAAATTCAGACATCAAAGGTGCAAAGGGAATCACGAGCTCTTGTGCAAGTCTCCCAGATTGACAGGTTGAGTCTGTGATAAAGACGGCAAATGCAATGTTGGCATTTATTTCAAGGGGACTAGAATATAAAAACATGGAGATAATGCTGAGGCTTTATAAGACACTGGTCAAGCCACACTTGAAGTATTGTTAACAGTTTTGGGCCCCATATCTCAGAACAGATGTGTTATCATTGGACAGAATCCAGAAGAGCTTTACAAGGAAGATTCTGGTAATGCAGTGGCTAACATATTAGCAGCGTTTGGGAGTTTTGGCCTGGACTCACTGGAATTTTGAATGCATGGAGATCTCATTGAAACCTACTAAATGTTGAAAGGACTAGATACGGTGGATGAGGAGAGGTTGTTTCCTTTGGTGGGGGTATTCAGAACTAGAGGGCACAGCCTCAAAACTGAGAGGCAACCTTTTAGGTCAGAAGTAATGAGGAACATTTTTAGTCAAAGACTGGTGAATCTGTGAAATGCTCTGCCAACAAACACAATGGAGGCCACATCTGTGGGTGTATTCGAAGTGGAAGTTGATAGATTCTTGATTTGTCAGGATCTCAAGGGGTATGGTGAGGAAACAGATGTATTGGGTTGAATGGGATCCAGGATCAGCCATAATGAAATAGTGGAGTGGACTCAACATGCTGAATGATTTATTTCTGCTCTTATGTATTAGGGTCTAAGTATTGTATTGAAATCGCAGCAAGAGGCGGAGAGGGAAGAGGTAAAAGAAGCTCAGAGAGAAGCTGTTTTTTTTTAACTGATCACGGCAAAGAGGCTAGACTGCGCAGGCGTGTGACGTAGCACGCCAAAGGTTTAAAAAGGAGAGGAAGTTTTCAACGGTTATTTAAATCGCAGCAAGATGCGGAGAGGGAAGAGGTAAAAGAAGCTTGGAAAGTAGCCGGTTTTTTTTAACTGATCAGGGCAAAGAGGCTAGACTGCGCAGGCGCGTGAAAGTCGGCCCGTGAGGCAGTGGGAGAATTTAAAAAGTGAGCAGAGGCTGAGTACGAGCTTCACTCCAGGTAAAGTAAGGCTGGGTAAACTCCTTTAATTATTCTAATTAGATTAGGAGTAGGTAATGGAGGCAGCAGTTAGGGCAGCTGAGTGCTCCGTTTGCAGTATGTGGGAAGTCAGGGCGAGCACTGTTGTCCCTGATGATTACACCAGCAAAAGGTGCATCCAGCTGCAGCTCCTGACAAACCGAGTTAGGGAACTGGAGCTGGAGCTGGATGAACTTCGGATCATTCAGGAGGCAGAGTCAGAAATAGACAGGAGTTTCAGGGAGATAGTCAACACTAGGAGTCAGGAGACAGGTAGTTGGGTGACTGTCAGGAGAGGGAAGGGGATTAGACAGAATGAGCAGTGCACCTCTGTGGCCATTCCCATCAATAATAAGTATACCGTTTTGGTGGGGACGACCTACCAGGGACAAGTTGCAGTGGTTGCATCTCTGGCACCGAGACTGGATCCTCAGCTCAGATGGGAAGGAGGGAAAAGAGGAGAGCAGTAGTGATAGGGGATTCAATAGTTAGGGGGACAGATAAGAGGTTCTGTGGAAGAGATCGAGAATCCTGGATGGTCTGTTGCCTCCCTGGTGCCAGGGTCCGCGATATCTCGGATTGAGTTCTCAGTATTCTTAAGAGGGAAGGTGAGCAGCTGGATGTCATGGTCCATGTAGGGACCAATGGTGTGGGTAGGAAGAGTGAGGAGATCCTGAAAGGTGAGTTTAGGGAGCTAGGTGCCGAGTTAAAGGACAGGACCTCCAGGATATCAATCTCAGGATTTCTACCAGTGCCATGTGCAGGTGGGTTTAGAAATAGTAAGATAGTGCAGATCAATGCGTGGCTGAAGACGTGGTGCAGGAAGGAGGGTTTCAGATTTATAGATAATTGGGCAGTTTTCCAGGGAAGGTGGGACCTGTTCCAGCGGGACAGTTTACATTTGAACTGGAGGGGACAAATATTCTTGCAGGAAGGTTTGCTAGAGAGGCTCCAGTGGATTGAAACGAGATATAAGGCAGGAGGGGAACCAGAGTGTAGGAACAGATGTATGGGAGAAGGAAGAAAAAGAAGACAGTAAAGTTCTTTGTACTGTTAGAGATAAACAGGGAGGAAGAGGTGGAGAATTTCTTAAATGCATTTATTTTAATGCTAGGAGCATTGTAAGAAAGGTGGATGAGCTTAGAGCATGGATTGATACCTGGAAATATGATGTTGTAGCTATTAGTGAAACATGGTTGCAGGAGGGGTGTGATTGGCAACTAAATATTCCTGGATTTTGTTGCTTCAGGTGTGATAGAATCGGAGGGACAAGAGGGGGAGGTGTTGCATTGCTTGTCAGAGAAAATATTACAGCGGTTCTCTGGCAGGATAGATTAGAGGGCTCATCTAGGGAGACTATTTGGGTGGAATTGAGGAATGGGAAAGGTGTAGTAACACTTATAGGGGTGTATTATAGACCACCTAATGGGGAGTGAAAATTGGAGGAGCAAATTTGCAAGGAGGTAGCAGATTTTTGTAGTAAGCACAGGGTTGTGATTGTGGGAGATTTTAATTTTCCACACATAGACTGGGAAGCCCATTCTGTAAAAAGGCTGGATGGTTTGGAGTTTGTAAAATGTGTGCAGGATATTTTTTTGCAGCAATACATAGAGGTACAGACTAGAGAAGGGGCAGTGTTGGATTTTCTGTTAGGAAATGAAATAGGATCAGGTGACGGAGGTAGGTGATGGGTCCAGTGATCACAATGCCATTAGTTTCAATATAATTATGGAGAAGGATAGGACTGGACGCAGGGTTGAGATTTCTGATTGGAGAAAGGCTAACTTTGAGGAGATGTGAAAGGATTTAGAAGGAGTGGATTGGGACAATTTGTTTTATGGGAAGGATGTAATCGAGAAATGGCTGTCATTTAAAGGTGAAATTTTGAGGGTACAGAATCTTTATGTTCCTGTTAGGTTGAAAGGAAAGGTTAAAAGTTTGAGAGAGCCATGGTTTTCAAGGGATATTGGAAACTTGGTTCAGAAAAAGAGAGGTATCTACAATAAATATAGGCAGCATGGAGTAAATGAGGTGCTCGAGGAATATAAAGAATGTAAGAAGAAAGAAATTAGAAAAGCTAAAAGAAGATATGAGGTTGCTTTGGCAAGTAAGGTGAAAATAAATCCAAAGGGTTTCTACAGTTATATTAATAGCAAAAAGATAGTGAGGGGTAAAATTGGTCCCTTAGAGAATCAGAGTGGACAGTTATATGAGGAGCCGAAAGAGATGGGGGAGATTTTGAACAATTTATTTTCTTCGATATTCACTAAGGAGAAGGATATTGAATTGTGTAAGGTAAGGGAAACAAGTAGGGAAGTTATGGAAACTATGACGATTAAAGAGGAGGAAGTACTGGGGCTTTTAAGGAATATAAAAGTGGATAAATCTCTAGGTCCTGACAGGATATTCCCTAGGACCTTGAGGGAAGTTAGTGTAGAAATAGCAGGGGCTCTGACAGAAATATTTCAAATGTCATTAAAAACAGCGATGGTGCCAGAGGATTGGCGTATTGCTCATGTGGTTCCATTGTTTAAAAAGGGTTCTAAGACTAAACCTAGCAATTATAGGCCGGTCAGTTTGACGTCAGTGGTGGGTAAATTAATGGAACGTATTCTTAGAGATGGTATATATAATTATCTGGATAGACAGGATCTGATTAGGAACAGTCAACATGGATTTGTGCGTGGAAGGTCATGTTTGACAAATCTTATTGAATTTTTTGAAGAGGTTATGAGGAAAGTTGATGAGGGT
Organism: Hypanus sabinus; assembly: GCF_030144855.1. Taxonomy (NCBI): domain Eukaryota; kingdom Metazoa; phylum Chordata; class Chondrichthyes; order Myliobatiformes; family Dasyatidae; genus Hypanus; species Hypanus sabinus. The sequence goes on along the minus strand of NC_082732.1, from coordinate 2,673,225 downwards.
AAAGCTGTGGATGTTGTCTATATGGACTTCCGTAAGGCCTTTGACAATGTTCCGCATGGAAGGTTAGTTAGGAAGGTTTAATTGTTAGGTATTAATATTGAAGTAGTAAAATGGATTCAACAGTGGCTGTATGGGAGATGCCAGAGAATAGTGGTGGATAACTGTTTCTCAGGTTGGAGGCCAGTGACTAGTGGTGTGTCTCAGGGATCTGTACTGGGTCCAATGTTGTTTGTTATAAATATTAATGATCTGGATGATGAGGTGGTAAATTGTATTAGTAAATATGTAAGTAAGTAAGTAGGTGGTGTCATGGATAATGAAGTAGGTTTTCAAAGTTTGCAGAGAGATTTAGGCCAGTTAGAAGAGTGGGCTGAATGATGGCAGATGGAGTTTAATGCTGATAAGTGTGAGGTGTTACATTTTGATAGGGATGATCCAAATAGGATCATCATGGTAAATGGCAAGGCATTGAAGAATGCAGTAGAACAGAATGATCTAGGAATAATGGTGCATAGTTCCCTGAAGGTGGAATCTCATGTGGATAGGGTGGTGAAGAAAGCTTTTGGTATGTTGGCCTTTATAAATCAGAGCATTGAGTATAGGAGTTGAGATGTAATGTTAAAATTGTACAAGCCATTGGTAAGGCTGAATTTGGAGTATTGTGTACAGTTCTGGTCACTGAATTACAGGAAAATGTCAACAAAATAGAGAGTACAGAGAAGATTTACTAGAATGTTACCTGGGTTTCAGCACCTAAATTACAGGGAAAGGCTGAACAAGTTAGGTTTTTATTCTTTGGAGCATAGAAGGTTGAGGGGGGACTTGATAGAGGTATTTAAAATAATGAGGGGGATAGATTGAGTTGACGTGGATAGGCTTTTTCCATTGAGATTCAAACAAGAGGACATGAGTTGAAAGTTAGGGGGCAAAAGTTTAAGGGTAACACAAGGGGGAATTTCTTTACTCAGAGAGTGGTAGCTGTGTGGGACGAGCTTCCAGTAGAAGTGGTAGAGGCAGGTTCAGTATTGTCATTTAAAGTAAAATTGGATAGGTATATGTACAGGAAAGGAATGGAGGGTTATGGGCTGAGTGTGAGTCAGTGGGACTAGGTGAGAGTAAGCGTTCGGCATGGACTAGAAGAGCCGAGATGGCCTGTTTCCGTGCTGTAGTTGTTATATGGTTATATGGTTATTGTAGGAACGACAGATGAGCTCAGGGCATGCATCAACACCTGCAATTATGACATTGTTGCCATTAGTGAGACCTGGTTGCAGGAAGTGTAGGAATGGCAGCTCAATATAACCATATAATAATGTAGTGTTTTGAGCAAATTTAATTAACAAATTAGAGCTGTGGGTGGCGACACAGTTATGGGTACACAGAGAGTAAATTTTGGGACTTAGTACACAGCCCTGAGGGGCACCTGTATTGAGGGTCAGGGAGGAAAGGCGAGGGAGCCCACTCTCACCTCCTATTAGGGAACATGACAGAGCAGGTGACGGAAGTTTGTGTAGGGGAATACTTTGTATCTAGTGATCATAATGCCATTAGTTTCAAAGTAAATGTCCAAAAATATAGGTCTGGTAAGTGGGTTGAGATTCTAAGACCAATTTTGATGATATTATAAAGGTCCTGGCAAGTGTGGATTGGAACAGACTGTTTTCTGGAAAAGGTGTACTTGAAATTTTGAGATACAAAGCTTGTATGTGCCTATCAGAACGAAAAAGTAATGATAACAGGATTAGGGATCCTTGATTTCAAGATATATTGAGTCCTTGGATAAGATAAAAAAGAAATGCATTGACAGGTAGGAACAAGTGAGGTGCTTATGGAGTATAAGTTAAAAAAGAGAACACTTAAGAAAGAAATCAGGAAGGCTGCAAGGCTAGAAGTTTGACTTTGCAGTCAAGGTGAAGGAGAATCCTAAGGGAACTTACAGATACATGAAGACGAAAGGGATTGCAAACAACATAATTGGTCCAAATGGGAATCCATACATGGAGCTAAAAGAGATGGGGAGAAATTAAATGCATTTTTTTTGAATCTGTATTTACTTGGTACAAGTGAGGCAAAGTGGCATCAACTTCATGGATCATATACAGATTACAGAGGAGGAGGTGTTCACTGTCTTGAAGCAAATTACAGACAGACAGACATACTTTATTGATCCTGAGGGAAATTGGGTTTCGTTACAGTTGCACCAACCAAGAATAGTGCAGAAATATAGCAATATAAAACCATAAATGATTAAATAATAATAAGTAAATTATGCCGTGGAAATAATAGGGTGAATAAACCCCCAGGGCCTGATAAGGTATTCCCCTGGACCCTGCAAGAGGCAAGGGCAGCAATTGCCAGGGCCCTACAGAGATATTTAAAACATCCTTCACAAGAGGTGAGATACCAGATAATTGGAAGATAGCCAATGTTGTTCTGCTGTATAAGGCTCTTAAAATAAATAGGCTGGTGAGCCTGACATCAGTAGAGAGAGAAAGTTATTGGAAGGTATTCTAAGGGACAAGATATATGAGTATCTGGATAGACATGGACTAATTAAAAGTAGTCAGCATAGCTTCATGCAGGGTAGCTTATGTCTAACAAATTTTAAAGAATTTTTTCAAGGAAGATACCAAGAAAGTTGATGAAGGTAAGGCAGCATCCTGATTGGCTGCATTGCTACCTGGTATGGGAACTGTACTTCCTTCAATTGCAGGACTCTGCAAAGAGTGGTGTGGACAACCCAGCCCATCTGTAGATGTGAACTTTCCACTATTCAGGACATTTACAAAGACAGGTGGGTAAAAAGGATCATTGGGGACTGGCTGCTACTATTTGGGAAATGGTACCGCAGCATAAAAACCAGGACCAACAGGCTCTGGGACAGCTTCTTCCACCAGGCCACCAAACTGATTAATTCAAGCTGACACAGCTGTATTTCTATGATATATTGACTGTTCATATTTAACCACCTTGTTACTGTCCTGTTGTACATACTATTTATTATAAATTACTATAACTTGCATATTGCACATTTAGATGGAGAGGTAACATAAAGATTTAACTCATGTATATGAAGGATGTAAATAATAAAGTCAATTCAACTCAATTCTGTGGATGTTGTATACATTAACCTTAGCAAGGTACTTGACAGGGATTGTTTGAGATTGTTCAAGAAGGTTTAGTCGCTCAGCATTCAAGATGAAGTAGTAAATTGGATTAGACATTGACTTTGTGGAAGAGCCCATAGAGTGGTAGTAGATGGTCTGGAGGCAGTGACTAGTAGTGTGCTGGGTCAATTGTTGTCCATCATCTATATCAGTGATTTGGATGATAATGTGGTTAACTGGATTAGCCAATTTTTGGATGACAGCAAATTTGGTGGTGTGAACGAGGAAGACTATCACGGCTTGCAGCAGGATGTGGATCAGCTGGAAGAATGGACTGAAAAAACAGATGGAATTTAATGCAGACAAGTGCGAAGTGTTGCACTTTGGTCAGACCAACCAGAGTTGAAGAGTGTGGTAGAACAAAGTTATCTGGAATTACAGGTCTATAATTGTTTGAAAGTGCCGTCTCAGGTTAATAAATTCACAAAGAAAAATATGATGGGATGTTATGTTGAAGTTTTATAAGATACTGGTGAGGACTAATTTGGAATATCGTGCGCAGTTTTGGTCACCTACCTACAGGAAAGATGTGAATTGCTTTGAAAGAGTAGAGAAAATTTATGAGGGTGTCAGTGTATTGAGGGATAGTGCCATGAATATACAATACACTGTATAACTAGGCAGAGGGTTAATTAGCAAACTAGATCTGTCCTGAACGGCACATTGAGCAATATGTTATTGCAGAAGGTTGTCCCTAATCTCATTCTGAGGCTTTCAATGATCACCAATTACCTTAAACATTCGTCTGTTGTGTCCCTGCACAGGTTCAATGGGATAAAATCTAAATGTCTCAGACCCAATGATTGGCTTCACAAGTATTATTAGAGGCTAAATTATGAAAAGGTTTATTTCCTGAAGACTAGTTCCTCATTTGATTTAAAATCTGATGTATTCACATAATCCAATAACTCCTTGGTAGTCCCTAACAAGCTGCAATCTGAATGTCCATCAGAGTAACAATTCTAGTTTCTTCATGGGTTTGCTGAATTAGAATGCAGTACCTGATGTTGTGAAGCTCATTTACTTCACTTCTAATCTTTTTGCTCTTTCAACAAACTTTCCCATTGACTATTATTTCCCTGTTGTTGCGGAAAAGTTATAGCTATGACTTTGCAAATGGTTCTTCCAGACACACGAGCAGGTGTATAAGGTTTCAAGTAATCCCTTGAAAGATGTACTTTACCTCAGCATAATGGTTTATTTAGAATGTAACTAAGAGAATGAGCACAGACAACAAACCCGCAGGTTGTATTTGTTTGCATATTACAAAGAACATAGAAACTTGAACATTACAGCACAGTACAGGTCCTTCAGCCCATGATAAGGTGCCGACTCTTTGACCTACTCTAAGATCAATCTAACCCTACTCTCCTGCAGAGCCTTCCATTTTTCTGTCAACCATGTGCTTTAAACATCCCTAATGTATCTGCCTCCTCTGCCAGTCCTGCCAGGGTGTTCCATACATCCACTATTCTCTGTGTAAAAACCTTACTACTGACATCTACTCTACAATTACCTCCAATCACCTTAAATTTATGCACTCTCATATTAGCCATTTCCGTCATGGGAAAAAGTCTCCGGCTAATCACCCAATCTATGCCTCTGATAACCTTGTACCTGTACATCAAGTCACCACTTATCCTCCTTCTCTCCAAAGAGGGAAGCCTTAGCTCACTTAATCTGTCTGTATAAGACATGCTCTCTTATTAAGACAGCATCCTAGTAAATCTCCTCTCGAAAGCTTCCAAATCCTTTCTATAGTGAGACAATCAGGACTGATAAAATATTACAAATGTGATTTATCCAGAGTTCCATTGAGCTGCAACATTACCTTGTGACTCTTGAACTCAATTGCCCAACTAATGAAGACCAACACACAACATGCTTATTAAAAACCCTGTTAACTTGTGCTGCAAATTGGAGTGATCTATGGACATGAACCGCAGAATCCTGCCATTAACTTTGCATTCTGCTTTCAAATTCAACCTTCCAAAGTGAATTATTTCACACTTTTCCAGGTTGAACTGCATCTGCCACTTCTCAGCCCAGCTTTGCATTCTGTCAATGACCCTTGTGACCTACAACAGCCTTCTAACATTTCACTAACCTTTGTTATAGAGTCATTGAGTAGTACAGCACAGACACAGGCCCTTTTAGTCCATGCTGAAACCATTTAAACTGCCTTCTCCTATTGACCTGTACTGGGCCAATAGCCCTCCAAATCTCTTCTATCCATGTACCAATCCAAACTTCTCTTAAATTTTAAAATTGAGTTCATATGCTCCACTTGTGCTGACAGCTCATTCCACACTCTCATGACCCTCTGAGTGAAGAGGTTTCCTCTCATGTTCTCCTTAAACTTCTCACCTTTCACCCTTAACCCATGACCTCCAGTTGAAGTCCCACCCAACCTCAGTGGAAAAAGCCTACTTGCATTTACCCTATCTGTACCCCTCATGATTTTGAATACCTCTATGAAATCTCCTGTCAATCTTAATTTTTCTAAAGAATACATTCCTAACTTACTGAATCTTTCCTTAAAATCAGGTCCAGCAACATTGTTGTAGATTTTCTCTGCACTCTTTCAACCTTATTTACATCTTTCCTGTAGGTCGGTGACCAAAACTGCACACAATATCCAAATTAGGCCTCACCGATGTCTTATACAACTTCAACATAACATCTCATCTCCAGTACTCAATGCATTGATTTATGAAGGCCAATGTGCCAAAAGTTTTCTTTACGACCCTTTCTACCTATGATGCCACTTTCAATTAATTATGTACTGTATTCCCAGATCCCTTTGTTCTACCACACTCCTCAGTGTCCTACCATTTGCTGTGTAAGACTTACCATGGTTTGTCCTACTGAAGTGCAACACCTTGCACTTCTCTACATTAATTTCCATCTGCCATTTTTCAGACCATTTTTTCAGCTGAGGCAGATCCCTCTGCAAACCATGATAGCCTGTCCATCACTGTCCCTCACACCCCTAGTCTTGGTGTCATTGGCAAAATTGCTGATCCAGTTAACTACATTATTGACCAGATCATTGTTATAGATGACAAACAACAAAGGACCCAGCACCGATTCCTACAGCACACTACCAGTCACAGTTCTCTATTCAGGCGGGCAGCCCAGTCTATGAGCTCTTCCACAAATTCAATGTCTGATCCAACTTACTACTTCATCTTGAGTGCCGAGTGACCAACCTCCATGTGGGACCTTGTCATATGCCTCACTAAAGTCCATATAGACACCATCCACTACTTTTCCTTCATCCACATTCTTGGTAACTTCCTCGAGAAACTCTGTGTATAAGATTGGTTAGACATGACCTACCATGCACGGAGCCATGCTGACTATCCTTAGTCAATCCAAATACTCATATTTATAACACCTTCCAATAAGTTTCCCACAACTGATGTCAGACTCACCAGCCTGGTTTCTGTTTAGAGCTTTACTTTTAAACAGCGAACATTGGCTATCTCTTTTGTGTCATCTTCAAACTTACTAACCCGCTCTTTCACTTTTGCATTCAAGTAATTTATAATAATCACAAAGTTTAGGGGTCCCAGAACAGATCCCTGCAGAACACTACTGGTCACCGATCTCTAAGCAAATACACCCTGCCCATAACTGCCCTCTATTTCAACTCTGTATCCACACGACCAGTTTCCCTGCATTCCATGCTTCCTAACTTTTAACTGAGCCTACCATGGAGAAACCTTACAAAAGTCCATATACACCATATCTATTGCTTCATGACAACATTGAAGAACTTAATTAGGCTCTGAGGCATAACGTGCCCCTTCCCAGAGCCATGTTGACTATCCCAAATCAGATGATGCTTCTCCTAATCCTTGTGAGTCCTGTCTTTAAGGATCTTCTTCAATAATTTGCAAACCACTGAAATAAGACTCACTGGTTTATAATACCCAGGGTTATTCATACTCCATTTCTTATTCAAAGTCATAATGCTTGCTACCCTTCAACCTTCTGGCCAGTGAAGGCCCAAAGATCACCACCAAAGGCACAACTATTGCTTCCTTCACTTCCCATAGTAACTTGGGGTATATCCCATCCAATCCCAGAGAGTTATCTATCGTAATATTTTACAAATGTTCCAGCACATCCTTTCTTTTAACATTGACATTTTCTGGCATATCAGTCTGTTTTACACTGCCCTCATAAACGTCAAGATGCTTCTTACTGTTGAAGACTGAAGCAAAGTACTCATTAAGGACCTCCTCATCTCCTTCAGCTATTGACACATTTACTCTTCTACCCTGATTGGTCCTACCCTCACTCTAGTTATCCTTCTGTTTTTCCTGTACATTGAGAAGTCTTCAGAGATTGGAGTTGTTCCTGAGCCTGGCACCATGGAGGCACCATATCATCCAAGAGTCTCTTTCACTTCTTTCACTTCACCCAATTTCCCTCGGGATCAATAAAGAATGTCTGTCTGTCTGTCTGTTCTGCAGAATCTCCCGTCTGCTTTCCTAACTGTTGAAACTCCAATCAACACAGTACTCCTTTCTCCCCCCTTCCCTCCTGAGCCACAGAGCCAGGCTTAGTGCCAGAGACCCGGTCGCTGAGGATTTCCCCTGGTAATTCTTCCCCCACCAACAGTATCCAAAGTGGAATATCTGTTATTGAGGAGAATAACCACAGGGATACTTTACACCTTTGGCTTATTCCCTTTCCTTCTCCCAAAAGGCTCCCAGCTTCGGTGTGACTACCTCTTTGTAGCTCCTACCTATCATATTTTCATATTCCCATGTAAGTTGAAGGTCAGCCAGTTGTGGCTTCATTTCCTTAACCTGGTCTGTGGGGAACTGCAGTTGGATGCATTCACATAAATGTCATTATGAGGGAGACTGGATGTCTGCTAGACTCCCACATCTGACTTGAAGAACACACTATTCACCATGGAAAACATTTTCCCCACTCTAGCTAGTCCTGATTGACAAGGAAAGAATGAAAATTACCAGAAACATATTTGTGGGATGGTTTATGCTCTCTGAAGGCCATGGAATTGTGGCAGTGGAGAGGATCATGGGTAATTCAGCTCCTGAACTTTTTCACTTCCTGCTGGAGCAATGCCATCAGTTTCCTGTCCACTGATCTTTCACTACAGCCTGAGTATTTGTTTCTCCTCTGTCCATCCAACTCCTCTTCCAAGGCACTTGATGACTTGGCTCCTAAATGAAATGAATTCCTGATCAGAGCAGATGATGGACAAAATGAAGCCCTGTGAGGTTAGGACCATTGTTTTTATTCTTGAACACCATTTGTCTCTTGCTAGTCCTCTGCAACCTTGCTGCTGGCAATAAGGACACAAAAATATTGATCATCACCACAGCAGTCTCCAATCTTTCCCCTTTCAATAATCTGGCATTGATTCTATCAGGTCCTGGGGACTTATCCACCTTGATGTTCTTCACTAGATCTAGCACCACCTCGTTCTCAATCTCAGAACATGAAGGCATTTCCTTCTCCTTGGTGAATACCTTGCAGGGTCCTTGTTCATTCCTTGCCGATTCAGTTCAGTTCAGTTTCAGTTTATTGTCATTTAGAAACCACCAATGCAATGCAGTTAAAAAATGAAACAACATTCCTCCAGAATAATATCACAAAAGCACACAACAAAACAGACTACACCAGAAAATCCACATAACGTTTGGTAATCCCCAAATCCAGAGTCCAGAGAGGCTGCTGTGTATTAATATTGCGCTACCATCTTAGCGCGTTCCCTGGGCTCCAAACCCACCAGACAAAACAAGACTACCCAGACACACCAAGTCAGGAGACCAACTCTACCACCCAACAAACCAAAAACTAAAGCTACAAGACCTACACAAAACCCCATAGTTACATATAGTTATAGTTAACATATAGTTACAACAGTGCAGACAATACCATAATTGATAAAAAAACAGACCATGGGCACAGTAAAAATAGTCCAAAGATGTTAAAAGACTATAAGTTTGAAAGAAAACACCACACAGTTTCCACCTCAGGCTCCCGATAGACTCGTCATCTCACGCAGGGGGCAGAAGGGAATACCCCCGCTATGGACTTCCAAGGCAATGCTGGACTCAGCCTCGCAGATGCAGCACACAGTGAAAGCGCCCCGACCACAGTGAACTCCGATTCCGTCAAACCTCTGAGCCTCCAACCATCCCCTCCGGCACAGCCTCTCTGAGCACCATCCTTTGCCCAGCGCACTACGACAACCCCGCCAACGGCCACCGGCAACGCGACCCCAAGGACTGGGGGCCTGTTCTTCTCAGCAGAGACCTGGACCTCACAACTGCAGCAGCAACGAAGAAGATATCCCCGACACCAAGCATACATTCCTTCCTTTACGCCTGAGTGGTCCAAGCTATCCTGTTGTTTTGTAAGTACATGGGATTCTCTTTAATCCTACTTGCCAGCTTTTCTGTTTCCTGATGTCTGGGAAAAGTTGCAAAGCAGATCAGGTCAGGGTATATAATTCTCAGTAACTTAGACTTCACCAGTTTTGCAGTGATACCACCACCTGGTGCAGTGCTGGGTTCAGCCTGGAACCAGGAAGGAGAGGAGACGGGAGACCAACACCCCTGTCCTGTCTCAATTGTTGGATCCACACTTTGCATTTGTGTCCTCACTCTTATGCAGTGGATGGCTGGTATATAAAGCACAGCTCTATTTACTTGAAGAAGATCACTATCCAAAATTCAAAGGTATATGTGGGGAAGATTATTTTCTTTGACTTTAATCACTGCTTTTCATCAATGGTCAGTATATTAGGTGTTTTATATTTAATGTAGCCCATAACATATTTTATTGAACTCCAAAACCTAAACACAAAAACGCACTAAAAATCTTTACATGATAACATCATCACGTCAGACCAGCCTCTTAAAGTGAAACACCAACTCAATATCAGTGGTTGTGAATTATGTACATTTCTCCCAGCTACATTACCCTACACAGCTCCCCTCCCCCTAGAATTTACTAAAACCAGCTTTGTGAGCCGGTCTGGAGCTTGGACGAGCTGTCCAGCTTGAATCCAATGTTCCATGGCTGGACGATCTGCAGGGACCTCTGGCTTGTCCAGAGAGGCGTTGTCATTCTCATGGTCATGCTGTGATGCCAAGGGCATGGCAGCAGAATCTTGGTGGCCAGTTTAAGGTGATCTACCAAAATATGTTCAGGCTTACATCTCTTATCAATGATAAAACTCTCTTCTCTCTTTTCCAAAATATGGGATGGGCCATTGTAAGAGTGCCTAAAGGGATGCTGGTATGTGTCATAGTGGATGATATCAAATGAGGGGGAATGTAGGTCAACAGGGACCCAAGAGTGCAGTAGGCCATGATGGGAGTCTTTCTGTGTTGGCAAACTCAGCCTTTGTGGTTGCCAGGCTGTTTGGGTCCATGGAGGCACAGACCAGTTATGGGAATTTGATGCTTGATCCCATATTTTGTGTCTGCCCTGGAGAATGTGGGCTTGGTGAGGTTTTGGCATTTGCCAGCAGTCGAATAAACTCACACACGGTGGTGTATACACTTGAAAGAGTCGTTGTGGGGAACTTACTGTTGGAGCTGGGTAACAACCCAAAGTCCTTGACCTCCACATCTGGCAGTTCTTGAGATCAACCAGCAACCCTTGGTCACACAGGAAATCTTCATTGAGCAGAGGTCTAGCCACTTTAGCCAGGATGAAGTCCCATGTCTGATGTTGCCTTCAGAAGTGGAGTATCACCCGTCGTGTCCCATAAATCTGGATCCTGCTGCAGTTGGAGGCCTCCAATGAGATTTTGTTGCTTTTTGCCTTCAGGTGATGCCGGCAGCACACTCACTTGACAGCAGCCATGTCATATAAGAAACGTTGCCCTGAAAGGGTGTCTGTAATGTACGGAAGACAACCCTCGCAGATGGAACCCACGGTGTGCAGGCCCTGTCGAAGCGGCAATGCGGTTGGCACTCTCTAGCGTTTGTACCAAAGCAAGTCACGGTCGCCCTTCTGATGGGGTCTTGCTGCTCGGGCTGATGGAGGTAGAGAAAGGAGGAGGAATGATGCACCAGCTGAGTGTAGACTGCAACCATTTTAGCAAGCTCCCTATTCACAGTTGCATTGCCAAGGGCTCTATGAACTGGAGCAGGCATTTGCTGCATGAAGAGTTCTTTAAAAATAAAACAAGGATGGTGATTTCTCAGGAGAGACAGCGCAAGCTCTGAAGGGCTAGCATCACCAATACCAGGTAAAGAGAGCAACTTTCTGGCATGCCCGGACTCCGATAGTCCAAAAATCTGTAAAATACGAGTTTTCAGTGATCAGAATTTATTGTGTACAGGCAGGTGTTCAAACAGACTCACCACTTGCAACTGCTGGGCAACACTATCAGGTAGTAGAATTTGGTGTTGCTGGCGATGATTTCTCACAGAGCAAACTGGGCATCAGCTTGTACAAACCAAGTGGAGGAATTGTGCTTCCAAATCCCCGGCAGTTTCAAAGGGACTGCATTGGCCGACATGTTCAATAACTCTGGATTGTTCTAGAGCAATGGGGTCACCAATGTAGGTCTTCACAAATAAAACAAAGTGAGGCGTTTTTTGTTTAATGAAGCCCATAATACGTTTTATTGAACTGCAAAACTTACACGCAAAAGTGCACATAAAACCCTTACGTAACCATGTCATCACAAGGATGGATTCAGGGAATGAAAGGTTTAACATATGAGGAGCGTTTAGCAGCTTTAGGCCTGTACTCACTGAAATTTAGAAGAATGTTTGGGGGGGGGGAAATTTCATTGAAACCTACTGAATGTTGAAAGGACTACATAGGGTGGATGTGGAGTGGATGTTTCCTATGGTGAACTAGAGGGCACATCCTCAGAATTGAGGGGTGACTTTTTAGAACTGAGGTAAGGAGTAATTTTTTTAGCCATACAGTAATGAATCTGTGGAATGCTCTGCCACAGACTGTGGTGGAGGCTAAGTCTGTAGGTGTATTTAAAGTAGAAGTTGGTAGTCTCCAGATTGGTCAGGACTTCAAAGGATATGGCAAGACGGCAGGTGAGTGGGATTCAGGATTAGCCATAATGGAATGGCGGAGCAGACGCGATGGGCTGAATGGCCTAATTCTGTTCCTATGCCTTACGGTCTTATGCTCCTATCACTTCAGACCAGCCTCTTAATGTGCTACCCCAACTCAATATTGGTGGTTGCGGATTTTCACATTTTTCCCCAATTACGTCACCCTACAAGTGACTTTAAGTAACAATTTTATTTTATGCTTCATATCCTTTTGAACTGTTATTAATTTCCTGAGACCCCCGGGTGGTTTATAACTTGCCTCCGCTGCAGGCCTCATGGCCAATAGGACCCGCAGGGCCACAGGAAGTACTGTAAAAGTTGCCGTGGAAACAGGGCTGAGCTGAGACAACCCATTAACTAGGACCAGACTGGTTGCTTTATCTTCTTGATATGGAATAGCAGGCTGAGGATTCCTTCATGTTTAAATATCTGAACTATTTCAGAATCTGAATCAGGTTTATTATCACAGTGTGTGTCATGAAATTTGTTAACTTAGCAGCAGCAGTACAATGCAATACATGATAATACAAAAAGAAAAAAAGTAAATCAATTACAATATGTTTGTGTGTGTATGTGTGTGTATATATATATATATATATATATAGTGAGAGATTAAAAATAGTGCAAAAACAGGAACATTAAAAAAGTGAGGTAGTGTTCATGGGTTCAATGTTCATTTAGGAATCGTATGGCAGAGGGGAAGGAGCTGTTCCTGATTTACTGAGAGCGTGCCTTCAGGCACACACCCAAGGCAAAAAAGAAGAAATGCTGCAAGAACTGACCCATTCAGACAGCATTGGTGAAAAGCAAAACCAGTTGCTGTTTGGGTCAGAAGTAACATTCAGTCTGTTAACCATGTTGTCTTTGTGAATTCAAAGTACTCCCTCAAGATCCTAACACCTGGCCAGTCGCACTATTTCTTCTGCAACAGCCATAAAGTACTCGAGGATCTCAGCACATCAGGAAGGTTGTATGGAGAGGAATAAATGGTGATGTTTCGGGTACAGACTCTGCATCAGGATTGGAAGGGGAGGGGGAAGAAATCCGAGTAAGAAGGTCATGGGAGGGGAAGGAGCACAGTACCACTGGCAGGTGATAGGTGAAGCCTGGTGAGGGGGATGAAGTGAGAAGCTGGAAGGAGATAGATGGAAGAGCTTAAGTAGTCAGAATCTGTTAGGAGAGGCCAGTGGATTATGAGAAAGGGTGAAAGAGAAGGTGCACCAGAGGCAGGTGATAGGCAGCTGACGAGAAGAGAAGGGGTAAGAGGAAAGCCAGAATGGGGAATTGAAAGAGAGAAGGAGGGAGGGGGGCAAAAATACCAGAAATTAGACAAATGAATATTCATGCCATCAGGTTGAGATTCCTTGAATGGGATATGAGCTGTTGATCCACCAACCTGAGAATGGCCTCATTTTGACAATAGAGGAGGCCATGGACTGACATGTCAGAATGGGAATGTGAACTCAAATTTAAATTTTGGGCTGTTATTTAAGAAGGAATGTGCTGGCATTGGAGAGGGACTCAAGGAGGTTTTTGAGAATGATCCTGGGACTGGAAGGGTTAATGTATTAGGAGTGTTTGATGGCTTTGGGCCTGTACTTGCTGGAGTTTAGAAGAATGGGGCATATATCATTGAAACCTGTTGAATACTGACAGAATAGACATGGAGAGGATGTACTGTATTAGTGAAGTCGAGGACCAGAGGTCACAGCCTCAGAATAGAAGGGTGTTCCTTTAGAACAGAAATAAGGAGGAGCTTCATTAGCTGGGGGGTAGTGAAGTTGTGGAATTCATTGCCACAGATGGCTGTGGAGGAGAAGTCATTGTGTATATTTGTTATGGTGAGCCAAAACAACCGTCACCTAATGGTCAGTTGACAACCAATCCCAGGCTGACTTTCACCAATTGGTCGCTGTTCCTAACAACGTCTCAAATGTTCTTCGATAAGTTGTTCAAATTGTCATGTTCTGGTTGCACTTCTGAGTTTTTAGCTGTGTGGTTTTATCGAGAGAAGGTTTATTTTGTGTTCCAGCTTTGGGTCTTATCAGTAGTTATAGGTGAGGGAACACAACATATTGGTGACGAGGATAGCAGGATGGGAGAGGATGAGTGATGATATCTGGGCTATTAAAAACTGTTGACACCGTTCTGTTTGACCAGAAGTATGGAACAAATTCCACCACGGTCACTTTGGCATCAATCAAATGAAAGCCCTGCTGAGAAGCTTGGTGTACTGGCTGGGCACAGACAAAGATACTATATCATACACAAGCAGGGTACTCAGTGCTCTATGGCAGCCAAGAATCCACAACCATGGCCTCAGGCAAACAAACCTTGGAGCTGAGTACATATTGACTCGGCTAGCCCAATCAATGGGTATTCTTAATTTTTCCTGGTTGCCACCTATTCTAAAAGGCTAGAAGTATTACCTATGAAGTCAAAACTACAGAGGTTATCATTCAACAGCTGCTGCAAATCTTTAGCCACTTTGGTGTGCCAGAAATGCTTGTTTCTGACAACAGTACTCAAATCAGTTCACAGCAGTTGTTGCATTTTCTGCTAGAACAGTGGAATTATCCACATCTGCTTACCCTCGTATCATCCATAGTCCAATAGCCAAAGCGAGGTTTGTGAATACCTTCAAATGGTCACTTCTGAAATCAAGAGAGGAAGGAGCATTGGCCAAGTATCTCAACACATTTCTGCTGACATACAAAATTACATCACATCCAGGCCTCGAGGGAAAGCCTCCAGCTGCAGTGTGGGCCAGACCCCTGAGTATCAGGTCGGATGGGGAAAGTAGATGGACATCCTTGGCATCGGCAAATCAACAAGATGCAGCCATGTGTTCCTGAAGGCACATTAGGCATTTCATCAAACAGAGCTGAAGCTTCCTCTCCTCCTGGAAGTGTTCAATTTGCCCTGACCGAAACAACTCCCAGCGCCAGCACAGCTACGATCAATATTGTGATGAGAGAGTGACAGCCTGCAACCACAAGTAAGGACTGATCGCCAGCACAAGTTGGTTGTTCCAATCCAAGTCAACCCTCGGCTCAAATCCTACAGGTAAAATTGAGGTGTTGCAGCAAAGCTCAAACAACCCACTCCTATTGGTCAGGGGACAACCAATCTGAGGATGTCTGTCACTGATTGATCATTCTTCCTAACAACATTTTGAATGTTTATTTTGGTAATCAGTTTAAAAAGTCATGCTCTGGATGCATTGTTGAGTATTTTAACTGTGTGGTCTTACTGAATAAAGGGTTATTTTATGTTCTGGCTTTGTTCTGTCTCCTGGCTTAAGGTCTTATCAGTGTTATGAATGTACCACAGCTCTGAGGGGCTGAAGGGTGCGGGGTAGCCCCTCCTTTGTGAGAATCGCAAGATCACTGTTGGGTTGGGTCAGGGGGCCCAGACGAGATGTGCGGAATGTCTCGTTTTCCCGGCGATGTAAAGCTACGGGACATGGCCATTGTCTCTGGAAGGTGAATTTGTGGATTGGAGACTATGCTACGTGAATGCCCTCAGGCAAAGTGGGCTGGTTAAGGGAGAGACTGCATCACCCCCAACCTGATTAACATCTACGGCCCTGTGAGTCAGGATAAAAGAGGGTCTGTAGGAACAGCCCCTCAGACACACCAGAAGAAACGTTAAGCGATCACGTAATAGCAGGACGCCATTTGAAGGAGGCCACTTGCGTTCAGTTCCGTTGCCTGGAACTGGTGGCTGGAACCACGGAAAACAGCTTTTAGCTAATGACGGGGAACCCACTCCCCTGCCTAAAAGGATTGGCATCATAAAAGACCTGGACAAGTTTAAACTGTCTCCCTCTTAAACCCAAAACGCTGCAGCTTGAACAAACTAACAGTGACTGTTATATTTCCATCGGACAATACATTATCCCCTAGACAACGATAGAGCTTTTTCTTATTGGTTATTACTATACCCGCGCTTTAGATTTAGTATTGACGACGTATATTATCTGTATGTTTGCATTAATCTTATTTTTGTGCCCCTTTATCAATAAATACTTTTAAAAATAGTACCATCAGACTTCAACGGACCTCCATCTTTGCTGGTAAGTGACCCAGTTACATAACATCAGTAGTTACAGGTGAGTGAACACAACAATATTTAAAGTGGAGGTTGAGAGGTTCGTGATTAGAAAGGGCATCAAAGGTTACAGAGAGAAGATAAGGGAAAGAGGTTGAGGGAGATAATAAATTGCACCAACAGAGTGGACATCCAGTGTAGAAAAGACAACAGACTGCAAATACAAAAAGAAAGAAAGAAAAATTAATAATAATGATAATAAACAAACAAACAAACAAACAAACAAACAGACAAATAAATAAATAAATAAATACATACATACATACATACATACACAATAAATATCGAGAACATGAGATGAAGAGTCCTTGACAGTGAGTCCATAGGTTGTTGGAACATTTTAGTGATGGGGCAAGTTCTGATGGTTGAAGTCCAATAACTGCTCCTGAACCTGATGGTGCGAGTCCTGAGGCTCCTGTGTCATCTTCCTGATGGCATGAGTGAGAAGAGAGCATGATGGTGGGGGAATGGGGGGAAACCCTGATAATGGATGCTGCTTTCCTGTGACAAGACTCTGTGCAGGTATACTCAGTGGTGGAGAGGGCTGTACCCGTGACGGACTGGGCCATATGCATTATTTTTTGTAGGATTTTCTGTTCAACGGTATTGGTGTTTCCATACCAGGCTGTGGTGCATCCAGTCAATCTACTGTCCACCACACTTCCATAGAAGTTAGTCAAAGTTTTAGTTATCACGTGGAATCTCCGTAAACTTCTAAGGAAGTAGAGGCATGGCAGTGCTTTCTTCATAATTGCACAAGTGCTTGGCCCAGGACAAATCTTCTGAAATGACAACATTGAGGAATTTAAAGTTGCTCACCGTTTTTACCTCTGATCCCCGATGTGGACTGGCTCATGGACCTCTGGCCTCCTGCTCCTGAAGTCAATAATCAGCTCCTTGGTTTTGCTGAATCGAATAAGAATTTGTTGTTATTACACCGCTAAGCTATATTTTCAACGTCCCTCCTATATGCTGATTCGTCACCAGTTTTGATTTAACCTATGACAGTGTTGTCAGTAAACTTGAAAATGGCATTGAAGATGTGCTTAGCTACACAGTCAAGTGTAAGGTGAGTAGATCAGGGGTTAAACAGAGAGCCTTGTGGTGCATTTATGCTGATGGAGATTGTGGACAAAAGTTCAAACTGACTGAGGGACTGCAAGAGAGGGAATCGAGGATCCAGTTGAACAGGGAGGTATTGAGAGAAGGTCTTGAAGCTTATTGGTTAGTTTAGAAGGGATGATAGTATTGAATGTCAAGCTGCAGGGATAACCTGGGAAAACAGGTGAGAGGTCAAAGTAAAAGGAAATGCAAAACTTGCAGAAGGAACACAAGAAAGTCTGCAGATGCTGTAAATCCAGAACAACGCACACAAAATGCTTGATAAAGAGCATCACACATCATCTGCCAGCTTGTACTGCTTCTCCTCCCTTCACCTCCTTAGTCTGGCTTCTTCCCTCTTCCTTTCCAGGACTAAGGAAAACTCTTAGTCAGAAATATCGCTTGTTTATTCCTCTCCATCGACCCTGTCTGACCTGTTGAGTTCCTTCACATTTTGTGTGCGTTGTTCTGGATTTCCAGCATCTGCAGACTTTCTTGTGTTCCTTCTACAAGTTTTGCATTTCCTTTTACTTTGACCTCTTACCTGTTTTCCCAGGTTATCCCTGCAGCTGTGGTTTCTCCCTTCCTCCCTTCCCATGGTATTGTGTCTGGGTTTCCTGCTGTGTGATATTCCATCTGGCATTAGCCATAAACCTTTCTCTAGTTGATGTTAACCTGCCTCTTGCACATCCAGGTGCATTACTTCTTTTTGCCATGCTCCTTCTGATTGGACTATGCGCCAATTGTACCTGACTCATCTTGTTGTTATGGCCTGCTAGCTGTCTTCTCGGACAGGCTTTAGTCCCAGTTTGTCCCAGTCAACTCCTTCTTCAGATTCTTGGAAATGGATGAATTAGGTTGATTTAGTATCCCTCTCAAACTCATTCTCCTGCACCAATAAGCACCTGGAATGCCCCTTCATTGTTGCTGTCTGCTTAGAAACTATGCTGAGTGTAAATACCATGATCAGTCTGTGCAATCCTTTTGTTTTCACAGTTCTCCTGTAAGAAGATGAAGGAACTTCTTCTCACCCTCCTGCTCGCAGTCACCAGTAAGTCTCAGACTAACTTTCTATAATTTATGTCTGGGGCATTAAAATTTAAACTGGTGTACTGTGTATGTTAATAAAAATGGCTTCTTTGTTTCTTAAAAGTAAAACTGCTTCTTTGTTATGCTAACTGGTGAGGGAGTGCTTTTCTTGCAGAGCATTCTCGAAGCTTCTTGAAGCTTGTTTGGGTTAAAATTGCTGATAACAGGATTGTATTCATTTGTTAACCAATTGGGTTGGATGTTATTTTCTCTTGTGGGTCTGGGAGCTGTGATTGGGCTGACTTTTGGGAGTCAGGAAGAAGACGGCGAGGAAGGTGGACGGGTGCGGCACTGCTGGTCGATCACCGAGGGTGGTCCCAGGTGCGCGGTCGTGGAGGTCGGAGAAGAGCCAAGAGTGGTCGGAGGGTTCAATGATTGAGCTCCAATGATGTGCACTAATTGACTGAACTCTGATAAGTTTTGGTGCCTTTTCTTTATCTTCTTTCCCTTCATATATATTGTATCGTTATTGATCACTTAGTTCTATTAAGATTTAAAAGGTGTATTCTGTAACCATTCTTTGGTGTGAGCTTGATATTGTGGGTGCGAGTTTGTATTAGCATGTATTTCATAGCATCCACGTATACGGGAGGTGGAATTTGGCGGGTAGATGAATTTTCCCCTAGACATATACAGCTGCCAGTCGCGTAAGCGTTACACTGGTTTAAGCCCCTCCTTTTCATTTTCTAAGTAATTCTTCTGCCATTTCACACAGGGAGAATATTGACTTTAGCCTGAGAAAGATTTCTAAAAAAAAAGTAAGATCATATGACATTATAAATGGTATTTAATATACTGTATGTTTTATGCTGTAAATGTTTATTTTAAGGGTAACTGTTGAAAATCAAATGGGCAGTTTTGTGCCTGTGAATAATGGAGAAGCTTTGGGATGACAGGAGGTGAAATGTTCAAGTCAAGTAAAGACTATGTCATTTATTATATACATGTATATAATGTATATAGAAATGAGATAACGTTTCTCTGAACCAGGGAGTTAAGACACAATAGTGCACATAACATATGACAGTTAAGGATTAAATCTACAGAGGAATCACAGATAAATAACAAACTAAAGTGCATTAATATTAAATATTGTAAGGTATGAAACAGATTAACCAGTGACACATCGAATGTGATGTGGCAGGGAGTTCAGAAGTCTAATGGCCTGGAGGAAGAAACTGTTTCTCATCCTGACCGTTCTTGTTTTTATGCATTGTAGTCTCCTGCCTGATGGTAGAAAGTCGAAGAGGATGCTGGATGGATGGATGGAACTTTAGTAATATAAGGGCCCTGTGTACACAATACTCCCGATAAATGCCTCTGATGGATGGTAGGGAGACCCCTTCGATCCTCAGAGCTGTTCTCACAGTCCTTTGTAGCGACTTGCAGTCTGATCCTCAGCTGCTCCCAATCTGGATGGAGATGCAACTAGTCAGGATGCTCTCAATGTGCTCCTGTAAAATGCAGTTAAGATAGTGGGGGCGGGAGTGAGGGGGGGGGGGGGTGGGGAGCCTTGCTTGCCTCAATCTTCTTAGGAAATGGAGACTATATTGTGCCTTCTTGTTCAGGGAGGTGATAATAAAGGATCAGCTGAGGCCATCTGTGATGGAACTTCCTGGAACGTGGTGCACTTAACTCTCTTCACAGAGGAGCCATGTATTTGCAAAGGGGGAAGGTTTGTCTGCACCTTGCTGAAGTCCACAGTGATTTCCTTTGTCATCTCCATGTTCAGGCTTATGTTGTTCTTCTCACACCAATCTACCAGTTGCTCCACGACCTTTCAGTACTCAATCTTGTCATTGTTCTTCATAAGGCGAACCTTTACTCTGTTATCCACAAACCTGATGACATCGTTTGAGCTGGATCCTGCGACACAGACATGCATCAGCAGTGTGAACAGCAGCAGGCTGAGCATACAGCCTTGGGAGGGGGGACAGTGCTCTGCAGGATGGGACTGGAGCCATTGCTGCCCATACTGTGGCCTTATTGTTTTTTATTTTTTTATTAGTTTTTTTATACATTTTCTACATAACTACAAATTATAAAACCCCAGATCAAAATGAGGAACATTAATACAGTGCAAAATTAAGCATACAATGACAATATGATACAAAGAAAGAGAATTTAAAAAAAGCACCTAAATTGAAGACAAGTAAACTTAGTATCCTCCCCAAACCCCACAACACAAAAAAAAAACTCCAGACCAACCACAACACAATATAGAGAATATAAATCAGGACAATCAAACTCCCAGACTGTGAATACACTTAGCAACAGAGGATAATAATGCCTACTACCAAAAAAAAGGGAGCTGAAAGCAAGGGACCGAAAAAAAAACCCTAGTCAAGAGGAAGGTTATGAAAGTACTCAATAAAAGGTCCCCAGACCTTATGGAACTTTAAATCCGACTTAAGAACTGAATAATGAATTTTTTCGAGGTCCAAGCATGCCATAATGTCGTTAAGCCATTGAGCATGAGTGGGCGGGGTAACATCTCTCCATCTAAGGAAGATCAAGCGTCTAGCCAGGAGAGAGGCAAAGGATAATATTCGGCATTTGGTCAGACTCAGACGTAAGTCTGTCTCGCCCCAGAAACCGAACAAAGCAATTAAAGGGTTTGGTTCTAGGTGGTGATTCAGAATATACGATAATGTAGTGAAGATATCTTTCCAAAATTTCTCCAAGCTGGGACAGAACCAGTACATATGAATGAGAGAGGCCTCGCCCCTCTTGCATTTATCACAAAGCAGACTAATGTTAGGGTAGAATTGAGATAGTTTAGACTTAGACATATGGGCTCTATGAACAATCTTAAACTGTAAAAGGCAATGGCGAGCACAAAGAAAGGTTGAGTTAACCGATTTGAGAATCGAGTCCCAACTCTCATCAGATAAGGAAGTATTTAAATCCTGCTCCCATGCCATTTTAATTTTATCCACAGGGGCCCGTCGTAAGGCTGCTAATTTATCTCGAATAATTGATATTAAACCTTTACCTAGTGGATTAATGGAAAGAAATAAGTCCATAGCATTTTTCACAGGCATTTCAGGGAAGTTAGGAATTAAAGGAGCCATAAAATGTCTAATTTGGTGATATCTAAAAAAAATGAGCATTGGGCAGATTGAACTTAACAGAGAGCTGTTGAAAAGAAGCGAAGCGATTATCAATGAAAAGATCTTCAAAATGTCTAATGCCCTTCCTATACCAAACATGGAATGCTGAATCATACGTAGTAGGTAAAAAAAGGTGATTATGTACGACAGGGCTGGAAACGGAAAAACCATGGAAACCATAGCATTTCCTAAACTGAGCCCATACACGCAAAGTGGGTCTAACAAGAAGATTAACTATTAATCTGGACAAACTACTAGGGAGTGCAGAGCCAAGAAGTGCAGAGATAGATAATTCTTTAGTGGAGCTCAACTCCATTGCCACCCGCATTCAGGTTGGCCATGGAAGAAAGACCAGAAGGTAGCACAACGTATATTGGCTGCCCAATAATATAAACGAAAGTTAGGTAAAGCCATGCCACCCTCTTTTTTAGGTTTTTGGAGATGGATTTTATTAATTCTAGGGCGCTTATTCTTCCACAGATATGACAAAATAATAGACTCTAAGGAATCAAAAAAAGATTTAGGAATAAAAATTGGGATAGATTGAAATAAGTATAAAAATTTAGGGAGAACAAACATTTTAACAACATTAATACGACCTACCAAAGACATAGATAGAGGTGACCATTGTACTAGACTCTGTTTTATAGTATATGAAAGATTGGCAAAGTTTTCACGAAAGAGATCTTTAAACTTCCTTGTGACTGTAATCCAAGGTAAGTAAATTGATTATGGACTACTTTAAAAGGGAGATTATGAAACGTTAATTCTTGTGCTTTATTAATTGGGAAAAGTTCGCTCTTATGTAAATTAAGTTTATATCCTGAGATCTGGCTAAACTGGACAAGAAGTGAAAACATTGGAGGTAAGGATGTAGATGGATTTGAGAGAAAGAGTAATAAGTCATCAGCATAAAGAGAAACTTTATGCTCAACACCCCCTCTCCAAATCCCGGTCAATTCAGGACAATTTCGAAATGCTATCGCCAAAGGTTTTATAGCCAAATCAAAGAGAAAGGGACTTAAGGGGCATCCCTGATGGGTGCCACGTTTGAGATTAAATACCTGGGATTTCTGAAAGTTAGTTAAAACAGAGGCAGTAGGACACAAGTACAGCAATTTGATCCAAGAGATGAAACTTTGACCGAGGTCAAATTTTTCTAAGACTGTAAAAAGGTAGTTCCACTCTATACGATCAAATGCTTTCGAGGGAAATAACACATTCAGGAATCCCAGTTGGAGGAGAATATAAAATAATAAATAAACGCCGAATGTTAATAAAAGGGAGACGGTTTTTAATGAAACCTGATTGGTCATCAGAAATAATAGAGGGAATAATGGTTTCTAATCTATAAGCCAAAACTTTAGCCAAGATCTTTACATCAACATTGAGCAAAGAAATCGGCCTATACGAGGAACACTCTGTTGGGTCTTTATCCTTTTTAAATAAAAGAATAATAGATGCCTCATTAAAAGAGGGTGGCAATTTGCTGTAATTAAACAAGTCAGATAATACTGAAAGTAACTGAGAAGAAAGAAGTGAGGGGAATGATTTATAAAATTCTACAGGGAACCCATCAGGTCCAGGAGATTTCCCTGAGGACAGTGCAGAAATTGCAAAAGATATTTCTTCGGATGATATAGGCGCATTAAGTTTGGCTTTAAAATCAGATGAAAGTGAAGGAATATTCAGATTATTTAAAAATTGATCAACAGAGATATTGTCATTCAAAGATTCAGAGGAATAAAGCCGAGAATAAAAAATTTTAAATGCGTCATTAATTTCTAAATGATCCGATGTAAAGTCTCCGTTCTCCTTCCGGATCTTTGTAATATGTTGTTTGGCTTTGGAACACCTCAACTGATTGGCTAGGAATTTACCAGACTTATCACCATGAATGTAAGAGCGACTCTTGCTTTCGAGAAGTTGGCGTTCGACAGGTTGAGTAGACAGAAGATTAAATTTAGTTTGGAGTTCTACACGCTTCTAGTATAGTTCAGGATTCTTAGTTTGAGCATACAGTTGATCCAATTCTTTAATCTGGTTAATGAGGTCTAATAAATCTGCACAGGGCCTTCTGTTGAGATTTGCTGTGTAAGAGATTATTTGACCCCTCAGATATGCTTTCATGTCATCCCAGACAATCTGGGATGACACTTCAGGTGATGTATTAGTGTTAAAATAAAAGGTTATCTGATCCTTAATAAATTTTAGAAAATCATCATCCGATAATAAAGTCAAATCAAACCACCAGTGTTTATTCCTCTGAGGGAGACCAGGAAAGTTTAAAGAGAGAGTAATTGGGGCATGGTCAGAAATCAGTATACTCTGATAGTGACAAGAGTAGGCAAATGGAATAAGTTGGTTATCGAGTAAGAAATAGTCAATTCTAGTAAAGGTACGGTGAACATGTGAAAAAAAAGTATAATCTCTCTCAGTAGGATGAAGGAAACGCCATATATCAGAGGTACCAAAATTAGAGAAAAACGATTGGATAGCTAAGGCAGATTTAGTAGGTGGTCTGATAACAGAGGACGATCGATCCAAATTAGGATCTACCCAACAGTTGAAGTCACCACCCAGTATAAGAGAGTATGAGTTTAAGTCTGGTAGTGAGGAAAAAAAACGTTCAAAAAAGTTAACATCATCAAAGTCGGGGGCAAACAGGTTTGTTAGTACAACTTTAGTGTTATATAGTTTACCAGAAACAATAATAAAATGGCCATTTGTATCAGATATTTTATTATGGAGTTCAAAAGGAATATCTGAGTTAATAAGGATGGAGACCCCCCCCCCCCCCCCCCCCAGCTTTAGCGGCAAAGGATGAATGAAAATGTTGACCCGCCCACTTTGACAGAAGCCGGGAGTTATCAAAATAACGAATATGAGTTTCTTGAAGGAAAGCAATGTCAGCTTTGAGTTGTTTAATATGTGAGAATACCTTCCTTCCTTTTAACAGGGTGATTCAATCCCTTTACATTCCAGCTCATGAATTTAAGTGCACTAGCCATTATCGATTACTAATGCATAAAAGGCAGCAGGCGTATAAAAAGTCAAGCAATACAATGACAGTCTGGGAGCAGAAATGTAAACATAGATTCATAAAATCAAAACATAAACATGTCCTGAGCAATAAAGGAAAACAATAAATACAGTGAGTGACGTTAGAACTGGAAAATCCACCCCATCCACGCAACCCAAAACTAGACGGCTACCAAAAAAAGCGGCTAGCTCTACGAAAAAAATTAACCCAAATATAACTCCCAGATCTGTGTCATTAACAGCAGTTCCGTATAAATACTATAGCAAATGTTAACTAGTTTATGCACTAGAAAACATAACTACAAATTGGAACATCTTCTTCAGAAATATAAAACTTAATACAAAGAAAATCAGAAGAAAACCAAAACTAACCTACCCACGAAAAATTATAGAAGGTTAAAGGAAGAGAAAGGGAAAAAAAAGGAAGTGGAAAATTGTAGATTCAAAGAGAGTACTTATCAACCATTTACAGAGAAGAAAAAAAATATCAAAAATAAAAAAAGTGAAAAAAATAATATAAAAAAAATAAAAATAATCAGCAGTTAATTGTGAATCAACCAACAAGGAGGCCTTCAATAAAGACTTCAAACCTCCAAAACAAGTTAGAGTCAATTGTAGAACACGACAGATAAAGTTATACAAGAATAAAATAGATTACACAAGTACAATTTAAACGTCCACAGGGAAACATTAAGCACAGAATGTCTATTTAAAAAAAGACACCCCAAATCCAGGGAAAGATTGTCAACAGCCCTTAGAGTTTCAATAAATAATGTCTGAATGATTTGAGTAAGGTCTGAGTCCGGAAAAAGTAATTTTACTACGAGAGGTACTTATCCACCATTTTAGGAGGTCCGATCGGGTTCCAAAGATGACTGGATAGCCGGAAGACTTCCAACAAATTCCTCAGCCTCCTTCACTGACCTAAGCCACATATATTTTCCAGTATTAAGTGTGATTCGTAAGTCGGCAGGATTGCGAAGAGAGAGTCTAAAACCACGATCGAAAAGCACTTTCATTACACCTTTAAACTCAGCACGCATCTTTAAAACCTGGGGGGCGAAATCCTCCAGAAAGTGAATGACTGTATTTTGAAAAGCAAAAGTACCACTGCGACGTGCCTCCATAATCAGACGGTGTTTTACCTGGTATTGATGAAAGCACAGAGTTACCGGTCGCGGGCGGGAGCCCAGAATTGTGGGGGGACCATAGACCCTGTGTGCCCTTTCGAGCTCAGGCGGATTCGGAAGCAAATCTCTCCCGAATATCTCACAAAGGAACTCGGAGAAGAACTTCACGGGGGATCCCTGTTCAGTGGCCTCTGGCAAACCAAGGATTTGTAGATTGCAACGTCTGCTCCGGTTTTCAAGATCCACCATTTTGGAAAAGAGTTTGCTATACTTTTCTTCCAGGCTGGAGCAGAGAGTCTCCAAGTATTGAACACGACTTTTTAAATCTTCAGAAATCGAATCGATGCAAGATAAGTGTTCAGCATGTTCGTCCACTCTAGCATTGATCTGATCCAGTTTGGCATCCAGCTGGTTGAAAGTAGTTCTAAATTCCTTTAAAATATCGTCTTGGTGTTGTTCCAGCGCAGCAAGGGTCTCAGTCGGCAGAGCCGAAACTTCCTTTCTCCCGGATTTAGAACTCTTGTTAGACATTGTAAGGTAGATGTGTTCGCAGGCGAGTGAAAGAAACCAAATAAAGTTCCTAACTAAGATTTTAAAAATGGAGACATTAAGTGCAAAGATAGCGAAAATAACGGAACAAAAGTTTGGAGCAGCTAAGCAATCGCCATCTTACCGGAAGTCCTGTGGCCTTATTGTTAACAAGTCCAGTATCCAGTTGTAGGGGGAGATGTTGAGACCCAGCAAGACAAATTCCCCACTAGTTTCTGGGGTACAATGGTGTTGAACACTGAAATGAAGTCTAAACTGCAGTTTGGCATATAAGACCGTATTCCAGGTAGGATTGGACAGAGTGGAGGGCAGAGGTTATTGTATCATCATTGATTGATTTGAGCGATAAGCATACTGGAAAGGGTCCAAAGTAGCCAAGAGAAAGGCTTTAATATGCACCATGGCCAGCCACTCAAAGCATTTCATAATAGTTGATGTTAATGTCTCTGGATGTTAGTCATTTAGTCATGTTACTGTTGCTTTCTTTGGCACTGGGGCAACGGTTACATATATATTCAACATCCTTGAAAACCCAGGGGACAATGGATGTTGAATATATACATAAGCACCTCCGTCAATTGTGCTGCTCTGTCTTTCAGAACCTGATCTGGTCTATTATCAGGCCCCACAACTTTGCATGGGTTGATTCTGACCAGGGTCTTCCTCAGCTCGGCTTCAGCCAGACGGAGTGTCTGCTCCCCTGGGGGAGGGGTGCCTTCCTCATCAGCGCTTTGTTCTGCACATCAAACTGTGTGGAGAAGACATTCAACCACTTAGGGAGTGAAGCATCTTGGTCACTGATGCACAGGGTAGACTTGTAGTCTCTGAAGTCCCTGCCATATGTGCCTCATGTCTCTGGTATTGGAGAAATGGCTGTAAATTCTCTGAGAATGCTCTCGTTTTGCCTTCCTGATGGAGCAGGAAAGCATAGTTCTTACTTCCCTGAGACCTATCACATCCCCCGAACTAAAGATAGAATCACAATTCCTCAGCCATACATGGGTTCTGCAGTAAGACGTGTCTTCTGATTTGTCCTCACCCTGATGCTTTTGACCTGTCCAAGCCATCCCCATCCCCAGGTGAACCAAACCGTTGGCAGGTGTTATAGTTTCAATGCTACTTCTCCATCAGAAAGACCAACAGCAATGAAGCACAGTAGACACAGTCCAGCTTCTAAAACTTGGCGAAGTTCAGCTGCTGTTTGTGGGAGCTTTGGAAGTGTAGTGGTGAGCGTGGCCCTACTACAGCTCAGGGTATTCCTGAGTTTGGAGTTCCATTTTGGCACTGTTCTGTAAGGAGTTTCTATATGGCCTCCCTGTGGAATGCATGGTTTCCTCTGCAGTCCAAAGAAAAGTTAATTTTCAACCTCTCATTCCTACGGGTGGAAGTTCCCACTTGCTTCAAAAAGGCAACAATTATACCAGTGCCTAAGAAGAATAATGACTATCGCCCGGTAGCACTCACATCGAGAGTGATGAAATTCTTTGAGAGGTTGGTTGTGATTAGACTGAACTCCTGCCTCAGCAAGGTCCTGGACCCATTGCAATTTGCCTAATGCCATGATAGGTCAATGGCAGATGCAATCTCAATGGTTCTCCACATGGCTTTAGACCACCTGGACAACACAAACACCTACGTCAGGATGCTGTTCATCAACTATAGCTCAGCATTTAATAACATCATTCCCACAATCCTGATTGAGAAGTTGCAGAACCTGAGCCTGTGTATCTCCGTTTGCAATTGGATCCACAACTTCCTAACCAAAAGACCACGCTCTGTGCGGATTGGTGATAACATCTTCATCAACATTGGCGCACTTCAGGGGTGTGTGCTTAGCCCACTGTTCTATTCTCTATATACACTTGACTGTGTGGCTAGGCGTAGCTCAAATACCATCTACAAATTTTCTGACAATACAACCATTGTTGGTAGAATCTCAGGTGCTGATGAGAGGGCGTACAGGAGTGAGGTATGCCAACTAGTGGAGTGGTGCCACAGCAACAAGCTGGCACTCAGCATCAGTAAGACGTGTTACGTACCCCGTAACTGGGTTACTTACCAGCAAAGACAGAGAGGTCCGTTGAAGTCTGATGTTACTATTTTTAACAGTATTTATTGATAAAAATACACAAAAATAATATCAATACAAACATACAGATGATATACGTCGTCAATACTAAATCTAGAAGCGCGGGTATAATAATAATCAATAAGAAGTAGCTCTATCGTTGTCTAGGGGATAATGTATTGTCTGATGGAAATATAAAAGTCACTTTAGTTCATTCAAGCTGCAGTGTTTTGGTTGGACAGAAAGACAGGTTAAAACTTACCCATTCCTTTTATGATGTCAATCCTTTGAGAGTCGTTGGGAGTTGATTTCCCCGTTGTTAGCTAAAAACCGTTCTTCTGTGGTAAAGGCACACCGATTCCGGGGCAAATGGAACCGGACGCACGTGGCCTTCCCACCGGCTTTCGCTATTACAGGATCGCTAGCGTTTCTTCTGGTGCGTCTGAGGGGCTGTTCCCACAGACCCTCTTTTATCCTGACTCACAGGGTCTCAGATGTCAATCAGGTTGAGATAATGCAATCCCTCCACCAACCCCCTCGGTTCATTGCCTGGAGCTTCGATGCATTGTACAGGATGTAATACACAAGTCCGTCTCCAAGAGACAATAGCCGGTATCAATGGGTCTGCCTTTCGGAGGCCAGGACACATTCCAACTCTTTGTGGATTCTGCATGTCTTTCTCTCATTTCCTGGGTCTCCTGAACTGACTCAATAGTGATCTTGCGATTCTCACAAAGGAGGGGGCTACCCTGCACCCTTCGGCCCCTGAGAGCTGTGGTACATTCATAACAGACGAAAGAGCTGATTGTGGACTTCAGGAAGGGTAAGATGAAGGAACACAAACCAATCCTCATAGAAGGATCAGAAGTGGAGAAAGTGAGCAGTTTCAAGTTCCTGGGTGTCAAAGATCCTGTGTGATAGATGTCAAGGGACGGGGAGCACGTTGTCACACAGCTTTTGGTTTTGACTTCATTGACTGGATTTTGGTCCAAAATATTTGACTGGTACTCAAAGGCCTATAAAAGATCCTTCCCCTTGGAAGCTGGTCTCGCCATCTTAGGCTGTTCACAATCTACTCTATGCTTCCCTACAGCCATACAACAGGCTCTGATGCTGGGGATGACTGTCGCTAAATGACTTATCCTAAGGGAATGGAAATCACCCTCTTCCCCTTCTTTCTGGCTGACATGATCTCAGTTATACAGATGGGGAGACTCAAATTCTTAAGAACCAATTCAATTAAAACATTTTCAGCTATCTGGGATCCATTTCTTGCCTACCTAGATGAGGCCAGGGGCAGATGAACAATTTCCCCCTGCTAATCATTCACGGCGCTCATTTGAGATTTAATGTTTAGCACTTTTGAGCACTCTGTACAATAGGCATCCTTCTAATGCTATGTCCTTTTATGTCTGAGCTTATATGTTCTTGTTGATTTTATTGCTTTTTGAAAATTTTGAAAATAAAGTATTAAAGAAAAGCGGACCCAACCTGGTCCCAATATATTGATATAGTCATAAAGAAGGCAAGACAGCAGCTGTACTTCATTAGGAGTTTGAGGAGATTTGGCATGTCAACTAATGCAATTAGAAACTTCTATAGTTGTACCGTGGAGAGCATTCTGACAGGCTGCATCACTGTCTGGTATGGAAGGGCTACTACACAGGACTGAAAGAAGCTGCAGAAGGTTGTAAATTTAGTCAGCTCCATCTTGGTACTAGACTACAAAGTACCCAGGGCATCTTCAGGGAGAGTTGGCTCATTATTAAGGACGACCAGCACCAAGGGCATGCCCTTTTCTCACTGTTACCATCAGGTAGGAGGCACAGAAGCCTGGAGGCACACAATCAGCGATTCAGGAAATGCTTCTTTCCCTCTGCCATCTGATTCCTAAACGGACATTGAATCTTTGGACACTACCTCACTTTTTAAAATATACAGTATTTCTGTTTTTGCATGTTTTAAAAAATCTATATCTAATCTACAAAGATATAGATACAATAATATATCTATTCAATATAAGTAGTAAAATGGATTCAACAGTGGTTGGATGGGAGATGCCAGAGAGTAGTGGTGGATAACTGATGTCAGGTTGGAGGCCGGTGACTAGTGGTGTGCCTCAGCGATCTGTACTGTGTCCAATGTTGTTTATCATATACATTAATGATCTGGATGATGGGGTGGTAAATTGGATTAGTAAGTATGCAGATGATACTAAGGTAAGTGGCATTGTGGATAATGAAGTAGGTTTTCAAAGCTTGCAGAGAGATTCAGGCCTGTTAGGAAAGTGGGCTAAATGATGGCAGATAGAGCTTAATGCTGATAAATGTGAGGTGCTACATTTTGGTAGGAATAGTTCAAATAAACGTACATGCTAAATGATAGGGCATTGAAGAATGCAGTAGAACAGAGTGATTTAGGAATAATGGTGCACAGTTCCCTGAAGGTGGAATCTCATGTGGATAGGGTGGTGAAGAAAGCTTTTGGTATGCTGGCCTTTATAAATCAGAGCATTGAGTATAGGAGTTGGGATGTAATGTTAAAATTGTACACAGCATTGGTAAGGCCGAATTTGGAGTATTGTGTAAAGTTCTGGTCACCGATTATAGGAAAGATGTCAACAAAATAGAGAGAGTACAGAGAAGATTTACTAGAATGTTACCTGGGTTTCAGCACCAAAGTTACAGGGAAAGGCTGAACAAGTTAGGTCTTTATTCTTTGAGCATAGAAGGTTGAGAGGGGACTTGATAGAGGTATTTAAAATAATGAGGGGGATAGTTAGAGTTGACGTGGATAGGCTTTTTCCATTGAGAGTAGGGGAGATTCAAACAAGAGGACATGAGTTGAGAGTTAGGGAGCAAAAGTTTAAGGGTAACATGAGGGGGAATTTCTTTACTCAGAGAGTGGTTGCTGTGTGGAACTTGCTTCCAGTAGAAGTGGTAGAGGCAGGTTCGGTATTGTTATTTAAAGTAAAATTGGATAGGTATATGGACAGGAAAGGAATGGAGGGTTATGGGCTGAGTGCGGGCACGGACTAGAAGGGCAGAGATGACCTGTTTCCATGCTGTAGTTGTTATATGGTTATATACATAATTGAATTACTTGTTGATTTATTATTATTTTTATTTTATTTATTTATTTTTCCCTTCTAGATTATGTATCGCACTGAACTGCTGCTGCTGAGTTAACAAATTTCACGTCACATGCCGGTGATAATAAGCCTGATTCTGATTGTAATTGGTCATTGTAAATTGTCCCATGATTACGTTTGAGTTAATCGGGTTCGTCAGGAGTTGCTGAGGCAGGGTAGCTTAAAGAGCTGGAAGGGCTTATTCTGTATTTCTTAAAAAAATTAAAAAAGACTTGTATAATTTTTATAAGCAAGAACAATTGCCTACTCCTTGGTGATGTACTTAATACAATTGCTTTACCGCACTGAGAGCAGAATGTGCAGTGAAACTGTGGTTGGACATCAGCCTTGGTTCACTGGTGGCATTCTACCCTCTAGACTGTGACACCACTGGTTCCAAATCAGCTATATATAAACTTAAGCTGTCTTTATATGCAAATAATCCAAATTCTTTTCCATGATAGAGGTATCAAAAACAAGAAGGTATAGGTTTAAAATAAGAAGTTGACTTACAGAGGGACTGAGGGGAATTTCTCTCAAATTAAGATGGAGAGTGACATAGTTAATTCAGAAACAAAGGTTCTGAACTTAAAGAAGGGTAACTTTGAAGGTATGAGATGTGAATTAGCTAAGATAGACTCGCAAATGATACTTCAAGGGTTGACGGTGGATATGCAATGGCAAGCATTTAAAGATCACATGGATGAACTACAACAATTGTTCATCCCAGTTTGGCAGAAGAATAAACCAGGGAAGGTAGTGTGGCTGACAAGGGTAATTAGGGATAGTATCAAGTCCAAAGAAGAAACATATAAATTAGCAAAAAAAAAAGCAGCACACCTGAGGACTGGGAGAAATTCAGAGAGCAGCAGAGGAGGACAAAGAGAATTAGGAAAGGGAAAAAAGATTGAGAGAAAGCTGGCAGGGAACATAAAAACTGACTGTAAAAGCTTTTATAGATATGTGAAAAGAAAAAGATGAATGACAAGACAAATGTAGGTCCCTTACAGTCAGAGACAGGTGAATGGATCATAGGGAACAAAGACATGGCAGGCCAATTGAATAACTACATTAGTTCTGTCTTCACTAAGGAGGACATAAATAATCTTCCAGAAATAGTAAGGGACCGAGGGTCTAGTGAGATGGAGGAACTGAGTTAGTACGTGTTAGTGTTAGTGTTACATGTTAGTAGGGAAGTGGTGTTAGGAAAATTGAAGGGAGTAAAAGCAAATAAATCTCCAGGGCCAGATGGTCTGCATCCCAGAGTGCTTAAGGAAGTAGCCCAAGAAATAGTGGATGCATTAGTGATAATTTTTCAAAACTCCTTAGATTCTGGATTAGTTCCTGAGGATTGGAGGGTGGTTAATGTAACCCCCACTTTTTAAAAAAGGAGGGAGAGAAAAACCGGTGAATTATAGACCGGTGAGTCTGACATCGGTGGTGGGGAAAATGCTAGAGTGGGTTATCAAAGATGTGATAACAGCATATTTGGAAAGAGGTGAAATCATTGGACAAAGTCAGCATGGATTTGCGAAAGGAAAATCATGTCTGATGAATCTTATAGAATTTTTTGAAGATGTAAGTAGTAGAGTGGATAGGAGAGAGCCAGTAGGTGTGGTATATTTAGATTTTCAAAAGACTTTTGACAAGGTCCCACACAGGAGATTAGTGTGCAGACTTAAAGCACATGGTATTGGGGGTATGGTATTGATGTGGATAGAGATTTAGTTGGCAGACAGGAAGCAAAGAGTGGGAGTAAGTGGGACCTTCTCAGAACGGCAGGCAGTGACTAGTGAGGTACCACAAGGCTCAGTGCTGGGACCCCAGTTGTTTACAATATATATTAATGATTTAGACGAGGGAATTAAATGCAGCATCTCCAATTTTGTGGATGACACAAAGCTGGGTGGCAGTGTTAGTTGTGAGGAGGATGCTAAGAGGATGCAGGGTGACTTGGATAGGTTCGGTGAGTGGGCAAATTCATGGCAGATGCAATTTAATGTGGATAAATGTGAGGTTATCCACTTTGGTTGCAAGAACAAGAAAACAGATTATTATCTGAATGGTGGTCGATTAGGAAAAGGGGAGGTGCAACGAGACTTGGGTGTCATTGTACACCAGTCATTGAAGGTGGGCATGCAGGTACAACAGGTGGTGAAAAAGGCAAATGGTATGTTGGCATTCATAGCAAAAGGTTTTGAGTACAGGAGCAGGGAGGTTCTACTGCAGTTGTACAAGGCCTTGGTGAGACTGCACCTAGAGTATTGTGTGCAGTTTTGGTCCCCTAATCTGAGGAAAGACATTCTTACCATAGAGGGAGTACACAAAGAAGGTTCACCAGATTGATTCCTGGGATGGCAGGACTTTCATATGAAGAAAGACTGGATCGACTAGGCTTATACTCACTGGAATTTAGAAGATTGAGGGGGGATCTTATTGAAATGTATAAAATTCTAAAGGGATTGGACAGGCTAGATGCAGGAAGATTGTTTCCAATGTTGGGGAAGTCCAGAACGAGGGGTCACAGTTTAAGGATAGAGGGGAAGCCTTTTAGGACCGAGATGAGGAAAAACTTCTTCACACAGAGAGTGGTGAATCTGTGGAATTCTCTGCCACAGGAAACAGTTGAGGCCAGTTCATTGGCTATATTTAAGAGGAAGAAAGATACGGCCCTTATGGCTAAAGGGATCAGGGGGTATGGAGAGAAAGCAGGTACAGGGTTT
The DNA here is from genome assembly GCF_030144855.1 of Hypanus sabinus. Lineage (NCBI taxonomy): Eukaryota > Metazoa > Chordata > Chondrichthyes > Myliobatiformes > Dasyatidae > Hypanus > Hypanus sabinus. The sequence continues at coordinate 2,638,914 of NC_082732.1, read as the reverse complement.
TGAGTTAGATGATCAGCCATGATCATACAGAATGGCAGTGCAGGCTCAAAGGGCCGAATAGCCTACTCCTGCACCTATTTTCTATGTTTCTATGTAAAGTACCTGAATACCTGGACTATGCTACCAGAGGAGGTGGTGGAATCAGATGCATTCACTATGTTTATGGGAGATTTAGACATACATTTAAGAAGGCAAGGCACCGAAGGAGATGGATTTATTATGGAAGATGGCCTGGGCATGTTGTGCAGAAGGACCTGTTTCTGTGCTGTACTGCTCTATGACTGTCTGATAAGTGGATGCTGCTTGTTGTGTTCCATAACTCAAGAACCTAATTGAAAGAAAGCATAAGAGCTATGATTTTTCCTGAGTTTTTCTCTCTTTTTTAGTTAGGTACTCACATATGATGTGGAAGCGTAATGACATATGCCATTCACATAGGAATTGGGACAAGGAAATAGTGGTGAACTAATTAAGTAATTTGCATCAGTCTTCACTGAGGAAGATGTGCAGTGTGGATGACGTTCCAGCTGTCAGGGATCATCAAGTGTTTGAAGTTACCATTAATCAGGAGAAGTTCTTGGAAAACTGAAAGGTCTGAAGTTAGATAAGTCACCTGGATCAGATGGTGTACACCCCAGGGTTCTGAAACAGGTGGTGAAGAGATTGTGGAGCCATTAGTAATGATCTTTCAAGAATCACTAGACTCTAGAATCCACCAGACTGGAAAATTGCAAATGTCAATCCACTCCTCATGAAGGGAGAGAAGCAGAAGAAAGGAAACCACAGAATATGGCAGTTAGTATGACCTCAGTGGCTGGGAAGATGTCGGAGTTGATTATTAAGGATGAGGTCTTAGAGTACTTGGAGGCTCATGATAATATAGGCCATAGTCAGCATGGTTTCCTGCCTAAAAAATCTGTTGGAATTCTCTGAAGAAATACCAAGCAGGATAGATAAAGGAGAATTGGTACTTGAATTTTCAGAAGGCTTTTGACAAGGTGTCTCCTTAACAAGCTATGAGCCTATGGTATCACAGGAAAGATTCCAGCATGGATAAAGCATTGGCTGATTGGCAGGAGGCAAAGCATGGGAATAAAGGGAGGCTTTTCTGGTTGGTTGCTGGTGTTGGGACCAATTCTTTTTACGTTATGTGTCAATGATGTGGATGATGAAATTGCTGACTTTGTTGCAATGTTTGCAGATGATACAAAGATATGTGGAGAGGAAGGTAGTTTTGAGGAACGTCAAACCTCCTTGATTGAGGAGCCTTCAATTTGTCTCAGTTGTCTGCCCCACATACTCCTTTTGAGATTAAGCTTGAGTTCCAAGCATGAGTACAACAGATGACCTAGGAACAGCATAGCTGGTGAGTTGATGGTTGTGGAGTGTGCTGCATTGTAATCTGAAGGGAGGAAAGTGGTGAGCTTTTCAGTCTTATAGTGTGTCCTGCTGACATTGCATGCAGTGTGTTCTTTAAACTCTGGGCAAAACTTTTTGCCAAGCCACTTGTAGCTTGGTGGTACCATGTAGTTGTAATATAAGACCATAACGTATAGGAGCAGAATCAGGCCTTTCAGCCCATTGAGTCGTCTTCGTCATTTGATATCAGCTGATCTACTCCCTCTCATCTTGCCTTCTCCCCATAATCTTCCATGCCCTGACTAATGAACAAGTTATCAATTGCTACCTTAAACACACCTATTGACCTGGCTTCCACACAGCCTGGGGCAAAGAATTCCACAGATTCACCACTTTCTTGCTAAAGAAATTCCTCCACACTTCCATTCTAAATAAACAACCCTCTATTCTGATGTTGTGCCCTCTGTACCTAGACTCCCCTGCTATAGGAAATATTCTCTCCACATCCATTCTATCTAGGCCTTTCAACATTCAATAGGCTTCAAAAAGATTACCCCTCATTCTAAATTTTAGTGAGTATAGGCCCAGAGCCATTAAACACCACTCATATGATAAGCCTTTCATTCTTGGAATCAATTTCATGAACCTCCTTTGAACTCTTTCCAATGTCGGCACATCCTTCCTTAGATTAGGGGCCCAAAACACAGCAACAAGGTTTCTTGCAGGTCGGCAACATGTGTTTAGGAGACCTTCGTGGGCATTCAGTCTCATTCCAATGGCCCAATCAGCAGCAGTAGGCTCCAGCGACAAATTTCTCGCAGATTGGTGCTGCTTGCTTAAAAGTGCAGAAGGGACAAAACAGGACGGTCATTGTTGTAATTAGGCCAGTGGTGAGAGTAAGAGTGTCAGGCTTTGGCTCAAAGAAAGCTTTGGCATCTCGGATTGTGTCTACAACATTTTGGACAGGGAGGGAGAGCAGCCAGATGTCTTGGTACGTATTGGTACCAATGACATAGAAAGGAAAAGCAAAGAGGTCCTGAAATGAGAATTTAGAGGGCTAGGTAGTAACCTAAGAAGCAGAACCTCCTGGGTGGTAATTTCTGGATTGTTGCCTGTACCACATGCCAGTGAGGATAGAAGCAGGATGATTTGGCAAATTAATGTGTGGCTGTGAAGCTGGTGCAAGGGGTAGGGTTTCAGGTTCTTGGATAATTGGGATCTCTTCTGGGGGAGATATGACCTGCTCAAAAGTGACAGGTTGCACCAGAACCCAAAGGGGACTAATATTTTCGTGGGCAGGTTTGTTAGAGCTGTTTGGGAGGGTTTAAACTAATTTGGCAGCGGGGTGTAAACTGGAGTGAAGGGACTCAGGATAGGATGGATGGTAAAAAGCAAATATAGTGTGCTGTCAGACTGTCAGGAAGGGCAGGCAGATGATAGGACATAACTGCAGCCAGCAGGATGAATATCAGTGCATTAGGGATGCAGAATCAAAAAGGGTAGCAAATAGAGTACTCAGAGTGTTATATCTCAATGCACAGAGAATAAGAAAGAAGATGGAAGATCTTGTTGCATTCTTACAGATTGTCAGGTGTGATGTTGTGGCCATTACTGAATCATGGCTGAAGGATGTTTCTACAGTAGTTGGAGATGAATGTCCAAGGTTACAAGTTGTATCAGAGGGATAGAAAGTTAGGCAGAGTGGGTAGAATGGTGCTGCTGGAAAATAATGGCATCAAATGATGGCAGAATATAGTATTAATGGTAAGACTCTTGGCAGTGTGGAGGATCAGAGGGATCTTGGGGTCCGAGTCCATAAGACACTCAAAGCATCTGCGCAGGTTGACTCTGTGGTTAAGAAGGCCTATGTTGTATTGGCCTTCATCAACCACCGAATTGAATTTAGGAGCCGAGAAGTAATGTTGCAGCCATAAAGGACCCTGGTCAGACCCCACTTTGAGTACTCTGCTCAGTTCTGGTCACCTCACTACAGGAAGGATGTGGAAGCCATAGAAAGGGTGCAGAAGAGATTTACAAGGATGTTGCCTGGATTGGGGAGCATGCCTTATGAAAATAGGTTGAGTGAACTCGGCCTTTTCCCCTTGGAGTGACGGAGGATGAGAGGTGACCTGATAGAGGTGTATAAGATGATGAGAGGCATTGATAGTGTGGATAGTTGGAGGCTTTTTCCTAGGGCTGAAATGTTTGCCACAAGAGGACACAGGTTTAAGGTGCTGGGGAGTAGGTACAGAGGAGATGTCAGGGGTAGGCAGGAAGAGGGATGAGGTCCTGAATTGTGAGTTTCAGGAACTAGGCAGAAGGCTGAAGAACAAGACCTCAAGGGTGACATTCTCAGAATTGCTGCCAGTACTACGTGATAGTGATGGTAAGAATTGGAGGAGATGGCAGTTGAATGCGTGACTGAGGAGTTGGTGCAGGGGGCAGGGTTTTAGATTTTTGGACCATTGGGATCTCTTCTGGGGAAGGTGGGACTTGTACAGATTGGATAGGTTGCACCTGAACTCGAGGGGGAGCAATATCCTTGCTGGTAGGTTTGCTAGCATGGTTCGGGAGGGTTTAAACTAATTTGCAAGGGGGTTGGGTCCTGGAGCGATAGAGCAGTGAAAGAAGTGTTTGGAGTAAAGCCCGATGTAACATATAGAGAGGCTTTGAGGAAAGAACAGCAGAATAAAGGGTATAAAGGTAATAAGGTAGAAGGGCTAAAGTGTGTGTACTTCAATGCAAGAAGCATCAGGAACAAAGGTGATGAACTGAGAGCTTGGATACATACACGGAATTATGATGTAGTGGCCATTATGGAGACTTGGCTGGCACCAGGGCAGAAATGGATTCTCAATATTCCTAGATTTCAGTGCTTTAAAAGGGATAGAGAGGGGGGATAAAGGGGAGGAGGGGTGGCATTACTGGTCAGGGATACTATTACAGCTGCAGAAAGGGTGGGTAATGTAGCAGGATCCTCTTTTGAGTTAGTATGGGTGGAAGTCAGGAACAGGAAGGGAGCTGTTACTCTACTGGGGGTATTCTATAGGCCCCCTGGTAGCAGCAGAGATACCGAGGAGCAGATTGGGAGGCAGATTTTGGAAAGGTGCAAAAATAAGAGGGTTGTTATCATGGGTGACTTTAACCTCCCTAATATTGATTGGCACTTGATTATTTCCAAGGGTTTAGATGGGGCAGAGTTTGTTAAGTGTGTCCAGGATGGATTCCTGTCACAGTATGTTGACAGGCCGACTAGGGGGAATGCCATACTAGATCCAGTATTAGGTAACAAACTGGGTCAGGTCACAGATCTGTCAGAGGGTGAGCATCTGGGGGACAGTGATCACCGCTCCCAGACCTTTAGCATTATCATGGAAAAGGATAGAATCAGAGAGGACAGGAAAATTTTTAATTGGGGAAGGGCAAATCATCAGGTTATAAGGCTAGAACTTGTGGGTGTGAATTGGGATGATGTTTTTGCAGGGCAATGTACTATGGACATGCGGTCGATGTTTAAGGATCTCTTGCAAGATTTTAGGGATAAATTTGTCCTGGTGAGGAAGGGTGAAGGAACCATGGGTGACAAGCAAGGTGGAAAATCTAGTCAGGTGGAAGAAGGCAGCATACATGAGGTTTAGGAAGCAAGGATCAGATGGGTCTATTGAGGAATATAGGGTAGCAAGAAAGGAGCTTAAGAAGGGACCGAGAAGAGCAAGAAGGGGGCATGAGAAGGCCTTGGCGAGTAGGGTAAAGGAAAATCCCAAGGCATTCTTCAATTATGTGAAGAACAAAAGGATGACAGGAGTGAAGGTAGGACCGATTAGAGATAAAAGTGGGAAGGTGTGCCTGGAGGCTGTGGAAGTGAGCGAGGTCCTCGATGAATACTTCTCTTTGGTATTCACCACTGAGAGGGAACTTGATGATGGTGAGGACAATATGAGTGAGTTTGATGTTCTGGAGCAAGTTGATATTAAGGGAGAGGAGGTGTTGGAGTTGTTAAAATACATTAGGATGGATAAGTCCCCAGGGCCTGATGGAATATTCCCCAGGCTGCTCCATGAGGCGAGGGAAGAGATTGCTGAACCTCTGGCTAGGATCTTTATGTCCTCGTTGTCCATGGGAATGGTACAGGAGGATTGGAGGGAGGCAAATGTTGTCCCCTTGTTCAAAAAAGGTAGAAGGGATAGTCCAGGTAATTACAGACCAGTGAGCCTTATGTCTGTGGTGGGAAAGCTGTTGGAAAAGATTCTTAGAGATAAGATCTATGGGCATTTAGAGAATCATGGTCTGATCAGGGACAGTCAGCATGACTTTGTGAAGGGCAGATCATGTCTAACAAGCCTGATAGAGTTCTTTGAGGAGGTGACCGCGCATATAGATGAGGGTAATGCAGTGGATGTGATCTACATGGATTTTAGTAAGGCATTTGGCAAGGTTCCACATGGTAGGCTTATTCAGAAAGTCAGAAGGCATGGGATCCAGGGAAGTTTGGCCAGGTGGATTCAGAATTGGCTTGCCTGCAGAAGGCAGAGGGTCGTGGTGGAGGGAGTACATTCAGATTGGAGGGTTGTGACTAGTGGTGTCCCACAAGGATCTGTTCTGGGACCTCTACTTTTTGTGATTTTTATTAACGACCTGGATATGGGGGTGGAAGGGTGGGTTGGCAAGTTTGCAGACAACACAAAGGTTGGTGGTGTTGTAGATAGTGTAGAGGATTGTCGAAGATTGCAGAGAGACATTGATAGGATGCAGAAGTGGGCTGAGAAGTGGCAGATGGAGTTCAACCTGGAGAAGTGTGAGGTGGTACACTTTGGAAGGACAAACTCCAAGGCAGAGTACAAAGTAAATGACAGGATACTTGGTAGAGTGGAGGAGCAGAGGGATCTGGGGGTACATGTCCACAGATCCCTGAAAGTTGCCTCTCAGGTAGATAGGGTAGTTAAGAAAGCTTATGAGGTGTTAGCTTTCATAAGTCAAGGGATAGAGTTTAAGAGACGCGATGTAATTATGCAGCTCTATAAAACTCTGATTAGGCCACACTTGGAGTACCGTGTCCAGTTCTGGTCGACTCACTATAGGAAGGATGTGGAAGCATTGGAAAGGGTACAGAGGAGATTTACCAGGATGCTGCCTGGTTTAGAGAGTATGCATTATGATCAAAGATTAAGGGAGCTAGGGCTTTACTCTTTGGAGAGAAGGAGGATGAGAGGAGACATGATAGAGGTGTATAAGATATTAAGAGGAATAGAAAGAATGGACAGCCAGCGCCTCTTCCCCAGGACACCACTGCTCAGTACAAGAGGACAGGGCTTTAAGGTAAGGGGAGGGAAGTTCAAGGGGGATATTAGAGGAAGGTTTTTCACTCAGAGAGTGGTTGGTGTGTAGAATACACTGCCTGAGTCAGTGGTGGAGGCAGATACGTTAGTGAAGTTTAAGAGACTACTAGACAGGTCTTCGGAGGAATTTAAGGTGGGGGGTTGTATGGAAGGCAGGGTTTGATGGTCAGCACAACATTGTGGTCCGAAGGGCCTGTAATGTGCTGTACTATTCTATGTTCTATGTAAGTTTTTTACTCAGAGAGTGGTGAGTGCATGGAATGGGCTGCCGGCAACAGTGGTGGATGTGGATATGATAGGGTCTTTTAGGAGTATTTTGGATAGGTACATGGAGCTTAGTAAAATAGAGGTCTATAGGTAAGCCTAGTAATTTCTAAGATAGGGACATGTTTGGCTCAACTTTGAGGGTCAAAGGGCCTGTATTGTGCTGTAGGTTTTCTATGTTTCAAATCAGTAGAAGGATGTAACATAGGATCGGAAAATGTTGAATCCTTGTGGGTTGAGTTAAGAAACTGCTGGGATAAAAGGATGTTGATGGCAGTTATAGACAGGCCACCCAAACTGTAGACTACAGATTACAACAGGAAATAGAAAAGGCATGTCAAATGGACATTATGATAGTCATGAGAGATTGCAACATGAAGGTCGATTGGGAAAATCAGGTTGGTAATGGATTTCAAGAAAGTGAGTTTGTTGAACTAAGAGATGGCTTTTTACAGCAGTTTGTCGTTTGTTGCTAAGGGATCAGCTATAATGGATTGGGTGTTATGCAATGAACTAGAGGTGATTAGAGAGCTTAAAGTAAAAGAACCCTTAGGAGGCAGTAATCACAATATGACTTAGTTCAACTTGAAATTTGGTAGGGAGAAAGTAAAGTCTGATGTAGCAGTATTTCAGTGAAGGATAGGAAATTACAGTGGTATGAGAGAGAAGTTAGGCAAATTAAATTGGAATGAGATGCAAAATACTCATCAGTCTTCACTGTGGAAGATGGTAGCAGTGTGCCAGATGTTAAAGGGTGTGAGGGAAGACAAGTGAGATCTGTTACTATTACAAGAGAAAAGGTGCTTAAAAAGCTGAGAGACCTAAGGGTACATAAGTCACTGAGACCAGATGAACTGCACCCTAAGGTTCTGAAAGAGGTAGCATTAGAGATTGTGGAGGCATTAACAAAGATCTTTCAAAAATCATTGGACTCTGGCATGGTGTTAGAGGACTGGAAAATTGCAAATGTCACTCCACTCTTTAAGAAAGGAGAGAGGCCGCAGAAAGGAAATTATAGACCAGTTAGCCTGACCTCAGTGGCTGAGAAGATGATGGAATCAATTGTTAAAGGTAAGAGTATGAAGTACTTGATAACACAGAACAAGATAGGATGAAGTCAACATGATTTCCTTAAAGGAAAATCTTGCCTAACAAACCTGTTGCAATTAAACCTCAGCATTATATACAAGTTTTAGCTTCTAGTCCTCTCAAAATGAATGATAACATTGTATTTACCTTCCTCACCACCAACTCAACCTACAAGTTAACCTTTAGGAAATCTTGCGCGAGGACTCCCAAGTCACTTTGTAACCTGGATTTTTGAATCTCCCCTGCATTTAGAAAGTAGCCTATGCTTTTATTCTTTCTAGAAAGTGTATTCCATCTGCCACCTCTTTTCCTATTCTCCTAAGATATGTAAGACATTTTGCTGCCTCCCTGCTTCCTCAACACTACCTGCCCCTCCACCTACCATTGTATTGTCTGTAAACCTGGCTACAAAACCATCCATTGATATAAAATAGTGGAGAAGTGGTCTCAGCTGTCGTGGTCGTTAATAGTGCTATTCCTATTCCACTCAGTTAGTCACTTCCACATGGGAGGTGTTCATATACTGTACAAGCTGGGTTATCAATAAAGTTCAGTTGAGTAGCCTGCATGCTGGCATCCTGGTGAGTTTCTACAGATCACATGCGATCCCCAACAAGAAAATAATTACTGTAATTCTGTTCTTGTTCATATATATCTGTGAAAAATATCCAGAAGCTTATCAACCTCATCCGCCTATTCTAGTTACTAATTGCATGTACAGTACCATGAGGCATGAGCTGGGAAAGTGCCAGGTTGCTAAGCAACGCCTTCAGGCTACTCCCGAAAGTGCCTACATTGTAATAACTGTGGGGCATAAGCCTGGGGGTGCACACAGAGACACAGCCACAGCAGAGAATTCAGGGAAAGTCAGTCAGACTCTGAGGGAGAGAAAAGAAGACTTCTATTGTACAAATAAATAAAATAATAATAAACAAACAAACAAACAGGAAAATAGAGTACGGTAAACATTGTGTCTGTAGAACCTACCATACATCTGCTTACCCAATACATTTGACCACACTAAACCAGGGGATTTTGAGAGATGGCTCAGATGCTTTGAGAGATTTAGGGTTGTTTGCAATCTCACTCAAGCTTCGGAGTATCAAGTATCAAGTAAGCACCCATGGGTGACAAAGCAGATGGCATCATGGGTGGATTAGGACTGACTTACTCAGAAAAAGGGCAGGGCAAATACAAAGAATATTTCATAGGAAAGCAAAATGTGAGGGCCAAGTTCAACTCCAGAAAACAGGATGAGTGTAAATGACTTCATCACAGCACTGCATGCCCTGTCAGACAAGTGTGCATATGGTAATCTGGGAGGTGAGCTCATTAGAAACAGGATTTGTTGTCGGGCTACTAGACACCAAATTGACAGAGCAGCTTCTGTTGCTGGCAATTCTCACACTAGATAAAGCTACTATTATTGTCAGGCAGAGTGAGAATATTCGTCAGCAATAGGCAGAACTCAGGCAAGGAAACAATGCTGAGCAAAGCTAGAAGCTGTACAGTAAGAAGGGTACAAACAAGGTGCAGCCAGAAAGACTACAGGAAGAGGTCAGTTCAAATAAACAGACAAGTGAAACAAAGAGCAGGTAAAGTGTCCAGCTGCAGGAGATGTGACAAGTCTCCATTTCACATCAAAGAGCTCTGTCCAGCAAAGGAAATGAATGCCATCAATGCAAAAGAGTTGGCCTCTATAAGAATCTGTGTCACTCAAAAACAGTTCTTCAGGAGATCAAAGAAGGCCATGAAAGAGTTTTCCTTGGGGATCTAGATTCAAATAGACAAAGCTGGTGTGCTATGGTTCCATTGCAAAATGAGGCAGTGACATTCAAAATGGACACTGAGGCAGATTTCGCAGTCATCCCCAAATGTATGCACACAAAACTGGTGAGGAAAACAGGTATTAAGCTATACCCAACAAAGAAAGTGCTCATGGGCCCAGTGTGAAAGGAATGTTTACTACTTCTATCCATAAAAATGAGGAAAAGTTAAAAGAGGATGTCTATGTTGTTCAGAATCTCTTCTCAACACTTCTAGGATGGCATGCCATTGAGAAGCTGAACCTCATTACAAGGTTGGATTTGCTAAACCATGTTCAGTGGCAGGAGAAGTACTCAGAGTAGTTCATGGGTAAGAAGAGTACCATACCCAGCTGAGACCAGGACTGACACTCTCTTCTCTGACCACAGTGAGGCATAAACCAGTCACATTGATGAACAGAATCAAAGCTGAACTTGAGAGAACGGAGGTGATATCATAACTAGAGTGATGGACTTACTGACTGGTGTATGGGCATTGCTCCTGTTCCCAAGCCCAATGGCACAGTGAGGCCCTGTGCTGATCTAGCAACAGTGAATAATGCACTAAGGTGGGACAAGTTCTTCCCTCTGTTGAGCACACATTAGGTATGCTGGATGGAGTAAAGTTCTTCACCAAACTAGAGTTCTGACAGATCCATTTAGCTCCTGAGTCACAGAAGTGCACAACCATATGGATGCTATACTTTCAAGAGACTGTCTTTTGGCATCTCATCAGTCCTCAAACTTTTTCAGATGTGGATGGATCAAATTTTGGAGGAACTGGAAGGAGTAGTCCTCCACATGGACAATATATTCATCTTTGAAATCTCAAGCGAGGACCATGACAAAAGAGTGAGAACTGCCTTGAAGAAATGGAAACAGGCTAGAATCACACTGAACAAAAAGAAATGCATATCTGCAAAGTTGGAGTAAAGTTCTTAGGCCACCAACTGTTCTCAGAGGGAGTGCAACCAGATTCAGACAAACGAGCAGGAGTTCAGAACATGGAACAACCTATGAATATATCAGAGATCTGTAGTTTACTGGGCATAACATCTGGGGATGTTCATTCCAGATTTGTCAGAGACCTCCTTCAGAGAAATATTTGGACCTGGGACGCACCACAGGAGAAGTCATTCTCATTGCTTAAAGCAGAAGTTATCTCTTGGCCAACATTGGCGTTCTTTGATTTGAATGAAGCCACCAAGGTCTCAACAATTGCCTCTTTGTTTGGGCTAGGGGTAGCGCTCATGCAACACTGTAGTGGTGTATGGAATATGTATCAAGAGCGCTGATTCCTACTGAGTAGAATTATGTCCAAATCAAAAAAGAGACACTGGCTCTCATGTGGGTTTGTGAGCACTTCAGCTGCTACTTCATAGGCACTAAATTCCTGCTTGAAACCGACCACATGCAAATTGTCAGCCTCCTCAGCTTGAAACACTTAGACGACTTACCTCCACGTCTGCAAAGATTCTGCAAATCTTTGATCACACCAGACATTCTGTCGAAGATGCCACACACTTGGGCTGTCTGTGGCAGAGTATTCCATAGATTCATTGCACTCTAGCTAAAAAAATTCCTCCTTAACTCTGTTCTAAAGGGTCACCCCTCAATTTTGAGGCTGTTTCTTCTAGTTCTGTACACCGTCACCATAGGAAACAAACTCCTCACTTCCACTTTCTCTTGCCATTTCAACATTCGATAGGTTTCAATGAGATTCCACCCCCCGCCCACATTATGATTACAGGTCCAAAGCTGCTAAATGCTCCTCATATGTTAACCCTTCAATCCCAGAGTCATCCTGGATGGCCAGCTGTTCCAAACAGAGCTCACGAATTCAGACCTTACTGGCTTGAAAGGCACACACCCACCATTCTTGATAAAATACTGCGAAACAGCTCCAGAGTGGTTATCCCTGTTTCTATACATGCCAAAATCATCAGTCAAATCCACCAAGGACATCAAGGTATCGAAAACATTGTTGTCAAAGAGGCAGGCAATCCATGTGGTGGCCTGGTCTGAGCACACAGCTGGAAGGTTTTGTAAAGCAATGTTAAGCATGCAGAAAACTGCACAAAAATCATGCGGAACCTCTGTTCCACAGAATTCCCAGACTTCTCGTGGCAAATTGCAGGCACAGGCATTTTCAAGCTGAAAAGAGACGAATATCTTCTCACTGTGGGTTGTTGAGGTGTCCAAGCTGCCCTCTACGTCCTCAGCAGCAGTTACGCAGCACCTGAATGCTGCATTTGCTCATCATGGAATTCCAGAGACACAGTGTCAGATAATGGTCCAAAATTCAGCTGTTCAGAATTCAAAGCTTTTGCTTGAAACTGTAAGTACAAGTAAGTACAGACAAGCGGTATACAGTATCTATAGGCAAATGGAGAAGTGGAAAGAACAATGCAAGCTGTTAAGGGTCTCCTACCTTTAGCAAATGACTACAGTCCATCAGAGATGTCAATGGACTGGAGACTGAGAATAAGCCTGATTGTTTTTCCATCTCTTCTCTAACCTCACTTACTGGACTTAGACAAAATGAGAAATTTTGAGACAGCACCGTGTGAGAAAATGAAGAGCATGCATCATCTCAGAGACAGAGCAAAATCTTTTTGTTGCTCAGGAGTGGTGAAGCTTTTTGGGTTTCAGACCAACTCACCAGAGGAAGAATAGCCTGGCAGCATGTACCATGATAGCTTGTGATCAGAACATCACAAGGTGAAACCAGATGGAACAGATGTGTGCTCTTGCAACTTCAAAGTCCATGAAAGGCAGAGAAAGAAATAGAATGACTCGATCCTTATGACGTGGACCACTTACCTGAGGTGGACGTTCCTGTTCATGAATTTCCATCTGCTCCAACACTTCCAGGAGCCCGTACTAGATCAGGTCATTTATCTGTTCCACCACAGATATTTTACTCCATAGCCCAACAGCTTAGGGCAAGTGACTAAAGAGGCAGGATAATCCTCTCACTTTGCCCAAGTGTTTGCCCTGAAGCTCATTAGATTTAGTGTTTTTTTAAAAAAAGAGTTCTGCTGTTGAAAACACTTCACAAAATGAGACTGCTCTTTTTAAAAAAAGGAATTGGTGGAAAACAAAGGGTGAGAGAGAGGGAGACATTAAAAACAAAGAAAAAAGTTGGCAATTCTTTTTCATGTTTATGTGAGCATAAGTTACATGCTACGGGTAAAGTGAACTGAATCGTTCAGTTTCTGTGATTATAGTTTCAATGCAGTTCCATAGACAAGAAGAACATACTTAATTTTTTCTTTTTTTCAAGAAGGGGAAATGTAGTGGTGGTTAATTCTTATGCCACTCAGCTACTCCCATGTTGGAGGCATTCACAAACTGTACAAGAAGGGTTATCAATAAAGTTTAGTTGAGCAGCCTGCGTGTTGGCATCCTGCCGTGCTCTGCACTATCCTGCTAAAATGCGCACAACACCAATGCCAACCCCTCCAGAAAACTTCCAGTCACCAACAGCCAATTAGAAAAGAATCCCTTTATTTCCTTTATTGCTTTCTGCCAATCAACCAATGCTCTATCTATTCTTGTGTCTTTCCTGTAATATCATGGGCTCTTATTTTGCTAAACAGTCTCAAGTGCAGAACATCATAGAATGATAGAAATCTACAGCACATTACAGGCCCTTTGGCCCACAATGTTGTGTTGACCATGCAGAGACTGCAGAGACTGTCTAGAATTGCCCTGCCACATAGCCCTCTATTTTTTCTAAGCTCCATGTACCTATCTTAGAGCCTCTTAAAATACCCTATTGTATCTATCTTATCAAAGGCCTTCTGAAAATCCTAGTACATAACATTCACCAATTCTTTTTTGACTATCCTGCTTGTTATTTTTTTCAAAGAATTCCAACAGGAAAGAATTTCCCTTTAGGAAACCATGCTGACTTTCGCCTATTTTATCATGTGCCTCCAAGTGCTCCGGAACTTCATCCTCAACAATCGACTCCACCATCTTTCCAACCACTGAGGTCAGATTAACAGACCTATTTTCTTCTGTCTCCCTCCCTTCTTGAAGAGTGGTGTGACATTTGCAATTTTCCAGTCCTCTAGAACCATGCCAGAATCTATTGATTCTTGAATGATCGTTACTAATGTCTCCACAATGTCTTCAGCTACCCTTTTTTCAGAACCCTGGTGTGTGGTCCATCTGGTCCAGATGATTTATCTACCATCAGTCCTTTGAGCTTCCCAAGCACCTTCTTCCTGTTAATAGCAACTGTGCTCACTTTTACCCCATGACGCTCTAGAACTTCTGGCATACTGCTAGCTCAAAGTTCAAAGTTGGAAATGAATTTATTATCAAACTACATATATCTCACTATATAAAACCCTGAGATTAATTTTCTTGCAGGCATTCACAATAAATCCATAATAATAACCATAATAACCGAAAGAATAACCATAGTAAAATCAATTAAAGGCAGCACTAACTTGGGCATTCAACAAATGTGGAAAAGACAATAAACTGTGCAAGTACAAATAAAGAAAGTAATAATAATAAATAAATAACCAATACATGTTGAGAAAATTAGATGAAGAGTCCCTGGAAGTGAGTCCATCAGTTGTGGGAGCATTTCAGGGATTGGGAAATTGAAGTTGAGTGAAGTTGCCCCCTCTGGTTCAGGAGTCTGATTGCTAAGAACTGTTCTTGAACCTGGTAGTGTGAGTCCTGAGGCACCTGTACCTTCTTCCTGATGGTAGCAGTAAGAAGAGAGCATGGTCTGGTTGGTGGGGGTCCTTGATGATGGATGCTGCTTTCCTGTGACAGTTCTCTGTGCAGATGTGCTCAGTGATGGGGCTGGCTTTACCTATGATGGACTGGGCCATACCCACTACATTTTAGTAGGACTACACATCTATAGAAGTTTGTCAATGTTTTAGATGTCATGCCAGATTTTCATAAACTTCTGAGGAAGGATAAGGATTACTGTGCTTTCTTAGTAATTGCTTTACATGCCGGGCCTAGGCCAGGTCCTCCAAAATGGTAACACTGAGGAATTTGAAGTTGCTAGCCCTCCAGACCTCTGATCCTCTGTTGAGGACCAGCACATGGACCTCTCACGTCAATAATCAGCTCCTTGGTCTTCCTGACATTGCGTAAGAGGTTATAGTAGCACTCAGCCAGATTTTCAATCTCACTGCTTTATGCTGATGCGTCACCAGGTTTGATTTAGCCTAGGGTAGCGGAGTCATCAACAAACCTGAATATTATATTGGAGTTGTACTTAACCACACAGTCATAAGTATAAAGTGAGTAGAGCAGGGGGCGAAGCCCATAGTCTTGTGTTGCATGTGTGGTGATAGAGATTGTGAAGGAGCTGTTGCTAATCCAAACTGACTGGTGTCTGCAAGTGAGGAATTCAAGGATCGAAATACTCAGGGAGGAATTGAGGCCAAGCTCTTGAAGCCTATTGGTTAATTTTGAGGGGATGATAGTATTGAATGCTGAACTTAGTCAATAAATTGTCTCGGCTTGAAACATTGATGGTTTACTCTTTTCCATAGATGCTGCTTGACCTGCTGAGTTCCTCCAGCATTTTGTATGTGTTGCTCAGGTATAACCAGCTCATTTTCTGCAGGTCATACCTTCCCCAGGAATCTGAAACCCTGCCCCCTTGACCAGTTCCTCAGCCATACATTCATCTGACAATTCATCCTATTGCTGCCCTTACTGGCATGTGGCACAGGCACCAGTCCAACAATTACTACCCTGGAGGTACTGCATTTCAGCTTTCTACCTCACGCCCTAATTTCTCTTTTCAGGATCTCCTCCATTTTAAGACCATAAGATACAGGAGCAGAAATAGGCTGTTCAGCCCACTGAGTCTGCTCTGTCATTCAATCATGGGCTGATCCAATTCTTCCAGTCATCTCCATTCCCCTGTCTTCTCCCCATATCCTTTGATGTCCTAGCTAATCAGGAACTTCTCTATCTCTGCCTTAAATGCACCCAATGACTTGGCCTCCAAAGCTGCTTGTGGCAACAAATTCCACAGATTTTGCACCCTCTGACTAAAGTAATTTCTCTGCATCTCTGTTATAAATGGACATCCTTCAATCCTGAAGTTGTGCCCTCTTGTCCTAGACTCACCTACCATGGGAAATAACTTTGCCATATCTAATCTGTTCAGGCCTTTTCACATTCGGAATGTTTCTATGAGATCCCCCCTCACTCTCATGAACTCCAGAGAATACAGCCCAAGAGCTGCCAGACGTTCCTCATACAGTAAACCTTTCATTCCTGGAATCATTCTTGTGAATCTTCTCTGAACCCTCTCCAATGTCAGTAGATCCTTTCTAAAATAAGGAGCCCAAAACTGCACACAATACCCCATGTGGTGTCACGAGTGCCTTATAGAACCTCGACATCACATCCCTGTTCTTATAGTCTATACCTCTAGAAATGAATGCCAACATTGCATTCGCCTTCTTCACTACCAACTCAACCTGGAGGGTAACCTTTAGGGTATCCTCCACAAGGACTCTCAAGTCCCTTTTCATCTCTGCATTTTGAATTCTCTCCCTATCTAAATAATAGTCTGCTGGTTTATTTCTTCCACCAAAGTTTTCATTTGCCACTTCTTTGCTCATTCCCTTGAACTATTTAAGTCTCTCTGCAGGCTCTCTGTTTCCTCACCACTACCCACTCCATCATCTATCTTTTTATCCATTAATCCCATAGTTCAAATCATTGACAGACATCATAAAAAACAGTGGTCCCATTACCGACCCCTGTGGAACTCCACTCATAACCGGCAGCCAGCCAGAATAGGATCCCATTATTACCACTCATGTTTTCTGCCAACCAGCCAATGCTCCACCCACACTAGTAACTCCCCTGTAATTCCATGACTCTTATCTTGTTAAGCAGCTTCATGTGTGGCACCTTGTCAAAGGCCTTCTGAAAATCCAAGTACAGCACATCTACTACATCTCCTTTGTCTACCCTGCTTGTAATTTCCTCAAAAAATTGCAGTAGGTTAGTCAGGCAAGATTTTCCCTTCATGAAACCATACTGGCCTACCTTGTCATGTGCCTCCAGGTATTTTGTAATCTCATCCCTACAATCGATTCCAACATCTTCCCAACTACTACTGTCAGGCTAATGGGCCTATAGTTTCCTTTCTGCTGCCTCCCACCCTTCTTAAATAGCGGAGTAACATTTGCAATTTTTCAGTCATCCAGTACAATGCCAGAATGTATCGATTCTTGAAAGATCATTGTTAATGCCTCCGCAATCTCTCCAGCAACTTCCTTCAGAACCTGAGAGTGCATTCCATCAGGTCCAGGAGATTTATCCACCCTCAGACAATTAAGCTTCCTGAGCACCTTCTCAGTCATAATTTTCATTGCACGTACTTCACTTCCCTGACACTCTTGAACGTCTGGTATACTGCAGATGTCTTCCACTGTGAAGCTTTTAGTATTTTCTTTGATATTAGTCTCCAGCTTCCTTTCATAATTCATCTTTTCCTTCCTAATCACCTTCTTAGTTTCCTTCCGCAAGTTCTGGCTTCCTTGTAAACCCTCTCTTTTGCTTTTACTTTGGCTCTGACTTCACTTGTCAGCCACGATAGTGTCCTTATTCCATTCAAAAATTTCTTCTTATTTGGAATATATCTGTCTTGCACTTCCCTCATTTTCTGCAGAAACTTCAGCCATTGCTGCTCTGCTGTCTTTCCTGTTGGTGTCCCTTTCCATTTTCCTACTGATGTAATTGGTGCCAATATGTAGTACATCTTCTGCCACTCAGGCAGTACATCTTCTGCCACTCCCCCTTTAGGCATCCTTGACCTTGGCACCTACAAGGTAGCATACCATTTGTGTGTCTCTATTGTGTCCACAGAATCTCACGTCTACTTTTCTATCTATGGAATCCCCTATCACTACTGTGGTCCTCTTCTCTCTGCCCACCCCCCACCTTCCCTTCTGACTCAGTTCCAGACCAGTTTCTGCAGCTGCCATTGGAATAATCAGGAATGACTGAAACTGTGGTCCACTGTCACTGAATAAGTGTTCCCAGTCCTTGAGGAGGCTTCTCAACATGTGAACACTGTACCAGGCTATAGTGGAGACTATTGAGAATATGTCCAGCCACTCAAGTGATCATTGAGAAGAGGGGAGTCTTCTTTGGACTTTATTTATCCTTCAGTCAAAGAGAACATCTATTGAATCTACACACATTAGCAATCCTGAAGCAAAAGCTGAGAATATAGACTTTTCAGCAGGTCAGACAGCACCCCTGGTAAGTCAGGACCTCTAGTCTCTCTCCCCCCCAATGTCGGCTGACCTGACATTGATATTGGTATTGTTTTGATATTGTCATGTGTACAGTGAAAAACTTGATTTACATAGCAATTCATACAGATCAAAACTTTGAGACAAAAGAAGTTAAAACAGTAACAACGCAGAATAAAGTGTAAAGGTTACAGTAAAGGTTCCTTTATTCATGAAAGGGAGATAACCCAGGAAATTATAGACCAGTGAGTCTTACCTCAGTGGTTGGTAAGTTGATGGAGAAGATGGCTTTGTAAAGGGCAGGTCATGCCTTACGAGGTCATCCCTGATTGAATTTTTTGAGGATGTGACTAAACACATTGATGAAGGAAGAGCAGTAGTTGCAGCGTATATGGATTTCAGCAAGGAATTTGATAAGGTACCCCATGCAAGTGTCACATACCCCGTGACGGGTTAAAGAACCAGCAGAAATGGAAAACACGTTGGAGTCCTGTATTCCTATTAACTAATAGTGTTTATTAGTAACTGGGCAATATAGTAATATAAATGCAGATATATCAAACAGGTTAGCAATGATATATATACACGTAAGTGTGGAAATAGGAACAAAACTAGGCTCTTTCAAACCTAGGGGTGGACGGATGTAGTCTTACGATGATGAAGAGAGTTCAGTTCAGTTCGAGGTAGTTAGTTGAGTAACGCTGGAGAGAGAGAGAGGTGAGAGGTGAGAGATGAGAGGTGAGCTGATTCCGTCGATCTTCCCATTGTCTTCTGAAATCCTGTTGAGGTCACTGACTGTGACCATAACACAATGCGATCATTTTTCAGTGATGGAATTGTCACCCAGGCAAGGGTGGACACACCAATAATTCCCCACCGGTCACATCTTTTCACACTACAAGAGCCACTGATCGATTTCCCCCAATCGATCCTCCAAAAACCCCACCTTCTTGTGGGTACAACAAAGCTCGTCCAGTGTCCAAAACTATGTGTCTGTCTGTGTATCAGTGGACCTGGTATTTATCTCCACACGTTGGACACCAGCTGTCCATCAACATGCTCCACCCTCCTCTCTCTGTAAGAGTTTTACAATCAGGCAAGTGTCCTTGTGCAAAGGTAAACAAGCTTGAAGAGAAACCATGTCATCAATCTTTCGAGCAGTCTCTGTCTCTCTCTCTCTGCGTTGGACGCCTCCCTCTCTCTCTTAATAGCACCACAGTTCATAGGGTCAATCCTGGACCCTGTCACAAATTAGGGTAATTTCTGGACCCCGTCACACAAGGCTTATTGAGAAAGTAAGGATACATGGGATCCAAAGGGACATTGCTTTGTGGATCCAGAACTGGCTTGCCCACAGAAGGCAAAGAGTGGTTGTAGATGGGTCATATTCTGCATGGAGGTTGGTGACCAATGGAGTGCCTCAGGGATCTGTTCTGGGGCCCTTACTCTTCGTGATTTTATAAATGACCTGGATGAGGAAGTGGAGGGATGGGTTAGTAAGTTTGCTGATGACACAAAGGTTGGAGGTGTTGTGGATAGTGTGGAGGGCTGTCAGAGGTTACAGCGGGACATTGATAGGATGCAAAACTGGGCTGAGAAATGGCAGATGGAGTTCAATCCAGATAAGTGTGAAGTGGTCCATTTTGGTAGGTCAAGTATGATGGCAGAATATTTTATTAATGGTAAGACTCTTGGCAGTGTGGAGGATCAGAGGGATCTTGGTGTCCGAGTCCATAGGACTCTCAAAGCAGCCATGCAGGTTGACTCTGTGGTTAAAGAAGGTATATGGTGTATTGGCGTTCATCAATCGTGGAATTGAATTTAGGAGCTGAGAGGTAACATTGCAGCTATATAGGACCCTGGTCAGACCCCACTTGGAGTATTGTGCTCGGTTCTGGTCACCTCACTACAGGAAGGATGTGGAAGCCATAAAAAGGGTGTAGAGATTTACAAGGATATTGCCCGGATTGGCGAGCATGCCTTATGAGAATAGATTGAGTGAACTTGGCCTTTTCTCCTTGAGCAAGTGGTGACCTGATAGAGGTGTATAAGATGATGAGAGGCTTTTTCCCAGGGCTGAAAAGGTTGCCACAAGAGGACACAGGTTTAATGTGCTGGAGAGTAGGTACAGAGGACATGTCAGGGGTAAGTTTTTTACACAGAGAATGGTGAGTGCGTGGAATGGGGTACCAGCAACAGTGGTGGAGGCAGATACAATAGGGTCTTTTAAGAGGCTTTTAGATAGGTACATGGAGCTTAATAAAATAGAGGGCTATAGGTAAGCTTAGTAATTTCTAAGGTAGGGACAGGTTCGGCACATCTTTGTGGGCTAAAGAGCCTGCATTGTGCTGTAGGTTTTCGATGTTTCCATGTTAAATTACAGGGAAGCTAAACAATA
Organism: Hypanus sabinus; assembly: GCF_030144855.1. Lineage (NCBI taxonomy): Eukaryota > Metazoa > Chordata > Chondrichthyes > Myliobatiformes > Dasyatidae > Hypanus > Hypanus sabinus. Next base: position 2,618,393 of record NC_082732.1, on the reverse strand, counting down.
AAATGCAAAATTATAATAAATTAGATTGTGAGGCATTTTATCATGTGTTATGTACCCCTTGGGTTAATATTTTCTGTGGATTATCACTTTAAAATGTCGGGAGAATGAGACTGACTTTTGGACACTGAGCTATTACAGAGAGAGAGAGGGAGGTGACCAATGCAGAGACTTTGTTATTAAGAGAGAGAGAGAGAGAGAGAGAGAGAGAGAGAGAGAGAGAGAGAGAGAGAGAGAGAGAGAGAGAGAGACTACTCGAAAGATTGATGCCAAGCTTCAAGCTTGTTTACCTTTGCACAAGGACACTTGCCTGCTTGTAAAACTCTTACAGAGAGAGGAGGGCGGAGCAGGTTGATGGACAGCTGGTGTCCAACACGTGGAGATAAAAACAGACACACAGTTTCGGACACTGAACGAGTTTTGTTGCACCCACAGGAAGGTGTGGTTTTTGGAAGATCGATTCAGGGAAATCGATCAGTGGGTCTAGCAGTGTGAAAAGGTGTGACCGATGGGGAATTATTTTGTGTGTCCACCCTTGCCTGGGTGATAATTCCATCACTGAAGAACAGTCATACGTGTTATGGTCATAGTTGGTGACTACAACAGGATTTTGGAAGACAATGGGAAGATCGATGGCATCAGCTCACCTCTCACCTCTCTCTCTCTCTCCAGCGTTACTCAACCTTGAACTGAACTGAACTCTCTTCAACATCGTAAGACTCTATCCAATCACCCTGAGGTTTGGAAGAGCCTAGTTTTGTTTCTATTTCCACACTTATGTACATATATATCATTGCTAACCTGTTTAAGATATTTGCAATTATAGTACTGTATTGCGTAGTTTACTAATAAACACTAATAGTTTATAGCAATACCAGACTCCAATGTGTTTTCCATTTCTGCTGGTTCTTTATCCCATCAAGGGGTACGTGACACATGTAAGAGGTACTTTCAAGAGTCTGATAACAATAGGACTGGTGGTATATGCTTTCTCTCTGTTTTAGTTCTGAAATCTATCCATTATCTCATTGTTGTTTATTGGATCTTGCTGTGCTGTAATTGACGGTACTGCACTTCTATCAGCTTTAGTCATATTGTAAATTTATTATATAACAACTTTCTTTCCCATAGCCCGTATCTATTTCTGTGCTTTTCATTACACTATTATTTCTCCAAGTCCCAAAACAACAGTGATGGTGTTCGTTGACAGGACAGCACTCAGTGTTGATTTCTTTTGCTTGCAGCCTATGCTTTTGAGTTCAGTTGTGGAGATCCCGTCTATGAACCAGACATGGATGAAAAGAGTAACATTGTAGTTCCATTCAGCTGGCCCTGGCAGGTAAATCAAGTCATAGACTTCATCTATGCAACAAAGTAACTTTCTGATAGTGCAAACAACCCTGTGTGTTTGTTGTGCATAGGTTTCATTACAAGCAAAAAAAGGAATTTCCTACTTTCATATGTGTGGAGGAGCCCTCATTGACCCCATCTGGATCCTGACTGCTGGCAAATGTATTAAGTGAGTATTGTCTGAGGAGAATGTGGCTTTCCGTCTTTGGTCTGTCCCACTTCCCACGTGCGGCCAGAAATAACTTGTTTATACATTCTTCTAATTGTACTTGACACTAATGTTATGTTCTTGTCTTTAAAGTGAAGGTATTAAATATCGCGTTGTACTGGGGAAGTACGATTTGACACTGACTGAAGGTTCGGAACAATACATCGAACCGATCAAAATGATTGCTCACCCGATGTTTAATCCTAAATGTATCACTTGTGGGTAAGTCCAGACCTCAGTAAGAATCCATTATTTGCATCAGTTTTCCATGAGCTTTTTAAAAGGTCGACCTTACAAATGTGCAAACTAGGAGCAATTTTAGGCCTGTACTGCTAATTAACTCTCATCAGACTCAACTTACCTTGTTACCTCTGCCTTAAGCAGGCATTCTTTCTTTCTTTTTTTTCTATAGGGCAGTTAGGGGGGAGGGGTTAAGGGGAGGGGGTATGGGTTATATACATTGTTTTTTCATACTTTGTAATCATTTAAAAATGCAATAAAAAATTATTTAAAAAAAAGAATAGGCAAACATGCTGCCCTATGAGAGAAAACAAATCAATCAATTAACCCCTCCCCCCACCACCACTCACTGCTTTCAACTCCAATAGATACATATCTGAGCAGATCAATGTTCCTCAGGAAGATAGGCTTCCCTTTCCAAGTATTCATCCATTACATCTTCCATTGCAGTAACATCCTTCCATAAATAAGGAGACTGCCATACACTGTAGCCCGGATAATGCCTCACCATTGTCCAATATATTTCCCTACTTTTTATTCAACTCCCATGGCAATAAGATGATGGTCTGTTAGCCCAGTACCTGTGCAGGAGCTTTCTGACAGTCATACTGCACTGGGACAGCTAGAGCACTCAGCATTTCAGAGAGTGGCAGTCATCATTTGCTAAGAAAAAAGCTTCATTATTTTTCTCTGCCGATGGAACCAGCTAATAGTTGGCTCTGGAATCACAGATGCATATAGATCAGTTTTGAGAATGAAAAGTTGTAGCAATGACAGGATTTAAAGTTTGCAGTGAGAGACACTGGAGATTGTGAGTATAGGCAGGACTGTGAACCATCCTGGGTTGGGATTGCTAAATCACATTACTGTGCTGTGTTGGACACCAAGGGCAGTCAATATTCATGGAGAAATGTATTGTCAATTAAGTATTAAATTTAACACCTTTAAGTGTGATTAAAATTTCTTTTCTTGTCTTGCTGATATTCTTCTGTCTGCTCCCGAAGCTAGATATTTAAAAGTGGTCTTAGAATGCAGCAACACACACAAAATGCTGGTGGAACACAGCAGGCCAGGCAGCATCTATAGGGAGAAGTACAGTCGACATTTTGGGCCGAGAACTTTCATCAGGACTGCATTCTTAGAATGCAGCACAGGATGGGTGAAGGTGGATCAATACCTGAAATCACTAGACACTTCACTTACTTCTCTTATACGCTTAATGAAAATAAAAGTTTCCTGAGGGTATAAGACAAACAGTTGAATCACTTGTTGTCTGACCAAAGGAATGTTTCTCCCACTACCTTTGGAATAGATACTACTTCTGGTCTCTTAATAAAAGCCTGATCATTATCCGTTAGAAAACTATTGGATTGGAGGCAAGGCTGACACCACCAATAGTGGATCCTTCATTTCACAGTCACACACATGCATAGGTACTTTACTTTGTTAACACACAGATACAGTGTATACAGAATCATACAAAAACAGACGGATAGTTTCAGGTGTATATTTGCATCCATTCACACAAACAAATCCACATAAATATGCTTACTTCAAGAATAAAAATTAAATAGTCTCTCCTCCAGCACACCACTTCCCCCTCTCTAGGATATGTTGATGTTGTGATTATCTGCCAATTTATCTTAGGCTGATTGAACCTGAGGTTAGTGTGTTTGTAGCTGAGTAATAAGGAACATATGACTATGATAATAGGGTTATATTAAAGACCACCCAACTGTCCGAAGGATTTAGAAGAATTAATTTGTAGAGAGATCACACAAAAGAGATTGTTGCCAGAAACATAAGGTTGTTAAAGTAGGTGATTGACTGGAACTCCCATACTGTAAAATGATTAGATGGGATAGAGATTGTCAATTGTGTTCAGCAAAGTTTCCTTAATCAGCACACACAAGCCCAACAGGAGAATGTGCAATACTTGACCTGCTATTACTGAATGAGACAGGGCAGTTGCCAGAAGTTTGTGTAGGGGAACACTTTGCATCTAGTGATTGTAATGCCATTAGTTTTACAGTAAATAAGGACAAAGATAAACTGATTGGTTAGACATGGACTGATTAGGGATAGTGAGCATGGACTTGTGTGTTGTAAGTCATGTCTAACCAATCTTATAGAGTTTTTTGAGGATGTTACCTGGAAAGTTGATGAAGGCTAGGCTGTGGATGTTTTCTACATTGACTTCAGCAAGATATTTAACAAGATCCCATATGGGATGTTGGCCAAGAAGGTTCCTTTTTTTTTGGCATTCAAGACGAGTTTGTAAATTGGATTAGACATTGGCTTTGCAGGAGAAGTAAAAGAGTGGTAGTAGATGGTTGCCTCTCTGACTGAAGGCCTGTAACTAGAGGAATGCTGCAGGGACTGGTGTTGGGTCCATTGTTCTTTTTCATCTATCTCAACAATATGGATGATAACATGGTTAACTGGATCAGCCAATTTGAAGATGACACCAAGTTAGGGATGCAGTGAAGGCCTGAACAGATTTGGCCAAGTTATTTGCCATGGTAGGGGTGTCTAGGACAAGGGGACATGACTTCAGGGTTGAAGGATGTTCATTTAGAACTGAGATGCGGAGAAATAGTCGGAGAGTGGTAAATCTGTGGAATTTGTTGCCATGAGCGGCTGTGGAGGCCAAGTCATTGGGTGCATTTAAGGCAGAGATAGATAGGTTCTTGATTAACTAGGACATCAAAGGGTATGGGGAGAAGGCAGGGGATTGGGGATAACTGGAAGAATTGGATCAGCCCATGATTGAATGGCAGAGCAGACATGATGGGCTGAATGGCCTATTTCTGCTCTATGTTTTATCGTTTTATAGTAGACAGCGAAGAAGATTGTCAGAGCTGGCAGTGGGATTTGGAATGACAGATGGAATTTAATGCAGACAAATGCAATATGTTGCTCTTTAGGATACCAGCCAGAGTAGGTCTTACACATTGAGTGGTTGGATACTGAAGAGTGCGGTAGAACAAAGGAATCTGGGAATGCAAGCCTATACTTGATTGAAAATGGCATCACAGCTAGATAGTGTCATAAAGAAAGCTTTTGACATGTTGGCCTTCATAGGTCGTAGTCTTGAGTACAGGAGTTGAGGTGTTGCATTGAAGCTGTATAAGACATTGGTGGGATCTAATTTGGAGTATTGTGTGGTTTTGTTCAGTTACCTACTGAAATGATGTAAATGAGATTGAAAAAGTACAGAGCTGGGACTGGAGGACTTGAGTTATAAGGAAAGATTAAATAAGTTAGAACTTTATTCCCTAGAATGTTGAATATTGAGAGGAGATTAGATAGAAGTGTACAAAATTATGCGTGGTATCGATAGGGTAATTGCAAGCAGGCCTTTTCCACTGAGGATGGGTGGGACGACAACTAGAGGTCATGTTAAGGTGAAAGGTGAAATACTTAAGGGGAACATGAGGGGAGAATTCTTCACTCAGAGGGTAGTGAGGGTGTGGATTGAGCTGTTAGTACAAGTGGTGGATGTGATTTTGATTTCAATGTTTAAGAGAAGTTTGGATAGGTACGTGGATGGGAGGGGTGCAGGTTGATGGGCATAGGCAGCTGAAATGGTTTGACTCTGACTAGATGGGCTGAAGGGCCTGTTTCTATGCTGTAGTTTTCTATGACTGAAAGAAAGGAAGTATGAGAGGGTGGTTGGATTTACTATTTTCACTTCAGTGCTCGAAGCCTCACAGGTAAGATGGATGATCTGAGAGTGGATCAACACATGAAACTGATATTGCAATCACAGTAAGGTGGTTGAGGAAACAACAGGTCTGAGGTATAGAGGTATGTCAGAGCAGTGTGTAAGAGGAGGGGGGGGTCTGTGTTGTACTGCTAATGAAAGAGAGTAACTACAGGAGTAGTTAGAGAGAATGTTCTGGAGTGTTCAGCCAGGGAGGCTGTGTGGATATAAGATCACTTTAATAGGGTTATAACTACAGACTTCCAAATAGTCAACAGGAATTAGAAGAACAGATCTATAGGCAGATCATGGAAGGTGTAAAAACATCAGATTGTAGCAATGGACAGTTTTAACTTTCCCAATATTAACCAGGATTGCTACAGAGCAAGGGGCTTAGATGGAGATAAAGTTGTAAAATACATTTAGAAGACTTTTCTGATGCAGTATGTGGAAATACTGCTGAGGAGGGGGTGTACCTGACCTAATCCTGGGGAACAAGGGTGGGAAAAGAGTGTGAAATTTCTGTGGATGAATCCTTGGGAACAGTGACCATACATTTCAAAGAAGATCATATTGATCCTTGAGCTCAGGCCCTAGACTGAGGGAAGGTAGATATTGACTGGACCTGACAGATGTCAACTGGGTGTATTTGCTGGGGGTCAGAGTACAACATCCTCTGAAGGTTGAAGGTGAGATAGTAAGTGTTCAGGGTCAGATTGTCATGCTCAGAGGCAAAGATAATGGTAAAATTAAAGAAACTCGGCAAAAAAGATATTGAAGATTTGATCAGAAAAAAAGTAGGAAGCGTGTGTCTTATAGGAAATGGTATCAACTGAGGTATACAGGAGAGAATATGAGGAAGACAAAAGGAGTGAAAGAAGGGGCTATGAAATGAACTTGGTGAGAATCTGAACCAGGTTTATGTTGTGAAAATAAACCTGATTCTGATTCTACCTTTGGTGAATAAGATTAAGGAGAATCCAAACGAATGTTCTAAATGTACTAGAGCAGTACTTTACTACTCTCAAATGTACTCTTTCCTTGGCAGCCAGTGCCTAGGGGGTAATCTATGTGTGGAGTCAAGGGATATGAGCTGGGTCCAAAGTGAATACTCATCATGGGTATTCACCAGAGAGAAGTGCATAGAGGATGGGGAGTTAAGGGGGAGGGTGTCAAGTGGTCAGTGATGTTCTGGATAATGTCTGTAGCAGGAGGGAAGAAATGTTAGAAATAGGGGAACACATTAGGATGGGTAAATCCCTGGGGTCTGGTGGGATCTAAAGGAAATAAGGCAGGGAACAGAAGGAGCCTTTTCTGGTTGGCTGCTGGTGACTAACGGAGTAACACAGGAGCTAATGTTGGGACAGCTTGTTTTTATGTTATATGTCAATGATTGGGATGACATAATTGATGCCCTTGTGGCCAAGTTTGAGGATGATAAGAAGATAGGTGGATGGAATGTCGAGGGAACAGGGACGAAGCAAGACTACGAAGACGGATTAAGAGAAATATGATGGAATACAGTGTCTGCAAGTATATGGACATGCACTTTGGTAGAAGGTAAAAGTGTAAACTATTTTCTAAACGGAAAGGAAATTCAAAAATCTGAGTTGCAAAGTGGCTTGTGTGTTCTTGTCAGGATTTCCTAAAGGTTAACTTGCAGGTTTAGTCTGTGATGAAGAAGGCAAATGCAATGTTAGCATTCAATTCAAAAGGACTAGAATATAAAAGTAAGGATGTAATGCTAGGCTTTATAAGGTACTGGTGAGGCCTCTCTTGGAGAATTGTGAGCAATTTTGGACCCCTTATTTAACAAAGGATGTGCTGATATTGGAGAGGGTACAGAAGAGGTTCACAAAAATGATACCGAGAAAGAAAGGCTTATCATTTGAAGAGCATTTGATGGCTCTGAGCCTGTACTCACTGGAATTTGGAAGAATGAAGGGAGAATCTTATTTAAACCTATCGAATGTTAAAAGCAGGGTAGACAAAGGAGACATGGTGTACTTGGACTTTCAGAAGGCCTTTGACAAGGTGCTGCACATGAGGCTGCTTAGCAAGATAAGAGCCCATGGAATTACAGGGAACTTACTAGTGTGGGTGGAGCATTGGCTGATCGGCAGAAAACAGAAGTGGGAATAAAGGGATCCTATTCTGGCTGGCTGCCAGTTACCAGTGGAGTTCCACAGCGGTTGGTGTTGGGACTGCTACTTTTTACAATGTATGTCAATAACTTGGACTATGGTACTAATGGACTTGTGGCTAAATTTGCTGATGATACACTGATAAGCGGAGGAGCAGGTAGTGTTGAGAAAACAGAGAGCCTGCAGAGAGACTTAGATAGTTTAGGGGAATAGGCAAAGAAGTGGCAAATGAAATACAATGTTGGAAAGTGTATGGTCATGCACTTTGGAGGAAGAAATAAACAAGCAGACTATTATTTAGATGGGGAGAGAATTCAGAATGCAGAGATGCAAGGGGACTTGGGAGTCCTTGTGCAAGATATTCTGAAGGTTAACCTTCAGGCTGAGTCAGTTGTGAAGAAGGTGAATGACATTTTGGCATTCATTTTTAGTGGCATAGAATATAAGAGCAGGGATGTGATGTTGAGGCTCTAAAAGACACCTGTGAGTCCACACTTGGAGTACTGTGTGCAGTTTTGGGCTCCTTATTTTAGAAAGGATATACTGACATTAGAGAGGGTTCAGAGAAGATTCACGAGAATGATTCCATGAATGAAGGAGTTACCATATGTGGAATGGCTGGCAGCTCTTGGGCTGTATTCCCTGGAGTTCAGGAGAATGAGAGGGGACCTCACAGAAACATTCCAAGTGTTAAAAGGCCTGAAGAAGTTTTATGGCAAAGTTACTTCCCATGGTAAGGGATTCTAGGACAAGAGGGCACGACTTCAAGATTGAAGGATGTCCTTTTAGAACTGAGATGCAGAGAAATTACTTTAGTCAGAGGGTGATAAATCTGTGGAATTTGTTGCCAAAGTAGCTGTGGAGGCCAAGTCATTGGGTGCATTTAAGGCAGAGATAGATAGGTACTTGATTAGCTAGGACATCAAAGGGTATGGGGTGAAAGCAGGGGAGTGGGGATGACTGGAAGAATTGGATCAGCCCATGACTGAATGGTGGAGCATACTCAATGGGCTGAATGGCCTACTTTCCTATATCTTATGGCCTTATGAATGTTGAAAACAATGTTCCCTCTAAGGTGTGCACATACACACAAAGGAATTTAAACTGCACATTGTTGTCATCTATCTTGTTGGCACATTAAATATATTTCATGATTGTACACAGTCACATTTCCTTTTTTCGGTTTCTGAAGTGGATGCTGTTGACAATGTGGAATATATGAAGATTTGTCTGCAGATTTTTCTGCAGAACTGGCTTATTTATACTGTTTTTATAGAAGAAATTATTTTTTCACTATGTCAAATTCCAAAGAGACAAATGGTGTGATGAGCAAAGGAATTGCTCGTTAATTTAAAGTAGATTGGTTTACCGAAACCATAGAAACTGCTTCACCAAAAGCTGATGAGGTCAGGAATGTGCAGCTCGAGAGAGATTTACATACAATAACAAAACTGTTGTTACCCGTGTGTGTTGTCATACAGTATATGAGAAATAAGACTCCTTGATGAGTATTATTTTATTTCTTTTAAACAATAAACAACAAACTGGACTTGGTAGTTTATTATCCTTAGAATACCTTCAGTTTTGCTTCCACTTAAATATTCAGTGCATGCATGTCACTGGGCAAAAAATTGCACAGAACAAGGCTTTTGCACACACTGGTCATTACAAATTCGAGTGGATTCGAGGCCAAGGTAGAGTGGATGTGGAGAAGATGTTTCCTATAGTAGGAGAGTCTAGGACCAGGGGGCACAGATAGAATGGATTTGGAGAAGACATTTCCTATAGTGGGGGAGCCTAGGACCAGGGGGCACAGCCATTTAGAACGGAGATGAAGAATTACTTTGGCCAGAGGGTGGTGAATGTGTTGAATTCATTGCCACAGGTGTCTGTAGAGGCCATATCATTGGGCTTACTAAGGCATAATTTGATAGGTTGTTGATTAGTTCAAGCATGAAAGGTTATGGAGAGGAGGCAGGAAAATGCAATTGAGAGGGTAAATATATCAGCCATGAAGAAATGGCAGAGCAGAGTTGATGGTCTGAATGTCCTAATTTTGCTCCTATGTCTTATGCCTTGTGTTTTTTTTGGAGATTGCTGGGTCTCTGACGAAGATTTTCACATCTTTGTTAGCCATGAATGAGGTACAAGAAAACTGGAAAATAACTTATTATGTCCCCTTGTTTAAAAATAACTAGGAATAAGTTTGGAGAACTGCTGGCCGGTGATCCTTTCATCAGTAGTAGGGAAGTTGGTGAAAAATATGAGGAACAAGAATCAAAATCAGAATTGGGTTCATTTTGTGGACCTATGTTGTGAAATTTGTTGTTTTGCAGCAACAGTACAGAGCAAGATATAAAAAAATTGGTGTAAGTTACAAAATAAATATGTAGTGCAAAAGACAAATAATGAGGTCATGTTCATGGGTTCATTGACTGTTTAGATATCTGATTGTGGAGGGGAAACTGTTCTTAAAATATTGATTGTGGGTCTTCAGACTCCTGTATCTCCTCCTTCCTGGTAGTAATGTGAAGAGGATGTTGCTGCCAGTTAACTGAACTTTGAAAACTCACACTCGATCTTCAATTGCACTTTATTTACTTGTGCACAAGGAGAACATCATGATCCCTTCATCACATTGTTCTAAAGTATGAGCAAAGAAATGCCATTTTTATACAGAAATGGGCTAGTGGATACATATATTAACCAATTGGTAACCTTGTGTAGATTCAAATTCTTTATTTGCATTATCAATCACCAAGCACATTACGATAATATCGATGTTATTGGCTAATAGAATCTACATATTAAAGACCGATAATACTTCAGAATTAGTCAAGTAACTGTAAGTAAAGTAAGTGTCACCCGAGAATTCTTCATTTGCATCCTTTCTTTTTCTTGGTATGGACTTGCTACAGTCCCCTTCCATGTAAAGGAAGCTATGCCCTGGGCTGACTGCATACTATCTGTAAACTATCCTTTCCTTTCCTCAAAGTACATTTCTTATGAAAGCATGTATACCATATACAACCTTGAAGTTCATCTTGCAGGCTTCCACAAAAAAGAAACACAATAGAGTCCATGAAGAATCCCACACAACAAAGATCAAACATTCAATGTGTGATAAAGAACGAATCATGTAAACAAGTAATACACAGAACATGATCTGCTGCCATGGAGCCAGTTCAGGGCTGAGGCAGGGAGAGCTGGTGCAGGATCCCAGTGACTGCAGAGCCAGTTCCGTGCTGAGGCGAGCAAGACACGAAGCAGTAGACCGAACACCAGTTTGTCCTTCATTCGGCCTCAACACCTTAATCTATTCAATCTGGATTTGTGCCAGATCATCATTTCATTTTTCATCCTTGGGCCTGCCACTTCAATCTGTTCCAATGTTTCAATTCAGCCTAAAGTCCGCTCCAGCAATGGGCATGGCATTCTCGAGAGTCCAGTTTGCCAAATCCTTCAGGATACAGCAAAAATGCAAGATCATTCAGATGTTTCAAAAATTCAACCCCCAAAGGGAAATTACAGGCTGCAGATTGCACTACTGTCCAGGCGATCCAAGGCTGTGTGAAGAGCCAATGAGATCACATCTGCTGTAGACCTGTTGTGGTGATAGGTACAGTATATTACAGCAGGTCCAGGTCCTTGCTGAGAAAGGAGTTAATTTTAGCCATTAACAACCTCTCAAAGCACTTCATCACTGTAAATGTAAGTGCAACTAGACGATAGTTGTTAAAGCAGCTCACCCTGCTCTTCTCAGGCACTGCTATGATTGTTGCACTTTTTAAGCACGTGAGAACTTCTGACCGTAGCAATGTGAGATTGAAAATGTCTTTGAACATCTGCTGGTTTGTTGGCACATGTTTTCAAAGCTTTACCAGGTACATCATTGGGGCCTATCGCCTTGCGAGAGTTCATCCTTTTGAAAGACATTCTGATGTAGGCCCCTGAGACAGAGATCACAGGGTCACTGGATGTTTACTTTACTTTATTGTCACCAATTGATACTAGAGCGTACAATCATCACAGCGATATTTGATTCTGCACTTCGCACTCCCGGAAGTAAAATATCGAACTCCCTGAAGTACAAATCGAAGTAAATGTAATAAAAATATAAATTATAAATCATAATTAGAAAATAGAAAAGGGTAAGTAAGATAGTGCAAGTCAGGTCCAGATATTTGGAAGGTATGGCCCAGATCTGGGTTAGGATCTGTTCAGCAGTCTTATCACAGCTGGAAAGAAGCTGTTCCCAAATCTGGCCATACGAATCTTCAAGCTCCTGAATCTTCTCCCGGAGGGAAGAAGGACAAAAAGTGTGTTGGCTGGGTGGGTTGTGTCCTTGATTATCCTGGCAGCACTGCTCTGACAGTGTGCAGTGTAAAGTGAGTCCAAGGATGGAAGATTGGTTTGTGTGATGTGCTGGGCTATGTTCACGATCTTCTGCAGCTTCTTCTGGTCTTGGACAGGACAACTTCCATACCAGGTTGTGATGCACCCTAGAAGAATGCTTTCTACAGAGCACCTATAAAAATTAGTGAGGGTTTTAGGGGACAAGCCAAATTTCTTCAGCTTTCTCAGGAAGTAAAAGTGCTGGTGGGCCTTCTTGGCAGTTGGATGTTGCAGAGATCTTAATAGCTGTTGTTTTATTCTCCCTTTCAAAGGTGTTGAGCTCACCTGGAGTGAAGCATCACTGCCATTCATGATGTTAGGTTTCGCTTTGTAGGAAGTAATGGCTTGCAAACTCTGCCAGAGTTGATGTGCATCCAATTCCACCTCCAACCTCATGTGGAATTATTCCTTAGCTCTTGAAATAGCCCTCTGCAAGTTGTAGCTGGTTTTCTTGTATAGTCCTGGGTCATCAGACTTGAAAACCACAGACCTAGTCCTCAGCAGACTATGAATCTCTTGGTTCATCCACAGTTTTTGACTTGTATATGTATAGTCCGTTCTTGTAGGCTCACACTCATCCACACAAGTTTTAATAAAGTCAGTGACAACTGTGACGTATTCAATCAGACTGGAAGATGAACCCCTGAACGCAGTCCAATCCACCAAGTCAAAGTAGTTCTGTAAGTACTGCTGTGCCTCCCTTCTCCATACCTTCTTTGTTCTCACTACTGGTCAAGGTTGTCTTCAGTCTCTGCCTATACTCAAAGAGTAGATGTACAGCCAAATGATCTGACTTTTCAAAGTGTGGGCGTGGGATGGAACAATAAGCAATCTTGATAGTAGGAAAACACTGGTCCAGTATGTTAGTTCCTCTGGTTCCACATGCAATATGCTGGTGATAATTATTGAAAGACTTTTTCAAGACTCTGGTTAAAATCCCCTAAAATGATGGGGAAGGTATCAGGGTGCACTGCTTCATGCCTTTTGATAATGTTGCTCAGTTCATTTAAATCTTGTTCTCTCAATTTTATTTATGTCTTTCTTGTAGGTAAATGATCAGAACTGCACATAATACTCCAAATTAGGCCTCACCAATGTCTTATACAACTTCAACATAACATCCCAACTCCTGTATTTAATATTTTGATTTATGAAGGCCAATGTGGCAAAGACTCCCTTTACATCCCTATCTACCTGAGTTGCCACTTTCAATGAATTGTGGATCTGTATTCCCAGATCCCTCTGTTCTACTGCACTCCTCAGTGCCCTGTTCACCATTTACGTCCTACTCTGGTTTGTCCTTTCATAGTACAACATCTCTCACCTGTCTGTATTAAATTCTGTCCGCAACTTTTTAGTTAATTTTTTTCATCTGGTCTAGATCCTGCTGTAAGATTTGATTACCTGCAAGGTGTGATAGGCAGATTTGTTTGCTCACAAACAACAATGGACCCAGCACCGAACCAAGTGGCATGCCAGTAGTCAGAGGCCTCCTGTCAGAGAGGCAACCACTCTCTGGCTTCACCCTCAAAGACAATGCCTAATTCAATTTACTCTGCCTCATCCTCAATGCCAAGTGACTGAACCTTCTTGACCAACCATGTGGGAACTTGTCAAAACCCTTTCTAAAGTCCATCTAGGTGAAATCCACTGCTTTGGCTTCATCCACTTTCCTGGTAACTTCCTCAAAAAACTCTGTAAGATTGGTTAGACATGACCTACCATGCAACAGCCATATTGACTGTCCCTAATCAGTCCCTGTCCATCCAAATACTTGTATATCGAATCCCTTAGAATACCTTCCACAAACTTACACACTACTGATGTTAGGTACACTGGCATATAATTTCCTGGCTTTTTCTTAGAGTCTTTCTTAAACAACAGAGTAACAGTACCCATCCTTCAAATTCTCTGACAAGTCTGTTCTAAAGTCATTTAAAATATCTCTGCTAGTGCCCCTGCAATTTCTTCATTAGCTTCCTACAAGGTCTGAGGGAACACCTTGTCAGGCCCTGAAGATTTACCCAGCCTAATTTGCCTCAAGACACCTAACACCTCTTACTTTGTAATCTGTATACTGTCCATAACCTTACTGCTGTTTTGCCTCTCTTATATAGACTCTATGTCCATCTCCCAAGTAAATACAAATGCAAAAATTTCTCTGCCTCCTTCGGCTCCATGGGACCACACATTCCCCTGTCTCCAGGACCAAGATTGTCCCAGACTATCTTTTTGTTCTTAATATATCCATAGAATCTTTGGGATTCTCCTTCACTCCTTCATGCCTTCTTTTAGTCCTTCTGATTTCCATCTTAAGTGTTTTCTTGCATTTCTTACATTCAAATACCTCATTTGCTCGTTCCTCCCTATATCTGATATGCACTTTCTTCTTAACCAAGGTCTCAATATCTCTGGAAAAACCAAGGTTCTCTAAACCTGTTATCCTTGCTTTTTATTCTGACAGGAACATAAAAACTCCGTACTCTCAAAATTTCACCTCAGAAGGCCTCCCACTTACCAAGCACACCTTTGCCAGTAAACACCTGTCAGAATCCATACTTTGCAAATCGTTTCTGATATCATCAAAATCGGCCTTTCTCTAATTTAGAATCTCAACCCTTTGGTATAATTATCTTGAAACTAATGGCATTATGATCATTAGATGTAAAGCGTTCCCCTACACAAACTTCTGTCACCTGTTCTGCCTCATTTCTCAATAGGAGATCTAGTATCACACTTTCCATTTTTGGGAGCTCTGTGTATTGGTTAAGGAAACTTTACATAGAACCATAGAACATCCTTCTTGGCTGTGCCGAACCATTTTTCTGCCTAGTCCCACTGACCTGCACCTGGCCCATATCCCTCCATACACCTCTCATCCATGTACCTATCCAAGTTTTTCTTAAATGTTAAAAGTGAGCCCACAATTACCACTTCATCTGGCAACTCGTTCCACACTCCCACCACTCTCTGTGTGAAGAAGCTCCCCCTAATGTTCCCTTTAAACTTTTCCCCCTTCACCCTTAACCCATGTCCTCTGTTTTTTTTCTCCCCTAGCCTCAGTGGAAAAAGCCTGCTTGCATTCATTCTATTTATACCCATCATAATTTCATATTCCTCTATCAAATCTCCCCTCATTCTTCTATGCTCCAGGGAATAAAGTCCTAACCTATTCAACCTTTCTCTGTAACTCAGTTTCTCAAGTCCCGGCAATATCTTTGTAAACCTTCTCTGCACTCTTTCAACCTTATTAATATGCTTCCTGTAACTAGGTGACCAAAACTGTACACAATACTCCAAATCCGGCCTCACCAATTGATGCACCATCAATAACTCTCCAAGACGTGAGGCGAGATATTGGCTTTTATTGACTGGAAGAAAGAACAAGCAGTAATTGACCACCATACTACATCCTGGAGACTGAGGGCAGGGCTCAGGCCTCAATCGCCTTTATACTGGGGGCTATGGGAGGAGCCACAGGAGCAGTCAGCAGGGGGGCGTGTCCAGACAGGTATATGTAGTTCACCACACCAATGCCTTATACAACCTCACCATAACATTCCAACTGTTACACTCAATACTTTGATTTATAAAAGCCAATGTACCAAAAGCTCTCTTTACCACCCTATCTACCTTTGACGCCACTTTTAGGGAATTTTGTATCTGTATTCCTAGATCCCTCTGTTCTACTGCACTCCTCAGTGTCCTACCATTTACCTTGTATGTTCTACCTTGGTTTGTCCTTCCAAAGTGCAATACCTCACACTTGTCTGTATTAAACTCCATCTGCCATTTTTCAGCCCATTTTTCCAGTTGGTCCAGATCCCTCTGCAAGCTTTGAAAACCTTCCTCACTGTCCACTACACCTCCAATCTTTGTACCATCAGCAAACTTGCTGATCCAATTTACCACATTATCATCCAAATCATTGATACCGATGACAAATAACAATGGACCCAGCACTGATCCTTATGGCACACCACTAGTCACCAGTCCTCCACTCAGAGAAGCAATCCTCCACTAACACTCTCTGACTTCTTCCATTGAGCCAATGTCTAATCCAATCTACTACCTCACTATGACTACCTAGCAACTGAATCTTCCTAACTAACCTCCCGTGTCAAAGGCCTTATGGAAGTCCATGTAGACAACATCCCCTGCCTTCCCTTCATCCACTTTCCTGGTAACCTCCTCAAAAAACTCTAATAGATTTGTTAAACATGACCTACTATGCACAAATGTGTTCCTGAACACATTTGACAAACTATCTCATTTAACCCTTGTACAGTATGGGAGTCCCAATCAATATGTAGAACGCTAAAGTCAACTACCATCACAACTTTATGTTTCTTGCAACAGTCTGCAGTCTTTCTACAAATTTGTTCCTCTAAATCACACTGAGTATTGGATGGTGTACAATATAATTCCATTAACATGGTCATCCCTTTCTTATTCCTCAGTTCTACCCATATAGCCTCAGCAGATGAGCCCTTCCTGTTTGAGAACTATCATGACATTTTCCCTGACTAGGAATACTACCACTTCCCCTTTAACCCCTTCCACTCTATTATGCGTAAAACAATGAAAACCCGGAAGACTGAGCTGCCAGTCATGCACTACCTGCAACCAAAACTCACTAATTGCTGCAATGTCAAAATTCCTTGTGCTGATCCATGCCTTGAGCTCTTTCAATTTTCATACAAAGTATACACAACTCAGAATGTTAGTCCCACCATGCTCAACCTTGACTTTGTATGTTAGCGTTCGATGGAACCACAGCCATTGCTTCTCACACTTGCATTCACTGAGGGTATAGCGTTCCATGTTTGTTCAGAGTTGATTACAGGAAGTCTGAGAGAGCAGCTCTTAGCAAACTGACGCAGCACATGATGTCTCTCCCTCTGTTCCCCAGCAGCTAGTGATCTTTTGAAGATGACTGTACAGACTTATACAGTGAAACAGACCATTCAGCCCAGCAGGCCTGTGCCAAGCTACAAGCATTTGTGTGGTCTTGGATTCCTTTCTCTCTCATTCACAGCTACTTTCCCTTTAGTTGCATGCCACCTTTAAAATAACTTAGCCTCCACTCATGCATCCAATTTCTCTTCCTCCTTGTATGTCAGTGCACGGAGAAACAGTGCTGTTGGAGAGGAGGAACGACACCGTTCCTCCCTATGTGGGGTGGAAAGTGAGATGGACTAGATTCCACTGGATGCATAACCTGGATATTTAATCTCCCGACCTTAGAAATTGGATCTGGCATAGGAGAGGAGAGATCCCTATCTCTATTTGGGAGTCTCATCATAGACGTTATTATTTTTTGTTCATTGTGCAGTTATGGAGAGGGAAAGCTGGTAAAGTTTGTGTTTATTCTCCCGTTACCCTTGTGTGACAGACTCTTATTCTCATAAAGATACTTGGTGTCATTGGCTGGAGAGGTCCAGGGATTCTCTATAACCACAAAGGAACAGTGATGTTTTAAATGAATTGGAATTGGTTTATTATTGTTACATGTACTAAGATGACAGGGAAAATCTTGTCTTGCTACAGTTTATACAGATCAAATCCTTACACAGTGCATTGATGTACAATAACAATGAAGTCTAACAACTACATACAAAGTGCAGTGCAGCTAAACAATAAGGTGCAAGATCATAATGAGCTAGATTGCGAGGTTATGTGACGTGGAAATTTGGAGGTGAAAAGTTGTTTGGGGTGTAACTGACTCTGTGTGCTGTGCGGCGATAGTGGAGCCCACTGTCTCACTGCTCTCAGGCCTGCACCTCAGCTCACATACTGTCTGTGCAGGGTGTACATGTTGTCTCAGTCACTGTGTGAGTTTTCCCACACCCTAACGATGAGCTGGCAGGTTAATTGGTGGTGAAAGTGACCTCTCAGCTAAATTGGTGACAAAAGTGGCAAGCAAGGGTGAGAGGCGGTAAACTGCAAGGTTGGAGGGGGAATGGTAACACTGGGGTTGATCTCCTGGGATCTGCCATTCGGCTGATAAGCCGAATGGCCTCCTGTGCACTTTGGTGAATAGCTGTAGGCAGCTGATCCTTTTCAACTTTGTTTATTGCCACACACAATGCCCGTATGTGCTTTTTAATGATCTGTAAGTAATATCCCCACATTGTCTAAATAGAAATAGAGCTGAAAGCCTATATAACAGAATGTAAGCTGCACATTTTTGCTTGTAGGTTTGATTTAGCTTTATTAAAGCTCTCTTGGCCTGTCGTCTTCACTGACAAGATCAGATTATCATGCCTTCCTTTAGCGGGTGAAGAACTACCAAATAACTACACGTGCATCGTGAGCGGATGGGGAAAGCTCAATGGTACAGTATGTAATTCTTAATTGGCTTTAAAAGACAAACATTAAAGACTGTTAACATAAGGGATCAGAATCAGGTTTATTATCACTGACAAATGTCATAAAATGTGTTGTTTTGCATCAGGAATACTTCACAATACATGAAAAATTCTACAAGTTACAATAAGGGATATATATCTATACACACATACACACACTTATATATATAAAATGTGTGTGTGTGTGTAAGTAGTGAAAAATGAGAGCATAATATTGAGTTTGTGTTCATGGGTGCATGGACTGTTCAGCAATCTGATGGCAGAGGGGAAGAAGCTGCTCCTAAAATGTTGAACGTGTGTCTTAAGGCTCCTGTACTCCCTCACTAATGGTAGTAATGAGAAGTAACATGTCCTGGATAGCGAGAGTCGCCAATGATAGATGCTGCCTTCTTGAGGCATCACCTTTTGAAGGTGTCCTCGCCGGTAGAGAGGATAGTGCTGGAGATGGAGATGGCTGAGTTTGCAACCCTCTGCAGCTGTCCTGGGTGGTTGGAGTCCCTGATGATGGATGCCACTTTGCTTCATGACATCTACATGACAATGCTTCATGTAGATGTTCTCGATGGTGCTCAATAGAGCCTTTGGTGGTATAGTAACTCTCTTCAAACTCCTATTGAAGTATAAATGTTAGTGTACGCTCTTCTTAATTGCATCAAAATGTTGGGCCCAGGGAAGATCTTCCGAAATGTTGACACCCAGGAACTTGAAGCTGCTCACCCTTTCCACTGCTGACCCCTCAATGAGGAGTGGTAAGTGTCTTCCTGAAGGCCACAATCAATTTCTTTGTTTTGCTAATGTTGAGTGCAAGGTTGTTGTTGCGACTGAGGATGTTACCAGTTCCAGTTGTGGCAACTACAGAAAGCAGCTGGGGTTCCCTCTCTTACAATCACCATCAAAACAAAAGGATTAGAGGCTACTTAGCCCTGACCTCTTGCTTTGCCATTCAAATGGAACATGGGCCATTTGCCATGTCGTTATCATTTTTCTCAACAAAATATTTCATCCAAAAATCTTTGACTATTTTTTGAATATATTTAGCACTTGATATGCCTCAACACTCTTGTAGACAATCCCTGAAGGGTGGAGAAGTTTCTTTCATCTAATTGATGAGTGGGTGATATTCTGGTCTGGTGTCCAGGAGAAATATTATTGATACACATTTCAGTGTGCACCTCTCATTCTTCTCAACTCTCGAGGGTATAATCTAGCCTGCGTAAATTCTCCACATACAGGACAAACCTGCTAGCACAGCAATCAATCTGGCAAATGTCTCCTGCATTTCCCTATCACAAATAAACCCTTCTGTGGGCAGGGAGGCCAGACCAGTACACTTTGCACTAGCTGCAGCCTCAATAACATTTACTCACTTATTGCAATGCTCACTTACTGAAATCCTCTAGCAATGAAGTTCAACAAAAAAAGTGTCTTGCCTATTATAGTTGCAAGACAATGTTCAATGATTCATGGACCAGTTTTCTCCACACCATCATCTTTCGATCTCTCACCATTGAATATATTCTCAGCTTTTCAATATTTTGTGCAACAATGATGCATTCACATGTTCCATGTTATACTGTATCTGCCATATCTGTCACTTAATCTGTCCACATACACCTGAAACCAGCCTGCATCTTTCTCACAACCCCCTTTGCGTCATTAGCAAACTTGCTACAGGGCGTAGTTGAGACTGTGATTGAAATCACCAGAGAGACACTGAAACTGATGATATAGAAGTATTTATTCAGCTCAACAAGCCAGCATCATTCTGGAGACAGTCTCAGTAGAGGCTCACAAACCCGAAGGCACATCACATTTGACACCCGTAAGATCGAAGGTAACAGTAGCTGATACAATACAATTTCAATAGTTACAATGATATTATTTACTTCAATACTTTGAGTTAGCAAATGAGAGACGGAGTGAAAGCACATTGTAATTGATGAGGCACCTCTGAAGACCCAAACACCTTTGGGAGAAACTAATTAACACAAATATTCTAAACACAAGACGACAGAGAGCGAGACACCCAAAATCAATGTTGTTAGGGCATTTTCTGAGTACACAAATATGGTAAGTAAACAAAAAGTATTGATTGCCTGTACCTGTGACCATGTTTTATATGCTAAGTGACAACATCCTTCTAGTCTGTCAGTTTGCACTCAAGTCAGAATGGTGCCATAACATAGACATATTGCCTGGTTTGATGTGGTCCAATTAATATAGCATCATTGTCTTAACCTTTGGCTCTTGCATAAACAATTGCTTAGTTTGTGGAAAAACCTTGCAGGCTAATGGCAAGCTTCCTGAACTTATTTACATTTACAATAAGAACAGAAGCCTGGTTCTTGTTTGAATTAATATCTGCTATATTCACGTAACTCCGGAATACTCCCTAGCATGTCACCCTCGTTATTGATACAAGTGGGGAGCAGCTGGGACCTCCATGCATAAACCCCAGTAGCATCAGCCCTTCACACCCACAACCTGAAAATGACATGAGTGTTCAGTCTCTGTTTCCACTCTAATTTTCAATCCACAGCAGTATTTGCTCCCAATCTTCCTGCTCACATTTTGTTTAATAGTCTTTTGTGCGGCACCTTAAATGCACCACCATGGGTTCTCCCTATCTAGTTCTAGTCATGAACAATTTAAAGGATTTGTCAAGCCTGATTTTTCTTTCAGTAGCTCATGGCATCAACCCAAATGTTTTACTTCTCATATACTCTGTTGCCACTTGCTTAATAAAAGGTTCTGTAGCGATGTACTACATACAGATTATTCAAACTTCGCGGCGCTAGCATTTAATCCCTAGCGCCGCCCTCTCCAGGCGGAAATGACATCAGAGGTGCATTACCAAAGTCTCTCCCCGCGTGCTGGCTATTTGTGAGCCGGTTTGCCTGCGCAGAAAGTGGGTCGCCATATAACCACCCCCCCCCCCCCCAGAACCGGTGATACACCCCCCAAAAGTCCACAGTCTGGATCAGCCTTTGTTTGGGAGGTCTGCCTCTGTGCCATGGTGCCTGAACCTCGACCGGCTGCACCAAGTCCACATGGGCTGGTTTGAGTCGGTCCACCATGAAAACCTCCTCTCTCTCCCCAATGTCCAGAACGTACGTGAACCTGTTGTTGTTGATCACCTTGAATGGCCCCTCGTATGGCCGCTGTAGCAGTGCCCGGTGTCCGCCCCTTCGTACAAACACAAACTTACAGTTCTGCAGGTCTTTGGGTACATGGGTAGGGGTCCGTCCGTTCTTCTTCTTGAAGAAGCGGGTTCTTCTTCTTGCCCCCTTGGGGCAGGTATGAATTCTCCTGGGACGGCCAGGGGTGTGCTGTACACCAACTCGGCTGACGAGGTGTACAGATCCTCTTTGGACACTGTGCGAATTCCAAGCAGGACCCAGGGAAGCTCATCCACCCAGTTAGGTCCTCTCAGGCGGGCCATGAGAGCCGACTTCAAGTGACAGTGGAAGCGTTCCACTAGTTCGTTCGACTGTGAGTGGTAGTCAGTTGTGTGGTGTAGTTGCATTCCCAACAGGCTGGCCACAGCCGACTACAGGCTGGATGTGAACTGGGCTTCTCTGTCGGAGGTAATGTTGGCCAGTACCCCGAAGTGTGCTACCAGGTTGCAATCAGTGCTCGGGCGCAGGAATCGGCAGATGTGTCGGTGAGCGGGACCGCCTCTGGCCACCTCGTGAACCGGTCTACCATAGTTAGGATGTACCGCGGTCCTCGGGACACTGGTAGGGGGCCCATGATATCCACATGAATGTGGTCGAACCTCCGGTGGGTGGGTTTGAACTGCTGCGGTGAGGCTTTAGTGTGCCACTGCACCTTGGCTGTTTGGCACTGCGCGCACGTTCTGGCCCATTCACTGACCTGCTTGCGAAGTCTGTGCCATGCAAACTTGCTGGAGACCAGCTGGACGGTTGTCCTGATAGATGGGTGCACCAAACCGTGTATGGAGTTGAAAACTCGCCACCTCCAGGCTGTCAGGACGATGGGGCGAGGTTGGCCGGTAGCCATGTCGCACAGGAGGGTCTTCTCACCTGGGCCTACTAGAAAGTCTATCAGCTGCAAACCTGGGACTGCGGTCCTGTAGCTGGGCATCTCATTGTCTGCCTGCTGTGCCTCCGCCTCCCCAGTCCACCCCCGGGGACAGGGCCTAGATAGTTGGTCTGGAGAGTGTGTCCGCCACGACGTTGTCCTTTCCCAAGACATGCTGGATGTCCGTTGTGTACTTGGAGATGGTGGACAGATGTAACTGCTGGCAAGCCGACCAGGGATCGGACACCTTCATGAATGCGAAGGTCAACGGTTTGTGGTCCGTGAACGCGGTGATCGGCCTGCCTTCTAAGAAGAACCTGAAATGCCGGATTGCCAGATACAGCGCCAAAAGCTCCCGGTCGAAAGCACTGTACTTGAGATCGGGTGGTCGTAGGTGCTTGCTGAAGAATGCCAGGGGTTGCCAGCACCCCTTGATGAGCTGCTCCAGCACCCCACCGACTGCTGTGTCAGATGCGTCCACCCAGGTTGGAACGTCCGTTCTGGGGTGCACCAGCATTGCGGCATCTGCCAAGGCTTCCTTGGCTTTAACGAAAGCGGCCGTGGCCTCCTCGTCCCAAGTAATGTCCTTGCCTTTACTCGACATCAAAGGGCGCATGATACGGGCTGCTGAGGGGAGGAAATGGTGGTAGAAGTTCACCATACCAATGAACTCCTGCAGGCCTTTGACTGTGTTGGGCCGGGCAAAGTGGCGGATTGCATCTACCTTGGCGAGCAGAGGTGTTGCCCCGTCTTTGGTAATCCTGTGGCCCAGGAAGTCAATGGTATCGAGACCAAACTGGCATTTGGCCGGGTTGATCGTGAGTCTGAAATCACTCAGGCGGGTGTAGAGCTGGAGGAGGTGGGACAGATGCTCCTGACGACTACTGCTGGCTATAAGGATGTCATCCAAATAGATAAATGCAAAGTCCAGGTTGCATCCCACCGCATCCATTAGCCGCTGGAACATCTGTGTGGCATTCTTCAGGCCGAATGGCATTCGGAGGAAGTCGAACAGGCCGAACAAGGTGATGAGTGCTGTTTTGGGGATGTCTTCAGGGTGCACCGGGATTTGATGGTATCCCCGGACGAGGTCTACTTTGGAAAAGATTCTGGAACGTCTGAAAAGTCTCGGCGTGTACCAGTCTTTTCCCTTGCAAGTCGACCAGCAGGCTGTGAGCTCGCAAGAAGTCCGCCCCCAGGAGTGTGAACTGGCTGGCGCCGAATTGCAGCTGCACTGTGTGGGTGCCATAGGTCCGTATCGTGCTGCCGTTTGTGGCCCTCAGGGTGGGTCCTGGCTTCCTGTTGTGGGCGTCATACCCCGTTGGGGGCAAGACGCTGATTTCCGCTCCGTTGTCGAACAAGAAACGGAATCCCGACTGTTTGTCCCAGATGTACAAGATGCTGTCCTGGTGGCCAGTCGCCATAGTCATTAGTGGCAGCTGGCCCTGGCCCTAGCCCTCGGAGGGCAGGCGACAATGGCAGGCTTCTGTGCCCCACCGCTGGTGGTAGAAACACCACTCTTCACTGTCCTCTTCACTCCTGCCTCCTGCCGGGCCTGGTCTGGTCTGCTGTTGGGCGCGTGGCCCGGTAATCTGACCGACAGACTCCACACTCTCCGTCTTCGCTTTCCACAGCATGTCTGCCTGGGCCGCCACCTTCCGGGGGTCGCTGAAATCTGCGTCGGCCAGCAGCAGTTTATGTCCTCGGGCAGTTGCTCTAGGAACGCTTGCTCGAACATGAGGCAGGGTTTGTGTCCGTCAGCCAGGGACAGCATCTCGTTCATCAATGGTGACGGCAGCTTGTCTCCCAAACAGTCCAGGTGAAGCAGGCGGGCACCCCGCTCACGCCGTGAGAGGCCAAAGGTCCCAATGAGCAGCGCTTTGAATGTTTCATATTTGCCTTCTTCCGGGGGCGACTGTATGAATTCCACAACCTGGGCAGCCGTCTCCTGGTCAAGGGCACTCACCACGTGGTAGTAACGAGTGGAATCAGAGGAAATCTGCTGAATCTGGAACTGGCCTTCTGCTTGGCTAAACCACAGGTGTGGTCGCAGCATCCAGAAAGTCAGCAGTTTTAGCGAAACTGTGTGGACAGATGAAGAGTCGGTCATCTTTGGTCCAAATCCCATTTGGACCGTCAGGGTCACCAATGTAGCGATGTACTACATACAGAGCTAGAGACAATGACACGCAGTCGGTAAGTCGTTTCGAGACTAGTTTATTCAAACTTCGCGGTGCTGGCATTTAATCCCTAGCGCCCGCCTTCTCCGGGCGGAAATGACATCAGAAGTGCATTACCAAAGTCTCTACCCGCACGCTGGCTATTTGTGAGCCGGTTTGCCTGTGCAGAAAGTGGGTCGCCACAGCTCTAGCATTTCCTCTGTGACTGATTCCTGATGTCTCACTGGATTTCTGCCACTGTTTTCTTTCTCTGTCATTTTTCAAGAACTGGTGTTACACTTGTAACCTTCCGATCATTGGGAATCATTCTAGAATTCTTGGAATTTTCTGACAACTAGTGCATCTCCACAGCCACCTCTTTGAGACAGGATATTTGTCCCCTTTGATTTCTGCATATTTTTAACTGACCCTAATGCTTGTTAACTCCTCTTTCATCCACACCTGTGAATACAGGCACCAAGTACATTTTTAAAGTCTCTGGCAGAATGCCATGTTACCTTTGCTAATCTTTACCTTGTTATTCATCCACAATAGGTTTTCCAGTCTGTTTCTTGTATCAGTCACTCTGATGTTTTACTTTCTCATTCCTTATTGATATCCTGGGCCTACTTTAGTGATTTCTGATATATTCACACAGGTGAGACTTACTGCTCATTTTGACAATGTGCTAAGCCTTCTCCTTTGATCTAATTCTGTTTGTAAGTTCCCTCCTGACTAAGATTGCTTTTCTTGGGGTTCTGTGCCTATAATGGATATATATTTATTTTAAACTATGTATTTTTTAATGATTACTGTTGCTTGTACAGTACTGTACAAATGTCTTGGGCATATATTTATAGCTAGGGTGCCATAAACATTTGCACTGTACTGCAGTAATTTTATGTTTTGCACTGTACCGCTTTTTCACACCTCATATACTGTATATGAGAGTGATAATAAACCTGATTCTGTTATGGATCTCTTTTGTGGACTGAGAGTGGGGAGGGGGCAGGGAGAGGGGAATCGTAATTGAGAAAAGGGGAAAGAAGAGAGTAGGGAGCAGGAAGCATCAGAGAGACATTCTGTAATCATCAAAAAACCAATTGTTTGAGATCAGATAATACCTTTTGGGCTAGGTGTGTCTTCATCCACACCATGCCAACATCTCTGGCATGCTTTCTCTGCCACCTGTCCTGCGGCGCTCCACTCTACCATTCCCAACATCCTTTGCTCCTGCCAGATTTACAAACTCGCAGTCCACTCCATGTTGACAAGAACAGTACTGTGCAAAAGTGCTAGCTATATATATATGTGCCTAAGACTTTTGCACAGTACTGTAAATCAATATGTCATAATGTTATACATTTTACAGCAGAGGTGGAGGCCTTTTGGTCCAACTCACACATGCTGTCAGGTTGCCTACATGAGCTAGTCCCATTACCATGCACAGCCCATATCCCTCTGAACCTTTCCTATCCATGCATTGTCTATGGAATGAAACGGCCTCTCCAGGCCATGCTGTTGCACCAACCTAATGAAAAGAGTAAGAAATGGCCAACCAACACTAATCCCTTCTGCCTACATAATGTCAATATCCTTCCATTTCCTGCACATTCATGTGTATATCTAAGAACCTTTTTAATGCCTCTATTGTATTTACCTCCACCATCACATCAGGCAGTGTGTTCCAGGCATTTACCACCCTTTGCTTAAAAAAACCTTGCTCCACACATCTTTAAACTGTCCCTCTCACACCTTAAATGCACATCCTCTGGCATTAGACATTTCGCCTTCGGGAAAGAGATGCAATCAGACTTCTCCATGTATACTTCACATAATCTTATAAACTTCCATCAGGTCTCCCCCTGACCCTTCTCTGCTCCCAGAAAAACACTCTAAATTTGTCCAACTTCTCCTTAGAACATGTTCCCTCTAATCCAGGTAACATCCTTGTAAAACTCTTCGGCATCCTCTCCAAAGCCTCTGCATCCTCTCTATAATCCTCACCAAAGCCTCTGCATCCTCTCTATAATCCTCTCCAAAGCCTCTGCATCCTCTCTATAATCCTCACCAAAGCCTCTGCATCCTCTCTATAATCCTCTCCAAAGCCTCTGCATCCTCTCTATAATCCTCTCCAAAGCCTCTGCATCCTCTCTATAATCCTCACCAAAGCCTCTGCATCATCTCTATAATCCTCACCAAAGCCTCTGCATCCTCTCTATAATCCTCACCAAAGCCTCTGCATCCTCTCTATAATCCTCTCCAAAGCCTCTGCATCCTCTCTATAATCCTCTCCAAAGCCTCTGCATCCTCTCTATAATCCTCTCCAAAGCCTCTGCATCCTCTCTATAATCCTCTCCAAAGCCTCTGCATCCTCTCTATAATCCTCTCCAAAGCCTCTGCATCCTCTCTATAATCCTCTCCAAAGCCTCTGCATCCTCTCTATAATCCTCTCCAAAGCCTCTGCATCCTCTCTATAATCCTCTCCAAAGCCTCTGCATCCTCTCTATAATGGGGCGACCAGGACTTCAAAGTTGCAATTGTACCAGTCTCCACCATTTCCATATTTACATATTCCCCCAACTTCTGTGTGAAAACCTGGCCACTCAGATTCCCTTTAAATCTTTCCACTTTCTATCTGGTTTTAGACTCCTGTAAGAAAATATGTTACATCCATCATGATATAAAAAAATTTCAATAAAATCACCTCTCATCTCTTTTGCAGGCAGTACAGTCCCAGAATCTTGTTACAGCCTCATCAATATTTCTTATACTTCCTTAGCTTATTCACATACTCCCTATGGTGTTTTGACCAGTGCTGTACACAATGCTACAAATCTGGTCTCATGAATGTCTCCAAATCTACCTTGACAGCTCATGCCACATGGCTTTATGTATTGCTTTCTTTAGCTATAAGATCCTGATCTGAGGTTGAATTAAATAATTTTTAATCTAAGCACAAGTCATTCTTGGACATGATACAATAATGACCCTTCATGATGGTAACTTTTCCCTGCTGGTCTGTGGAGGAATTCACATTCCAATGCTCTGTTTCCATCAAGCTGTCCCAAAATTAATCATTTTCCCAATGTTTGTAGATATTCCATATAACCATATAATAATTACAGCACGGAAACAGGCCATCTTGGCCCTTCTAGTCCGTGCCAAATGCTTACTCTCATCTAGTCCCATCGACTTGCACTCAGCCCATAACCCTCCATTCCTTTCCTGTCCATATACCTATCCAATTTTACTTAAAATGACAATATTGAACCTGCCTCTACCACTTCTTCAGGAAGCTCGTTCCACACAGCTATCACTCTCTGAGTAAAGAAATTCCCCCTCATGTTACCCCTAATCTTTTGCCCCCTAACTCTCAACTCATGTCCTCTTGTTTGAATCTCCCCTACTCTCAATGTCAACTCTATCTATCCCCCTCATAATTTTAAATACCTCTATCAAGTCCCCCTCAACCTTCTACACTCCAAAGAATAAAGACCTAACTTGTTCAGCCTTTCTCTGTAACTTAGGTGCTGAAACCCAGGTAACATTCTAGTAAATCTCTTCTGTACTCTCTCTATTTTGTTGACATCTTTCCTATAATTTGGTGACCATAACTGTACACAATACTCCAAATTCGGCCTTACCAATGCCGTGTACAATTTTAATATTACATCCCAACTCCTATACTCAATGCTCTGATTTATAAAGGCCAGCATAGCAAAAGCCTTCTTCACCACCCTATCCACATGAGATTCCACCTTCAGGGAACTATGAACCATTATTCCTAGATCACTCTGTTCTACTGCATTCTTCAATGCCCTACCATTTACCATGTATTTCCTATTTTGATTATTCCTACCAAAATGTAGCACCTCACATTAAACTCCATCTGCCATCTTTCAGCCCACTCTTCTAACTGGCCTAAATCTCTCTGCAACCTTTGAAAACCATTCTCTTATCTCTTCCATTATCCTTGTGATTCACTCTACCAGGAGCAAGTTGTGTTGACTAAGTGTGATAGTGATGAAGATTGCGGATGGCACTGAAATAGCTGGTGTCATATACAGTGAAGATGGTTATCAGAATTAACAGATTGATCTTGGTCAGCTGTGTAAGTGGACCAAGAAATGACAAGTGGAGTTTAATTTGGATAATTTTTAAGACATTTAAGGGATCTTAGATAGACACATGGATGTATCTAGCTGGAGAGGGTTCAAAGAAGGTTCACAAAAATGATTCCAGGACTGAACAGCTTATTATATGAAGATCATTTGATGGCTTTGGGTCTGTATTTATTGGAATTCAGAAGAATGAAGGGTAAATTAATTGATACCTGTTGAAAGGTGAAAGGCCTTTATAGAGTGGATGTAGAGAGGATGTTTCCTATGGTGGGA
This sequence comes from Hypanus sabinus, assembly GCF_030144855.1. Classification (NCBI taxonomy): domain Eukaryota; kingdom Metazoa; phylum Chordata; class Chondrichthyes; order Myliobatiformes; family Dasyatidae; genus Hypanus; species Hypanus sabinus. The sequence goes on along the minus strand of NC_082732.1, from coordinate 2,589,382 downwards.
GAACCTTAAGACCAGAGGACACAGCCTCAGAATAGAGGGACGTCCATTTAGAACGGAGATGAGGAGGAATTTCTTCAGCTAGAGAGTAGTGAATCTGTGCAATTCATTGCCACAAGTAGCTGTGGCCAAGTATTTATGTATATTAAGGAGAAATTAATAGATTCTTGATTGGTCAAGGAATGAAGAGATATGGGGAGAAGGCAGATTAGTCCTGAGAGAAAAAAAGAATCAGGCATGATGACTTGATGGGCCAAATGGCCTAATTCTGCTCCTATATCTTATGATCTTATGATAGGGAAAATAGAGGCATCTGAGCAGTATAGAGTGAGGGTTAGGTTGCTCATGGAGTAGGATTATATTGACTGGCACATCATTGGCCAAAGGGTCCATACTGTGCTGTACTGCTCCATGTTCTATGTTGTAAGTGCTAAGTGTTGTTATTTGGACAACATGGATGGATGATGCAGAACTTTTGGAAAATTTTGGCCCCTGTGGAGTCTTGCAGAACAGAGGGACATGGGAGTACAAATACACCGTTCCCTGACAGTGACGTGACAGGTAGAAAGGGTAGTGAAGAAAGCTTTAGGCATACTGGATTTCATCACTTTGGGCATTGAATAAGAAGAAATGCCAACATTGCATTTGCTTTCTTTACCACATACTCAAACTGTTACTTAACATTCTGGGAGTCTTGCACAAGGACTCCTCAGTCCCTCTGCACCTCTGATGTTTGAACCTTCTTTCCATTTAGATAATCATCCTCACTATTTTTCCTTTTACCAAAATGCGTTATCAACACAGTATTCCAATTTGTTCAAGTCCTGCTGCAGTCACGTTGCTTCCTCAGCACTACTTACCCCTCCACCTATCTTTGTACCTTCCACAAACTTTGCCACAAAGCCATCAATTCCATTATCTAAATCACTGACAAATAATGTTAAAAGTAACAGTCCCAATACTGACCCCTGAGGAAAACCACAAATCACTGGCAACCAACCAGAAAAGGCTCCTTTTATGCACGCTCCCTGCCTCCTGCCTGTCAGCCATTTAGCTTTCCATGCTAGTTTGCTTTTCCCTGCTTTGTATCACATTTAACAGACATAATTTTTTGATTATTGCACATGGTCTTGTCACGTTCCTCCCTACAGGCTGAGAAATTCCTGTATTTACTTCAATCTAAGGAATTCTCTATAGTTGTCAAAACTAACTTGAGTAATCAGAAATTTCATTTGAGCAAAGGTACTGTCCTGTTCGTTTATCACACTCAATTTTGTTAAGCTTTCATCTGCTTATTTATAATTGGTTAGGTCATGACCCCTGAACTTGTATGGAGCAAAGGTAAATATATGCCTGCAGTTTGGCAGTAAATGCAGAAACTTCTTCATTTCAGTTGGACAAATTCAATTGTAACAATGTCCTCTGTGTCTGTAGCTGCTGGGTGATCTGTAATAAAATCTGTAAAGCTTTTGTACAATTTTATAGTTCCCATTTGTTGAAAAAAGGTACACTTTAGTAACGTATAGGCATCCTATTAGTTACCTGGAACACGGAAACATAGAAAACCTGCAGCACAATACAGGCCCTTCAGCCCACAAAATTCTGTTGAATATGTCCCTACCTTAGAAATTAGTAGGCTTACCCATAGCCCTCTATTTCACTAAGCTCCATGTACCTATCTAAAAGTCTCTTAAAAGACCATATCGTATCCGCCTCCACTACTGTTGCTGGCAGCCCATTCCACGCACTCACAACCCTCTGAGTAAAACACTTACCCCTGACATCTCCTCTGTACCTACTCCCCAGCACCTTAAACCTGTGTCTTCTTGTGGCAACCATTTCAGCCCTGGGAAAAAGCCTCTGACTATGCACACGATCATTGCCTCTCATCATCTTATACACCTTTATCAGGTTACCTCTCATCCTCTGTTGCTCCAAGGAGAAAAGGCCGAGTTCGCTCAACCTACCCTCATAAGACATGCTCCCCAATCTGGGCAACATCCTTGTAAATCTCCTTTGCATCCTTTCTATGGCTTCCACATCCTTCCTGTAGTGAGGCAACTAGAACTGAGCACAGTACTCCAGGTGGGATCTGACCGGGTCCTATATAGCTGCAACATTACCTCTCGGCTCCTAAATTCAATTCCACAATTGATGAAGGCTAATATATTACACAGTCGGCCCTCCTTAGCCTCGGATTCCGTATGCGTGAATTCAACCAAAACCCAGAAGTTCTCTCTCCAGCACTCGTTGCTTGAGCATGCACAGACTGTTTTTTCTTGTCATTATTCCCTAAACAATACAGTATAACAACTATTTACATAGCATTTGCATTGTATTAGGTATTATAAGTAATCTAGAAATGACTTAAAAGTACTGGCATTCCCTGGGTTATGAATGAGTTCCATTCCTGAGTCCGTCTTTAAGTCAGATTTGAAGTCGGAACAGGTACATCGTGTGTTATTTAGCATCAGTTAGTCAAACGTTTTTCTTAGTATATAGTACATATTTTACCTTTCTATGTATATAAAATACTTAAACATACGTATTTCAATAATTTAACCACTGTTTTGCTTAGTAATAATTGTAGCTTTCATCGGGGCAGGGCTTTTCACATGCTCCATTAAAATTGTTCCGATCGTTGACCGACTGTAGCTTAATGCTTTTTCAATGACCGAAGACGTTTCACCTCTTTCCGATTGCGTTATTACTTCCACCTTATTTTCAATTGCGATCGTGATTGAAATTGAAATCTCCCATCATGACAGCTCTATTATTATTACACCTTTCCAGGATCTGTTTCCCTATCTGCTCCTCGCTATCCCTGTTACTATTGGGTGGCCTATAAAAAACACCCAGTAAAGTTATTAACCCCTTCTGTTCCTAACCTCTACTCACAGAGACTCCGTAGACAATCCCTCCATGGCGTCCACCTTTTCTGCAACCGTGACACTATCTCTGATCAACAGTGCCACATGACCACCTCTTTTGCCTCCCTCCCTGTCCTTTCTTAAACATCTAAAACCCAGCACTTGAAGTAACCATTCCTGTCCTTGAGCCATCCGATCCTCTGTAATGGCCACCACATCCCTAATTCGGTCCTTTAGGAGCTGCATCTTGACACACCTGGTGCAGATATGGCACTCCAAGACCTCCCACTGCTGGGACTTTGTGTGAATAATCTGTGCCAGCATAAGAGTTGATGGAATGTAATGCTTGGTGAAGTGTAATTTGGGTGAGATTTAAATTGAGTGAGTACAACAGGCATCAGATGTCCTTTTGCATTTGTACAGGGCCCTGGTGAGACCACACCTGGAATATTGTGTACAGTTTTGGTCTCCAGGTTTAAGGAAGGACATTCTGGCAATTGAGGAAGTGCAGCGTAGATTCACTAGGTTGATTCCTGGGATGGCAGGGCTGTCTTACGCAGAGAGATTGGAGAGATTGGGCTTGTACACGCTAGAATTGAGGAGATTGAGAGGGGATCTGATTGAAACGTTTAAGATAATTAAAGGATTGGATAGGATTGAGGCAGGAAATATGTTCCAGATGTTGGGAGAGTCCAGTACCAGAGGGCATGGATTGAGAATAAGAGGTCAGTTATTTAAAACAGAGTTGAGGAAGAGCTTCTTCTCCCAGAGAGTTGTGGAGGTGTGGAATACACTGCCTCGGAAGATGGTGGAGGCCAATTCTCTGGATGCTTTCAAGAAGGAGCTAGATAGATATCTGATGGATAGGGGAATCAAGGGATATGGGGACAAGGCAGGGACTGGGTATTGATCAGCCATGATATCAGAATAGCGGTGCAGACTCGAGGGGCCAAATGGTCTACTTCTGCACCTATTGTCTATTGTCTATTGTCTATAACTGACCTCCCAGTTGTCAATGGTGAACATAGCTGAGTGAAATCAGGGATTGACTCACCTCAGACTGCCCATCACAAGTCGCTGATTTGTAATGCAGAATTTATTGAGATACAGAATGGAAAAGGCCTGCTGGCACTTTGAGCCACGCCACCCAGCTAACCCACGACTTAATCATAGGCCAATGTACAATGATCAATTAACCTAGCAACCGGTACATCTTTGGACTGTGGGCAGAAATTGGAGCACCCAGAGGAAATCCATGAGGTCATGGGGAGAATGTACAAACTCCTTACAGGCAGCAGTGGGAATTTAATGTGATTTTATTAGCTTTACATCGGCCATATTGGTCACATTGTCCACACTAGTCACATTGACTGCATATTTGGGGTAACTGGGAAATGTATTTGTTGTTCAAAGGAATGGAGAAATAATCCAGTCAAAGCAAATTATTTAGGACAAGGTGATTGGATACAATGAAAGTAACTTATTTTTATGGAAGGATGGATTTTTTATAGAAGATTTTGACATAGAATCAAGCCTTTTGTGTGTGAACTAGTTGAAAGAAGTCTTCCCGGTGTAATCTCTCAGTTCCTGCACTGAATTTGAGGCCCTGCTGGTCCTTCCTAAGGTGAAACCGGAGTTCTGGGGTGAAACTCACATATTGACATGGAGAACATGAAAATTGTATGCAGTCAGTGCCCTTGACTCTGGAGCTGTCCGGCAACAGCATTACCTGCTGTGTAACTGTGGCATCAATTTGTGATAGTTTAGTGTTTGAACAAAAGGTTTGTTTCGTATGTTAATATAATTGCTTTAAGTGAATTGACTTTCTCAGTTAGCAAACCTCTCGTTCCTCCCCAGTGTGCTTATCTTCTGAATAGACCTTACCGCTGGAGTAGTGTCGTGGTGTTTCTCCTGTGGCTGAAGTGTTGTTTCCTTTCTGTGGTGGGACCAGCCATAGTCCATGGTGGACCTCTGTGCTGAGCTCTGTTCCTGGCAGAGCAGATTGCACCTTGGATGGGTGTTAAAATCAGAATTGGGTTTATTATCTCTGTCATATACAATGGGATTTGTTGTCTTGTGGCTACAGTGCAAGACTTAAAATCATTGCTATACGTTACAATAAAAAAGATAAACAAACAAATAAATATCGCCAAAGCGAGTTAGTGTTCATAAACAGTTCAGAAATCTGATGGCAGGGAAGAAGCTGTTTCTAAAATGCTAAGGTGTGCATTTTCAAACTCCTGTACCACCTCCCTGATGGTAGTAGTGAGAAGAGGGCACGTCCTGAATACTGAGGGTCCTTAATGATGGATGTGGCCTTCTCGGGGCACTGCCTTTTGAAGATGTTCTTGATGCTGGGGAGGTTAGTGCCTGTCACGGAGCTGCCTGAGTCTTTACCTTCTCTAGCCTCTGTACCCTGTGCATTGGAGGCTCCAGATCCGGCGGGAGCAACCAGCCTGAATGCTCTTCATTGTACATCAGTAGAATTTTACAAAGTCATTTGGTGATATACAAATTCTCCTTAAACTCTTGATGAAGTATAGCCAGTAGTGTGCCTCCTTTGTGAATGCATCAATGTGTTGGCTCAAGAAGCTGCTCATCCTTTCCACCACTAGCCTTTCAATATGAACAGGTGCATGTTCTCCTCACTTCCCCTTCAAGAAGTCCACAATCAATAATTCTTTGATGTTGCTGGCGTTAAGTGCAAGGTTGAGGTTGTGAAAACAATCATCCAGCTTATCTATACTCAGTGGGCATAAGACAAGGGAGCAGAATTATGCCATTCAGCCTATTGAGTACGCTCCGCCATTTCATCATGGCTGATCCCGGATCCCATTCAACCCCATACATCTGCCCACTCAACATATCCTCTGATGCCCTGACCAAGTAGGAATCTAACAGCTTCCACATGGACTTGGCCTCCACTGCAGTCTGTGGCAGAGCATTCCACAGATTCACCACTCTTTGGCTGAAAAAATCCCTCCTTACTTCTGTTCTTTAAGGTCACCCCTCAATTTTGAGGCTGTGCCCTTTAGTTCTGGATACCCCCAACAGAGGAAATATCCTCTCTTCATCCACCCTATCTAGTCCTTTCAACATTCTGTAGGTTTCAACAAGATCCCCCTGCATTCTTCTAAATTCCAGTGAGTACTGGCCCAAAGTTGCCAAACATTCCTCGTATGTTAACCACTTCATTCCCAGAATCATTCTCGTGAACCTCCTCTGAACTTTTACCAATGACTGCATCCTTTCTGAGATTAGGAACCCAAAACTGTTGATGATACTCCAAGTGTGGCCTGACTATGGTCTTATAAAGCTTCAGCATTATGTCCTTGTTTTTTTTAATTCTATTCCCCTTGAAATAAACGCCAACATTGAATTTGCCTCCTTTACCGCAGATTCAACCTCTAAACTAACCTTCTGGGAGTCTTGCACCTTTGCACCTCTGAAGTTTGAATTTTCTCCCCATTTAGATAATAGTCTGTGCTATTGTGCCTTTTACCAAAATGCATTATCATACATTTCCCAACACTGTATTCCATCGGCCACTTTTTCACTCATTCTTCCAATTTGTCTAAGTCCTGCTGCAAATTGCATTGCTTCCTCATTATTGCCTAATCCTCCACCTGTCTTTGTATGATCAGCAAATTTTGCCATAAAGCCATCAATTCCATTATCTAAATCATTAACAAACTATGTGAGAAGTAGTGGTCCCAATACTGAACCCTAAGGAACACCATTAGTCTCTGGCAGCCAACCAGAAAAGGTGAATATATCCCTTTATTCCCACTCATTGCCTCCTGCCTGTCAGCCTTTCCTCTATCCATACAGTATATTTCCTGTAACACCATAGGATTTTATCTTGCTAAGCAGCATCAAGTGAGGCACTTTATTAAATGCCTTCTGAAAATCTATGTAAATGACATCTACTACTTCTCCTTTGTCCACCCTGCTTGTTACTTCCTCAAAGAATTTCAGCATATTTATCAGGCAAGATTTTCCTTTACAGAAACCGTGTCGAGTTTGACGTATTTTATCATTAGCCTCTAAGTACCCCGAAACCTCTTCCTTAATAATGGGCTCCAACACTTTCCTGATCACTGAGGTTAGGCTAACTGGCCTTTAATTTAATTTCTTTTGCCTTCCTCCCTTCTTAAAGAGTGGAGAAACATTTGCAATCTTCCAGTCCTTCAGGACCATGCCAGAATCAAGTGATTCTTGGAAGATCATGACCAATGTATCCGTTATCTGTTCAGCAACCTCTCTCAAGACTCTGCAATGTAGTCCATCTGGTGCAGGTGACTTGTCCACCTTAAGACCTTTTTGTTTGCCTAGCACTTTTTCCTTTGTAATAGTAGTGGCACTCACTTCTGTTCCCTGACACTCATGAACCTCTGGCACACAACTAGTATCTTCCACCCTAAAGACTGAAGCAATGTACTTATTAAGTTCATCTGCCATTTCTTTGTCCCCCATTACAACCAAACCAGCATCATTTTCTACTGGTCCAATATAATCTCTCACATCCCTTTTATTTTATAAAACTGAAAAAACTTTCAGTGTCTTGCTTTATATTATCAGCTAGTTTGCCCACATATTTCATCTTTTCCTTTATTCTATCATTTTTAGTTGCCTTTTGTTGAATTTGAAAAGCTTCCCAATCATCAAACTTCCCACTTTCTTTTGCTACCTTATCTGCCCTTTCCTTGGCTTTTATGCAGCCCTTAACTTCCTTGGCAATCACAGTTGCCTAGCCTTGCTGTTTGAGAACTTCTTCTGAGAGACATATCTATCCTGTGCCTCATGAACTATTTCCAGAAACTTCAGCTATCTCTGCTCTGCCATCATTTCTGCCAGCATCCACCTCTAATCCACCTGGGCAAGCTCCTCTCTCATGTCTCCCTTTATTCCCTTTATTCCATTGCGATACTGACACATGTGACTTATGCTTCTCCCTCTCAAATGCAGTATGAATTCAATCATTATGATCACTGCCTCCTAAGAGTTCCTTTACATGAAGCTGACTAATATTTTCTGGATTATTACACAACACCCTTAGTAGGCCTGAGCACAAGCTGTAGGCCAACGTAGGCATTCAACAGATCCCCACTCCTACAATCTGACATCAATCTGATTTTCCCAATCCCCTTGCATTTTGAAGTCCCCATTACAATTGTGACATTACCCTAATTACACGCCTTTTCCAGCTCCCTTCGAAATCTCAACCCCACATCATGGCTACTATTTGGAGGCCTATATATGATTCCCATCATGGTTTTTCACTCTTTCAGTTTCTTAACTTCACCCATAAAGATTCAAAATTCTCTGACCATACGTCACCTCTTTCTAAATATGTAATTCCGTCTCTTACCAACAAGAGCCACACCACTACCTATGTCTTCCTACTTGTCCTTTCGATGCAGAATATATCCTTTGATGTTAAACTTCCAACTATGACCTTCTTTCAGCCATGACTCATTATAGGAATATATATTATTGCTGTAATTCTTTTTTACCCTTGCAGTTTCTTAGCTACATCCACAAAGATTCAACATTCTCTGACCCTATGTCACCTCTTTCTACAGAAATAATTCCATCTCTTACCAACAGAGCCACACCACCACCAACGCCTTTATTAGGTCAACCTGTACATCAGTTCATTAATGCAAATATCTAATCAGCCAATCATGTGACAGTATCTCAATGCATAAAAGCAGACAGGGTCAAGAGGTTCAGTTGTCGTTAGTCAGAATGGGGGAAGAAGTATGATCTGAGTGGAATGCTTGCTGGTGCCTGACAGGGTGGTTTGAGTATCTCAGAATCTGCTGATCTCCTGGGATTTTTATGTACAACTGTCTCTGAAGTTTACAGAGAATGGTGCAATAAACAAAGAGGCATCCAGTGAGTGGCAGTTCTCTGGGCAAAAATGCCTTGTTAATCAGTGAGGTTAGAGGAGAATGGCCAGACTGCTTCAAGCTGACAGGATGGTGACAGTAACTCAATTAATCATGTGTTACAACAGTCGTGTGCAGAAGAGCATCTCTGAAGTGGATGGGTTATAGCCGCAGAAGACCACTGAGAGTATCTCGCTCCTGTATGCCACCTCGTCGCCATCTATGATTCTACCAACAACAGTGCAGATACTGGCAAAGTTATAGATAGCATTTGAGCTCTGCCTAACCACATAGTCAGGAGTGTAGAGAGAGTAGAGCAGTGGGCTAAGCACACATCCTTCAGGTGCAGCTGCGTTGATTGTCAGTGAGGAGGATTTGTTGTCACTGATCTGCACCGACTGTCGTCTCCTGTAGCTAAGGACATTCCTTGTGAATTTGTGGTGGGAGGAGAAATTATCTCAACCCAAGGAAGGATATCTCGTGGAGATGAAGCAGGCAATGAAAGTGTTACCTAGATCACAAATCCACAGGCCCAGTTCACATAGTCTGGTCTTCGAGGGCTGCAAATTCAGAGGCAACTCTCTGGTGTCTCCTTCTGGTGGTAGTTACCACTTCCCAGTGAATAGCAGATAACATTCTATTTTTATTATAACTTAGCTATCTTCCCTCTAGCTCTCAGTCCTATTGCAGGATCTTGACCTGAAATGTTGACAAATCCTTTCCCTCACAGATGCTGCTCAGTCTGCTAATTTCCTCCAGTAGTTTGGCTTTTTCTACATCTGTAGCCTCCTGTGTTGACCTGCCTCTTGGTCTGTGTGTGTATGTGTGTTGAATTGCTTAATTTCCTCTGGGTCTGGATTAATGAGTATACACCTGCCTGTTTCCAAATCCATTGCATGCATTTATAGACGTATTTGCCCATCTTTGCGCTTGTTTCTTCTGCTTAAGTCCATCTAAGGACTTCTACTAAGGCATAGGCCATTGATAGAAACCTGCCGGAGTCCTGGGCTAGTCTTTCAAATTGTTCCCAGGTGCAGCCTATTTTTCTTTGTATCCCTCCTCTCCCAGGATGAGATCTTTGGAGCTTCTGTTGGCGTTTCTGTAGCTGTAGATTATTACAGGGTGGGGTTGCTAGCTCCATGACCAACCCTTCTCCTTTCACAACTGGGCTTGGGATCGTCCATGGTGGAGTTCTGTATCTGGTTACCAAGTATGAATGCACTGCAGATTGTGGAACTTCCTGGGTTGTTATTCAATGTCTCCCTGTTCTTGGAATGCAGCAGGCCAGGCATCATCTATAGGAAGAAGTACAGTCGATGTTTTGGGCCAAGACCCTTCATCAGGACTAACTGAAAGAAGAGATAGTAAGAGATTTGAAAGTGGGAGGGGGAGGGGGAAATCCAAAATGATAGGAGAAGACAGGAGGGGGTGGGGTGAAGCTAAGAGCTAGAAAGGTGATTGGCAAAAGGGAATCAGAGCTGGAGAAGGGGGAGGATCATGGGACGGGAGGCCTAGGGAGAAAGAAAAGGGGAAGGGGAGCACCAGAGGGAGATGGAGAGCAGGCATGGAGTGATTGTGAGAGGGACAGAGAGAAAGAAAAAAAAGGTGGGGGGAATAAATAAATAAATGAGGGGTGGGGTAAGAAGAGAAGGAGGGGCATAAGTGGAAGAGAATTCAATGTTCATGCCATCAGGTTGGAGGCTACCCAGCCGGTGTATAAGGTGTTGTTCCTCCAACCTGAGTGTGGCTTCAGCTTGACGGAGGGTCTCGGCCTGAAACATCGACTGTACTCCTTCCTATAGATGCTGCCTGGCCTTCTGTGTTCCTCCAGCATTTTGTGTGTGTTGCTTGAATTTCCAGCAACTGCAGATTTTCTCGTGTTTGTGTCTCCCTGTTCTTCCCTTTTTTCACCAAGGAATCTTTTGTTTACTTTATTAACTACCAGAATTTGATATAGTCATTGAATCAAACCTGATTTTGACAGTGTGTGGCAGCAGTGTGTGGAAACACTACTCAGTTTACATCTCTCCTTTTTAATTACACCACTTTCAAAGCTGGGCTCATCCAGTTCCCATGATAGAAACATTCCTTTTCCATTTTGGACTGATGCCCAGTAACATCAAAGGAAGCTGATGACACCATCCTTTGGGTCCGTGTTGGCCCTGTACTTGTCTTTCGTCTTGAATACATCGCAGCATTGTGAAGGTCACGGTGATGTCAGGGTAATGGATCACAGGAAAATTGCAGCACCTCAAAGTGAGATGAGAATGGGGAATATGTGGAAGTGCCACAAGCTTCTGTTTTTTGATGTCTCTGTCTCTTTAAGCTCAGAAAAGGAGCTTGGGTGACAGTTGAGGTGTGGTGGGTGAGGAAACAGGTTGTGAGTGTAATGGACAAAGGTAGTGGAAGTGGGGTGGGTAGTTTATAGTGGATGTGATCTTATGTGATACTGTGTAACCTACTGTTTAATGGATGGAACATCATACTATTCAAGAAAATGGCCCATGGGATGCAGCTGACCATCCCACTGCATTCGTAACTTTGGGACCAAGATTACTGAAAGCCTGGGCACTAGCTTATGCTTAAAACTTGCTCAGGTTTTACATTAAGGTGTCCCGAGGCTCTCACAGTAACATTATCTGACAATTTTTCATATTAAGCCATAAAAGAAGACATTTCTCCCAGTCACTTAGAGTGTCAACAAAGGAAGCCCATTTAGGAGATGCTTAAAGGAAGGTAGAGTGTTGGAGATACAGAAAGAGTAAAGGGAGATATCAGAAGTTGCTGATGTCTGCCAGTATTGAGGGAAAAGAAATGGTGATGCAGAAGGGGGAGAACTGGAGACAACAGACCTGGGGTCCTGAACTGGCAGCTGAGAGGAGTGGTGTAGTTCTGATGACATATGAAGATCCTGAGAAGCTGGATTTATGAACATTTGGAAAGGCATAATATGATTAGGAATAGTCAGCACGGCTTTGTCAAAGGCAAAGTCATGCCTTACGAGCCTGATTGAAATTTTTGAGGATATGACATTGATGAAGGTGTATATGGATTTCAGCAAGGCTTTTGGCAAGGTACCCCCTGCAAGGCTTATTGAGAAAGTAAGAAGGCATGGGATCTAAGGGGACATTGCTTTGTGGATCCAGAACTGGCTTGCCCACAGAAGACAAGCAGTGGTTGTTGATGGGTCATATTCTGCATGGAGGTCAGACACCAGTGGAGTGCCCCAGGGATCTGTTCTGGGACCCTTACTCTTACTGATTTTTATAAATGACCTGGATGAGGAAGTGGAGGGATGGGTTAGTAAGTTTGCTGATGACACAAAGGTTGGAGGTGTTGTGTACAGTGTGGAGGGCTGTCAGAGATTACAGCGGGACACTGGTAAGATGCAAAATTGGGCTAAGAAGTGGCAGATGGAGTTCAACCCAGATAAGTGTGAGGTGGTTCATTTTGGTAGGACAAATATGATGACAGAATATAGTATTAATGGTAAGACTCTTGGCAGTGTGGAGGATCAGAGGGATCTTGGGGTCTGAGTCCATAGGACACTCAAGGCAGCTGCGCAGGTTGACTCTGTGGTTAAGGAAGCGTATAACGCATTGGCCTTCATCAATCGTGGGATTGACTTTAGGAGCCGAGAGGTAATGTTGCAGCTGTATAGGACCCTGGTCAGACCCCACTCGGAGTACTGTGCTCAGTTCTGGTCGCATCACTACAGAAAGGATGTGGAAACCATAGAAAGGGTGCAGAGGAGATGTACAAGGATGTTGCCTGGGTTGGGGAGCATGCCTTATGAAAACAGGTTGAGTGAACTTGGCCTTTTCTCCTTGGAGTGACAGAGGATGAGAGGTGAACTGATGGAGGTGTACAAGATGATGAGAGGCATTGATCGTGTGGATAGTCAGAGGCTTTACCCAGGGCTAAAATGGCTAGCATGAGAGTTTTAAGGTGCTTTGGAGGTAGGTGTCAGGGGTAGGTTTTACACGCAGAGAGTGGTGAGTGCATGGAATGGGCTGTCGGTGGTGGTGGTGGAGGTGGATACAATAGGGTCTTTTAAGAGACTCCTGGATAGGTACATGGAGCTTAGTAAAATAGAGGGCTATGGGTAAACCCAGGTAATTTCTAAGGTAAGAACATGTTCGGCACAGCATTGTGGGCCGAAGGGCCTGTACTGTGCTGTAGGTTTTCTCTGCTTCTATGTTTCTATTTGGCAGGGGTGGTCAGCAGCTGAGGGTTAGGGTTAAGGCATGGCAGGAAAGAAGAAGCTGCCCCTCAGGAAATGTCTCAATCCAGTGGCTCCAAGCCTTAAAGTTCGTGGAGTGTTAGCACAATGGCTCTTGGGCCGAACATGTCCACGACAACTATCAAACTCCTATCTTCACACCCATTTACTAGCACTTGGCCCATAATCTTCCAAAGTCGGTGATTCAGGTGTTCATCCAAATGCTCCTTAAATAATATGAGAGTCTCTGCTTCTGTCACTTTCACCAACAGTGTGTTCCAGATTCCAATCACCCTGCAGGTGAATAAATTCTTACTCAGGACCCCTCTTCCCCTTAAACCTATGCCCATCAGTCTTGCACGTGTTTGTAGTGGGAACGTTTATCTACGTCAAATAATTCTGTATACCTCTATTAGTTCCCCTTCCCTGCTCCAACGAACACAGATGCAGCATTTCCATTCTCTTTCCTGACTGATACGTTCCATTCCAGGCAACATCTGGGTGAATCTCCTCAGCATCCTCTCCAGTACAACCATATCTTTCCAACTGTGTGCTGACTGGAACTGCTCACAACTACCTAGCCAATGTTTTATGAAGTTGTGCCAACACCTCTCCTCTCACATTCTATACTTGGTTAATGAAGAAAAGCATTCAATATGTCTTCTTCGCCATCTTTTCTACCTCTGCTGCCACCTATAGATCACATGGTCCTGAACAGAAACATGGATCAGTCGGTCAAAGTGCTGATGGAAGGAAATGAGTCATTTTGTAATTGAGCACAGGTAGGTGCACAGTACTGACCTCCCCTGAAGCACTGATGGAGCAATGGGGGAATCTTCTATCAGATTGACTGCATTTACCAATACAGAGTGTACAGGGAGCAAAACAGGAATATGCCTGGGAAAGAAACAGTACAGTACATGGGACTCACCCGAAGGATGAGATCTCAGTGTAGCTTCATTCCTTCTACCTGCTCTTTGAGAGCTCCTCTGAAGGTAATGTAACAGTAATTCAACCTTAAAGAAAAGCAATGGTGAGATTGTTCACGCATCTGGTGTTGCCTAAACCTTGTGACTGGATATCATCGGTATTCCTCAGAGTCTGAGCCTCAGGGCAGAAAATCCCAGGCAAACTCCCAAGGTCATTCAGAGTAAAAGGAAACCTGAAGATGGTATCTGTCAGAGGCTTGGATCTGAGGAGGTCAGACTGGTCAGCTTTCCAATAATTGGTGTTTCACCTGTCTCTTATAAACTATAATCTCTAGATTTCAAAGTGTGCAGGGGATTTGGAAGTAGCCTGTTCTAACACCAGAATTGTTCACCAAAGGAAACCAGAGGTAACATGCCTCCGACCACATTGACAGATGTCAGTAGTGACTGTGTGCCAATTGGATAGTCAGCTCATATTCATTCAACAGCTGACTTCATAAACAGTGTCTTTTAGAGTCTGCTACCAAAACCATGAACATCACTACACACACATCTGCTACCTTGAGACCATCACCAACAAAATTCTTCTCATTCAGTACATAAAACATAAAACAGTAGAGCACAAGAACAGGCCTTTTGACCCACAATATCTTGTGAATCATGATGCCAGATAAAATTAATCCTATCTGCTTGCACATGATTCACACCCCTCCATTCCTTTTACGCTTGTGTGTCTGCATAAATGCTTCTAAAGAACCACTGTCATATCGTATGCAGGACACAACTCCCATCTCTGCCTCCAGCCCCAGATGCTGCATCTCTTGTAATCTCTGTCACAAAAGTCTGTCTAATGATCTGATGGCTCCTTTAGCAATTAGATATGCAACCCTTTCTGAAATTCAGAATAAGTTAAGCGTGCCAAAGGAACACCAGGGAGTGTTGAGAGGGGTTAAAAAAACATGTTCAAAGTCTTCATGCATTTAGTTTCTTCTCCTTATCTCAAATAGAATCGGTCCTATTAGATGATGTGAAATGTGCATTTCATGCTATGTATGATGGTGATAATTGCATTATCATTGAAATTATATTCTTAATGAAATTTCACTCTCATTGCATCAAGTTGATTGCTTCATTGATTCAGGTCAGCACTAACCCTGATTCTAGTTCTCTCCCCCCTCCCTCTGAGGTTGCACTTTGTACAAATATTTCATGACAGTCTCCTGGAAATAGGAGCCCCCTCCCCCCCCCCCACTATAAAAGGTAAAGTTGCTGGTTAAGCCATTTGGTCCTTTTTGAAATATGCATCCAGTCAAATTTATGGAAATTAACTTCTGTAAATCTCAAGTTTTAAACAAAACTCATTTCCAAATTCTGAATATGAAAAAACAAATCATCAGAAACCTTTACACATGAAAAAATAGGAAGGAAGCTACTTTAGTTGTCACCAGGTAAGTTTACCTGGGCCTAGGGTTTCTGAGTGCTGAGTTAATTGGCTCTCATCATTCCACATTAATTTCACTTTGTAGTAATGTCAGGCTACCACAAGAGCCCTCAGAAAAGTCCCCATTTAAAATATTTGTTAATTGACTATGAATACAACACTTTTACCATAAGACCATTAAGATGTAAGAGCAGAAATAGGCCATTCAGCCCATTGAGTCTACTGTGACATTTCATCATGGCTGATCCTGGATCCCATTCAACCTCATACATCTGCCCACTCAACATATCTTCTGATGCCCTGACCAAGTAGGAATCTAACAGCTTCCACGTTGAATATACACATGGACTTGGCCTCCACTGCAGAGCATTCCACAGATTCACCACTCTCTGCCTAAAAAAATTCCTCCTTACTTCTGTTCTAAAAGGTCTCCCCTAAATTTTGAGGTAATTTCCTCTGGTTCTGGATATCACCACCAGAGGAAACATCTTCTCCACATCCACCTTATCTAGTCCTTTCAACATTCGGTAGGTTTGAATGAGATCCTCCTGCATTCTTCTAAATTCCAGTGAGTACAAGCCCAAAGCTGCCAAATGCTCCTCATATGTTATTCCCTTCATTCCTGGCATTCCTGGAATCATCCTTGTGAACCTCCACTGGACTTTCTCCAATGACAATACATCCTTTCTAAGACAGAGCCCAAAACACAGAATCAGAATCAGAATCAGGGTTATTATCACCGGCAGGTGACGTGAAATTTGTTAACTTAGCAGCAGCAGTTGAATGCAATACATAATCTAGCAGAGAGAAAAAACAATAATAATAAATAAAATAAAACATAATAATAAATAAACAAGTAAATCAATTACTTATATTGAATAGATAAAAAAGTGCAAAAACAGAAATACTGTATATTAAAAAAAGTGAGGTATTGTCTAAAGCTTCAATGTCCATTTAGGAATCGGATGGCAGAGGGGAAGAAACTGTTCCTGAATTGCTGAGTGTGTGCCTTCAGTCTTCTGTACTCCCTACCTGATGGCAAAACTGTTGACAATATTCCAAGTGTCGCCTGACTAGTGTCTTATAAAGCTTCAGCATTATCTCCTTGGTTTTATATTCTATTCCCGTTGAAATAAATGCCAACATTACAATCACATTGCTTCCTCGGCAAACTTTGCCACAAAGCCATCAATTCCACTACCTAAATCATTGGCAAATAATGTGAAAAGTAGTGGTCCCAACACTGACCCCTCAGGAAAAACACTGGTCACCAGAAAAGGCCTGTTTTAATCCCACAGACTGCTTCCTGCCTGTCAGCCATTCTTCTATCCGTGCCAGTATACTTTCTGTAACACCCTAGGATTTCATCTTGTTAAGAGACACTTTACTAAATGCCTTCTGAAAATCTAAGTACATGACATCCACTACCTCTCCTTTGTCCACCCTGCTTGCTACTTCCTTGAAAAACTCTAACAGACTTCTCAGGCAAGATTTCCCTTACAGAAACCATGTTAACTTTGACTTATTTTATCATTAGTCTCCAAGTACCCTGAAGCCTATAATTTTCTCTTTTGACTTCCTCCCTTCTTAAAGCGTGAAGTGGTAATTGCAATTTTCCAGCCCTCCAGGGCCATGCCAGAATTAATGGCAATAGAAAGACGCACACCAGCAGCAAGAAAGGCAATGTATGAAATGATAATCAAAGAGTACAAACACTAATTATAAAATGTTCATGCAGTAATTTGCTTTGCAGGAACGTTGGATGGACACTTGATCTACTCAACATTTTGGTGTTGTTTCACTTAATCTGACTGGTCTATCTGTACTTAAAGTCCATTTGCTTGGCTTGCATTTGTAATACCCCATCTTAAAACAATCTGAGTGCTGAACCCTCTCCAGTCCAAAAACAGCACTTTGCTTGAGAAAGTTCCACTGGCCATCTCCCCTTTGCGTGAAGGTTGACATTGCTCCCTGAACTGCCACGATCAATTTTCAAGGGTTTTAAATTCCACCTGCTCTCTGTCCAACATATCAAATCTATTAACCATCATAAACTATTCAGTTATATCATCCCTGGACCTCCTCTACTCAAGGGTAAAAGTCATTCAGCATGGGAAGTGTCCCTCAAACCATGGAATCCCCACTTATCATGGAATACTCACTTATGCTTATCCTATACTCATTACATTATTTTCTCCCCACATTCCCATCACTTCTTCTCAGATTCCATCACCTTCCGATACACTAGGGACAACTTACGTTGACTAATTAACCTAACAATTCATGTTGGGATGTGGGAATAAACTGGAGCACCTGGAGGAACCCACCTTGACCCAGGAAGAACATGCAAACTCCACACAGATAGTACTGGAAGGCAGGATAGTACCTGGGGCGTGGGCCAGCAGCTGTGGTGTCAATGTGCCACCCACTTACAGTTTATACTTCTAGCACAGGTAACCTTGCAATTATGTGGATACGTTGCAGCCAATTAAAAATTTCAAACCAGTGCATTTGAATTCATTTCTTGGGCTACAGCTAGTTTTCTGTTTTAACTTGAACTGACGACATATGTTTGTCATTATGTAGGAAAGGGGCCTAAACCACGCAAGTTACTACAAGCTGTTCTACCCGCAGTCGACTATGACACCTGCAGCCGGATTGACTGGTGGGGCACTAAAGTGATGGACACCATGATTTGTGTTGGAGGTTACTCCAAGACTGCATGTGAAGTATGTCATTAAGCCTATACCTTTCAGTCAAACTGTATTTGTATATGCATTCATCAGACCTTTTTGTCCTGAACTCCATGATTAAACTTTTACTAACAGGTCATAGAAACAGAGCAGTCAAAATCTGGTCCCTTGGTGAATCTTACTTCAATAAGTTCAAACCCAAAGATCAAAAGGGAATATCATTTGACTGTACTTCTGCGAAACTGAATGCTGCAGTGATTCAGATTTTGTATTGCAAACTTCAGCAGCAGTGATGTACAGAAGTTTTACTGGGATTTTGTCCATGTTCTTTTCCTGGAATATGGAGGAATTAATCTGGCAAGAGGTCTTATTTTCCCAGCAACATCCTCCAGAGGGAAGTAAATTTCCTGACATCGCATCACACTCAGGGAAATGGGAATAATTTTGCTGTCAATAGTTGGACAACTTAAAGACCCTACTGAAGGGGAAAGACACGACTTAGACAACAGATCTGTTTTGTTATCAGTATATTTTAAGTACAGAGGGGAGGGTGCAGAAGAATGGAATGTTGTAATAGTAGATGAACGAAGATAGAATAATCTATGAAGAAGAAGCAGAAGTAGTTAATTTGGCCATACATGTACGACACACTATTCACTGCTCTTCTACCACAGTGTCCCTAACCCGTAGAGAACATAGAACAATACAGCACAGAAACAGACATTTTAGACCATGATGTTGTGATGAACTAATTCAGCTAATGCCACCTAATCCATTTTTCCTGCACATAATCCATCTCCCTCCATTCTCTACACATCCATGCACCTACCCAGGATCCTCTTCACACCACTGTTGTATCTGCCTCCACCACCACACCTAGCAGCACATTCCAGGTGCCCACAACTCCAAAGGATATTGCTTTGCACACCTTCTTTGACCCTTCATCATCTCAACTTAAATGCATGCTCCCTAGTATCAGAAATACAACAGGTAGAAAATAGCAGCAGTCTACTCTTTCATAACCTTATGACCTTCTGTCAGGCCTCTCCTCTATGTCTACTACTCTAGAAAATAAAACAATTTTGTCCAAACTCTCCTTATAACACCTGGTAATCTATTTCTGCACCATCTCCAAAGTCTCCATATCCTTTCTTTTGTGACCCAATAGAAAGCAATACTCCAGATGTGGCCTACCCAGAGTTTTATAAATGTGCCACATATCTTCCTGACTCTTGAACTTATTTGGCCCAACAAATAAAAGCAAGCATGTTGTACACCTTCTTTACTACCTTATTGACTTGTGTGGCCACTGTTAGGGAGCAATGGACTTAGACCCCAAGCTCCCATAAATATCAAATGTTGTTAAGGGTCCTGGCATTAACTGTGTACTTTCACTTTAAATTTCATCTCCCAAAGTGTGATACATCACATTAAACTCCATCTGTCATTCTCCGCCCATTTTTGCAGCAGGTCTATGTCCTGCTGTAACCTCAACTCTACACTCTCCACAATGTGGCAGCTTTTGTGTCATCTGCAAACCTACCAACCCCCTCGTCCAAAACATCTACTTGGGCTCAGCGGCCACTTTATTAGGAATACGGTGACACCTGCTCATTAATGCCGTGACACCTGCTCATTAATACCGTGACACCTGCTCATTAATGCCGTGACACCTGCTCATTAATACGGTGACACCTGCTCATTAATGCCATGACACCTGCTCATTAATACGGTGACACCTGCTCATTAATACCGTGACACCTGCTCATTAATACCGCGACACCTGCTCATTAATGCGGCAGCAATTCAGTGCATAGAATCATGCAACCATGCTCAACAGTTTCAGACCAAACATCAAAATGGGGAACAAATGTGACCTAAGTGACATTGGTGATTGTTGGGGCCAGATGGAGTCGTTTGAGTATGGAAGAAACTGCTAATCTCCTGGGATTTTCATGCACAACAGTCTCTAGAGTTTACAGAGATTAGAGATATAAACAAAAAAAACCATCCAGTGACAGTTCTGTGGGAAAAAAACACCTTGTTAATGAGAGAGGTCAGAGGCCAGACACCAGACTGTTGCAAGCTGATAGGAAGGTGACTGTAATTCAACACATTACACATTACAACATTGGTGTGCAGACGAGCATCCCTGAACACTCAGCACAAAGAAAATTGATGTGGATGGTCTACAGTAGCAGAAGACCATGTAAGCTTGAGGTGAAATGCAAGGGGTAGAAAATTCAACACTAAAGCTTTTGTGAGCAGTGAATTGGTGTGCCAAGTAGAGCTGCTGATTCACTGTTCCATTTCAGTCCTGGCACTGAGGGCGTGTAGTTTGCAAGTTCACCATGTAACTCCATGGGCTTCTCTGGAGTGCTTCAGGTCCCTCCTAACCTCAAAGACATGCTGGTACGTTAACTGGCTATTACAGATTACTCTTAGTGTGGCCAGCGCAGGGAATCGAGGACCCTTAAAATCATGAATCCTGGCTGTCACCCACCCTGCAACTGGCCCAATATAGAGGACAAGCCCTTTGCATTATCATAATGTGTGGAAAGTGGCCAGTGAGTGAGGGGGCCAGTGAAGGAGTGGAGATTTGAGGCTTTGATTTGGGAGGCTTTGACGAGAAGAGGTGGAGGGCAAGCTTGTTCCCAGTTAGTCTTTACAATGCCTCCTGAGACGGTGATATGCCTCTCCTGTGAGATGTGGCAGTCTTGGGGGAACTCCCCTCTCCCGCAGAGTCACATCTGCCAGAATTGCTTGTGGCTGGGCGATCCGAAAGACCGTGTGAGGTATCTGGAGCAGCAGCTGGATGACCTTCGACTCATAAGGGAGAATGAGGCAGTCATAGATGAGAGCTACAGGGAGGTAGTCACACCTGGGCTGCCGGAAGCAGGTCATTGGGTGACAGTCCGAGGGGGGGATGCAAAGGAGAGTAGACAGGTAGTGCAGAGCACCCCTGTAGCCTTTCCCCGGAATAATAAGTTTACTGTCCTGGATGCTGTTAATGAAGACAACCGACCAGGTGTGAGCCACGGTGGCAGGGCCTCTGGCACTGAGTCTGACCCTGTGGTGCAGAAGGATGGGACGGAGAAGAGGAGAGCTGTCGTCATTAGAGACTCTATAGTCAGGGGAGCAGACAGGAGATTTTGTGGACGTGAGAAGGAAACCCGCATGGTTTGTTGCCTCCCGGGTGCCAGGATCCGGGATGTCTCTGACCGGGTGCATGACATCCTGATATGAGAGGGAAAGCAACTAGAAGTCGTGATACATGTTGGAACCAACGACATAGGAAGAGGGATGAGGTCCTGAAGTGTGAGTTTCGGGAACTGGGCAGAAGGCTGAAGAACAGGACCTCAAGGGTGGCGTTCTCAGGATTGCTGCCAGTACTACGTGATAGTGATGATAAGAATTGGAGGATGGCAGTTGAATGTGTGGCTGAGGAGTTGGTGCAGGGGGCAGGGTTTTAGATTTTTGGACCATCGGTATATCTTCTGGGGAAGGTGGGACCTGTACAGATTGGATGGGTTGCACCTGAACTCGAGGGGGAGCAATATCCTTGCTGATAGATTTGCTAGCATGGTTCGGGAGGGTTTAAACTAATTTGCAAGGGGGATGGGACCCAGAGTGATAGAGCAGTGAAAGAAGTGCATGGAGTAAAGCCAGATCTAACATATAGAGAGGCTTTGAGGAAAGAGAAGCAGAATAAAGGGTGTAAAGGTAGTAAGGTAGAGGAGCTAAAGTGTGTGTACTTCAATGCAAGATGCATCAGGAACAAAGGTGATGAACTGAGAGCTTGGATACATACATGGAATTATGATGTAGTGGCCATTATGGAGACTTGGCTAGCACCAGGGCAGGAATGGGTTCTCAATATTCCTGGATTTCAGTGCTTTAAAAGGGATAGAGAGGTGGGGGAAAGGGGAGGAGAGGTGGCATTACTGGACAGGGATACTATTACAGCTACAGAAAGCAGGATCCTCTTTTGAGTCAGCATGTGTAGAAGTCAGGAACAGGAAGGGAGCAGTTACTCTATTAGGGGTATTCTATAGGCCCCCTGGTAGCAGCAGAGATACCGAGGAGTAGATTGGGAGGCAGATTTTGGAAAGGTGCAAAAATAAGAGGGTTATTATCATGGGTGACTTTAACATCCCTAATATTGATTGGCACTTGATTAGTTCCAAGGGTTTAGATGGGGCAGAGTTTGTTAAGTGTGTCCAGGATGGATTCCTGTCACAGTATGTTGACAGGTCGACTAGGGGGAATGCCATACTAGATCCAGTATTAGGTAACTAACCGGGTCAGGTCACAGATCTGTCAGTGGGTGGAGCATCTGGGAGACAGTGATCACCGCTCCCTAACCTTTAGCATTATCATGGAAAAAGATAGAATCAGAGAGGACAGGAAAATTTTTAATTGGGGAAGGGCAAATTATGAGGCTATAAGGCTAGAACTTGTGGGTGTGAATTGGGATGATGTTTTTGCAGGGAAATGTACTATGGAAATGTGGTTAATGTTTAAGGATCTCTTGCAGGACGTTAGGGATAAATTTGTCCTGGTGAGGAAGGGTGAAGGAACCATGGGTGACAAGCAAAGTGGAAAATCTAGTCAGGTGGAAGAAGGCAGCATACATGAGGTTTAGGAAGCAAGGATCAGATGGGTCTATTGAGGAATATAGGGTAGTAAGAAAGGAGCTTAAGAAGGGGCTGAGAAGAGCAAGAAGGGGGCATTAGAAGGCCTTGGCGAGTAGGGTAAAGGAAAACCCCAAGGCATTCTTCAATTATGTGAAGAACAAAAGAATGACAGGAGTGAAGGTAGGACCAATTAGAGATAAAAGTGGGAAGATGTGCCTGGAGGCTGTGGAAGTGAGTGAGGTCCTCAATGAATACTTCTCTTTAGTATTCACCACTGAGAGGGAACTTGATGACAATGAGGACAATATGAGTGAGGCTGATGTTCTGGAGCATGTTGATATTAAGGGAGAGGAGGTGTTGGAGTTGTTAAAATACATTAGGATGGATAAGTCCCCGGGGCCTGACAGAATATACCCCAGGCTGCTCCATGAGGCGAGGAAAGAGATTGCTGAACCTCTGGCTAGGATCTTTATGTCCTCGTTGTCCATGGGAATGGTACCGGAGGATTGGAGGGAGGCAAATGATGTCCCCTTGTTCAAAAAAGGTAGTAGGGATAGTCCAAGTAATTATAGACCAGTGAACCTTACGTCTGTGGTGGGAAAGCTGTTGGAAAAAATTCTTAGAGATAAGATCTATGGGCATTTAGAGAATCAAGGTCTGATCAGGGGCAGTCAGCATGGCTTTGTGAAGGGCAGATCGTGCCTAACAAGCCTGATAGAGTTATTGGAGGAGGTGACCAGGATATAGATGAGGATAGCGCAGTGGATGTGATCTACATGGATTTTAGTAAGGCATTTGACAAGGTTCCATACGGTAGGCTTATTCAGAAAGTCAGAAGGCATGGGATCCAGGAAAGTTTGGCCAGGTGGATTCAGAATTGGCTTGCCTGCAGAAGGCAGAGGGTCATGGTGGAGGGAGTACATTCAGATTGGAGGGTTTTGACTAGTGGTGTCCCACAAGGATCTGTTCTGGGACCTCTAATTTTTGTGATTTTTATTAACGACCTGAATGTGGGGGTGGAAGGGTGGGTTGGCAAGTTTGCAGATAACTAAAAGGTTGGTGGTGTTGTAGATAGTGTAGAGGATTGTCGAAGATTGCAGCGATACATTGATAGGATGCAGAAGTGAGCTGAGAAGTGGCAGATGGAGTTCAACCTGGAGAAGTGTGAGGTGGTACACTTTGGAAGGACAAACTCCAAGGCAGAGTACAAAGTAAATGGCAGGATACTTGGTAGTGTGGAGGAGCAGAGGGTTCTGGGAGTACATGTCCACAGATCCCTGAAAGTTGCCTCACAGGTAGATAGGGTAGTTAAGAAAGCTTATGGGGCGTTAGCTTTTGTAAATCGAGGGATAGAGTTTAAAAGACGCGATGTAATGATGCAGCTCTATAAAACTCTAGTAAGGCCACACTTGGAGTACTGTGTCCAGTTCTGGTCAACTCAGTATAGGAAGGATGTGGAAGCATTGGAAAGGGTACAGAGGAGATTTACCAGGATGCTGCCTGGTTTAGAGAGTATGGATTATGAACAGAGATTAAGGGAGCTAGGGCTTTACTCTTTGGAGAGAAGGAGGATGAGAGGAGACATGATAGAGGTGTACAAGATATTAAGAGGAATAGACAAAGTGGACAGCCATCACCTCTTCCCCAGGACACCACTGCTCAGTACAAGAGGACAGGGCTTTAAGGTAAGGGGAGGGAAGTTCAAGGGGGATATTAGAGGAAGGTTTTTTACTCAGAGAGTGGTTGGTGCCTGAGTCAGTGGTGGAGGCAGATACACTAGTGAAGTTTAAGAGACTACTAGACGGGTATATGGAGGAATTTAAGGTGGGGGGTTATATGGGAGGCAGGGTTTGAGGGTCGGCAAAACATTGTGGGCTGAAGGTCTTGTAATGTGCTGTACGATTCTATGTTCTATTTTCATCACTCGTCATTCCTGGGTCTAGCATGAAATTCAGTTAGGTTACAATTGTGCAACCAACTACCTAACAACCAAAGTTCTGGCACTGACTCATTCTTAACCCTTTCCAGCCCACAAATGCCCACAAAGTTTTACATTTTCTGTATTAGTGCAGCAGAGCAGTTCTGGAATCTGCAGCTGACAAGGAGATGGAAATGTAGTGGATGTGATTGTGTCAGAGAGATTGAAGATTCAGGTTCGCCAGAATGTTGCCTGGATTGAAGGGCTTTAGTTATGGGGAAAGAGTGGATGAGTTGGAGACTTGTTTTCCTGGAGTGAAGGAGGCTGATGGGTGACTGGCTAGTCATGTAAAATTATAAAAAACATACATAGTCTAGATAGTGAGAATATTTTTCCAGTGGAAGGGGTATCAAAAACAAGGTTTATGTGGAGAGGAAGGAGACTGAAAAAGGGATGTGAACAGTAAGACTTTTACACAAAGAAATTCCATAAGCTGCTGTATTTCAGCAGAAAGAATTGTTGCTTCTTCTGCTGACCAGAAATTGTTGACACCTGGAATGTGTTTAGTGTGAGGAAGTGATGGTGTCAGATACAATCACTGCATATAAGAGAGTTAGATAGACAGGCAGTTAAAGAGGCAAGTCATAGAAGGATATGGTTCTAATGTAAGCAATGGGATAAGTGCAGATGGCAAAAAAGATCAAGGGTATAGTGTGCTGATGGGCCCCTTTCTTTGTGATATAACTGTATGCCTCTTTGACCTGGAAGAGCTTATGGTACATTTGAAGCCATCTAGACTGATAGGAGTGCTGTGAGTCAATGGGAAAATGTTGTCTGCAGGCAGGGAGGGATTTCAACAGGTACAAGTGGAATCATTTAGGAGATAGTCTTCATTATTTGCTGTCTCTGAAAAAGGGAGAGAAAACCTACCAAACTTGATGACAAATGCCAAGCCTGCTATCATGAACAATGCACTCAAAAGGTTGGGGAAACTCAGCAGGTCAGGCAGTGTCTATAAGGGGAAATAAACAGTCAATATATCAGGCCGAGACTCTTCATCAGGACTCCTCAGGCCATCTGGCTGTTATCATGAGTTCTGGCCAGTAGGTGGCTCTTACTCACATTCTGCACTGGTCTGGCAGACGTAATTAGAAATGGGCAGCTGGTACTGCCCTGGCTACCAATATCCTTGACCCAAGAATAAACAACATTGGGCTATTGAGGCTTCTGTTCAGCAGAGGAAGTAAGAAGGGGCCAGAGATATTATAAATTTCAGATATTCTTGAACTTTTTACAAATTAAGTGAGAGAGTAAACGTCCAAGGTTGTGGTCCATATAGTTACCTAGGACATAGGTGGGAAGACAAACAAAGTTCTGCTCAGTGAGTTCAAGGAATTAAGTGTTAAGTTAAAGGATAGGACCTCCAGGGTTGTGATCTCAGGATTGCTACTTGTGCCATGTGCGAGTGAGGCCAGAATTAAGAAGATCGCAAAGACAACACATGGCTAAGGAGTTAGCACAGGAGGGAGAGGGCTTCAGATTTTTGGATCATTGGGTTTCCTTTCAGGGAAGTTGGGATCTGCGCAGAAGAGGTGGTTTGCACCTAAAATGGAAGAGGACTAATATCCTAGTGAGAACATTTGCTAGTACTGCAAGTAGTGGGTGGGCGGGGGTGGGATGGTTTAAACTAGAGTTGCAGGGGATGGGAACCAGAATGCCAGAACAGGTAGTACAAAGGTTGTGGAGACAGATGTTGTTAAGACCTCATGCAAAGTCAGGAATCAAAAGGTTGAGCATGGTAGGACTAATATTTTGAGTTGTGTATATTTCAATGCGAGAAGCATTGTAGGAAAAGCATGGATCAACACATGGAATGGTGATATAGAAAATATTATTGAGACTTGGTTGCAGGAGGGGAAGGACTAGCAGTTCAATATTCCGGGGTTCTGTTGTTTTACACGAGATAGAGAGGGAAGGATTAAAAGGAAGGGGTAGTGTTTCTAGTCAGGGAAAATGTTATAGCAGTGCTCAGTCAGGACAAACTGGAGAATTTGTCTGGTGAGGGTTTATTTGTGGAACCACATTAATTCGGCTATATTATAAACCACCCAACTGTCAGCAAGATTTAGAGGAAAGAATCTGTAGGGAGATCGCAGACTGTTGCAAGAAACAACATTGTGACAGTAGGTGATTATAACTTTCTACATATTGACTGGGTCTCCCATATTGTAAAAGGACTAGATGGCATATAGTTTGTCAAATGTGTTCAGGATTGTTTCCTTAATCAATTCATAGAAGTCCCACTGAGAAGGTGTGCAATGTTTATCTCCTCTTAAGGAATGAGACAGGCAGGTGACAGGTTTGTGTAGGGGAGCACTTTGCATTTAGTGATTATAATGCTATTAGTTTCAGGGTAAAAGCAAAAGGATAGGTCTGGATATCTATATTGGGGGGATAAAGACCAATTTTGATGGTATCAGAAATAATCAGGCAAGTGTGGATTTGGACAGGCTGTTGTCTAATGAAGTTTTGAGATTACAGGGGCTTCTATAGATACATTAAGAGCAAAAGAATTGCAAGGGACAGAACTGGTCCTCTGGAAGATCAGAATGGTAATCCATGGGTGGAGTAAAAAAAGATGTGGGAGATCATAAATGGATTTTATGCATCTCTGTTCACTCAGGAGATGAACAAAGAGTCTATAGAAGTGATACAAAGGAGCAGTAAGGTCATGGAACCTATACAGATTACGGGGGAGGAGGGCTTAATGCCTTGAGGCAAATCAGGATGTTCCCTTGGACCCTGTGGGAGGCAAGTGCAGAAATTGCAGGGGCCCTAGTAGAGATATATTAATCATCATTAATGACAGGTGGGGTCCAGAGGATTTGGGGAGAGTGAATGTTGTTCTGCTGTTTAAGAAAGGTTTTAAGAAAATGACAAGCTGCTGAGCCTGATGTCATTAATGGGAAAATTACTGGAAGATATTCTAAGGCACCTGATTAATGGGTAATTGGATAGAAAGACTGACCAGGAACAGTTAGTATGGCCTTGTGCATGGTAGGTTGCATCTAACCAATCTTATAGAGTTTTTCAAGGATGTTACCAGGAAAGTTGAAGGCAAGGCAGTAAATGTGGTCTACATTGATGTTAGTAAGGTATTTGACAAGGTCTGTGCTGAACTATTTAAACTGTCTCCTCTCTTTCAACCTGCACCCGCCATATCTCTCTCATCCATGTACATATCCAAATCATCCATGTACATATCCAAATTTCTCTTAAATGTAGAAATTGAGCTCGTGTGTACCATTTGTGCTAGCAGCTCCTTCCATACTCTTTTGACCCTTTAAGTGAAGAAGTTTCTCCTTATGTTTGAGTTAAACTGTTCACCTTTCACCCTTAACCAATGCCTCTGATTGTTCTCTTATCCAACCTCAGTGGAAAAAGCCTGGTTGCATTTACCCTATGTTTACTGGTCATAATTTTGTATATCTCTATCAAATCTCCCATCAACCTTCTACATTCCAGGGAATAAAGCCCTTACATATTCAATCTTTACTTACAACTTAGGTCTCCAGTCCTGGCCACATCCATATAAATTATCTCTGTACTCTTTCAACTTTATTTATATCTTTTCTGTAAGTCTGTGACCAAAAACTGCACATAATACTCCAAATTAGGCCTCACCAACATCTTATAAAACTCCAACATAACATCCCATCTCCTGTACTCAGTACTTTGATATATGAAGGTCAATGTAACAAAAGATTTCTTGACGGCCCAATCTACCTGTGCTGCCACTTCCAATCAATTATGGACTTGTACTCCCAGATTCTTCAGTTCTACCACACTCCTCGGTGCCCTACTGTTCACCGTGTAAGATCTATCCTGATAGATCTTTCCAAAGTGCAACACCTCTGCATGAAAGTATCTGCCATTTTCAGCCCATTTTTCAAGCTGGTTCACATCCCGCTGCAAGTTCTGATAGTCTTCCTGACAGTCCATTACACCTCAAATCTTGGTGTTGTCATCCATAGATTTACTGATCCAATTAATCATATTATCATCTAGATCATTGATATGAATGACAAACATCAATGGACTCAGCACCAATCCCTGTGACACTCACCTACTTGTAGGCCTCCAGTCAGAGAGACAACCATCTTCTACCACTCTCTGGCTTCTCCCACAATGCCAATGTCTAATTCAATTTACTACCTCATCTTTAATGCCAAGCGACTGAACCTTCTTGCCCAACATCCGATGCGGGATCAATAACTTTCCTACTACTGATGTCAGGCTCACTGGCCTATAATTTCCTGGTTTATTTTTAGAACCTTCCTTTAACAGCAGAACAACATTAGCTATCTTCCAATCCTCTGGTACCTCATCTGTTGCTAAGAATGATTTAAATATCTCTGCTAAGACCCCTGTAATGTCTGAAGGAACACCTTGTCAGGCCTTGAGGATTTATCCACCCTAATTTGCTTCAAATCAGCAAACACCACCTCTATATTCTGTATAGTCTCTGGGGATTTGCGTCAAGACAATAAACACTTCCTGCTCTGTAATCTGTATAGGGTTCATGACCTCACTGTTACTTTGCTTCACTTCTGTTGACTCTGTGTCCATCTCCTGAGTGAAGTCGGATGAAAAAAATCCGCTTATGATCTGCCCTATCTCTTTTGGCTCCACGCATAGCTTACCATTCTGATCTTCCAGAGGACCAATTCTTCCCTTGTAATCCTTCTGCTCTGAAAGTATCTGTAGAATCCCTTAGGATTCTCCTTCACCTTGTCTTCTCAGGCAACCTCTTGCCTTCTTTTAGCCTTCCTAATTTCTTTCTTAAGTGTCCTCTTGCATTTCTTATACTCCTTAAGTACCTCATTTGTTTCTTCCTACCTCTACCTGCAATGACCTCCTTTTTTTAACCAGGACCTCAGTATCTCTTGAAAACCAAGGTTATCTAAACCTGTTGGCTTTACCTTTTCATCTGACAAGTACATACAAGCTTTGTACTCTCAAAATTTCACATTTGAGGGCCTCCTACTTACCAAATACACCTTTACCAGGAAACTGCCTGTCCCAGTCCACACTTGCCAGATCATTTTGATGCAATCTCAACCTGAGGAACAGATCTATCTTTTTCTATTTTTAATTCAAAACTAATGACATTACGATCACTAGATGCAAAGTGTTCCCCTACACAAACTTCTGTCACCTGCCCTGTCTCATTCCCTAATAGGAGATCAAGTATCGAAAACTCTCTTGGTGGGACTTCTATGTATCGATTAAACAAACTATTCGGCACGTCTTCACTCAGAAGGTGGTGAGAGTGTAGAATGTACAAGTGACAGATGTGATTTCAATCTGAATGTTAAAGAGATTTTTGGATACATACAGTCATGGATGGAAGGGCTATGGAGGGCTATGGGCTGGGTGCAGGTCAATGGAACAAGACAGTTTAATTGGCATGGACGAGAAGGGTATGTTTCTGTGTTGTAGTCTTCTATGACTCTATGAATTTATGAATGACCTTCAATCATCTGTGGAGCCACATTTCTCCATCCACATTTCTCTTACCTCTGCCAGTTGTACATAGACCAATACAGCACAATTCAGCACAGTATGGACTGTTTAGTCCACAATCATGATTGTAAACTGTACCACAAACCCCAAGAGGTGAACAGAGTTGACCATCCTGCCTTTCCTGAAATGTACCAGCAACCTCATTGCTCTGGGAATTCCTTCAGTCATGAAATGTGTTACAGAAATGCAGACTTCTAACAAAGTTCCCCTATTCCTAGTTCCAATTCTTTTACAACAAAGGACAAGGCCATTCCGCCCTTCATCTTTGTTGCATTTTAGTATAATCTTGTATAACCACTTACTTCACCATAACCTTTTCTCCCACTGGGTTCATGGAATGAGCTACTAGAGGAAATGGTAGAGCAGACACAATTGTGACATTTGAAAACACTTGGGCAAGTACATAGTTAGGAAAGGTTGAGGTGGATATGGGCCAAAATCAGTTTGGTAGGACTAGCTCATGTAGGCAACTTGGTTGGTGTGAATGAATTGGATCAAAAGCCTTGTTCCATGCCGTCCAATTGTATGTCCATTAGCACTGTCAATCAATTTCCCGCCCCTGTAGCTTCGCCCTATTACACCGGAGGTAATTTATTGCAGCCAGTTCATCCATCTATTAGCATTTTTTTGGCATTTGCAAGGAGACCAGAACCCCTGGGTCACATGGAGAAACTGCAAACCTGAGGACATGAAACACAACAGTCAGCTTACTGGGCCTTACCAGTTGTGATAAGTCATTTATTGAGGCATTGGCTGTTCTTCCTGAAAAATGAGGAGAGGAAAGGAAGAACTTTGAGATGTGCCCATATTTCTGGATTCCTGCACATTCAAGACTTTGTAGACAGTTTATGTGAGTCTTGTATGCCACCCAGATTGACGCAGCCTGGCAATGTGCTGGGCTGCCACTTGCTGAGGGCTTAATCTGCTCATCATCAGAGGGTATAAGGTGACCAGATCGGCACTCAGAAGACCAATGGTTCCCTACTGCTTCAATTCTCCCTTGCTGGCTAGTGGACTATTTGCTGGGGAATACACACTTGACTTCATGACTTCTCTCAGAAACCCAGACACAGACATGATGCTCCTAAGGTCATTTGAACAAATCGATCAATGCCTGAAGGGCACATTCTGGGAGCTGCACAGTGGCTAGAGCTCGTGATTGAGTTAATCATTCTTCTCTGTATATGCTGCACTCTGAACATAGAAGGGATTGGCCTCAGAGCTTCCTGAGGAGGAGAGAAGGGAGCAGGAAGATGAAGAAATCTGACCATCTGGCTGTCTTCTTCCTACCTGTGTATCGGCAGATAAGAGGAAAGAACCTGAGACGAGGACAAAAAAGGGGTAGTTACAGGAAGGAATTCCTTTAAGTCAGTGGACTGGGCAACATTCAAGGACTCATCAGAAGATCTGAAAGAATAAGCCATAGTTAACATTGACTTTATAAAGACAGTCATGGATGAGTATGTTCCTGTAAAATCATTCAGTGTCTTCTCTAACCAGAAACCCTGGATGAATCAAGAGTTTTGAAACATGCTAAGGGATAGATTGGTGTTTTTCAGGGCTAGGTGTCGTCTACTTGGACAACATTTGACAAGATTCTGCATGAAAAGCTGTTCAAGAAGGTTCAGTCGCTCAGCATTCAGGATGAGGTAGTAAATTGGATTAGACATTGGCTTTGTGGGAGAAGCCAGGGAGTGGTACTGACTAGAGGCCTGTGACTAGTGGTGTACCGCAAGGATCAATGCAGGGTCTGTTACTGTGTGTCATCTGTATCAATGATCAAGAATATAATGTGGATCAGCAATTTGCAGATGACACCAAGATTGGAGATGTAGTGGACATTGAGGAAGGCTATCATGGCTTGCAGAGGGATCTGTATCAGCTGGGAAAATGGCAGATGGAATTCAATGCAGACAAGTGTGAGGTTTTGCACTTTGGTAGGACCAGACATGGTAGGTCTTACACCATGAATGGTAGGGCACCGAGGAGTGTGATCACTGTGTTCTTAGATCATAAAGAGATCTAAGAACACAGGTCCATGATTCGTTGGAAGTGGTATCATAGGTAGACAGGGGCAGAAAGAAAGCTTTTAGAACATTAGCCTTCATAAATCTATTGTCTATTGTCTAAATCAATGTATTGAGTACAGGAGATGAGAAGTTGCACAGGGCATTGGTGAGGCCTAATTTGGAGTACTGTGTGCAGTTATGGTCACCTACTTACAGGAAAGATGTAAACAAGGTTGAAAGAGTACAGAAAAAGTTTACAAGGATGTTTCTGGGTCTGGATAGATAGGGTAAATGCAAGCAGGCTTTTTCCACAGAGGTTAGGTGGGACTACAACTGGACTCAAGTCAAGTCACTTTTTATTGTCATTTTGACCGTAACTGCTCGTACAGAACACAGTAAAAACGAGACAACATTTTTCAGGACCATGGTGCTACATGAAACAGTACAAAAACTACACTGAACTACGTGAAAACAACACAGAAAAAAAATCATAGATTAAAGGTGAAAGGTGAAAAATTTAACAGGAATATGAGGGGAAATATCTTCACTCAGAGGGTCATGAGAGTGTGGAATAAGCTGCCAGCACAAGTGGTGCATATGAGCTCGATTTCAATGTTTAAGAGAAATTTGGATAGCTACATGGATAGTAGGGGTATAGAGGACTATGATCCCGGTGCAGGCCAATGGGAGTAGGCAGTTTAAATAGTTCTGGCATGGGCTAGATGTGCTGATGAGCCTGTTTCTATGCTGTACCTCTCTATGACTCTATGACTGGTGATTTAGGAAAGTACACCTCTTACAAAGCAAAACCAAGCAATATAAATGAGAACAAGGTTTTGGTCCCTGATATGTTTAATGCCTCTTATGCTTCCTCTGAATGAGAGAACATGGAGGCAACTTCATGAACCCCCACAGCACCCCATGACCCTGTGATCTCAGTTTCTGAGACTGACATGAAAATATTCTTTAGGAGAGTGAATCTATTGAAAACATTTGACCCTGACAGCATAACCTGGCCAAGTACTGAAAACCGATCCCAGGCTGGAGCGTTTACAGACATCTGCAACCCCTCACTTCAGCAGTCTGAAGTACCCGTCTGCTTCAAGCGGACTTCAATCATACCAGTGCCCAAGAAGAACGTACTATCATGCCTCAATAATGATCGTCCAATCGCACTCCATCAACTGTAAAGTTCTTTGAGAGTTGGTCATGAAGCACATCATGGCTGAGAAGTGACCTTGGTCCACTCCAATTTGCCTACTCTTTTAACAAGTTAACAGCAGAAGCTGTTCAATTAGGTATTCCCTCAGCTCAGGAACACTAGGACGATGAAAATGAATATGCCCAGATGTGTTTCATTGACTACAGCTTAGCATTCTGCACTATCACCCCTCAAAACTCATTACTAAGCTTCAAGACCTGGTCCTTGATACTTCTCTGTGCAATCTGATCCTCGATTTCCATACTGGCAGAGCTCAGTCGGTATGGATTGGCAACAATATCTCTTCCACACTCACCATCAGTACGGTTGCACCAAAAAGCTGTGTGCTTAACCATAACTTTACCTATGATTGTGTAATGAAGTACAGCTCCAATACTGTATTTAACTTTGTTGACGACTTCACTGGTGTTGGCTGAATCAAAGGTGGTGATGAATCAGTGAGACCATAAGACATAGGAACAGAATTAGGCCATTTGGCCCATCAAGTCTGCTCAGCCATTTCATCATGGCTGATCCATTTTCCTTCTCAACCCCATTCACCTTCCTTTTCTCCATAACCTCTGACACGTTGACTTTTCAAGAACCTATCAACCTCCACCTTAAATGCACCCAGTGATCTGGCCTCCACAACCGGCTGTGCCAAAGAATTCTGTCTCTCTGTTAAAAGAAGTTCCTCCTCATCTCTGTTCTAAATGGACATCCCTCTATTTTGTGACTGTGTTGTCTGGTCCTGGACTTTCCTCACCAAAGGAAACACTCTCTTCATAGCCATGCTATCTAGGGCTTTCAACATTCAATAGGTTTCAGTGAGACCCCCCCCCCCCCCGCCCCCCATTCCTCTATATTCCAGCGAGTAATGGCCAGAGCTATCAATTGCAGCTCATATGATAACCCTTTCATTCATGGAATAATTCTCATCAAACTCCTCTGAACACTGTCCAATGTCACTGCATCCTTTCTTAAATAAGGGGCCCAAAACTGCTCAAATTACTCTGTGAGGCCTTACCAGTGCCTTATACAGCCTCGGCATTACATTCTTGATTTCATGTTCTAGTCCAAATCGAAATGAATGCTAACATTTACCTTCTTCACCACCGACTCAACCTGCAAATTAACCTTTAGTGAATCCTACATGAGCACTTCCCAAATTATTTTGCACCTCGGATGTTTGAATATTTTTCCTGTTTACAAAATAGTCTATGCTTTCGTTCCTTCTTTCAAAATGCACGACCATACCCTTCCAACTCTATATTCCATCGGCCAACTCTTTGCCTATTCTCCTAACCTGTAAAACCTTCTGCAGCCTTCCTGCTTCCTCAACTCTACCTGCCCTTCCACCTTTCCTCATATTGTCTGCAAACTTGACCACAAAGCCATCAATTTCATCATCCAAATGATTGACATACAATACAAAAAGAAGTGGTCCCAACACAGACACCTGTGGAACAGCACAAGTCACCGGCAGGCAGTCCAAGAAGGATCCCCTTATTCCCACGCTTTGCCTCCTGCCAATCAGCCAATGACCTATCTATGCTAGAATCTTTCCTGTAATACGCTGAGCTCTTATCTTGTTTAGCAGCATCAAATACAATATCTTGTCAAAAGCTTTCTGAAAATCCAAGTACGCAACATCCACCGATTCTCCTTTGCCTATCTTGCTTATTATAGCTTCAAAGTGTTCAAATAGATTTGTCAGGCATGATTTTTCCTTGGGGAAATCATGCTGACTTTGGCCTATTTTGTTATTGACCTTCAAGTACCCGGAAACAACATCATTAACAATTGACCCAACACGTTCCCAACCACTGAGGTCAGGCTAACAGGCCTATAATTTCCTTTCTTCTGCCTTCCCCCTTTCTTGAAGTGGAGTGACATTTGCAATTTTTCAGTCCTCTGGAACCATGCCTGAATTTAGTGATTGTTGAAAGATCATTAGCAATGCCTCCAAAATCTCGTCAGCCACTTCCCTCAGAACCCTGGGGTGTAGTCCATTAGGTCCAGGTAACCTTCAGATCTTTCAGTTTCCCAAACGCCATCTTTCTAGTAATAGCAACTGCACTCACTTTTACCTTGACATTCTCGAACTTCTGCCAGTTCCAATGAGACAGGGATAGGATGGTAGGGTACAGGAACTGTGGTGTACAAAGGCCATTGTGAATCTAGTCAAGAAGAAAAGAAAAGCTTATGAAAGGTTCAAAAATCTAGGTAATGATAGAGATCCAGAAGATTACAAGGTTAGCAGGAAGGAGCTTAAGAAGAAAATTAGGAGATCCAAAAGGGGCCATGTGAAGGCCTTGGAGGAACTGGATTAAGGAAAACCCCAAGGCATTCTACAAGTACATGAAGAGCAAGAGGATAAGATGTGAGAGAATAGAATGAATCAAGTGTGACAGTGGAAAATGTATATGAAACCGGAGGAGATAGCAGAGGTACTTAATGCATACTTTGCTTCAGTATTCACTCTGGAAAAGGACCTTGGCAATTGTAGAGATAACTTACAGTGGATTGAAAGCTTGAGCATATAGACATTAAGAAAGAGGATGTGCTGGAGCTTTTGGAAAGCATCAAGTTGGATAGGTCACTGGGACGGGATGAGATGTACCTCAGGCTACTGTGGGAGGCAAGGGAGGAGACTCCTTAGCATATGGTGATGATCTTTGCATCATCAATGAGGACAGGAGAGGTTCTGGAGGATTGGATGGTTGCAGATGTTATTCCCTTATTCTAGAAAGGGAGTAGAGATAGCCCAGGAAATTATAGACGAGTGAGTCTTACTTCAGTTGTTGGTAAGCTGATGGAGAAGATCCTGAGAGGCAGGATTTATGAACATTTGGAGAGGCATAATATGATTAGGAATAGTCAGCATGGCTTTGTCAAAGGCAGGTCGTGCCTTATGAACCTGATTGAATTTTCTGAGGATTTTTTGACAGAATATAGTATTAATGGTAAGATTCTTGACAGTGTGGAGGGTCAGAGGGATCTTGAGGTCCAAGTCCATAGGACACTCAAGGCTGCTACGCAGGTTGAGTCTGTGGGTAAGAAGGTGCATTGGCCTTCATCAATCACGGGATTGACTTCAGGAGCCGAGAGGTAATGCTGCAGCTATATAGGACCCTGGTCAGACCCCACCTGGAGTACTGTGCTCAGTTCTGGTCGCCTCACTACAGGAAGGACATGGAAACCATAGAAAGGATGCAGAGGAGATTTACAAAAACGTTGCCTGGATTGGGGAGCATGCCCTATGAGAGTAAGTTAAGTGAACTCAGCCTTTTCTCCTTGGAGTGGCGGAGGATGAGAGGTGACCTGATAGAGGTGTACAAGATAATGAGAGGCATTGATCATATGGATATTCAGAGGCTTTTTCCTACGGTTGAAATGGCTAGCATGAGAGGGCATAGTTTTAAGGTGCTTGGAAGTAGGTACAGATGAGATGTCAGGGGTAAGTTTTTTATGTAGAGAGCGGTGACTCCATGGAACGGGCTACAGTCGATGGTGGTGGAGATGGAAACGACAGGGCTTTTTAAGAGACTCCTGGATAGGTACATGGAGCTTAGAAAAATAGAGGACTATGGGTAAGCTTAGGTAATTTTAAGGTAAAGAGATGCTCGGTGCAGCTTTGTGGGCCAAAGTGCCTGTATTGTGGCTGTAGGTTTTCTATGTTCTATGTTCTAAGCTCCTCCAAAAAGCCATTTTGGAGGCATTCCACAAATTCCTTCTTAGGATCCAGCATCAACTTGATTTTCCCAAATGATCTGCATATTGAAATCCCCCATGATGCATGTAACATTTGCCTTTTTTACATGTTTTTTCCATCTCCCATTGTAATTTGTTGACTACCTTATATTCAGAGGCCTGTAAATAACTCCCATCAGGGTCTTCTTACCCTTGCAGTTTCTTAACTTTACCCACAAGGATTCTACTTCTTCCAAACCTATTTAATTGATGAAAAATTGGCAAACCGAATGAACAACCTCTCACTGAAGTCAGCAAGACCAGAGTTTATTATCGACTATAAGGAGGAGGAGCCTGGATTGGCACCTCCAAGCTGGAGGTGCATAAACATGTTTTCAGTAGGAGATTGGAGGTGGCGAAGGTCAGAAGCTTTTAATTCCTTACTGTTAACATATCAGAGGATCTCTGGTGGAACCCACACAGAATATCATCATATAACCATATAACAATTACAGCACGGAAACAGGCCATCTCAGCCCTTCTAGTCCGTGGCGAACGCTTACTCTCACCTGGTTCAACTTACCTGCTCTCAGCCCATAACCCTCCATTCTTTTCTTGTCCATATACCTATCCAATTTTACTTTAAATGATAATACCGATCCTGCCTCTACCACTTCTACTGGAAGCTCGTTCCATACAGCTACCGCTGAGTAAAGAAATTCCCCCTCATGTTACCCTTAAACTTTTGCCCCCTAACTCATGTCCTCTTGTTTGAATCTCCCCTACTCTCAATGGAAAAAGCCTATCCATGTCAACTCTGTCTATCCCCCTCATAATTTTAAATACCTCTATCAAGTCCCCTCTCAACCTTCTACGCCCCAAAGAATAATGACCTAACTTGTTCAACTTTTCCCTGTAATTTAGGTGCTGAAAGACAGACATACAGACAGACATACTTTATTCACAAAAATACAACTGCAGATGCTGTGGATCAAAGAATACGTACACACTGCTGGAAGAACTCAGCAGGCCAGGCAGCATCCATGAGAAAAGAGTAGCCAACGTTTCGGGCCGATACCCTTCATCAGGAATGGGGGGGAAGAGAGGGCCGAAGCCCAGTAATAGAGATAGGGAATGGGGTAGGGCCTAGAGGTGCCAGGTGGAAAACCTGTCAGAGGAAAGATAAAGTGGGGAGGGGATAAGCATGAAAGAACTGTAGAGATAAAGAAATAGAAAGTTAAAAGGGGAAAGAGGCAGAGAGGGACCTGGGATAGGGGAAGGGGGAGGGCGAGGGAATTACCAGAAATTGGAGAATTCAGTGTTCATACCACCAGGCTGGAGGCTACCCAGACGGTAGATGAGGTGTTGCTCCTCCAACCTGAGTTTGGCCTCATCATGGCGGTAGAGGAGGCCATGTATGGACATAACTAGATTGGAATGAGAGGCATAGTTGAAGTGGGTGGCAATCGGGAGGTCCTGTCTATCATGATGGACGGAGCGGAGTGTAGGTGCTCGACGAAGCAGTCCCCAAATCTGCATCGGGTCTCGCTGATGTAGAGGAGGTTGCACCGGGAGCACTGGATGCAATAGTCCCCTCCCCCTCCCCCTTTATCTTCCCTCTGATTGGTTTTCCACCTGGCACCTCTAGGCCCTACCCTATCTGTATTACTGAGCTTCGGCCCTCTCTTCCCCCCCCCCATTCCTGATGAAGGGTCTTGGCCCGAAACGTTGGCTACTCTTTTCTCACGGATGCTGCCTGACCTATTGAGTTCTTCCAGCATTGTGTATGTATTCTTCAACATACTTTATTGATCTCGAGGGAAATTGGGTAACAGGTAACATTCTAGTAAATCTTCTCTGTACTCTCTCTATTTTGTTGACATCTTTCCTGTAATTCGATGACCAGAAATGTACACAATACTCCAAATTCGGCCTTACCAATGCCTTGTACAATTTTAACATTACATCCCAACTCCTATACTCAATGCTCTGATTTATAAAGGCCAACATACCAAAAGCAACCACCCTATCCACATGAGATTCCACCTTCAGCTATGCACCATTATTCCTAGATCGCTTTGTTCTACTGCATTCTTCAATGCCCTACCATTTACCATGTATGTCCTATTTGGACTATTCCTACCAAAATGTAGCACCTCACACTTATCAGCAATGAACTCCATCTGCCATCGTTCAGCCCACTCTTTTAACTGGCCTAAACCTCTCTGCAAGCTTTGAAAACCTACTTCATTATCCACAACACCACCTACCTTAGTATCATCTGCATATTTACTAATCCAATTGACCACCCCATCATCCAGATCATTAATGTATATGACCCAGTACAGATGCCTGAGGCACGGCACTATTCACCAGCCTCCAACCTGACAAACAGTTACGAAGAAGGCATGAAGAAGGCTAGCTATACTTCTACTTGTTTGCATACAGGAAGTGTTTGATGCAGCCCAGTCCATCACAGCAAATCCCTTCTCACCATTTACATCGAGCACTGCCACAAGAAAGCAACATCCCTCATCAATCTCCCCCCATACCTGAATAAAAACTCCCAAAATATGTAATTTCAGAGTCTTCACAAGCATTATGGCACCACCAATTTTATAAAATGAAAAATCTTGGTTCTTTCATCCAGTGGACTCCATTCCTGATGGGGTCAATTTTTATTCAGCTCATGCTTGTCTCACTTCACTCAGATGTGAAGCTTTAGTGTCAACCTGTGTGCTTGGTAGTGCTTCCTAGAGCTCTTCTGAGGTATCTTGCTCTGTGTGCATAGCTTAGGGATGGAACCTCATCGAATCGCCACTGGACGTCCTTGGTTAAGTATCTGATTTGGTGGATCTCTTCCTTGCCACCTACAAGTTCCTGCACAGGCAGTGAATATAAAAACCCATTTCTATTTAAAACTTATAAAGGAATGAGCATTTTTGTTAAAATACATGAAGGAATAAACCAACGCTCATTCATGTTTATCTGTCCTGTATTAAATGAGTCATTGAATTGTACAGAGCAGCACCAAGCTCCTTTTCCCGCCATTTACTGGCTCATGGCCTGTAATTAGCTGTGTGTTGCTGATCTAAGTGCTCATTTCGATGACTGTGGCGAGGGTCTCTGCCTCCACCACCTCCTCGAGCAGTGTGATCCAGACTTCAGTCACCCTTAGAATGAAAGATCTCTCCTTCAAATTTCCCCTCTTAGATTCCCCTCTAAACCTCACTTACTATCTTAAACCTATGGCATTCTGGTTTGTGACATATCTGCTATGGGAAGATTTTCACACTGCATGCCCTATCTATGATCTTCACAACTTTATATATGTCTACAAGATCACTTCAGAGCTTCCACCCACTCCAAGGAAGGTGAACTCAGTCTCTACAGTCTTCATCCCAAGCAGCATTCTGGTGAATCTCCTCTACACCCTCTCCATTCCAATTACAGACTTCCTACTGTGTGGTAAACCGGACTGTCAACAGTACTCCAGGTAATGTTTTATAAAGCTGCGCCTTAAACTGCCAGCTCCTATATAAGATGTATTACAATAGGTCTACAGTGAATGTAATCTCACTGACTCTCCACGGCCTTGCATTACCTGGACATAGTTATACCTGCATCAGGCTGCTATTTATTGACTACAGCTCAGTGTTTAACACAGTCATATCCTCAGTTCTAATCAATAGGCTTCAAAACTTGGGCCTCAGCAACTGAATCCTTGACTTCTTTGCCGGAGACCATACACTATGCAAATCAGAAATAACATCTTCACCTTGGTGACTATCAGCACTGGCAGACCTCAAGAGTGCATGCTTAGCTCATGGCCCCACACTACACCCATGATTGGGTGGCTAGGCACAGCTCAAATCCCATCTATAAATTTG
Source organism: Hypanus sabinus (assembly GCF_030144855.1). Taxonomy (NCBI): domain Eukaryota; kingdom Metazoa; phylum Chordata; class Chondrichthyes; order Myliobatiformes; family Dasyatidae; genus Hypanus; species Hypanus sabinus. Next base: position 2,548,402 of record NC_082732.1, on the reverse strand, counting down.
CTGATGACACAACTATTGATGGCAGAATTATAGATAAAGGCTTACAGGAGTGAGTTAGATTAGTTAGTTGAGTGGTGTTGCAGCAACAACCTTGCACACGTCAGTAAGACCAAAGAATTGGTTGTGGACTTCAGGAAGGGGAAGTCGAGGTAATACCGATCCTCTTCAAGGGATCTGAATAGGAAAGCAAGAGCAGTTTCAAGTTTTTTGATGTCAACATCTCTGAGGATCTATCAACAGATGGATGCAATTACAAAGAAGACAAGACAATTTCATTAGGAGTTTGAGGAGAATTGGTATGTCTCCAAAGACTCTCGCTAATTTCTACAGATGTGGTGTGGAGAGAATTCTAACTGCTTGCATCACTGTCTGGTATGGCAGAGCCACTGCACAGGATCGAAAAAGGCTATAAGAAAATTGTAAACTCAATCAGCTCCATCATGGGCACTAGCCTTCCCAGCATCCAGGACTCCTTCAAAAGGTGATGCCTCAAATAGACAGCATCCATCATTAAGGACCCCCATCACCTAGCGTATGTCCTCTTCCCCTTGTTACCATCAAGGAAGATTCAGATTTCCGAATGAACAATGAACCCATGAATATTTTCCTTCTCTTTTTGCACTACTTATTTAATTTATTGTTTATATGCTTATTAATATGATTATTATAATGTATAGTTTTTATTATTGTGTATTGCAATCTACCATTGCCACAAAACAACACATTTCATGATGTATGCCAGTGATATTAAACCTGATTCTAATTCTGATTCTTTATGATCTTACATACTTGTGCTGCCACCTTCAGGGATCTATGGATTTGTACATCAAGCTCCCTCAGTATCCCAGAGATCTTCCATTCATTCTTTGTATGTTCTGGCTTTATTAGTCCTCCCAAAATACATCACCTTATCAACTGATCAATATTATCTTATGAGCTCAGTCATAAGTCAGAGAACTAAGGATAGAAGTTGGGACATTATGTTGCAGTTGTAAAAGATCTTGGTTGTGCCAGATTTGGCATATTGTAAACAGGAGATTCTGCAGGTGTTGGAAATCTTGAGCAACAAACACAAAATGCTGGGGGATCTCAGCAAGTCCAGCAACATCTAAGGAGGGGAAAGCACGAAGGCTGAAACTCCCTTTTCCCATCCTTTCTAATCTTGATGAAAGGTGCTGGCCTGGCTGTTTATTCCCCTCTATAGATGCTGCCTGATGCTGAGCTCCCCCAGCATTTTGAGTGCATATGTAATATTGTGCTCAGTTTTGGTTACCATGCTATAGGAAAGACGTCATTAAATTGGAAAGAATGTGAAGGAGATTTCCAAAGATATTGACGGGACTGGAGAGAGGCTGAGCAGGCTGGAATTGTTTTCACTGGAATGTAGGAGGTGAAGGGGTGATTTCATAGAGGTGCATAGACAGAGTCAATGCACAGTCATTTTCCCAGGGTTGGGGAATCAAAAACTAGACATAGGTTTAAAATGAACCAGGAGAAGATGTAATAGAAACCTGAGGGGAAGCATTTTCACCTCGAGAGTGGTCAGTATATGGAATGAGCTGCCAGAGGACATGGTTGAGCCAAGTACATTAACAATTATTAGAAATGTATATGAACAGGAAAGGTTTAGAGGGATATAGGTCAAACATGGGCAAATGGGAGTTACTCAGAAGGAAACCTTGTTTGGCATGGATGAGTTGAGATGAAGAGCCTTTTTCTGTGCTGTATGACTATAACTGACCCATGGCTACACCTCTCAATATCAACAATTCCAGCCATTTTTCAGTCAACTATCAACTTGCTAATCATGCATTCCCATTGAAATTGTTAATGTATGCAGAAATCATAAGGACCCTGAATTTGCTTCAGCGCGAGTTAAAGGCTTCCAATCATGAAAATAACCTTCCCACCATCACACTCCATCTCCCATTACCGAGGCAATTCTGTATCAATTTGTCAACTTGCCCAGGACCCAGGTTTTCTAACTATATATAAAATATATATAATATAAATTTTTATATTTATTTCAGAATATTCCTTTTTTTTGACTAAGAAGTTTTTTTAATTGGATTAATTCTATTATTTTATTTTTTATTTGGGATAATAAAAGACCAAGAATTAGTAAATGTCATTTATAAAAGTTGAAAAAGGATGGATGTCTCGCTTTGCCTAATCTATAAATGTATTATTGGGCTGTTAATTTGCAGTATATGTCCTTTTGGTTATATTGGGGTGATAGGAATAATCAGCCAAGTTGGGTAGACCTGGAACTGAGAGCTATGAAACAGTTTTATTTAACTTCGTTATTAGGAGTTGCTCTACCTATACAATCAGCTAAAGTTGCTAATTTAAACCTATATCCTGTGGTTAAGCACTCTTTACATATTTGGCTCCAGTTCTGCAATTTTTTTAGTCTTAAAAAATTTAAACTTCGTAGTATAATTTATCGTAATTACTTTTTTAAACCTTCTTGGAGTGATCTGATTTTTTTACTTTGGTAAAATAAAGGTATTAATTATTTTTTGGATTTATTTAAAGAAGGCAGATTGATGTCTTTTGAACATCAAATTCACACATTCACACATTTTACAATATCTTCAAGTTAGACATTTTTTACAAAAATATTTAAGTAATTTTCCTTACATATTGGAGGCTGACTTGTTAGATACTATTATGAATATGAACCCCTTGTTGAAAGGTTCTATTGGAAGAGTTTATAATTCATTATTACAATGGGATAAGCATCCTTTACTTAAGATTAAACAGGATTGGGAGAAGAAACTCAATTTGACTTTCATATGGGAGGATTGGACGTGGATTCTGAAGCTGGTTAACTCTTCTTCGATCTGTGCTAGTCATTCACTGATTTAATTTAAAATTGTACATAGTTACCATTTGACGAAGAAGAGACTTACTAAAATATTTCCCAATGTTGACAAGTATTGTGATAGATGTAAAACTGAGATAGCTACACTGACACATATGGTCTGGTCATGATCAATATTAAAACAGTTTTGGAAGTCAGTCTTTTCGACAATTTCTAAAGCACTCAGAATCAATTTACAACCTAATAAATTGACTGTGCTTTTTGGAACAATTCCTCAAAATATCCATGGTATTTCTGTGTCTGACCAACATGTTATTGTGTTATGTTATGAAGCCACACTCAGATTGGAGGAACAACAGCTGGGTAGCCTCCAACCTGATGGCATGAACATTGACTTCTCTAACTTCCGTTAATGCCCCTCCTCCCCTTCTTACCCCATCCCTGACATATTTAGTTGTTTGTTTTTTTCTCTCACTCTGCCCATCACTCTGCCTGTTCTCCACCTCCGTCTGGTGCTCCCCTCCTCCCTTCTTTCTCCCTAGGCCTCCTATCCCATGATCCTTTCCCTTCTCCACCTCTGTATCACTTTTGCCAATCTGCTTTCCAGCTCTTAGCTTCATCCCGCCCCCTCCAGTCTTCTCCTATCATTTTGCATTTCCCCCTCCCCCTCATACTTTCAAATCTCTTAGTATCTTTCCTTTCAGTTAGTTCTGATGAAGGGTCTGTGCCCGAAATGTCGACAACGCTTCTCCCTATAGATGCTGCCTGGCCTGCTGTGTTCCACCGGCATTTTGTGTGTGTTGTTATTGCGTTTGTTACATTGATAGCTAGGAGGGCCATCTTGTTGAAATGGAAGGATATATCAGCTCCTACTTTGTCACAATGGTTCTCTCAAGTGATGCTGTGTCTTAGCTTGCAGAAAATTAGAAGTTGAACCTTTGAACCTTTATTTGATTTTGAGAAGAGATGGGGCTCATTTGCTCGTTATTATCATTTCAGTTAACTGATAGATTTCCTCCACGATCTAAATGTAATTTTTTTTGATATATCTTTTTTTCTTGTTGGCGGTTTGATGTTTATTTTTAGAAGCTTTTTGTATGATGCATGGCTCCAGGGTTGTACCTCCAATGGGTTTCTTTTTTTCCCCTCACTTTTCTTGCTTAGTAGGGTTTTTTTAATTCACAAAAGTTTTCAGTCTTTAAGATAATTTCTTCTTTTTTGAGGCATTGTAAGTGTTGTTACTTCAATGTACTTCTGCTATTTTTGAATATTAATAATAATAATAAAAAGATTTGAAAAGAAAGAAATTGTTAATGTATGCAGAAATTGTAAGGATGCTGAATTTGCTTCAGCAAGGGTTAAAGGCTTCCAATCATGAAAATAACCTTCCCACCATCACACTCCATCTCCCATTACCGAGGCAATTCTGTATCAATTTGTCAACTTGCCCAGGACCCAAGTTTTCTAAACATACAGACTGTTCCCCCTTGTGAGAACATGTGAAAGGTCTTACTGAAATCTTTGCAGGTTATATCACTGCCTTATCAACACAGTTTGTTACATTTTTGAAACACTCAGTCAAATTGATCTGCCCCTTTCAAAGACATGCCATTTACCTTTGCTTACTTTAGTGTAAATGCCTATTGCTGCTGTTATTGAACATAGGTTCTTTGTTGTCTATCAATCCTTTGGACATCATCTGTGGCTAATGAAAATTTAAAGATTTAAAACCCTTCCCTTGCTAGAAGTCATGGATAGATCTCATGGTTGAGCTGTTGGTGAGGAAAGAAAATGCAATGTTTAAATTCATTTTGAGAGGGTTAGAATATATAAGTATTGATGTAATGTTGAGGCCTTATGAGGCATGAGGCCTTATTTGGAGTATTATGAGCAGTTATAAGCCCCTTATCTAAGAAAAGATGTGCTGATATTGGTGGCGGTTCAAAGGAGGTTCACAAAAATCATATGAGCTCTGGGACTGTACTTACTGGGATTCAGAAGAATGAGGTAGGGCCACATTGAAACCTATCAAATGTTGCAAGGCCTCAATAGAGTAGATTTGGATTGGATTTTTCCTATGGTGGCGGAGTCTAATACCAGAGGACACAGCCTCAGAGGTGAGGGATGTCCACTTAGAATGGAGTTGAGGAGGAATTTCTTTAGCCAGAGTGTGGTGAATCTGTGGAATTCATTGCCACAGACAGCTGTGGAAGCCAAGCCATTGAGTATATTTAAGGCAGAGGTTGATAGATTCTTCATTATTCAAGGCATGAAGGGATAAGAGATTGGTGCTGAGAGGGAAATGGATCAGCCATGATGGGCCATATGCCCTAATTCTGCTCCTATATCTTATGGTCTTATATGGTCTCATCAATTTCTGAAGCCCTGAGGACTCATTCACCTTTTTAAGACCTCAAAAACTTCCAATAATTCCTCTATTTTAAGGTTTTAACCATATCTTCATCAGTTGCCCCAGGTCTGATGTAAGAGGATTGGGAAAAGGCTAATCAACCCCAAGTACATTGTCCACAGCTGATGCCTGAGCTGTAACTTCTCTTCCTCTCCTGGCTTTTGTTCCATATCTCTAAACCTCAAAATCCATCCACTTCAAATTTCAGGTTTTAACTAACATAATATGAATATGGTAACTGTTTCTTGATTTTGTGCCAATTGACTTCAAGGTTAGGTTCGCTTGTTGTGGAATTTCTCCTCTGGAGAATTAGTTTCTCTATCCAATGCTAACAGTATGGATGGATATACATTGAACCCACCTTCTGAAAGTAATCAGGAAGCATCACTTTTTATTTATATGCTTAATGAATTGGTGATAGTTTATACTGTGTGGCTCTCAGTTGCGATTCCGGTATTGAATGAAGACACTAGGTAAATTAAAGGTTTTTAAGTTTACAGTAGTAGCCTCTAGGTTTCACTCATTGTGAAAGGTGCAGAAAATTTTCCAACTCCAGATGATACTTCTGTCAGCTTCAGCTGCTGGCAGTTCAGATCAGACAAATGTCAACTAATTCTCCATAATTTTCAATTGATTCTGTTTTTCTGTTTAGGATCTAAAACCATATGGAAGCTATTTACAATGCTCTGAAATATCCTCCTGGCATGAACTTTGCCATTGGCTGTCTACAGTGTATGATGAAAGTGCACACGTTCCCCAAAGTGTGGCATGTCAATTATTCTAGATAACAAGTGTACTGCAATCAAATGTCAGGGAGAGCTGAGCTTAAGGCAACATTTCTCAAAAAAACAAAATGACAAGATTTCTTTTACTTCAGGGTGACCCAGGCAGTCCTTTGAATTGCTTTGGTAGTGATGGCAGGTGGTATGTCAATGGTATCGGAAGCTACTTGGGACCCGTTCAATGCAACACCGCAAAGAAGCCAAGTATCTACACCCGAGTGTCTGCCTTCAATGGCTGGATCAATGATGTAAGTCCACCCTTGAAATTCTTTGTATGATAGTGACTGTTGTGTTTCAAATCAAATGTGAATGCAAAACATGCCAGACTGAAATTCTGATATGGTGCCTCACTCTGGGATAGACTGGCCCTCACAACTGGAACAGAAGAGCCTTCTATATGAATAAACTTACCTGTGGTGCACAGATACCACACAATAGAGACGCCTTCACTGTGAATGGAAAGGTACTTACTCCCGATGTAGAAATGGTGTCTGCTGTAGAATGGACCTTATTATTATTGATAAGCTCCATGACACAGTGATCCTACACTGCAGATAACTTGTTACCAAAGGCAATGTCTTATCTCTTGGGTGGTGTAGATGGTAATTGGTAGTTAGTATTTGGTTTATTGTTGTCACATATATGCATACAGATCATTTCACCAAATTTCTACCTCATCCAGGTAGTACAAAGAAAAACCAGTAATAAAATACAGAATATAATGCTACACTTACAGAAAAAGCATAGTGCAAGCAAACAATAAGATACAAGGTTTATGATGAGGTAGATTGTAAGATCAAGAATCCATCTTATCATACAAGATGTCTGTTCAATAATCTTAGAACAATGAGAGAGAAGCTGTCCTTGAGACTGGTGGTTCATGCTTTCAGTCTTCTGTATCTTCTACCCAATGGTGGTATTCTCTCAAAAATACCAAAGAGAAACATCACTTTTAGTTCAATTTGCTTCAGTATATTCTGTGGATGTTATGCACTGTGATAAAGGGAGTGAATATTTAGGGAGATGAAGCTGGTTAGTTGAACTAATGTAGTGTTGCTGGAGTTGACCTATCTACAAAAGTTCTTGTGCCTTGTGAATGATAGAAAGTTTGGGAAGTATTGGGATGTGAGATAGCTTAATATCTGACCTGTTCTTTTAATACCATTGCAGGTGGATTCAGTGGTGGCAGAACCACTAAATGTTAGGGGGGGGGGGGAAGAGGGAGGACAGATAGACACACACTTTTGGAAATAGAGCATTTATTGCACCTGCATGGTATAAAAGTCTATTGCCACTAATCAAACCAAGCCTGAATGTTGTCCACATCATTTCCAATTTTCATCATCTGTTGGATTTTGTTTTTGGACTTTGTTCTTCTCCTTCATTTCATTTGGCTCCAATTTTTTTAAGATTGTGGATGTTCCTGGAGATTCATCCCACCAATGTTTCTTTTTCAGGAATCTGGGCAAGTGAGTAAGATACTATCTGAATAGTTGTCACAGAAGAGAAGGAGTTCAGGGGGAAGTACATGGGTAATCCAGAAGAGGTCAATATAAGGAAAGAAGAAGTGTTAGATGCCATAGGATGCATCAGGGTTGCATCAGCCATACTAGTCACAGCTGGACATTCAGTTCAGTTGAGCTATCATCTGATTGATTAGCTGTGGGGTCTACTGTGTACTGATTCTGCTGTTTAATATGTCTGTGTTTCAATACCAGAATTTTGCCAGAGTGCCGTGTAAAAGCACTACAATGTTCCCATTGGTTACATTTCTCCTTGGCTTGGAGCAAATATGCAAATCATATCTTGCAGTGAAATGTATGTTGGTTGCTGCAGCTGGCCTGGTGTTTGTGGCTGCTCAGCTTTGAGCTGCTGGAGTTCCCTTAGCAAGATTGTAACACCCACTGTACAGTGGGCGGAGATCCATAACGTGCACATGTGCACCAGGATTAGGGAGCCAGCTTGCCTTGGATGCTTTTGTGCTTTTGATCAACCTACTACGCAGGACCTTGTTAAAAGGTCTATATGGACAATATCCACCATTCTGTATTCATCAGCCTTCTCGGTTACCTCCTCAAAAAATAGCAATCAAAATACATAAATTCTATCCCTTATAATTTTCTCCAATAATTTCCCTACCTCTGACATAAGGCTCACCAGCCTGTAGTTACTTGTCTTCCTTCTGCTGCTCTTTTTAAATAATGGAACAATATAAAGCTAAACTTGGCCCTCTGGTAACTCAACTCTGGCAACCGAAGATATAAAAGATTACAATCAGAGACCCAGCAATCTCTTCCTGATTCCCATAGTAACCTGGGATGGATCCCGTTCAGGTCTGGGATTTATCAACCCTTATACATCTCAAGCTATCTTATAATTCCTCCTTCCTTATATTGACCTCTTCTGAGTTAACTGTGTACCTATCCCTGAAATTTTTCTTGTCCTTCTCCTTGGCAAGAACTATTCATTTAGAATCTTCCTCACGTGGTTTGAATTGATTTTTATATCAGTCAAGATAACACTCAAGAAAGCTTCTGATTGTAGGTTCTTCCACATTCTATTATTCCATGTTTTCATGAACAGTCCTAACTGGGCTGAGGATTTTAAGTTTACAGAATTGAGAAAGAATTATAGCTGTGAATGTTGATGCTGTGTTTACACCATGGATAATCACAGCCCAATCTGACTTCAGCAAAGTGGGTGCAACATTGACCAAGTCTATGGGTTGTCTCCATGGGTAAAGTTCTAGACTGATGAGTTGTACAATTCAATCCAAATAGCGTGATTATAGCTTGAGAACTGCACCATCATCAGTAGAATGTGTCTTTTGGATCTAACAACAGACAGGAAGAAAATTCACACCCACTTCCTTTCTTTTCTCCTAGACAATGACCAGTAACTAAAATATGGAAACAGAATGTTTCAAGCAGTCACATGCCTTTGATCAACAATTAAATTGGCCTGGAGATTTCTTGGTGATTTGCACAGTAGACTCCCCTGCTCCGTGTTATTAAGAAGAATGTAAAGAAATATTTTCTACAACTTAAACATGATTTTCTGATTCAAATGAACTGCACCTTTATTATGTTTGATTGTAATTTACTCTTAGAGCAGTTCCTGTATAGTTTTTGAGTGCCAGGATTTATTTTATACTAACCTCACATCAACATTTTACCTCTTTAGAAAGAAATGGGAATAGCTAATGAGTACGTATACAGATTTTGGATGGGAAAATGAATGTGTTGCTGTTGTATTTGCTAGCTATTTATTTAAAAAGCAATGTTAGTACTACCTGTGCTCTTACTGAATCACCACGGACTGTAGCTGCCAGGCAACAACAGAATGGCCAAGTGATGATTGAGCTGGTAGTTACCACCTGAGCTGATGGTTATCAACTGATAGAGTGGGTTTAAACTGTGCCCCCAATGTCACAGATGGATCGTGCTGAAATCTGATCATAAATTAAATAAATGTGGTTTTTTGTAGTCTCGTAAATTCTTTGAATGAATTACTGTTCAATCTGGTTTGGGTGGAATAATGCCTGAAAAATATTTGAACTTTTCCTCAAGAAGTGGGGGTGTCTGGGATTGAATACACAGTATGTGACTTTCAAGAAATGAAAGTACTCAGAAGGAGATACTTTAGGTAGTATCTGTTCATGTGAATCCAAAGCTAAGAGGCAAAAAACCAGAAGAATAAGACGACAAATATAAAATCAAAGTTCACAGTAAATGTTATTATCAAGGTACCTACACATCACCATATACAACCCTGAGATTCATTTTCTAGTGGGCATAGTCAGTAAATCTGTAGATAGTATCTATAAAAGGATCAATGAAAGATCTGCCAGAGTGCAAAAGACAACAAACTGTGTAAATGCAAATATAAATAACAGAACATAAGATAAAGAGTCCTTAAAGTGAGATAATTGGTTATGGGGATATTTCAATGATGAGACAAGTGAAGTTGAATGATGTTATCTCCTTTTATTCAAGAGCCTGACGGTTGAGGGGTAGTAACTGCTCTTGAATCCGGTGATGTGAATCCTGAGCTCTTGTAACTTCTACTTGATGAAAGCAGTGAAAAGAGAGCATACCCTGAGTGGTGGGGTCTCTGATGATGGATGCTGCTTTCCTACAATAGTTCCTACAATAGTTGGGAGGGCTTTACCCATGATGTTCTGGGGCAAATCAACTATCTTTTGTAGGATTTTCCATTCAAGGGCATCGGGGTTCCCATAACTGGCTGTGTTGCAGCCAGTCAATACACTTTCCACTATACAGCTACAGAAGTTGTCATTGTTTTAGATGTCATGCTGAATCCCCACAGACTCCAAAGGAAGTCTTGCTGAATCTCTGTAGACTCCTCAGGAAGTAGAGGCACTGCCATATATTCTTTGCAATTGCACTTATGTGTTGGGTCCAGGACAGTTCCTCTGAAATAGTTACACCCAGGAATTTAAAGTTGCTAACCCTCTCTACCTCTGATCTTCTGATGAGGGCTGACTCATGGACCTCTGGTTTCCTTCTTCCAAAGTCTATAATTAGTTCCTTTGTCTTGTCAATGTTGAGTGAGAGGTTATTGATATGATACCCCTTAACCAGATTTTCATTCTCTTTTGTGCTGATTCATCATCACCTTTGTTTTGGTGTCATCAGCAAACTTGAATATGGCAATGGAGCTGTGCTTAGCTGCACAATCATAGGTGTGAAGTGAGTAAGTAGGGGGGCTAAACACACAGTCTGTACTGATGGAGATCATGGAGGAGATGGTGTTGCCATTCCAAACTGACTAGGGTCTGCAAATGAGGAAATCCAGAATCCAATTGCACAAGGAGGTATTCAGGCCAAGGTCTTGGAGCTTGTTGATTAGTTTTGAGAGAATGATGGTATTAATGAAGGCATCCACAAGAGTCACCATTATCAAAACAAGATTATAATTCACAATGGCATGAAGCAGGCAAGGAAATTGGTATCAATGAAGGGAGCAGAAATTGAACAAGCAACACAGAGACTAGAAATGTGTGCTGATATGGTGGATGAGGCAAGGTGAAGAGTGGCTTGTGTGAAACAAAATCAGCTGGACCAAGTGACTGGTTTCACCCTGTGAAAACATCTGTAATTCCATATAATTCAATGCTCTTGATTTGCATTTTGAGACAATGCAGGGAGCACATTGGTCATGTCCCAGGCAGAAAGCTGATGGATGACTACAAGGAAAACAGTTTGGAGGTAGTGATGGAGATCCTGTGGTCCCTCCCCTCGCAAATAGGTGTACAAGTTTGGGGAAAACAGTGAAGACCAACCCCATGGCACCCTGGCACTGCTGGACAACAGGGGTGAAGGAAGGCTGGTTCTCAAGAGTTGTAGGGAACTGGATTGCACAGAGAGCAGACAGGTGTTTCTGTGGTCATGAAGGAGACCAGAATTTTGAATTCCAGGTGCCAGGAGTAAGTATGTCTCGGAACGACTGACATTCTACGAGAAGAGGGTGATCAGGTGTACAAGACCATAAGATCATAAGAAATAAGAGCAGAATTAGGCCATGTAGCTCATGGAGTCTGCTCCACCATTTCATCATGGCTGATCCAATTCTCTTCTCAGCCCCAGTCTCCTGCCATTTCCCGTATCCCTACATGCCCTGACCAATCAAGAATCTCTCAATCTCTGCCTTAAATGTACATAGTACATAGAGACTTGGCCTCCACAGCTGCCTGTGACAAAGAATTCCACAGATTTACTACCCACTGGCTAAGGAAATTCCTCCTCAGCTCTGTTCTAAAAGGATGCTCCTCTATTCTGAGGCTGTGTCCTCTGGTCTTAGACTTTCACCATAGGAAACATCCTCTCCACATCCACACAGTCAAATCCTTTCACCATTCAATAGGCTTCAATAAGGTAATCCCTCATTCCCCTGAATTCTAGTGAATACAAGCCCGGAGCCATCAGTCTCTCTTCATATGACAAGCCATTCAATCCTGGAATCATTTTCATGAACCTCCTTTGATCCCTGTCCAGTTTCAGCACATCTGTTCTAACATAAGGAGCCCAAACTTGCTCACAGTATTCCAAGTACTGTAAAGCCTCACCAATGCTTTAAAAATTTCAACATTACATCCTTGTTTTTATATTATTGTCATCTTGAAATGAATGCTAACATTCCATTATTTGCCTTCCTCACCACATCCTCAACCTACAAATTAACTTTTAGGGAATCCTGTACAAGTCTGTTTGCATCTCAGTTTTTTGTATTTATTTCTCCATTTAGAAAATAGTCAAACCTTGTATTTCTTCTACCAAAGTGCATGACCATACACTTCCTGACACTCATTTCTGTCATTCCTATTCTCTTAATCTGTCTAAATCCTTCTGTAATCTCTCTACTTCCTCAAAATTACATGCTCCTCCACCTAGCTTCATATTGTCTGCAAACTTTGCAAGAAAGCCAGCAATTCTATCATCCAAATACTAGTCATGGCACATATTTAGTAAATGTTCTGCAAAGTGAATTCAGAGAGTTACAAGATTAAAGAGCTGGGTGTCCAAAGGATTACCTTGGATACTACCTGTGCTATGTGTTACTGTTTAGAAATAGGATGATGGGTCAGATGAAGGTGAGGGCTGAAGCAATGTTGCAGGGTGGTGTAGATACCTGGATCACTGGGACCACTCCTAGGGAAGTAGGGTTTGTACAAAGAGGACAACATGCACTAGAACTGGAAGGGGACCAATATTCTTGCAGGAGGGTTTGCTGTTGGGGAGATTTTAATATAATTTTACAAGGGTGAGTTGCAGAATAGGTAGGGAGTTGGAGTGAATATAAAGGGTAAACAGAGTAGGTCCAGTGGGAAGATTAGAGGGAAGAATGATAAGACATAAATTAATGCAAGAAGCATGACCAGTAAGACAAGTGAACTGAGAGCATTATTCATCACATGGAAATATGTTATTATTGCAATTACTAAATCACTTTTGTAAGAAGGACAGCGCTGGCAGCTCAATGTTTCAGGATGTAAGTAGCTTCATGTATGAGAGGCAGGGAGGCACTACCATATTGTTTAGAAAGAATATTGCTACAGTACTTGAGGAGGATTGAACCCGGGTCTAGACATGGCGAAGCAGTTGTACCTGTACCTGTACTATGGTGAAGCAGTGATACCTGTACCACAGGTCCTCATGAATTCAGCATTCCAGTGAGCTACATCTTGAAAGATTCTTCTAGTCAGACCAGATGACTTGAAATCCAAAGTAAGAAAGGGATTATCATTTTACCGGGGTTATATTACAGGCTTTCTCTCAGCTGTGACTGGGAAATAGAGGAGTAGATCTGTTCACAAATCACTGAGAGGTAAGATATGGTCATTTTTATTTTTCACACTGTGCTGCTTCCACAAAACAGCAAATTTCAGGACATACTTCAGTGGTAATAAATCCAATTTAAATTCTGCTTTGGAGGGTGTACCTCAGGCTGAGGTCAATGGGTGGTCACATTGTTTTCATTCCAGTAATGTTCAAAAGTGACATTTTGATAGAACAACTTGGATTACCAGATCATTTCAGGAAACCAGCATTTCTGTGTCAAATATAAACCTGTGCGGCCATTGATGGCGAAATCCCTCCTGAAGGATTCAATGAAATAAATGGATCTTTACAAAATACCTTCAGCATTTCAAGATAGAATAAATTCTACATTGTCGAGTATTAAATTTCGTAACTTTCACAAAACAGTGAGAGACCATTTGGCCCATTCAATCCCTGTAATCACATTACTTTCATTCCCTGTCTCATTATTAAACTGTTTCTATTTGTTTTCTCTTGTATTGTTGGCCAGGAAGAAATTACAAATTAGTGAACAGGAATGAGGCAAGGGCAGCGGAAACAGACAAAGCAAAAGTCTTTGTTCTTGGCATGTGGTGGCAGGAATGGAGGAGGACATTTTGTGAGACTGTCCTTGCAGCCCCCATTTTGTGAACTGTTTGGTGAATCAATTCTTGCTCTGGGATAACAATCAGAGCAGCTGAACTTGGGCACAAGAGTTTCTGCTAATGATCTGCTAAACAAGAGACCATTTTCAGATAAGAAGCTGTAAAATGGCAGGTTTGCAAAAAGAAAGCCTGTGATCTGGTCAGCTGGGCCCTGTGATTGGGTGACCCAGATAGACTGGCTTGAACCTGTCTGAGTTCGATAGAACCAAAGCAATCACCTAAGGAACAAGACTGAAGGAAACTGCTGTAAAGCAATAGTGCTTATTGCCCTTGGCTACATCGATGTATCCAGTCAGATGACCTTGAGCCAACAGAACTGAAATATCATAGATTGATCTGATAAGTAAAACAGTAAAAATGGAGGATTTTCGAGACCAACCATGGTGGATGTTGAGATCACATCAGGACCATGAGAAATACCTGGCCAGCAGAGACTCTTTCTCCTGGGTATTATCTTTTCTCTTCTTTGTTCATGGAAGGTCAGGAAATTCTAGTAGGTGTGCACATAGGTACTTAGCTCTGTAGATTCATGTGCTTCTGAACCGAGCCGATAAAGGTATTTGTCCAATACAGATTCTCCTGTGCCTAACCGATTATTATTATTGAGGATAATCCTTGCATCAGCATGCCCATCAGCTCCACCTAAGCTCTGTTGCCAGATTCCTGTACTGAAGTATAGTTTACAGTTGTCATATAACCTGCCAATGTGACTTTACAACATGGGATGAACTGAGATCTTCATGGTCACAGAAAGGATGCGCAGACCCTTTACAGACAGCACCTACGGACAGAATTGAACCTAAGCAGTTGAAGCTGTGGGCCAGTGGCACTACCCACATTAACTGCTCCACTACACCACCGTGCAGGGACCCTGTAACAGTGAGACTGGCCAGTGGTACTACCCACATTAAAATATGAGTGTCTCTGCTGAATATAGCAGTGTCCGTTAAGAGAATCACATCTCAAGAAGCCCAGATTGTAACAGTTGGAGCACGATTCTGTCACACAGTGGCTGAATGTCCACTTCCATTTCCTATAATCACTTGGTATTAAGAAAGATATCAACCTCCACCTTGAATACTTCTTGTACATCCATCCCACCATTGTGGTTGCACTCTTTATGACAAGGACATCCTTCTTCAGTTGGGATGAGACCTTCACGCAAAATAAGGTGGAAATCTGATATGCTACTGTTGGTTTTCCTGGAGTGAAGGAGGATTGGCTGGGGACTTGAATGCAAATAGACTGGAAGTCAGAATCATTTATTTCATTGTGGGGGTGTCAAAACAAAGGTATAGGAGGAGTTTTAAGGAGATTTGAGGGATAAGTTTCATACAGAGAGATGTTCGTTACTTTGAATGCACTGTCAGAAGAGAAGGTGGAATCAGATACAACCATTACAGTTGAGACATTTAGATGCATACTTAAATTGGCAAAGTACAGAAGGATAGAGTTGTAATGTAGACAAATAGGATTAGTGCAGATGAGCTATTGAGTCAATTTCTGTGCTGTATGACTTTGTGGCTATAAAAATTCAGGACTGAGTCTCACTAAGGCTTTGTAAAGCTGCAACAAGGCAACAGTCCTCCTGCACTCAAATGGTTAAGACAAAGGAGAAGGTTATGGACTTCAGGAGCATTTGCACCACTAACACCCCTCACCCCCTCCCTTACATCAGCTGCAGAACAGAGGAAACTGCAAGTGGTTTCAGACTTCACATCACTCACAAACTCTCATGGTCCCAGAACATATTCTACATAGTCAAGAAATCTCACCAACACTTCTACTTTTCATTTTTCAATCTTTTTTTATTGATTTACAGTAAAAGATATACAAATCAGAGAAGTTTAGCAAACAGACAAAAGATATATAAACAGCAATAAAGAAAAGTATATATTGTCAAAATCAAATAGGTATAATGTTATACTGTTATATATACAGTATAATCAAAAAACCACAAGTCCTCTTAACAAATCATTAAAAAAAGATTGGAAAATTTTATTTCTATAAAGGAAAAAAACCCACTAAACTAACTTGGAAAAAAAAGAAAAAAAAAAGAAAAGAAAGATTGGGCAGTCCATTTGAGGATAAAATTAGAAGAAAAAAGAAAGAGAAGAAACATTCTTCCAGTCACCTCCGAACCTTCACGGATAAGAACTTACCCTAAAGAGAATAAAGAAAAATAAATAAATAACAAATAAATTAAATCATATGAAAATAATTAAAAGATGTATCAAACATCCGGCTTCTAATTTTCTCCAAGCTTAGACATGACATAATGGAGGAAAGGCAATAGAAAACAGTAGGCGGATTAGATTCTTTCCAGTATAACAACATTGCTCTCTAAAGTTGAAAAGGCTGTCACATGTTGGGCAGAAGCAGATACTCTACCTACTTCCTCTGGAATAATCCCAGAAATTGCCGTAAGTGAATTGGGTTGAACATCCACATTTATAACTTTAGATAGTTTTCTAAACACATCTCTCCAAAAATTATTTAAGCTTACACAGGACCAAAACATATGAGTTAGAGTATCCACCTCTACATTACATCTGTCACAAATAGGACTTATATTAGGAAAAATATGCGCCAATTTATCTTTAGACATATGGGCCCTATGTACTATCTTAAACTGAATTAAGGAATGGCATGTACAGATAGATGAATTATTAACTAGATAATAAATTTTACTCCATTGATCTTCTGAAAGTGAATGCTGAAGTTCTATTTCCCAAGTGCATTGAACCTTATCATTAGTCGACATGCGAACATTCATTAACTGTTTATAAATGATAGCTATTAATCGTTTTTGAAATGGTTTAAGCCAGGCATGGGCAAACTACGGCCCGCGGGCCATATGCGGCCTGTTAAGCTTTTTAATCCAGCCCGCAGAACTTGATGAAATTACATTAATAAACCTTGTTAACGTTTTTTCCCCGCAATTCTGGCGTTTTCCCAATAGATGACGCACTCTATATACATTGACCTTTGTTGAGGTGCAGCGTATTACTCCACATTTGCGCTTTACTTTGTGACCTTGTGGCGATCCATTTCCTGGCACATCCGAACCGGCTCACGATTAGCCAGCGTTCTGGCTAAGGGAGATAGCCTGCGGGAATTTGCGAGCACAGAGCTCCACATACTGGCGCGCTCTCACTGTTCTGTCATTGTGCGGGTCGTTGTTGAGTTTTGGCACATGGGACAATTGAATAAGAAGGAGCAGGACAAGTAGACCTGCATCTCCTACCGCTTTTGAAATAAAGACAGTCAGGAGGAGAGTGATGATGATAATATCTTGAAGGATAACAGAATTTTCAGTGCTTTAAAATAATAACTGTTACTATTAAAAAAAGCTGTATTTTATTCATTTAATTTTCAGTGTTTTAAAAGTCATTTCAATAAATAGCTAAATACCATGGGACTTCTAAGACAGATATTTTGTTGTAATGCATTTGTTCATTTTCAATTGAAATTAAAGCACATGTTTTCTACATATCCCATGATATTTTATTTTCTCTTATGAGGTGTATTACCAAAACACTCCGTCCATCCGCTCCTGGTCCGGCCCCCCTGTCAAATTTTAGAACCCTTTGTGGCCCCCAAGTCAAAAAGTTTGCCCACCCCTGGTTTAAGCTGAAAAATAGCATAAGCCAAATTTGAAGAATAGGCCAAGGGATAATTCAGTAAAAAGACACATAAAAAATTCCTAACCTGCAAGTATCTAAAAAAATGTTAGAGATATCATATTTATCCATTAACTGCGAATAAAACATTAAACAATCCTGTAAGAACAAATTTTAAGAAGTTTGTATTCCCTTAGTTTTCCATATTAAAAAAGCCTTATCCAGAGTTATCCAGGTCCTGATGAAGGATCTTGGCCGGAAATGTCGACAGCGCTTCTTCCTATAGATGTTGCCTGGTCTGCTGTGTTCCACCAGCATTTTGTGTGTGTTGTTTGAATTTCCAGCATCGACAGATTTCCTCGTGTTTGCTCTTATCCAGAGTTGATGGTTTAAAAAAAAATTAGAATAAATATTACTAGAGAGTAAAAAAATTACTTAATTCAAAAAATCTACGAAACTGAAACCAGATTTTTAAAGTATGTTTAATGATAGGGTTGAGAGCTTGTCTACCTATTCTGGAGAACAAAAAAGAAAGGGGAGCTCCTAATAAAGAAGCTAAAGAAAACCCCATTACTGAATTCTCCTCCAAATGTAACCATGGAGGGCGATCCTGGTTGTCTACATCATAAATCCAAAAAGTAATATAACAAATATTAATTGCCCAACAATAAAATCTGAAGTTTGGTAGGACCAGTCCTCCATTTTTTTGATTTTTGCAATAAAAGTTTATTCACTCTAGAGCTTTTGTTATTCCAAACATAAGCCAAAATCGTAGAATCTATTTTATCAAAAAATGTTTTTGGAACAAAAGAGGGAACTGCTTGAAATATATATATATATAAAATTTTGGTAAAATAACAATTTTTATAGCATTAATTTGACCTGTCAATGACATCGACATAGGCGACCATTTAGAAAGCACTTGTTGAGTATATTCAATTAGAGGGGAGAAATTATATTTATATAGGTCCTTAAAATTTTTAGTAATTTTAATACCGAGGTAAGTGAAATGGTTTTTAGCAATGTTAAAAGGTATTTGATCATAATAATCAGAATAATTATTAATAGGAAATAATTCACTTTTATGTAAATTAAGTTTATATCCAGAGAAAATACTAAATTCTGTAAATATAGATAGCATTAAAGGAATAGATTTCCTCGGTTTGAAATCATCTGCATATAACAAAACCTTATGTAATTTATCCCCTCTCTTAGTACCCTGCACAAAATTAAAATCCCTAAGAGCAATAGCAAGAGGTTCTAAAACCACATTAAATAATAAAGGACCAAGAGAACATCTCTGGCGGGTTTCTATATAATTTAAAATAAGGAGACTTTTGATTATTAGTTATAACCACAGCCACCGCTGTATGGTAAATCAATTTAATCCAGGAAATAAATTAAACCTCTTCAAAACCTGAAATAAGTAAGGCCACTCCACCCTATCAAAGGCTTTCTCTGCATCCAGAGATACAATACACTCAGATTCTTTGACTGAGGGGGAATAAATGATATTTAACAATCTTCAAATATTAAAATGTGAGTACCTATTTTTAATAATGTTTGATCATTTGAGATAACATTAGGCAAAATTTTCTTAAGTCTCTTAGATAGAATCTTGGAGAAAATTTTAAAATCTACATTCACTAAAGAAATAGGTCTATAGGATACACATTCCAGTGGGTCTTTTCCTTTTTTACGAATCAATGAAATTAATGCCTCATTATCCCAGAGGATATAAATGTTTGCTGAAATTGTGGTATAAGCATTTCATGAAAAATCTTGTAAAATTCTACCATATAACCATCAGGTCCGGGAGCTTTACCTAATTGCATAGAGGATATAGACTTGGCTATCTCCTGTTGTTTAATAGGTGCATCTAATATATCAACATCTTGAGTGGAAATTTGAGGTATATTTAATCCTTGCAAAAATCCATTCATAGTAATAGTATTATCAGAGAATTCTGATTTATAAAAATTAGAATAGACGTCCATATATATCTTATTAATTTCATAAGGATCTAAAGTTTCAATTCTATCTGGTCTACGAATTTTTAAGATCTGTCTTCTGACCATCCCAGCCTTTAACTGACCCGCAAAAAGCTTAACAGATTTTTCCCCATGTATATAAAATAAACTTTTGGATTTAAAAATTTGCTGTTCAATGGGAAAAGTAAAAAAAAATGAACACTTCTACTTTCTGAGGAGACTGAAGGATTCTACACATCATTCTAAGGATTCTACACGTCATTCTACAGATGCACAGTAGAGAGCGTCCTGACAAGCTGCAACACTGCTTGGGATGGAAACTGTACTGTGGCAGACAGGAAGGCTCTACATCGAGTTGTAGACTCGATGCCTTGATGTCTTGATGTCTCCCCTAAACTTTCCTCCCTTAATTTTGTACCTATGGTGTTTGCTATAGGTGCCCTGGGAAACAGGTACTGACTATCCACCCTATCTATGCCTTTCATAATCTTGTAGACCTCTATCAAGTCCCCTCTCATTCTACTATGCTCCAAAGAGAAAAGTCCCAGCTCTGCTAACCTTGCTTCATATGACTTGTTCTCCAATCCGGGCAACATCCTGGTAAATCTCCTCTGCACCCTCTCCATAGCTTCCACATCTTTCCTGTAATGAGGTGACTGAATTGAACACAATACTCTAAGTGCGATCTGACCAGAGATTTGTAGAGTTGCAACATGACCTCTTTACTCTTGAATTCAATCCCCCTGTTAATGAAGCCTAGCAACCCATAGGCCTTCTTAACTACCCTATCAACCTGTGCAGCGATCTTGAGGGATGTATGATTTTGAACCCTAGGGTCCCTTTGTTCATCCACACTCTTAAGTAGCAGACCATTAATCCTCTACTCAGTCTTCTGGTTTGTCCTTCCAAAATGCATCACTTCACACTTGTCTGGATTGAACTCCATCTGCCATTTTTCTGCCCAACTTTGCAGCCTGTCTATATCCTCTTGTAACCTTCTAGTACCTACAGCTCCATCCACAACTCCTCCAATCTTCGTGTCATCCGCAAAATTACTCACCCATCCTTCCACCTCTACATCCAGGTCATTTATAAAAATCACAAGTAGCAGGGGTCCCAGAACAGATCCCTGTGGCACTCCATTAGTCACTGACCTCCAGGCAGAATACTTTCCTTCCACAACTACCCTCTGCTTTCTTCCTGTAAGCCAACTTTTTATCCAAACAGCCAAGGTTCCACTGATCCCATGCCTCATGACTTTCTGGATGAGTCTCTCATGAGGGACCTTGTCAAATGCATTGCTAAAGTCCATGTAGACCACATCCCCTGCCCTACCCTCATCAATTTCTTTTGTTACATCTTCAAAAAACTCAATCAGGCTCGTGAGGCATGATCTTCCCTTCACAAAGTCATGTTGACTATCCATGAGTAGACTGTACTTCTCCAAATGCTCATAGATCCTATCCTTAAGAATCCTTTCCAGTAGTTTGCAGACCACCGACGTAAGACTCACCGGTCTATAATTCCCAGGTGTCTCCCTATTACCTTTTTTAAACAAGAGAACTACATTCGCCATTCTCTAGTCCTCCGGCACTTCCCCTGCAGCCAAAGAGGATTCAAAGATCATAGCTAATGCTCCTGCGATCTCTTCTCTCAATTCCCACAACAACCTGGGGATTTATCAATCTTAATCTTTTTAAGAAGATCCAGCACTTCTTCTTCCTTAATCTCCACATTGTTCAGCACACAGGCCCACTCTGTTTCAACGTCATCCTGATCAAGATCCTTTTCACTTGTGAATACTGAAGCAAAGTATTCATTTAGGACCTCTCCAACCTCCTCCGCCTCCAGGCAGATGTTGCCCTCTTTATCCTTCAGCGGTCCCACCTTCATTCTTGTCATCCTCCTATTCTTCACATACGCATAGAACGCCTTGGGGTTCTCTTTAATCCTACAAGCCAAGGCCTTCTCATGCCCCCTTTGAGCTCTCCTAAGTCCTTTCTTTAGCTCCTTCCTGGCTACCCTATATTTCTCATAAGCCCCTCCTACTTCCTGCTTCTTATATCTAACATATGCTTCCTTTTTCCTCTTGACAAATTGCCTCACATGATTCGTCAGCCACAGTTCCCTTTTCCTACCATTTCTTCCTTGCCTCAGTGGGACAAACCTATCCTGAACACAGCTCAAGTGGTCCCTAAACTTCTCCCACATTACTTCTGTGCTTTCCCCTTTGAACATCTGTTTCCAATTTACTCTTGCTACTTCCTGCCTCATCCCTTCAAAGTTAGCCCTTCCCCAGTTAAGCGCTTTACCATTTCATCTGATTTTATCCCTTTCCATAGCTATGCTGAAGTTAAGGGAGTTGTGGTCACTCTCACCAAAATGCTCCCCCATCAAGAGGTCTGTCTCCTGACCAGGTTCATTACCCAGAACTAGATCCAGTGTAGCCTCTCCTCTCGTCAGCCGGTCTACATACTGTGTCAGGAATTCCTCTTGAACACACCTGACAAATTCAGCCTGATTTATCCCCCTTGCACTCAGAAGGTGCCAGTCAATGTGAGGGAAGTTGAAATCACCTATAACTACTACCCTGTATTTCCTGCGTCATCCTGAAATCTGCCTGCTTATCTGCTCCTCGATGTCCCGAGAGCTATTTGGGGGCCTATAGACTGCTCCCAGCACAGTGATTGATCTCTTCCTATTCCTGACTTCCACCCAGACTGACTCCGTGGACACTCCTTCTGCAGTGTCCTCCCTTTCTATAGCTGTGGTACTATCCCTGACCACTCCCCCTCCCTTTTCTACCCCCCATCCTATTCCTTTTAAAACACCTGAACCCCGGGACCTGCATCATTCTATCCTGCCCTTCCTCCAACCATGTTTCAGGAATGGCCACAACATTGTAGTTCCACGTACTAATCCATGCTCTAAGTTCATCCTCGTTCCTAATACTCCTTGCATTGAAATAGACACACTTCAACCCTTTTAACTGGCTATAATTATGTTCTGTCCCCTGCCTGTCCTTCGTCATCAACTCGGAACTCTTAGTATCATGCCCTTGTCCTTCTACCTTAATCCCTGAACTCACATTCTGATTCCCACCCCCCTGCCAAACTAGTTTAAACCCTCCCTAACAGCTCTTTCAAACCTGCCTGCCAGGACATTGGACCCCCTGGGACGACCAACCTGTCCTTTTTGTACAGGTCACACCCGCCCCAAAAGAGGTCCCCAATGATCCAGAAATCTGAATCCCTGCCCCCTGCTCCAATCCCTCAGCCATGCATTTATCCTCCACCTCATTCTATTCCTATTCTCACTGTCGCATGGCACAGGCAGTAATCCCGAGATTACTACCCTTGAGATCCTGCTTTTCAACTTCCTTCCTAACTCCATGTAGTCTTCTTTCAGGACCTCTTCCCTTTTCCTACCTATGTCACTGGTACCTATATGTACCACGACCTCTGGCTGTTCTCCGTCTCACCGCAGGATATCTTGGACGCGATCAGAAACATCCTGGACCCTGGCACCTGGGAGGCAAACTACCATCCAAGTTTCTTTCCTGCATCCACAGAAACGCCTGTCTGAACCCCTGACTAGAGAGTCCCCTATCACTACTGCCTTCCTCTTCCTTTCCCTACCCTTCTGAGCCAC
This sequence comes from Hypanus sabinus, assembly GCF_030144855.1. Lineage (NCBI taxonomy): Eukaryota > Metazoa > Chordata > Chondrichthyes > Myliobatiformes > Dasyatidae > Hypanus > Hypanus sabinus. The sequence goes on along the minus strand of NC_082732.1, from coordinate 2,525,134 downwards.
AGGGCCAGAGTCCGTGCCAGAGGCACGGCCACAGTCGCTTCCCTCGGGTAGGCTGTCCCCCCCAATAGAACTCAAACAAGAACTTATTGTCAAGGGGTACAGCCACAGGGATACTCTCTAGTACCTGACTCTTCCCCTTCCCTTTCCTGACTGTGACCCATTTCTCTGTCCCCCGTGGCCCTGGAGTGACCACCTATCTGTAACTCCTCTCTATCACCTCCTCACTCTCCCTGACCAGGCGAAGGTCATCGAGCTGCAGCTCCAGTTCCCTAACACAGTCCCTTAGGAGTTGCATCTTGATGCACCGGGTGCAGACGTGGCTGTCCAGGACACCGGGAGACTCCAGGACCTCCCACATCTGACACTGACCACAGAAAACTGGCCTGACACACATACTTCCTCCTTTTGCAATCAACAACTGCCCGTTACCGCCGAAGCCCGTGGCGCCAAAGCCCTTTCGCTCTGCTGCCCGCTCCCAACACTGCCCGCTGGTTATCGTATGTAACAGCCTAGAGTTAGGGTTACAGCCTAGTGAACTGTATATATAAAAGCTATCTTATGCATTTCTATTTATTGTTTTTTTATATATTATTGTTGTGTTCTTTATCTTTTGTATATTTATTTGTGACGCATCAGATTTGGAGTAACAATTATTTTGTTTTACTTTACTCTTGTGTACTGGAAATGACAATAAATGACCTTGAATTTTGAATCCTCTTGCACCAAAGTTAAAGTTACCATTTGCCTTCCCAACTGCTAGCTGCATTTTTTATTTGTGACTTGTACCTAAAATTGCCTAGGACTGCTTGCATTTCTGCCTTTTCCAATCTAACACGATGGCCCATGGGCCCCACTCATGCCTGCCTCTTCCATGGCTATGTAGAACAGTTCATGCCCAGTAATACTCTTCAACTCTTCCCTCCACTACTTTGACAACTGCATTGGTGCTGCTTCATACACATAGGCTGAGCTCATCAATTTTATCAACTTTGCTTCTGAGGTTTCAAGGTACATTTATTATCTAAGTATATATGTGGTACACATCTCTGAGATTATCTTCTCCAGACAGCCACGAAACAAAGAAAACCATGGAAGCCATACAAAGAAAAAAAAATCAACCCCTCGCCATGTGCAAACAACAAATAGTGCAGACGGCAACAAGAACATCAAACCCCAAGCCCCAAACTGCATCCTGTGCAAAACAAAACAAACGGATTTTGCAAACAGCTGCAAGAAAGAGTGAAACTGAAAGAGTCCAAATGAGCGACAGTTGAATCCATAATTCATAGAACTCAGAACTTCGATTCCAAGGGAGAGAGAGACCACTCAAATGCAGGAACCTTCCCTCAGGAGCAGTGAGACCGTCACACACAGGCACCCTCCGGCAGCAGCGAATGAGAGACTGTCACACATAGATACCCTCCGGCAGCAGCGAATGAGAGACCGTCACACACAGATACCCTCCTCTGGCAGCAGCGAATGAGAGACCGTCACACAGGCACCCTCCGGCAGCAGCGAATGAGAGACTGTCACACACAGGCACCCTCCGGCAGCAGCGAATGAGAGACCGTCACACACAGGCACCCTCCGGCAGCAGCGAATGAGAGACCGTCACACACAGGCACCCTCCGGCAGCAGCGAATGAGAGACCGTCACACACAGGCACCCTCCGGCAGCAGCGAATGAGAGACTGTCACACAGGCACCCTCCAGCAGCAGCAAATGAGAGACCGTCACACACAGACACCCTCCGGCAGCAGCGAATGAGAGACTGTCACACACAGACACCCTCCGGCAGCAGCGAATGAGAGACCGTCACACACAGGCACCCTCCGGCAGCAGCAAATGAGAGACTGTCACACACAGACACCCTCCGGCAGCAGCGAATGAGAGACTGTCACACACAGACACCCTCCGGCAGCAGCGAATGAGAGACCGTCACACACAGACACCCTCCGGCAGCAGCGAATGAGAGACTGTCACACACAGACACCCTCCGGCAGCAGCGAATGAGAGACCGTCACACACAGGCACCCTCCTCTGGCAGCAGCGAATGAGACACTGTCACACACAGGCACCCTCCGGCAGCAGCGAATGCGAGACTTTCACACACAGACACCCTCCGGCAGCAGCGAATGAGAGACCGTCACACACAGACACCCTCCGGCAGCAGCGAATGAGAGACCGTCACACACAGGCACCCTCCTCTGGCAGCAGCGAATGAGACACTGTCACACACAGGCACCCTCCGGCAGCAGCGAATGAGAGACCGTCACACACAGGCACCCTCCTCTGGCAGCAGCGAATGAGACACTGTCACACACAGGCACCCTCCGGCAGCAGTGAATGAGAGACTGTCACACACAGACACCCTCCGGCAGCAGCGAATGAGAGACCGTCACACACAGACACCCTCCGGCAGCAGCGAATGCGAGACTGTCACACACAGACACCCTCCGGCAGCAGCGAATGAGAGACCGTCACACACAGGCACCCTCCGGCAGCAGCGAATGAGAGACTGTCACACATAGATACCCTCCTCTGGCAGCAGCGAATGAGAGACTGTCACACACAGGCACCCTCCGGCAGCAGCGAATGAGAGACTGTCACACACAGGCACCCTCCGGCAGCAGCGAATGAGAGACCGTCACACACAGACACCCTCCGGCAGCAGCAAATGAGAGACTGTCACACACAGGCACCCTCCAGCAGCAGCGAATGAGAGACCGTCACACACAGACACCCTCCGGCAGCAGCGAATGAGACACTGTCACACACAGACACCCTCCGGCAGCAGCGAATGAGACACTGTCACACACAGGCACCCTCCGGCAGCAGCGAATGAGAGACCGTCACACACAGACACCCTCCGACAGCAGCGAATGAGAGACTGTCACACACAGGCACCCTCCGGCAGCAGCGAATGAGAGACTGTCACACACAGACACCCTCCGGCAGCAGCGAATGAGAGACCGTCACACACAGGCACCCTCCGGCAGCAGCGAATGAGAGACCGTCACACACAGACACCCTCCGGCAGCAGCGAATGCGAGACTGTCACACACAGACACCCTCCGGCAGCAGCGAATGAGAGACCGTCACACACAGGCACCCTCCGGCAGCAGCGAATGAGAGACTGTCACACATAGATACCCTCCTCTGGCAGCAGCGAATGAGAGACTGTCACACACAGGCACCCTCCGGCAGCAGCGAATGAGAGACTGTCACACACAGGCACCCTCCGGCAGCAGCGAATGAGAGACCGTCACACACAGACACCCTCCGGCAGCAGCGAATGAGAGACTGTCACACACAGGCACCCTCCGGCAGCAGCGAATGAGAGACCGTCACACACAGACACCCTCCGGCAGCAGCGAATGAGAGACCGTCACACACAGACACCCTCCGGCAGCAGCGAATGCGAGACTGTCACACACAGACACCCTCCGGCAGCAGCGAATGAGAGACCGTCACACACAGGCACCCTCCGGCAGCAGCGAATGAGAGACTGTCACACACAGACACCCTCCGGCAGCAGCGAATGAGAGACCGTCACACACAGACACCCTCCGACAGCAGCGAATGAGAGACTGTCACACACAGATACCCTCCTCTGGCAGCAGCGAATGAGAGACCGTCACACACAGACACCCTCCGGCAGCAGCGAATGAGAGACTGTCACACACAGACACCCTCCGGCAGCAGCGAATGAGAGACTGTCACACACAGACACCCTCCGGCAGCAGCGAATGAGAGACCGTCACACACAGGCACCCACCGGCAGCAGCGAATGAGAGACTGTCACACACAGACACCCTCCGGCAGCAGCGAATGAGAGACCGTCACACACAGGCACCCTCCGGCAGCAGCGAATGAGAGACTGTCACACACAGACACCCTCCGGCAGCAGCGAATGAGAGACCGTCACACACAGATACCCTCCTCTGGCAGCAGCGAATGAGAGACCGTCACACATAGACACCCTCCTTTGGCAACAGTGATCAAGATGCTGACAGGCAGTATTGAATATTCACTCACCTTCAGCTTTCATCTCGATATCTCAATCTTCCTTGATAAATTGGAAAAATTGGTGAGAAATGGAGCTGATCATGGGCTCATGCCCCATCTCTAAGCCTCTAGGTCTTGTGCTTGCTTGGTTTTTGGAAACTTCATGGAGACTGCAAAGCGCTGGATTGCTCAATCTTCAAGCTCCAACAGTACCAGAAACACATTTAAAATAAAAAGAAGATGTAGAAGAAGTGAAGGAAACAGCTTTGTAGACTACCTGGAAGATGTAACCTGAGGTCATGTTGTTTGCCAGCACCATCTTGGCTGTTTCAAGGATGGAGGAAGACTTAACTTTCACCCTGCCCTTAAATTCATCTGATCTCTCTCCCCTTTTTCAATCACTCTGTCTCCATCTCTGGAGACAAACTATCAACTAACATCTTTTATAACTATAGATTCCCATGTTCAACTATACTTCCACTCACCCTATCTCCTGTAAAAATGCAATTTCCTTCACCTCCACCCCATCTGTTCCCAGGACTGCTTTCCTTTCCAGGACAGCAGAGATGTCCTCCTTCTTCAAAGAACGAGGTTTCCCCCTGTCTGCTATTGATGCTGCCCTCTCCTGCATCTCCACACTCACCCCTTCTTCCCACCGCCTTAACAGTGACAGAGTACCTCTTTATCTACCCACCACCCCATCAGCCTTTGCATCCAACACATCATCCTCCACAGTTTCCATCATCTCCAAAGGGATCCTGCCACCAAACATAACTCCCCCTCCCCCTCCACTTTCCTGCAAGTGGCTAAGTGCCAAACCTGCCCATTCATCTCCTCCCTCAGCTCCAGGCAATCCTTCCAGGTGAGGCAACACTTCACCTGCAAATCTTCTGGGGTTGTCTATTTTGTCCAGTGCTCTTGATGCATTGGTGAGACACATTGTAAATTGAGGAACTGCTTTGTTGAGCACCTCCATTCCATCTGCCACAACAGGATCTTCCTGCTGACCAAACTTTTAATTCCAATCCATGGCCTCCTTTTGTGCCAAGCTGTGGCCACCCTCAGGGCAATACCTTATATTCTGTCTCGGTAGCTTCCAACCTGATGGCTTGAATATTGATTACTCCTTGCGGTAAAAAAACTCCCTCCCCCGTGTCCCCCTCCCCAATTTCCTCTAATTCCCATTCTGACCTTTTACCTCTTCTCACCTGCCTATCACCTCTCCCTGGGCCTCCTCCTTCTCCTCCTTTAACATCAACTGTTTAATTATTTCCACAGAAAATGCTTGACTTCCTGAGTTCCTCCAGCATTTTTATATATTGTTTTTGACTATTTGTCTTTGATTTTAAAATCAATGGCCTTTTGTTTTCCACTCTCCACGGCCTGTTCATGGTGCTTGGCACAAAGAGGGGATACATTTTGTACACTAAGCAGTCCTTCTGATACATGGGTGAAATGTGTGTGGTGAACTACATATACCTGTCTGGACATGCCCCTCTGCTGACTGCTCCTGTGGCTCCTCCCACAAACCCCTGTATAAAGGTGGTTGGAGGCACTGCTCCCCCCTCAGTCTCCAGGATGTTGTGTGGTTGTTTCTTGCAGCTAATAAAAGCCTATCATTCACCTCCCATCTCCGAGAGTTATTGATGGTGCATCAATTTTATTAGCTGCAATTTTAAAACATGGAAAGCATTTTACGATCGGATAAATTGGAAATTGATCCTCAAGATCCCGAAACAGCCATTGCCTTTGAACTCTGGCTTGCATGCTTCCAATCATACCTGGAAGAGATTCCTGTGATTGAGCCTGCTATCATGTGCAAAGTTCTCCTCTCCAGAGTCAGTCCGAGGGTGTACTCCCTTATCAGAGACCTGCCGACCTACCAAGGGGCACTGGACACCCTCAAAAGACAGTACCTGCAGCCGGTGAACACCGTCAACGCAAGACATCGCTTAGCGATGCGGTGGCAGCGGGCCGGAGAGTCAAGCGCTGAGTTTGTTCCGGCCCTACAGACACTCGTGTGGGCCTGCGACCGCAGGGTACTGACAGCGGAACAGCATGCGGAGCCCCTGGTACGAGATGCCTTTGTTACGGGGATCAGGTCAGTGTACGTGCGCCAGCGGCTGCTGGAAAATACCGATCTTACCTTACAGTTGGCGATTGAGCTGGCCGACATGCTGGAGGCTGCTCTACACAACGCTGACGCTGTCCAGCCGCGCGATCTCCCGCCGACCCCATGGAAGCCGCAGACCCCGCCACCCTCCGGCGAATCGACCATGGCTGCTGCCAGTCGCAAGTCCGTGCAGTGTTACTTCTGAGGACTCGAAAAGCACCCCCGAAAATGCCGCGCTGCCTGAGAAGCTACCTGCTCCAGCTGCGGAAAGAAGGATAACTTCGTCAAGGTCTGTAGGTCTAAACTATGAGCGGGGTTGAGCAGCGCCACGTGCAAGGCATAGGGGTCGCCATCTTGGTCGCCGCCATCTTGCCTGCCCGCCTCATGCGAGGCATGGGGGCAGCCATCTTTGTCGGCGCCACCTCGCCCCCCCCCCCCCCCCCCCGTCTCCGACTCACGGGTGCTTACCGGACACCAAGACGGTGGTTCAACTCTGGCCTCCATAACCCTCGACCAAAGCGCCCCACACCAGCTTGCAAGGTCAATGATGGACATCCTGGTGGAGGAGCACAGGACTAGCTGCCTGTTTGACACGGGCAGCACTGAGAGTTTTATTCACCTGGACACGGTGCAACACTGCGGACTCGTGACACAGCCGGTAAGGCAGAGGGTCACCATGGCTTCTGGGTCACATTCCACAGACATCCGGGAGGGGGTTGTGCAGCGACATTGGTGGTGCAGGGCACGGAATATCGCAACTTTGCTTTACTGGTCATGCCTCAACTGTGTGCCCCTGTGCTATTGGGGCTCGACTTCCAGAGCCACCTGAAAAGTGTGACAATGGAGTATGACGGGCCCCTCCTACCAATCACTGTCAGAAATTCTCAGTTTTGTGGGGTTTCGTCATATACCCCGCTACTGACCACACACACACCGACCTGCACATCCAACCCAGCACTATGCCAACAGCCGCACTACTGACACCACTTGCAGCCTCTCCACCCTCAAGATCCCTCCCCCACCGCTGTTTGCCAACCTGACCCCCGACTGTAAACTTGTGGCAACTAAAAGCAGGAGGTACAGTGCGGGGGACAGGGCCTTCATTAAGTCGGAGGTGCAGTGGCTGCTCAGGGAGGGGATCATTGAGCCAAGCACAAGTCCTTGGAGGGCCCAGGTGGTTGTTGTTCGGACAGGGCAGAAAAATAGGATGGTCATGGACTATAGCCAGACCATCAATAGGTTCACGCAGCTTGGCGTGTATCCCCTACCCCGCATCGCGGATATGGTCAATCAGATAGCTCAGTACAAGGTGTACTCGACCATAGACCTGAACTCCGCTTACCATCAGCTCCCCATCCGCCCAGAGGACCGTCCCTACACCACCTTCGAGGCAGGCGGCAGGCTCAATCACTTCCTGCATGTCCCCTTTGGTGTCACAAATGGTGTCTCTGTCTTCCAGAGGGAAATGGACCAGATGGTGGACCAAACCCAACTGAAAGCCACGTTCCCATATCTGGATAAAATCACCATTGCGGTCACGACTGGCAGGATCACAACACCAACCTCCAATGATTTTTCCAAGCGGCCAAAGCTCTTAACCTCACCTATAACAGGAACAAGTGTGTGTTCGGAACCGCCCGACTTGCTATCCTTGGGTATGTCATAGAGAACGGGGTCATTGGCCCTGACCCCGACCATATGCGCCCCCTGTTGGAACTCCCTCTTCCTACCACCCTCAGAGCCCTCAAATGGTGCCTGGGCTTCTTTTCCTATTACGCCCAATGGGTCCCTCACTACACAGACAAGGCCCGTCCCCTGGTCAAGTCCACTGCATTTCCCCTCTCAGCCGAGGCCCGCGTGGCCTTCAGCCGCATTAAAGGGGACATTACCAAAGCAACGATGCATGCGGTGGACGAGACCATTTCCTTCCAAGTAGAGAGTGACGCCTCCGACTTCATGCTGGCTGCTACCCTCAATCAGGCAGGCAGGCCAGTAGCATTCTTCTCTCGTACCCTCAGGGCCCTGAAATTCGGCACTCCACGGTGGAGAAAGAAGCCCAGGCCATAGTGGAAGCTATTAGGCACTGGAGGCACTATCTCGCCGGCAAAAGTTCACCTTGCTGACCGACCAGCGCTCAGTTGCGTTCGTGTTTAGCAACCAACAGCGGGGCAAAATCAAAAATGATAAAATTTTGATGTGGAGAATGGAACTCTCCACCTACAACTATGATATCCTGTACCAGCCTGGAAGGCTCAATGAGCCCCCTGATGCCCTATCCTGGGGAGCGAGTGCCAGTGTGCAGCTCGACCGGCTATACGCCCTCCATGCAGATCTTTGCCACCCAGGGGGTCACCCGATTTTACCATTTTGTGAAAGCCCGGAACCTGCCTTACTCCCTTGAGGAAATCAGGATGATGACCAGGGACTGCCAAGTCTGCGCTGAGTGCAAACCGCACTTCTACCATCCAGAAAAGGCACAACTTATCAAGGCCACCCACACCTTTGAGCGACTGTATTGACTACCCTCCACCGACCGCAATGTCTACTTTCTCAACATAATCGACGAGTATTCGTGGTTCCCCTTTGCCATCCCCTGCCCCGATACCACTGCCACATCCGTCATTAAAGCCCTGCACCAGCTCTTCACCCTGTTCAGATATCCCTGCTATATCCACAGTGATAGAGGGTCCTCCTTTATGAGTGACGAGCTGTGCCAGTACCTGCTGGCTAGGGGCATTGCTACTAGTAGGACCACGAGCTATAATCTCTGGGGGAATGGACAGGTGGAGAGGGAGAATGCGACTGTGTGGAAGGCCACACTCTTAGCCCTTAAGTCAAAGGGATTGCCGGTCTCTCACTGGCAGGAGGTCCTCCCCGAGGCGCTCCACTCCATCCGCTCCCTGTTATGCACGTCCACCAATGCCACCCCTCATGAGCGACTCTTTTCTTTTCCCAGGAAGTCGGCCACTGGGGATGTCCCCAGGGCCAGTGCTGCTCTGGAAACATGTGAGGAGCAATAAATACTCCCCGATGGTCGAGAAGGTTCACCTCCTTCATGCGAACCCCCAGTATGCCTACGTGGTCTTAACTGATGGGCGGGAGGACACGGTCTCTATTCGCGACCTGGCGCCCGCAGGAGCACCAGACCCTACACTGAACACTCCACGGTAACTATGAACCCCGTACCCACCGAGGTGTATACCCACGATACACCGCGCACACCAAGCCCTACACAGACTCTTCACGACACTCCCATACCGGGCGCCTCGCACACGCATGAGGGATTACTGACGCCTAACAGGCTGGCACCTCAAGTCAGGCTGGAGCCAGCACAACCACCGTCTCTGGTGCAATCACCACTGGTGCTATGTAGATCGCAGCGACAGACTTGACCGCCTGATAGACTTAATCTGTAAATATACTTGTAAGAAACTTAGCCCATGGGGACTCTCTTTTAAAACAAGGGGGGGTGAATGTGGTGAACTACACATACCTGTCTGGACACGCCCCCCCTGCTGACTGCTCCTGTGGCTCCTCCCACTGACCCCTGTATAAAGGCGATTGGAGGCACTGCCCCCCCCTCAGTCTCCAGGATGTTGTGTGGTCGTTTCTTGGTACTAATAAAAGCCTATCGTTCGCCTCCCGTCTCCGAGAGTTAATGTGTTTGGCATCAACAATCATCTCAACATCTGAGAAAACTTGAGGGGCATAAATACGGTCATTGTGGGTCTGTACTCAGTCTGTTGTTTTTCACACACTGTTCTGAACCAGAGTGGAGCACGCCAGTTATAGTCTCTCCCTGGTACAGAACAAAGTACCACTGATAATGTTATTATCTCAGATAAGGAGCAGAATACTCTGGGAACACTCTATGATATTACTTTACAGTCAGATATTGAAACATAACTTCAGTTGCCTTTTCAATTGAAATTACATGAGAAATTTTTAAAAAGCGTCATCTAGATTGAAATCAAACATTTTCAGTGATGTGAGACTGGATGATCAGAAGGTGAAGCTGGCATCTGTTTCTTCCTAATTGAAGACAGCAACATGTTGATTTTAGTGACTTTTATTATATCAAAATTTAACAAATATAAACTACAAAAAAGCATGGCTTTTACCTTGGCAGAGCTGACGAACATAAGAAAAAAAGAAGCAGCAATTGAGTTATTGGAAATGAAGATTGCCATGATGGAAGACCCAAAAATACTAACAGGAAGACTGTATGTATGTGTATATGTATTATTGTCTTGCTGTGTTTGCTTCATAATCATTCATACCTTTGTCATGGCACTCAGTGTCCCAGGTCAGCAGTCAGTGCAGGCAGGATGCACACAGATTTCACATTCATCAGATCGCACTGCTAGTTTCACTGTAGAAGGAAAGAAAAGAAATATTCATTCTATCATAATCCAAATGTATGTAACCCTTAGTGGATAAAGAGTATTAGTAGATCATACACATCAAATGCAGGAGGAACACAGCAAGTCTGGCTGCATCAATGGAGGTGAATGAACAATCCACGTTTCTGGACGAGATTCTTCATCAGGCCTCATCATGTTACTTTGGTTTGCTGAGTTCCTCCAGCACTTTGTTTCTCAAGATTTCCAGCATCTCCAGAATCTCTTGTGTTACTGAGTTACAGTTCATCTCAGTTTTAGTCATTTTTGAAGTACCAAACTGAGCAAGATTAAGTTAGTCTCCTTTCTGTTTCTCAAATTCTGTAGTCACTGCTCTCTGCATTCACACCCTAAAATTTTCCCTCTCTTGCACTTTCTCCTGGCTCATCCTCTGGCCTCTGAGTTCCACAGAACTTCTCTCTAGATCTTCATCATCTGACTTTACCCACTCCTCACAAGATCCAAGGGCTCTCAATCTTTCCTCCCTTGCACAGATGGTGAGACCCAATATGATGCCACCTCATCACCAATCTCTCAATTGGGGCGGCATGGTAGTGTAGTTGTTAGCACAACACTTTACAGTACCAGTGACCTGGGTTCAATCCCTGCCACTGTCTGTAAGGAGTTTGCATGTTCTCCCCGTGACTGTGTGGGTTTCCTCTGGGTGCTCCAATTTCATTCCATAGTCCAAAAGTGACCAGTTGGTGGGTTGATTGGTCATTGTAGATTGTCTGGTGATTAGGCTAGGATTAAATCGAGGGATTGCTGGGTGGTGCAGCTGGAAGGGCTGATGCTGCACTGTAGCTCAATAAATAAATAAATATTACCTTTGAAAATCAAAGATCTGCAGATTTTCAGAACAAGAAAATGCACTACAAATTGAAATCTGCCTTTTTCTCTCTTTCTCAATTCTAAAAGAGGGTCTTTAATCTGAACTGTTATCTCTCTCTCTCTCTCTCTCTCTCTCTCAGCTGAAGTTGTCTGATCCACTGAATGTTTCAGTGCTCTCCCTTTTTACTGTAGTATCCCTGCTCTGCTGAACCTCTGGCCTCTTCTGTCTCCAGGTAATCTTTCTGTCAGAAGTTTGGAAAAATGCTCCTGATGTCTGATCGGGGAAAAGAATAAGTTCCCCTGAAATATTTCACTGCAATAAAATTCCACTCACCCAGTCTGAAGAAAACCTGATCAGCATCTTTCGAGGTGCAAATAGGTTGCAACACCTTTGGTAGCGCAAAGGAAGCACAGATCTCAGTTGAGATGAAGCTGACAACAGCTGGGTTATAATTATCCAGAGTGTCCGTCACTGTCCACAGCTGCTTCACATCCTCCAAAGGGAACGTATAGTTTCCTTCCTATGGAAATGGAGAAATGGCAAGCCTTAGTTATAATCAACAGCCAGACATGGAACTGAAGCTAAAAAAGACACAAGCAATAACCAGTCATATACACAACCTCAGCTTTTGGTGAAGTTTGATACAACCAAAAGGCAATGTATAGTTTGGTCAATATACAGAGTAGCAAATACTGTAATTAGTTTGTGTACAGCAAGATCCAGCTATTCAATTTTTGGCTAGATAGTGGGTTTTAAGCATTTGTGAGGGCACTGGAGAGTTTTGTTGGAAGTTTGTCCTCAGTCACTCTTATCAGACTTGTAAGAGACATTGATGTGCCCTCAGTTTAACATTATATCTAAAGAATGGCTCTGCAACAGTGCCACAGTCTCACAGCGAGGCACTGGAAAGCTTCAAGGAGGCTTCAATTATACTGGTGCCTAAGAAGAATGTGGTAACCTGCCTTGATGGCTATCACCCAGTTGCACTTATATCCACTGTTATGAAGTACTCTGAGAAGTTAGTAACGAAACATGTTAACCCCTGCCTAAGAAGCAACTTGGATCTGCTCCAATTTGCCCACCTCACAGCAGATGCCATTTCACTCAGACGGGGAACATCTGGACAGCAAAGATGCATACGAAAGGATGCTCTTTATCAAGTACAGCTCAGCATTCAGTACCACCAATCCTCAAAACTAATCAACAAGCTTCAAGACCTTGCCTCAATACTTGCTTGTGCAATTGGATCCTCAATTTCCTCACTTTCAGACCCCAGACAGTTTGGATTGGTAAAAACATCTCCTTCACAATCTCCCTCAGCACAGTCGAACCACAAGGTTTACACACCAGCACCCCCCCCCACCTTGCCCTGCCGCTCTATTCACTTTACACTAGTGACTGTGTGGCTAAGCACAGCTCTAATGCCAGATTTAAGTTTGCCGATGCCACCATTGTTGGCTGAATCAAAGCTGGTGACAAATCAGCATATAAAAGGTGAATGAAAATCTGGCTGAGTGGCGTCATAGCAACAAACTCTGACTCAATGTCTGCAAGACCAAGGAGCTGATTATTGACTTCAGGAGGAGGAAACCAGAGATCCATAAACCAGTTCTCATTGGAGGATCAGTGGTGGAGAGGGTCAGCAACTTTTCAGAGGATCTGTCCTGGGCCCAGAATGTAAGTGCCTTTATGAATAAAGTATTGGCAGTGCAACTACTTCCTTAGAAGTTTGCAAAGATTCGGCATGACATTTAAAACTTCTATAGATTTGTGCTGGAGACTATATTGACTGGTTGCATCGCAGCCTGGTATGGAAATATTGAAAACACCAATGCCCTTAAATGGAAAACCCTACAAAAAGTAGTGGATACAGCCCAGTCCATCATGGCTAAAGCCCTCCTTATCTTTGAGCACATCTACAGGGAGCAGGAAAGCGGCACCCATCATCAAAGACCCTCACCATCCAAGCCATGCTCTCTTCTCAATGCTGCCATCAGAAAGAAGGTGCAGAGGCCTCAGGACTCAAACCACCAGGTTCAGGAACAGTTATTACCTTCAACCAATAGGCTCTTGAGTCAGAGGGGCCCACTGTCACTGAAACAAGCTTTTCATTAACTGACACAAGCAACAACAGGAGGAAATTCTGAGAAAGGTCACCTCACATTGTCACAAACTACAGCCCAACATTCGAAGGTTATAGAAATGTTAAAGGCCTTGGTTTAAATGTGTCCATAATTGCGATCCAATAACTGTAATGAATGTGTAGAACTGCATCAGAATAACAGAGCTGAGGAGACCTGACAGAAGGTTATAAAATTATGATAGATAGTCAGAATCTTTTTCAAAGAATAAAACTGACAAAAACTAGAGGACATAATGTAGGTTTAGACGGAAGTTTAAAGGGAATGTGTGGGGCAAGTATTTTATTCAAAGAACAGGCTGCCAGGAGTGATGGCATTCAAGAGACTTCAGATAGACTCACGAATGTGTAGAGAATAGAGGGATATGGATCTCATGCGGACAGAAGAGATTGGTTTAATCTGGTATCATAGTCAGCAAAAGGCATGTTGCTATTCCTGTTCTATATGACCTTATTAAATATTCATGGACTCCTCACAAGAGTAAAGTGCTGTGCCATTCTACATTCCATGCTCTAACTCAAAGGTGCCTCTTCCCAAAAATCAAACTGCCAGTTCTGTAAAAATTGGTTTAACAAGAAATATTCATCCTTTGAAGGGGAGCAGAGTTTTGTGTCAGATAGGGTTGCCTTGGTTGTGTCAGGAACCCTGGAAAGGTGAATTGAATAAAATAATAGAGCTCCTCGTCCAAGCCAGACTGAGGTCTCATTTGGCATGTGTAGATCAGATCTCATTCAGAATGTGCCCATGATCTATCTCTAAACCTGCAAAATCCTGGCACTCATTGCCTGTAGCTTGCAGAAACTCTGCAATCCCTAATGCACATTGACCATATATAAAGGTCCAGAACCATGCAGAATTCAGTCAACAGTTTTCACAGACCCCAAGACTCCAACTTAAAGCAATGGGAATCACCCTGGGGTGTGTTGCACAACAAGCACGCAGGGCTGGGCTGTCCATTTCACTCCCAACTTCATTAAAAACAGAAAATGCTCAGCAGTTCAGGCAGCATCTGTGGAGAGAGAAAAGTCATGGATTTGAAAGTTTAACACTGCTTTACCCCGGAAGATGCTACCTACATCATTTTCTGTTTTAATTATTTTACTTGTTGTGTGTTGTTGTTCCCTTCCACACCTTGTGACGCATTGGGTGACAATCTTGCCATTTCTTTAGCAAATTTGTCCGTTTTTTTTATGAGGCCGAGTTGCTAGTTTGATGCTCAACCAAGCACGGATAGAAAGCATGCAAGGAGTTGGCCAGATTCGAGCCCAAGACCACTTGTCTCGATGTCTGGTGCAGATGACATGACACCACCAGCCAGCTATTCAAATCACCTGCGCTAACACAGTTCTAATACTGCAATTACTTTCAAAGTCATCAGTTTATCAGATGTCACCTTTTCACTGTTATTCTGGGACAGGAGCTACAAAAGGCTGAAGTCCCACAACAACGTGTTCAAGAAAAGCTACTATTCAGTTCTTGAACATATCTGCAGAACCCTAACTACTATAGTCTGACACTATGGGCACTTAGATCACTCTGCACTAAAATGAACATTTTTTGTTGCTCCAAATGGGTTCTTTCTTGTAAAAACTATGTG
The DNA here is from genome assembly GCF_030144855.1 of Hypanus sabinus. Taxonomy (NCBI): domain Eukaryota; kingdom Metazoa; phylum Chordata; class Chondrichthyes; order Myliobatiformes; family Dasyatidae; genus Hypanus; species Hypanus sabinus. The sequence goes on along the minus strand of NC_082732.1, from coordinate 2,510,044 downwards.
CAATTTAAATATGTCAAAAAATGTTTTTCTTGGGAATGCTGCTGATATCTACCCGTGATGCTAGTGCAAGTAAGATTTTGTTTATTAATCTATACAGCACTAAAGGTCCTCTTCGAGCCACACTGTCTCAGCAATCCCTGACAACTCCAGTCACAGGACAATTTATGATAACCAATTAAACTACATAGCACGTCTCTGGGTTGTGGAAGAAAAACTGGAGCCCCATGACAATAAAAGTTGACTTAACTTGACTTGATTAACCCTGTTCCTCCACACTGCCCAGAACCCTGCCATTAACCCTGTTCATCCACACTGCCCAGAATCCTGCCATTAACGTTGTTCCTCCACACTGCCCAGAATCCTGCCATTAACCCTGTTCCTCCACACTGCCCAGAACCCTGCCATTAACCCTGTTCCTCCACACTGCCCAGAACCCTGCCATTAACCCTGTTCCTCCACACTGCCCAGAACCCTGCCATTAACCCTGTTCATCCACACTGCCCAGAATCCTGCCATTAACGTTGTTCCTCCACACTGCCCAGAATCCTGCCATTAACCCTGTTCCTACACACTGCCCAGAATCCTCCCATTAACACTGTTCCTCCACACTGCCCAGAATCCTGCCATTAACCCTGTTCCTCCACACTGCCCAGAATCCTGCCATTAACACTGTTCCACCACACTGCCCAGAATCCTGCCATTAACCCTGTTCATACACACTTCCCAGAATCCTGCCATTAACCCTGTTCCTCCACACTGCCCAGAATCCTGCCATTAACACTGTTCCACCACACTGCCCAGAATCCTGCCATTAAACCTGTTCCTGCACACTGCCCAGAATCCGGCTGTTAACCCTGTTCCTCCACACAGCCCAGAATCCTGCCATGAACCCAGTTCCTCCCAGAACCCTGCCATTAACCCTGTTCATCCACACTGCCCAGAATCCTGCCATTAACGTTGTTCCTCCACACTGCCCAGAATCCTGCCATTAACCCTGTTCCTCCACACTGCCCAGAACCCTGCCATTAACCCTGTTCCTCCACACTGCCCAGAATCCTGCCATCAAACCTGTTCATACACACTTCCCAGAATCCTGCCATTAAACCTGTTCCTCCACACTGCCCAGAATCCTGCCATTAACCCTGTCCCTCCACACTGCCCAGAATCCTGCCATTAACCCTGATCCTCCACACTGCCCAGAATACTGCCATTAACCCTGATCCTCCACACTGCCCAGAATCCGGCCGTTAACCCTGTTCCTCCACACTGCCCAGAATCCTGTGTGCCCACAGTGGGTAAATTTGGAATGTAGTGAGGTAAAGGGATATTCTATATTTTCCGTTCTTGGTTCTTTTCTTCCTATTGATTTAGCCAAATTCAATAAACAGATATCTAACCCTGTTGTTAAACATACACTACGAATTTGGTTTCAATTTCGCAAATTCTTTAATCTGAAAAACTTTGTTCTGGACAGCCCTATTTTATGTAATTTTTTTTTCAAACCTTCACTGACAGATCAAGCTTTTAGTATATGGAAAAGGAAAGGTATAAAATGTTTTCGTGATCTTTTTTTTGAAGGTACTTTGATGTCTTTTGATCAACTTTCCAACAAATTTGAATTACCTAAATCTAATTTTTTTAGATACTTACAAATTAGAAATTTCTTACATAAAATTCTTCCATCTTTTCCTAATTCAACTCCATCGGATTTTTCAGATTTGATTTTTACTTTTAATCCTTGTCAGAAGGGATTAGTAGCTTTTATTTATAACATGATTATGAAGATACAGCCAGAAATATCGGATAGAATTAAACAAGAATGGGAAAAAGAACTTCGATGTAATATATCAACAGATAAATGGGAAAAAATTTTACAAATGGTTAATTCCTCTTCTATTTGTGCTAAACATGCTTTAATACAATTTAAAATTGTACATAGAGCTTATATGTCTAAAGATAAGCTTGCCCAATTTTACTCGCATATCAACCCTCAATGTGACAGATGTCACTTAGAAGTGGCTTCATTGACTCACATGTTTTGGACATGTCCCACTTTACATAATCCTGCCATTCACCGTGTTCCTCTACACTGCCCAGAATCCTGCCATTTACCCTGTGCCTCCACACTGCCCAGAATCCTGCCATTAACCCAGTTCCTCCACACTGCCCAGAATCCTGCCATTAACACTGTTCCTCCACACTGCCCAGAATCCTGCCATTAACCCAGTTCCTCCACACAGCCCAGAATCCTGCCATTCACCTTGTTCCTCCACACTGCCCAGAATTCTGCCATTAACCCAGTTCCTCCACACTGCCCAGAATCCTGCCATTCACCCTGTTCCTCCACACTGCCCAGAATCCTGCCATTAACCCAGTTCCTCCACACTACCCAGAATCGTGCCATTAACCCAGTTCCTCCACACTGCCCAGAATCCTGCCATTTACCCTGTGCCTCCACACTGCCCAGAATCCTGCCATTAACCCAGTTCCTCCACACTGCCCAGAATCCTGCCATTAACCCAGTTCCTCCACACTGCCCAGAATCCTGCCATTAACACTGTTCCTCCACACTGCCCAGAATCCTGCCATTAACCCAGTTCCTCAACACTGCCCAGAATCCTGCCGTTCACCCTGTTCCTCAACACTGCCCAGAATCCTGCAGTTAACCCTGTTCCTCCACACTGCCCAGAATCCTGCCATTAACCCAGTTCCTCAACACTGCCCAGAATCCTGCAGTTAACCCTGTTCCTCCACACTGCCCAGAATGCTGCCATTAACCCTGATCCTACACACTGCCCAGAATCCGGCCGTTAACACTGTTCCTCCACACTGCCCAGAATCCTCCCATTAACGTTGTTCCTCCACACTGCCCAGAATCCTGCCATTCACCTTGTTCCACCACACTGCCCAGAATCCTGCCATTAACCCTGTTCCACCACACTGCCCAGAATCCTGCCATTAACCCTGTTCATACACACTTCCCAGAATCCTGCCATTAACCCTGTTCCTCCACACTGCCCAGAATCCTGCCATTAACACTGTTCCACCACACTGCCCAGAATCCTGCCATTAAACCTGTTCCTGCACACTGCCCAGAATCCGGCTGTTAACCCTGTTCCTCCACACAGCCCAGAATCCTGCCATGAACCCAGTTCCTCCCAGAACCCTGCCATTAACCCTGTTCATCCACACTGCCCAGAATCCTGCCATTAACGTTGTTCCTCCACACTGCCCAGAATCCTGCCATTAACCCTGTTCCTCCACACTGCCCAGAACCCTGCCATTAACCCTGTTCCTCCACACTGCCCAGAATCCTGCCATCAAACCTGTTCATACACACTTCCCAGAATCCTGCCATTAAACCTGTTCCTCCACACTGCCCAGAATCCTGCCATTAACCCTGTCCCTCCACACTGCCCAGAATCCTGCCATTAACCCTGATCCTCCACACTGCCCAGAATACTGCCATTAACCCTGATCCTCCACACTGCCCAGAATCCGGCCGTTAACCCTGTTCCTCCACACTGCCCAGAATCCTGTGTGCCCACAGTGGGTAAATTTGGAATGTAGTGAGGTAAAGGGATATTCTATATTTTCCGTTCTTGGTTCTTTTCTTCCTATTGATTTAGCCAAATTCAATAAACAGATATCTAACCCTGTTGTTAAACATACACTACGAATTTGGTTTCAATTTCGCAAATTCTTTAATCTGAAAAACTTTGTTCTGGACAGCCCTATTTTATGTAATTTTTTTTTCAAACCTTCACTGACAGATCAAGCTTTTAGTATATGGAAAAGGAAAGGTATAAAATGTTTTCGTGATCTTTTTTTTGAAGGTACTTTGATGTCTTTTGATCAACTTTCCAACAAATTTGAATTACCTAAATCTAATTTTTTTAGATACTTACAAATTAGAAATTTCTTACATAAAATTCTTCCATCTTTTCCTAATTCAACTCCATCGGATTTTTCAGATTTGATTTTTACTTTTAATCCTTGTCAGAAGGGATTAGTAGCTTTTATTTATAACATGATTATGAAGATACAGCCAGAAATATCGGATAGAATTAAACAAGAATGGGAAAAAGAACTTCGATGTAATATATCAACAGATAAATGGGAAAAAATTTTACAAATGGTTAATTCCTCTTCTATTTGTGCTAAACATGCTTTAATACAATTTAAAATTGTACATAGAGCTTATATGTCTAAAGATAAGCTTGCCCAATTTTACTCGCATATCAACCCTCAATGTGACAGATGTCACTTAGAAGTGGCTTCATTGACTCACATGTTTTGGACATGTCCCACTTTACATAATCCTGCCATTCACCGTGTTCCTCTACACTGCCCAGAATCCTGCCATTTACCCTGTGCCTCCACACTGCCCAGAATCCTGCCATTAACCCAGTTCCTCCACACTGCCCAGAATCCTGCCATTAACACTGTTCCTCCACACTGCCCAGAATCCTGCCATTAACCCAGTTCCTCCACACAGCCCAGAATCCTGCCATTCACCTTGTTCCTCCACACTGCCCAGAATTCTGCCATTAACCCAGTTCCTCCACACTGCCCAGAATCCTGCCATTCACCCTGTTCCTCCACACTGCCCAGAATCCTGCCATTAACCCAGTTCCTCCACACTACCCAGAATCGTGCCATTAACCCAGTTCCTCCACACTGCCCAGAATCCTGCCATTTACCCTGTGCCTCCACACTGCCCAGAATCCTGCCATTAACCCAGTTCCTCCACACTGCCCAGAATCCTGCCATTAACCCAGTTCCTCCACACTGCCCAGAATCCTGCCATTAACACTGTTCCTCCACACTGCCCAGAATCCTGCCATTAACCCAGTTCCTCAACACTGCCCAGAATCCTGCCGTTCACCCTGTTCCTCAACACTGCCCAGAATCCTGCAGTTAACCCTGTTCCTCCACACTGCCCAGAATCCTGCCATTAACCCAGTTCCTCAACACTGCCCAGAATCCTGCAGTTAACCCTGTTCCTCCACACTGCCCAGAATGCTGCCATTAACCCTGATCCTACACACTGCCCAGAATCCGGCCGTTAACACTGTTCCTCCACACTGCCCAGAATCCTCCCATTAACGTTGTTCCTCCACACTGCCCAGAATCCTGCCATTCACAGTGTTCCTCCACATTGCCCAGAATGCTGCCATTAACCCTGTTCCTCCACACTGTCCAGGATCCTGCCATTAACCTTATTCCTCCACACTGCCCAGGATCCTGCCATTAACCCTGTTCCTCCACACTGCCCAGAATCCTGCCGTTAACCCTGTTCCTCCACACTGCCCAGAATCCTGCAATTAACCCCGATCCTGCACACTGCCCAGAATCCGGCTGTTAACCCTGTTCCTCCACACAGCCCAGAATCCTGCCATTAACCCTGTTCCTCCACACAGCCCAGAATCCTGCCATTCACCTTGTTCCTCCACACTGCCCAGAATTCTGCCATTAACCCTGTTCCTCCACCCTGCCCAGAATCCTGCCATTAACCCAGTTCCTCCACACTGCACAGTATCCTGCCGTTAAACCTGTTCCTCCACACTGCCCAGAATCCTGCCATTCACCTTGTTCCTCCACACTGCCCAGAATCCTGCCATTCACCTTGTTCCACCACACTGCCCAGAATCCTGCCATTAACCCTGTTCCACCACACTGCCCAGAATCCTGCCATTAACCCTGTTCCACCACACTGCCCAGAATCCTGCCATTAACCCTGTTCCACCACACTGCCCAGAATCCTGCCATTAACCCTGTTCCACCACACTGCCCAGAATCCTGCCATTCACCTTGTTCCTCCACACTGCCCAGAATCCTGCCATTCACCCTGTGCCTCCAGACTGCCCAGAATACTGCCATTAACCCTGTTCCTCCACACTGCCCAGAATCCTGCCATTAACCCTGTTCCTCCACACTGCCCAAAATCCTGCAATTAACCCTGTTCCACCACACTGCCCAGAATCCTGCCATTAAACCTGTTCCTCCACACTGCCCAGAATCCTGCCATTTACCTTGTTCCTCCACACTACCCAGAATCCTGCCATTCACCCTGTTCCTCCACACTGCCCAGAATCCTGCCATTAAACCTGTTCCTCCACACTGCCCAGAATCCTGCCATTTACCTTGTTCCTCCACACTACCCAGAATCCTGCCATTCACCCTGTTCCTCCACACTGCCCAGAATCCTGCCATTCACCCTGTTCCTCCACATTGCCCAGAATCCTGCCATTAACCCTGTTCCTCCAAACTGCCCAGAATCCTGCCATTAACCCTGTTGCACCACACTGCCCAGAATCCTGCTATTAACCCTGTTCCTAGACACTGCCCAGAATCCTGCCATTAACCCTGTTCCTCCACACTGCCCAGAATCCTGCCATTAACCCTGTTCCTCCACACAGCCCAGAATCCTGCCATTAACCCTGTTTCTCCAGACTGCCCAGCATTCTGCCATTAAACCTGTTTCTCCACACTGCCCAGAATCCTGCCATTAACCCTGTTTCTCCATACTGCCCAGCATTCTGCCATTAAACCTGTTCCTCCACACTGCCCAGAATCCTGCCATTAACCCTGTTCCTCCACACAGCCCAGAATCCTGCCATTAACCCTGTTTCTCCAGACTGCCCAGCATTCTGCCATTAAACCTGTTTCTCCACACTGCCCAGAATCCTGCCATTAACCCTGTTTCTCCAGACTGCCCAGCATTCTGCCATTAAACCTGTTCCTCCACACTGCCCAGAATCCTGCCATTCACCTTGTTCCTCCACACTGCCCAGAATCCTGCCGTTCACCTTGTTCCTCCGCACTGCCCAGAATCCTGCCATTAACACTGTTCGTCCACACTGCCCAGAATCCTGCCGTTCACCCTGTTCCTCCACACTGCCCAGAATCCTGCCATTCACCTTGTTCCTCCACACTGCCCAGAATCCTGCCATTAACCCTGTTCCTCCACACTGCCCAGAATCCTGCCATTAACCCTGTTCCTCCACACTGCCCAGAATCCTGCCATTCACCTTGTTCCTCCACACTGCCCAGAATCCTGCCATTAACCCTGTTCCTCCACACTGCCCAGAATCCTGCCATTAACCCTGTTCCTCCACACTGCCCAGAATCCTGCCATTAACCATGTTCCTCCACACTGCCCAGAATCCTGCCATTAACCCTGTTCCTCCACACTGCCCAGAATCCTGCCATTAACCCTGTTCCTCCACACTGCCCAGAATCCTGCCATTAACCCAGTTCCTCCACATTGCCCAGAATCCTGCCATTAACCCTGTTCCTCCACACTGTCCAGGATCCTGCCATTAACCTTATTCCTCCACACTGCCCAGGATCCTGCCATTAACCCTGTTCCTCCACACTGCCCAGAATCCTGCCGTTAACCCTGCTCCTCCACACTGCCCAGAATCCTGCAATTAACCCCGATCCTGCACACTGCCCAGAATCCGGCTGTTAACCCTGTTCCTCCACACAGCCCAGAATCCTGCCATTAACCCTGTTCCTCCACACTGCCCAGAATCCTGCCATTCACCTTGTTCCTCCACACTGCCCAGAATTCTGCCATTAACCCTGTTCCTCCACCCTGCCCAGAATCCTGCCATTAACCCAGTTCCTCCACACTGCACAGTATCCTGCCGTTAAACCTGTTCCTCCACACTGCCCAGAATCCTGCCATTCACCTTGTTCCTCCACACTGCCCAGAATCCTGCCATTCACCTTGTTCCACCACACTGCCCAGAATCCTGCCATTAACCCTGTTCCACCACACTGCCCAGAATCCTGCCATTAACCCTGTTCCACCACACTGCCCAGAATCCTGCCATTAACCCTGTTCCACCACACTGCTCAGAATCCTGCCATTAACCCTGTTCCACCACACTGCCCAGAATCCTGCCATTCACCTTGTTCCTCCACACTGCCCAGAATCCTGCCATTCACCCTGTGCCTCCAGACTGCCCAGAATACTGCCATTCACCCTGTTCCTCCACACTGCCCAGAATCCTGCCATTAACCCTGTTCCTCCACACTGCCCAAAATCCTGCAATTAACCCTGTTCCACCACACTGCCCAGAATCCTGCCATTAAACCTGTTCCTCCACACTGCCCAGAATCCTGCCATTTACCTTGTTCCTCCACACTACCCAGAATCCTGCCATTCACCCTGTTCCTCCACACTGCCCAGAATCCTGCCATTAAACCTGTTCCTCCACACTGCCCAGAATCCTGCCATTAACCCTGTTCCTCCACACAGCCCAGAATCCTGCCATTAACCCTGTTTCTCCAGACTGCCCAGCATTCTGCCATTAAACCTGTTTCTCCACACTGCCCAGAATCCTGCCATTAACCCTGTTTCTCCAGACTGCCCAGCATTCTGCCATTAAACCTGTTCCTCCACACTGCCCAGAATCCTGCCATTCACCTTGTTCCTCCACACTGCCCAGAATCCTGCCGTTCACCTTGTTCCTCCGCACTGCCCAGAATCCTGCCATTAACACTGTTCGTCCACACTGCCCAGAATCCTGCCGTTCACCCTGTTCCTCCACACTGCCCAGAATCCTGCCATTCACCTTGTTCCTCCACACTGCCCAGAATCCTGCCATTAACCCTGTTCCTCCACACTGCCCAGAATCCTGCCATTAACCCTGTTCCTCCACACTGCCCAGAATCCTGCCATTAACCCTGTTCCTCCACACTGCCCAGAATCCTGCCATTAACCCTGTTCCTCCACACTGCCCAGAATCCTGCCATTAACCATGTTCCTCCACACTGCCCAGAATCCTGCCATTAACCCTGTTCCTCCACACTGCCCAGAATCCTGCCATTCACCTTGTTCCTCCACACTGCCCAGAATCCTGCCATTCACCTTGTTCCACCACACTGCCCAGAATCCTGCCATTAACCCTGTTCCACCACACTGCCCAGAATCCTGCCATTAACCCTGTTCCACCACACTGCCCAGAATCCTGCCATTAACCCTGTTCCACCACACTGCTCAGAATCCTGCCATTAACCCTGTTCCACCACACTGCCCAGAATCCTGCCATTCACCTTGTTCCTCCACACTGCCCAGAATCCTGCCATTCACCCTGTGCCTCCAGACTGCCCAGAATACTGCCATTCACCCTGTTCCTCCACACTGCCCAGAATCCTGCCATTAACCCTGTTCCTCCACACTGCCCAAAATCCTGCAATTAACCCTGTTCCACCACACTGCCCAGAATCCTGCCATTAAACCTGTTCCTCCACACTGCCCAGAATCCTGCCATTTACCTTGTTCCTCCACACTACCCAGAATCCTGCCATTCACCCTGTTCCTCCACACTGCCCAGAATCCTGCCATTAAACCTGTTCCTCCACACTGCCCAGAATCCTGCCATTTACCTTGTTCCTCCACACTACCCAGAATCCTGCCATTCACCCTGTTCCTCCACACTGCCCAGAATCCTGCCATTCACCCTGTTCCTCCACACTGCCCAGAATCCTGACATTAACCCTGTTCCTCCACACTGCCCAGAATCCTGCCATTAACCCTGTTCCACCACACTGCCCAGAATCCTGCTATTAACCCTGTTCCTAGACACTGCCCAGAATCCTGCCATTAACCCTGTTCCTCCACACTGCCCAGAATCCTGCCATTAACCCTGTTCCTCCACACAGCCCAGAATCCTGCCATTAACCCTGTTTCTCCAGACTGCCCAGCATTCTGCCATTAAACCTGTTTCTCCACACTGCCCAGAATCCTGCCATTAACCCTGTTTCTCCAGACTGCCCAGCATTCTGCCATTAAACCTGTTCCTCCACACTGCCCAGAATCCTGCCATTAACCCTGTTCCTCCACACAGCCCAGAATCCTGCCATTAACCCTGTTTCTCCAGACTGCCCAGCATTCTGCCATTAAACCTGTTTCTCCACACTGCCCAGAATCCTGCCATTAACCCTGTTTCTCCAGACTGCCCAGCATTCTGCCATTAAACCTGTTCCTCCACACTGCCCAGAATCCTGCCATTCACCTTGTTCCTCCACACTGCCCAGAATCCTGCCGTTCACCTTGTTCCTCCGCACTGCCCAGAATCCTGCCATTAACACTGTTCGTCCACACTGCCCAGAATCCTGCCGTTCACCCTGTTCCTCCACACTGCCCAGAATCCTGCCATTCACCTTGTTCCTCCACACTGCCCAGAATCCTGCCATTAACCCTGTTCCTCCACACTGCCCAGAATCCTGCCATTAACCCTGTTCCTCCACACTGCCCAGAATCCTGCCATTCACCTTGTTCCTCCACACTGCCCAGAATCCTGCCATTAACCCTGTTCCTCCACACTGCCCAGAATCCTGCCATTAACCCTGTTCCTCCACACTGCCCAGAATCCTGCCATTAACCCTGTTCCTCCACACTGCCCAGAATCCTGCCATTAACCCTGTTCCTCCACACTGCCCAGAATCCTGCCATTAACCCTGTTCCTCCACACTGCCTAGAATCCTGCCATTAACCCTGTTCCTCCACACTGCCCAGAATCCTGCCATTAACCCAGTTCCTCCACACTGCCCAGAATCCTGCCATTCACCTTGTTCCTCCACACTGCCCAGAATGCTGCCATTAACCCTGTTCCTCCACACTGCCCAGAATCCTGCCATTAACCCTGTTCCTCCACACTGCCCAGAATCCTGCCATTAACCCTGTTCCTCCACACTGCCCAGTATCCTGCCATTAACCCTGTTCCTCCACACTGCCCAGAATCCTGCCATTAACCCTGTTCCTCCACACTGCCCAGAATCCTGCCATTAACCCTGTTCCTACACACTGCCCAGAATCCGGCTGTTAACACTGTTCCTCCACACTGCCCAGAATCCTGCCATTAACCCTGTTCCTCCACACTGCCCAGAATCCTGCAGTTAACCCTGTTCCTCCACACTACCCAGAATGCTGCCATTAACCCTGATCCTACACACTGCCCAGAATCCGGCCGTTAACACTGTTCCTCCACACTGCCCAGAATCCTCCCATTCACAGTGTTCCTCCACATTGCCCAGAATCCTGCCATTAACCCTGTTCCTCCACACTGTCCAGGATCCTGCCATTAACCTTATTCCTCCACACTGCCCAGAATCCTGCCATTAACCCTGTTCCTCCACAGTGCCCAGAATCCTGCCGTTAACCCTGATCCTCCACACTGCCCAGAATCCGGCCGTTAACACTGTTCCTCCACACTGCCCAGAATCCTCCCATTCACAGTGTTCCTCCACATTGCCCAGAATCCTGCCATTAACCCTGTTCCTCCACACTGCCCCGGATCCTGCCATTAACCTTATTCCTCCACACTGCCCAGAATCCTGCCATTAACCCTGTTCCTCCACACTGCCCAGAATCCTGCCGTTAACCCTGATCCTCCACACTGCCCAGAATCCTGCCGTTCACCTTGTTCCTCCACACTGCCCAGAATCCTGCCATTAACCTTGTTACTCCACACTGCCCAGAATCCTGCCATCAAACCTGTTCCTACACACTGCCCAGAATCCGGCCGTTAACACTGTTCCTCCACACTGCCCAGAATCCTGCCATTAACCCTGTTCCTCCACACTGCCCAGAATCCTGCAGTTAACCCTGTTCCTCCACACTGCCCAGAATGCTGCCATTAACCCTGATCCTACACACTGCCCAGAATCCGGCCGTTAACACTGTTCCTCCACACTGCCCAGAATCTTCCCATTCACAGTGTTCCTCCACATTGCCCAGAATCCTGCCATTAACCCTGTTCCTCCACACTGTCCAGGATCCTGCCATTAACCTTATTCCACCACACTGCCCAGGATCCTGCCATTAACCCTGTTCCTCCACACTGCCCAGGATCCTGCCATTAACCTTATTCCTCCACACTGCCCAGAATCCTGCCATTAACCCTGTTCCTCCACACTGCCCAGAATCCTGCCGTTAACCCTGATCCTCCACACTGCCCAGAATCCTGCCGTTCACCTTGTTACTCCACACTGCCCAGAATCCTGCCATTAAACCTGTTCCTCCACACTGCCCAGAATCCTGCCATTAACCTTGTTCCTCCACACTGCCCAGAATCCTGCCATTAACCTTGTTCCTCCACACTGCCCAGAATCCTGCCATTAACCCTGTTCCTCCACACTGCCCAGAATCCTGCCATTAACCCTGTCCCTCCACACTGCCCAGAATCCTGCCATTAACCCTGTCCCTCCACACTGCCCAGAATTCTGCCATTAACCCTGTTCCTCCACCCTGCCCAGAATCCTGCCATTAACCCTGTTCCTCCTCCCAGCCCAGAACCCTGCCATTAACCCTGTTCCTCCACCCTGCCCAGAACCCTGCCATTAACCCTGTTCCTCCAGACTGCCCGAATCCTGCCATTAACCCTGTTCCTCCACCCTGCCCAGAATCCTGCCATTAACCCTGTTCCTGCACACTGCCCAGAATCCTGCCATTAACCCTGTTCCTCCACCCTGCCCAGAATCCTGCCATTAACCCTGTTCCTGCACACTGCCCAGAATCCTGCCATTAACCATGTTCCTCCAGACTGCCCAGCATTCTGCCATTAAACCTGTTCCTCCACACTGCCCAGAATCCTGCCATTAACCCTGTTCCTCCACACAGCCCAGAATCCTGCCATTAACCCTGTTTCTCCAGACTGCCCAGCATTCTGCCATTAAACCTGTTTCTCCACACTGCCCAGAATCCTGCCATTAACCCTGTTTCTCCAGACTGCCCAGAATCCTGCCATTCACCTTGTTCCTCCACACTGCCCAGAATCCTGCCATTAACCCTGTTCCTCCACACTGCCCAGAATCCTGCCATTAACCCTGTTCCTCCACACTGCCCAGAATCCTGCCATTCACCTTGTTCCTCCACACTGCCCAGAATCCTGCCATTAACCCTGTTCCTCCACACTGCCCAGAATCCTGCCATTCACCTTGTTCCTCCACACTGCCCAGAATCCTGCCATTAACCCTGTTCCACCACACTGCCCAGAATCCTGCTATTAACCCTGTTCCTAGACACTGCCCAGAATCCTGCCATTAACCCTGTTCCTCCACACTGCCCAGAATCCTGCCATTAACCCTGTTCCTCCACATAGCCCAGAATCCTGCCATTAACCCTGTTTCTCCAGACTGCCCAGCATTCTGCCATTAAACCTGTTTCTCCACACTGCCCAGAATCCTGCCATTAACCCTGTTTCTCCAGACTGCCCAGCATTCTGCCATTAAACCTGTTCCTCCACACTGCCCAGAATCCTGCCATTAACCCTGTTCCTCCACACAGCCCAGAATCCTGCCATTAACCCTGTTTCTCCAGACTGCCCAGCATTCTGCCATTAAACCTGTTTCTCCACACTGCCCAGAATCCTGCCATTAACCCTGTTTCTCCAGACTGCCCAGCATTCTGCCATTAAACCTGTTCCTCCACACTGCCCAGAATCCTGCCATTCACCTTGTTCCTCCACACTGCCCAGAATCCTGCCGTTCACCTTGTTCCTCCGCACTGCCCAGAATCCTGCCATTAACACTGTTCGTCCACACTGCCCAGAATCCTGCCGTTCACCCTGTTCCTCCACACTGCCCAGAATCCTGCCATTCACCTTGTTCCTCCACACTGCCCAGAATCCTGCCATTAACCCTGTTCCTCCACACTGCCCAGAATCCTGCCATTAACCCTGTTCCTCCACACTGCCCAGAATCCTGCCATTCACCTTGTTCCTCCACACTGCCCAGAATCCTGCCATTAACCCTGTTCCTCCACACTGCCCAGAATCCTGCCATTAACCCTGTTCCTCCACACTGCCCAGAATCCTGCCATTAACCCTGTTCCTCCACACTGCCCAGAATCCTGCCATTAACCCTGTTCCTCCACACTGCCCAGAATCCTGCCATTAACCCTGTTCCTCCACACTGCCCAGAATCCTGCCATTAACCGTGTTCCTCCACACAGCCCAGAATCCTGCCATTAACCCAGTTCCTCCACACTGCCCAGAATCCTGCCATTCACCTTGTTCCTCCACACTGCCCAGAATGCTGCCATTAACCCTGTTCCTCCACACTGCCCAGAATCCTGCCATTAACCCTGTTCCTCCACACTGCCCAGAATCCTGCCATTAACCCTGTTCCTCCACACTGCCCAGTATCCTGCCAATAACCCTGTTCCTCCACACTGCCCAGAATCCTGCCATTAACCCTGTTCCTCCACACTGCCCAGAATCCTGCCATTAACCCTGTTCCTACACACTGCCCAGAATCCGGCCGTTAACACTGTTCCTCCACACTGCCCAGAATCCTGCCATTAACCCTGTTCCTCCACACTGCCCAGAATCCTGCAGTTAACCCTGTTCCTCCACACTGCCCAGAATGCTGCCATTAACCCTGATCCTACACACTGCCCAGAATCCGGCCGTTAACACTGTTCCTCCACACTGCCCAGAATCCTCCCATTCACAGTGTTCCTCCATATTGCCCAGAATCCTGCCATTAACCCTGTTCCTCCACACTGCCCCGGATCCTGCCATTAACCTTATTCCTCCATACTGCCCAGAATCCTGCCATTAACCCTGTTCCTCCACACTGCCCAGAATCCTGCCGTTAACCCTGATCCTCCACACTGCCCAGAATCCTGCCGTTCACCTTGTTCCTCCACACTGCCCAGAATCCTGCCATTAACCTTGTTACTCCACACTGCCCAGAATCCTGCCATCAAACCTGTTCCTACACACTGCCCAGAATCCGGCCGTTAACACTGTTCCTCCACACTGCCCAGAATCCTGCCATTAACCCTGTTCCTCCACACTGCCCAGAATCCTGCAGTTAACCCTGTTCCTCCACACTGCCCAGAATGCTGCCATTAACCCTGATCCTACACACTGCCCAGAATCCGGCCGTTAACACTGTTCCTCCACACTGCCCAGAATCTTCCCATTCACAGTGTTCCTCCACATTGCCCAGAATCCTGCCATTAACCCTGTTCCTCCACACTGTCCAGGATCCTGCCATTAACCTTATTCCACCACACTGCCCAGGATCCTGCCATTAACCCTGTTCCTCCACACTGCCCAGGATCCTGCCATTAACCTTATTCCTCCACACTGCCCAGAATCCTGCCATTAACCCTGTTCCTCCACACTGCCCAGAATCCTGCCGTTAACCCTGATCCTCCACACTGCCCAGAATCCTGCCGTTCACCTTATTCCTCCACACTGCCCAGAATCCTGCCATTAACCTTGTTACTCCACACTGCCCAGAATCCTGCCATTAACCCTGTTCCTCCACACTGCCCAGAATCCTGCCATTAACCTTGTTCCTCCACACTGCCCAGAATCCTGCCATTAACCTTGTTCCTCCACACTGCCCAGAATCCTGCCATTAACCCTGTTTCTCCACACTGCCCAAAATCCTGCCATTAACCCTGTCCCTCCACACTGCCCAGAATCCTGCCATTAACCCTGTCCCTCCACACTGCCCAGAATTCTGCCATTAACCCTGTTCCTCCACCCTGCCCAGAATCCTGCCATTAACCCTGTTCCTCCTCCCAGCCCTGAACCCTGCCATTAACCCTGTTCCTCCACCCTGCCCAGAACCCTGCCATTAACCCTGTTCCTCCAGACTGCCCGAATCCTGCCATTAACCCTGTTCCTCCACCCTGCCCAGAATCCTGCCATTAACCCTGTTCCTGCACACTGCCCAGAATCCTGCCATTAACCCTGTTCCTCCAACCTGCCCAGAATCCTGCCATTAACCCTGTTCCTGCACACTGCCCAGAATCCTGCCATTAACCATGTTCCTCCAGACTGCCCAGCATTCTGCCATTAAACCTGTTCCTCCACACTGCCCAGAATCCTGCCATTAACCCTGTTCCTCCACACAGCCCAGAATCCTGCCATTAACCCTGTTTCTCCAGACTGCCCAGCATTCTGCCATTAAACCTGTTTCTCCACACTGCCCAGAATCCTGCCATTAACCCTGTTTCTCCAGACTGCCCAGCATTCTGCCATTAAACCTGTTCCTCCACACTGCCCAGAATCCTGCCATTCACCTTGTTCCTCCACACTGCCCAGAATCCTGCCGTTCACCTTGTTCCTCCGCACTGCCCAGAATCCTGCCATTAACACTGTTCGTCCACACTGCCCAGAATCCTGCCGTTCACCCTGTTCCTCCACACTGCCCAGAATCCTGCCATTCACCTTGTTCCTCCACACTGCCCAGAATCCTGCCATTAACCCTGTTCCTCCACACTGCCCAGAATCCTGCCATTAACTCTGTTCCTCCACACTGCCCAGAATCCTGCCATTCACCTTGTTCCTCCACACTGCCCAGAATCCTGCCATTAACCCTGTTCCTCCACACTGCCCAGAATCCTGCCATTAACCCTGTTCCTCCACACTGCCCAGAATCCTGCCATTAACCCTGTTCCTCCACACTGCCCAGAATCCTGCCATTAACCATGTTCCTCCACACTGCCCAGAATCCTGCCATTAACCCTTTTCCTCCACGCTGCCCAGAATCCTGCCGTTAACCCTGATCCTCCACACTGCCCAGAATCCTGCCGTTCACCTTGTTCCTCCACACTGCCCAGAATCCTGCCATTAACCTTGTTACTCCACACTGCCCAGAATCCTGCCATCAAACCTGTTCCTACACACTGCCCAGAATCCGGCCGTTAACACTGTTCCTCCACACTGCCCAGAATCCTGCCATTAACCCTGTTCCTCCACACTGCCCAGAATCCTGCAGTTAACCCTGTTCCTCCACACTGCCCAGAATGCTGCCATTAACCCTGATCCTACACACTGCCCAGAATCCGGCCGTTAACACTGTTCCTCCACACTGCCCAGAATCTTCCCATTCACAGTGTTCCTCCACATTGCCCAGAATCCTGCCATTAACCCTGTTCCTCCACACTGTCCAGGATCCTGCCATTAACCTTATTCCACCACACTGCCCAGGATCCTGCCATTAACCCTGTTCCTCCACACTGCCCAGGATCCTGCCATTAACCTTATTCCTCCACACTGCCCAGAATCCTGCCATTAACCCTGTTCCTCCACACTGCCCAGAATCCTGCCGTTAACCCTGATCCTCCACACTGCCCAGAATCCTGCCGTTCACCTTGTTCCTCCACACTGCCCAGAATCCTGCCATTAACCTTGTTACTCCACACTGCCCAGAATCCTGCCATTAACCCTGTTCCTCCACACTGCCCAGAATCCTGCCATTAACCTTGTTCCTCCACACTGCCCAGAATCCTGCCATTAACCTTGTTCCTCCACACTGCCCAGAATCCTGCTATTAACCCTGTTCCTCCACACTGCCCAGAATCCTGCCATTAACCCTGTCCCTCCACACTGCCCAGAATCCTGCCATTAACCCTGTCCCTCCACACTGCCCAGAATTCTGCCATTAACCCTGTTCCTCCACCCTGCCCAGAATCCTGCCATTAACCCTGTTCCTCCTCCCAGCCCAGAACCCTGCCATTAACCCTGTTCCTCCACCCTGCCCAGAACCCTGCCATTAACCCTGTTCCTCCAGACTGCCCGAATCCTGCCATTAACCCTGTTCCTCCACCCTGCCCAGAATCCTGCCATTAACCCTGTTCCTGCACACTGCCCAGAATCCTGCCATTAACCCTGTTCCTCCACCCTGCCCAGAATCCTGCCATTAACCCTGTTCCTGCACACTGCCCAGAATCCTGCCATTAACCATGTTCCTCCAGACTGCCCAGCATTCTGCCATTAAACCTGTTCCTCCACACTGCCCAGAATCCTGCCATTAACCCTGTTCCTCCACACAGCCCAGAATCCTGCCATTAACCCTGTTTCTCCAGACTGCCCAGCATTCTGCCATTAAACCTGTTTCTCCACACTGCCCAGAATCCTGCCATTAACCCTGTTTCTCCAGACTGCCCAGCATTCTGCCATTAAACCTGTTCCTCCACACTGCCCAGAATCCTGCCATTCACCTTGTTCCTCCACACTGCCCAGAATCCTGCCGTTCACCTTGTTCCTCCGCACTGCCCAGAATCCTGCCACTAACACTGTTCGTCCACACTGCCCAGAATCCTGCCGTTCACCCTGTTCCTCCACACTGCCCAGAATCCTGCCATTCACCTTGTTCCTCCACACTGCCCAGAATCCTGCCATTAACCCTGTTCCTCCACACTGCCCAGAATCCTGCCATTAACCCTGTTCCTCCACACTGCCCAGAATCCTGCCATTCACCTTGTTCCTCCACACTGCCCAGAATCCTGCCATTAACCCTGTTCCTCCACACTGCCCAGAATCCTGCCATTAACCCTGTTCCTCCACACTGCCCAGAATCCTGCCATTAACCCTGTTCCTCCACACTGCCCAGAATCCTGCCATTAACCATGTTCCTCCACACTGCCCAGAATCCTGCAGTTAACCCTGTTCCTCCACACTGCCCAGAATGCTGCCATTAACCCTGATCCTACACACTGCCCAGAATCCGGCCGTTAACACTGTTCCTCCACACTGCCCAGAATCTTCCCATTCACAGTGTTCCTCCACATTGCCCAGAATCCTGCCATTAACCCTGTTCCTCCACACTGTCCAGGATCCTGCCATTAACCCTGTTCCTCCACACTGTCCAGGATCCTGCCATTAACCTTATTCCACCACACTGCCCAGGATCCTGCCATTAACCCTGTTCCTCCACACTGCCCAGGATCCTGCCATTAACCTTATTCCTCCACACTGCCCAGAATCCTGCCATTAACCCTGTTCCTCCACACTGCCCAGAATCCTGCCGTTAACCCTGATCCTCCACACTGCCCAGAATCCTGCCGTTCACCTTATTCCTCCACACTGCCCAGAATCCTGCCATTAACCTTGTTACTCCACACTGCCCAGAATCCTGCCATTAACCCTGTTCCTCCACACTGCCCAGAATCCTGCCATTAACCTTGTTCCTCCACACTGCCCAGAATCCTGCCATTAACCTTGTTCCTCCACACTGCCCAGAATCCTGCCATTAACCCTGTTTCTCCACACTGCCCAAAATCCTGCCATTAACCCTGTCCCTCCACACTGCCCAGAATCCTGCCATTAACCCTGTCCCTCCACACTGCCCAGAATTCTGCCATTAACCCTGTTCCTCCACCCTGCCCAGAATCCTGCCATTAACCCTGTTCCTCCTCCCAGCCCTGAACCCTGCCATTAACCCTGTTCCTCCACCCTGCCCAGAACCCTGCCATTAACCCTGTTCCTCCAGACTGCCCGAATCCTGCCATTAACCCTGTTCCTCCACCCTGCCCAGAATCCTGCCATTAACCCTGTTCCTGCACACTGCCCAGAATCCTGCCATTAACCCTGTTCCTCCAACCTGCCCAGAATCCTGCCATTAACCCTGTTCCTGCACACTGCCCAGAATCCTGCCATTAACCATGTTCCTCCAGACTGCCCAGCATTCTGCCATTAAACCTGTTCCTCCACACTGCCCAGAATCCTGCCATTAACCCTGTTCCTCCACACAGCCCAGAATCCTGCCATTAACCCTGTTTCTCCAGACTGCCCAGCATTCTGCCATTAAACCTGTTTCTCCACACTGCCCAGAATCCTGCCATTAACCCTGTTTCTCCAGACTGCCCAGCATTCTGCCATTAAACCTGTTCCTCCACACTGCCCAGAATCCTGCCATTCACCTTGTTCCTCCACACTGCCCAGAATCCTGCCGTTCACCTTGTTCCTCCGCACTGCCCAGAATCCTGCCATTAACACTGTTCGTCCACACTGCCCAGAATCCTGCCGTTCACCCTGTTCCTCCACACTGCCCAGAATCCTGCCATTCACCTTGTTCCTCCACACTGCCCAGAATCCTGCCATTAACCCTGTTCCTCCACACTGCCCAGAATCCTGCCATTAACTCTGTTCCTCCACACTGCCCAGAATCCTGCCATTCACCTTGTTCCTCCACACTGCCCAGAATCCTGCCATTAACCCTGTTCCTCCACACTGCCCAGAATCCTGCCATTAACCCTGTTCCTCCACACTGCCCAGAATCCTGCCATTAACCCTGTTCCTCCACACTGCCCAGAATCCTGCCATTAACCATGTTCCTCCACACTGCCCAGAATCCTGCCATTAACCCTTTTCCTCCACGCTGCCCAGAATCCTGCCGTTAACCCTGATCCTCCACACTGCCCAGAATCCTGCCGTTCACCTTGTTCCTCCACACTGCCCAGAATCCTGCCATTAACCTTGTTACTCCACACTGCCCAGAATCCTGCCATCAAACCTGTTCCTACACACTGCCCAGAATCCGGCCGTTAACACTGTTCCTCCACACTGCCCAGAATCCTGCCATTAACCCTGTTCCTCCACACTGCCCAGAATCCTGCAGTTAACCCTGTTCCTCCACACTGCCCAGAATGCTGCCATTAACCCTGATCCTACACACTGCCCAGAATCCGGCCGTTAACACTGTTCCTCCACACTGCCCAGAATCTTCCCATTCACAGTGTTCCTCCACATTGCCCAGAATCCTGCCATTAACCCTGTTCCTCCACACTGTCCAGGATCCTGCCATTAACCCTGTTCCTCCACACTGTCCAGGATCCTGCCATTAACCTTATTCCACCACACTGCCCAGGATCCTGCCATTAACCCTGTTCCTCCACACTGCCCAGGATCCTGCCATTAACCTTATTCCTCCACACTGCCCAGAATCCTGCCATTAACCCTGTTCCTCCACACTGCCCAGAATCCTGCCGTTAACCCTGATCCTCCACACTGCCCAGAATCCTGCCGTTCACCTTATTCCTCCACACTGCCCAGAATCCTGCCATTAACCTTGTTACTCCACACTGCCCAGAATCCTGCCATTAACCCTGTTCCTCCACACTGCCCAGAATCCTGCCATTAACCTTGTTCCTCCACACTGCCCAGAATCCTGCCATTAACCTTGTTCCTCCACACTGCCCAGAATCCTGCCATTAACCCTGTTTCTCCACACTGCCCAAAATCCTGCCATTAACCCTGTCCCTCCACACTGCCCAGAATCCTGCCATTAACCCTGTCCCTCCACACTGCCCAGAATTCTGCCATTAACCCTGTTCCTCCACCCTGCCCAGAATCCTGCCATTAACCCTGTTCCTCCTCCCAGCCCTGAACCCTGCCATTAACCCTGTTCCTCCACCCTGCCCAGAACCCTGCCATTAACCCTGTTCCTCCAGACTGCCCGAATCCTGCCATTAACCCTGTTCCTCCACCCTGCCCAGAATCCTGCCATTAACCCTGTTCCTGCACACTGCCCAGAATCCTGCCATTAACCCTGTTCCTCCAACCTGCCCAGAATCCTGCCATTAACCCTGTTCCTGCACACTGCCCAGAATCCTGCCATTAACCATGTTCCTCCAGACTGCCCAGCATTCTGCCATTAAACCTGTTCCTCCACACTGCCCAGAATCCTGCCATTAACCCTGTTCCTCCACACAGCCCAGAATCCTGCCATTAACCCTGTTTCTCCAGACTGCCCAGCATTCTGCCATTAAACCTGTTTCTCCACACTGCCCAGAATCCTGCCATTAACCCTGTTTCTCCAGACTGCCCAGCATTCTGCCATTAAACCTGTTCCTCCACACTGCCCAGAATCCTGCCATTCACCTTGTTCCTCCACACTGCCCAGAATCCTGCCGTTCACCTTGTTCCTCCGCACTGCCCAGAATCCTGCCATTAACACTGTTCGTCCACACTGCCCAGAATCCTGCCGTTCACCCTGTTCCTCCACACTGCCCAGAATCCTGCCATTCACCTTGTTCCTCCACACTGCCCAGAATCCTGCCATTAACCCTGTTCCTCCACACTGCCCAGAATCCTGCCATTAACTCTGTTCCTCCACACTGCCCAGAATCCTGCCATTCACCTTGTTCCTCCACACTGCCCAGAATCCTGCCATTAACCCTGTTCCTCCACACTGCCCAGAATCCTGCCATTAACCCTGTTCCTCCACACTGCCCAGAATCCTGCCATTAACCCTGTTCCTCCACACTGCCCAGAATCCTGCCATTAACCATGTTCCTCCACACTGCCCAGAATCCTGCCATTAACCCTTTTCCTCCACGCTGCCCAGAATCCTGCCGTTAACCCTGATCCTCCACACTGCCCAGAATCCTGCCGTTCACCTTGTTCCTCCACACTGCCCAGAATCCTGCCATTAACCTTGTTACTCCACACTGCCCAGAATCCTGCCATCAAACCTGTTCCTACACACTGCCCAGAATCCGGCCGTTAACACTGTTCCTCCACACTGCCCAGAATCCTGCCATTAACCCTGTTCCTCCACACTGCCCAGAATCCTGCAGTTAACCCTGTTCCTCCACACTGCCCAGAATGCTGCCATTAACCCTGATCCTACACACTGCCCAGAATCCGGCCGTTAACACTGTTCCTCCACACTGCCCAGAATCTTCCCATTCACAATGTTCCTCCACATTGCCCAGAATCCTGCCATTAACCCTGTTCCTCCACACTGTCCAGGATCCTGCCATTAACCTTATTCCACCACACTGCCCAGGATCCTGCCATTAACCCTGTTCCTCCACACTGCCCAGGATCCTGCCATTAACCTTATTCCTCCACACTGCCCAGAATCCTGCCATTAACCCTGTTCCTCCACACTGCCCAGAATCCTGCCGTTAACCCTGATCCTCCACACTGCCCAGAATCCTGCCGTTCACCTTGTTCCTCCACACTGCCCAGAATCCTGCCATTAACCTTGTTACTCCACACTGCCCAGAATCCTGCCATTAACCCTGTTCCTCCACACTGCCCAGAATCCTGCCATTAACCTTGTTCCTCCACACTGCCCAGAATCCTGCCATTAACCTTGTTCCTCCACACTGCCCAGAATCCTGCTATTAACCCTGTTCCTCCACACTGCCCAGAATCCTGCCATTAACCCTGTCCCTCCACACTGCCCAGAATCCTGCCATTAACCCTGTCCCTCCACACTGCCCAGAATTCTGCCATTAACCCTGTTCCTCCACCCTGCCCAGAATCCTGCCATTAACCCTGTTCCTCCTCCCAGCCCAGAACCCTGCCATTAACCCTGTTCCTCCACCCTGCCCAGAACCCTGCCATTAACCCTGTTCCTCCAGACTGCCCGAATCCTGCCATTAACCCTGTTCCTCCACCCTGCCCAGAATCCTGCCATTAACCCTGTTCCTGCACACTGCCCAGAATCCTGCCATTAACCCTGTTCCTCCACCCTGCCCAGAATCCTGCCATTAACCCTGTTCCTGCACACTGCCCAGAATCCTGCCATTAACCATGTTCCTCCAGACTGCCCAGCATTCTGCCATTAAACCTGTTCCTCCACACTGCCCAGAATCCTGCCATTAACCCTGTTCCTCCACACAGCCCAGAATCCTGCCATTAACCCTGTTTCTCCAGACTGCCCAGCATTCTGCCATTAAACCTGTTTCTCCACACTGCCCAGAATCCTGCCATTAACCCTGTTTCTCCAGACTGCCCAGCATTCTGCCATTAAACCTGTTCCTCCACACTGCCCAGAATCCTGCCATTCACCTTGTTCCTCCACACTGCCCAGAATCCTGCCGTTCACCTTGTTCCTCCGCACTGCCCAGAATCCTGCCACTAACACTGTTCGTCCACACTGCCCAGAATCCTGCCGTTCACCCTGTTCCTCCACACTGCCCAGAATCCTGCCATTCACCTTGTTCCTCCACACTGCCCAGAATCCTGCCATTAACCCTGTTCCTCCACACTGCCCAGAATCCTGCCATTAACCCTGTTCCTCCACACTGCCCAGAATCCTGCCATTCACCTTGTTCCTCCACACTGCCCAGAATCCTGCCATTAACCCTGTTCCTCCACACTGCCCAGAATCCTGCCATTAACCCTGTTCCTCCACACTGCCCAGAATCCTGCCATTAACCCTGTTCCTCCACACTGCCCAGAATCCTGCCATTAACCATGTTCCTCCACACTGCCCAGAATCCTGCAGTTAACCCTGTTCCTCCACACTGCCCAGAATGCTGCCATTAACCCTGATCCTACACACTGCCCAGAATCCGGCCGTTAACACTGTTCCTCCACACTGCCCAGAATCTTCCCATTCACAGTGTTCCTCCACATTGCCCAGAATCCTGCCATTAACCCTGTTCCTCCACACTGTCCAGGATCCTGCCATTAACCTTATTCCACCACACTGCCCAGGATCCTGCCATTAACCCTGTTCCTCCACACTGCCCAGGATCCTGCCATTAACCTTATTCCTCCACACTGCCCAGAATCCTGCCATTAACCCTGTTCCTCCACACTGCCCAGAATCCTGCCGTTAACCCTGATCCTCCACACTGCCCAGAATCCTGCCGTTCACCTTGTTCCTCCACACTGCCCAGAATCCTGCCATTAACCTTGTTACTCCACACTGCCCAGAATCCTGCCATTAACCCTGTTCCTCCACACTGCCCAGAATCCTGCCATTAACCTTGTTCCTCCACACTGCCCAGAATCCTGCCATTAACCTTGTTCCTCCACACTGCCCAGAATCCTGCTATTAACCCTGTTCCTCCACACTGCCCAGAATCCTGCCATTAACCCTGTCCCTCCACACTGCCCAGAATCCTGCCATTAACCCTGTCCCTCCACACTGCCCAGAATTCTGCCATTAACCCTGTTCCTCCACCCTGCCCAGAATCCTGCCATTAACCCTGTTCCTCCTCCCAGCCCAGAACCCTGCCATTAACCCTGTTCCTCCACCCTGCCCAGAACCCTGCCATTAACCCTGTTCCTCCAGACTGCCCGAATCCTGCCATTAACCCTGTTCCTCCACCCTGCCCAGAATCCTGCCATTAACCCTGTTCCTGCACACTGCCCAGAATCCTGCCATTAACCCTGTTCCTCCACCCTGCCCAGAATCCTGCCATTAACCCTGTTCCTGCACACTGCCCAGAATCCTGCCATTAACCATGTTCCTCCAGACTGCCCAGCATTCTGCCATTAAACCTGTTCCTCCACACTGCCCAGAATCCTGCCATTAACCCTGTTCCTCCACACAGCCCAGAATCCTGCCATTAACCCTGTTTCTCCAGACTGCCCAGCATTCTGCCATTAAACCTGTTTCTCCACACTGCCCAGAATCCTGCCATTAACCCTGTTTCTCCAGACTGCCCAGCATTCTGCCATTAAACCTGTTCCTCCACACTGCCCAGAATCCTGCCATTCACCTTGTTCCTCCACACTGCCCAGAATCCTGCCGTTCACCTTGTTCCTCCGCACTGCCCAGAATCCTGCCATTAACACTGTTCGTCCACACTGCCCAGAATCCTGCCGTTCACCCTGTTCCTCCACACTGCCCAGAATCCTGCCATTCACCTTGTTCCTCCACACTGCCCAGAATCCTGCCATTAACCCTGTTCCTCCACACTGCCCAGAATCCTGCCATTAACCCTGTTCCTCCACACTGCCCAGAATCCTGCCATTCACCTTGTTCCTCCACACTGCCCAGAATCCTGCCATTAACCCTGTTCCTCCAC
This sequence comes from Hypanus sabinus, assembly GCF_030144855.1. NCBI lineage: Eukaryota > Metazoa > Chordata > Chondrichthyes > Myliobatiformes > Dasyatidae > Hypanus > Hypanus sabinus. The sequence continues at coordinate 2,484,504 of NC_082732.1, read as the reverse complement.
ACTGCCCAGAATCCTGCCATTAACCCTGTTCCTCCACACTGCCCAGAATCCTGCCATTAACCCTGTTCCTCCACACTGCCCAGAATGCTGCCATTAACCATGTTCCTCCACACTGCCCAGAATCCTGCCATTAACCCTGTTCCTCCACACTGCCCAGAATCCTGCCATTAACCCTGTTCCTCCACACTGCCCAGAATCCTGCCATTAACCCAGTTCCTCCACATTGCCCAGAATCCTGCCATTAACCCTGTTCCTCCACACAGCCCAGAATCCTGCCATTAACCCTGTTCCTCCACACTGCCCAGAATCCTGCCATTCACCTTGTTCCTCCACACTGCCCAGAATTCTGCCATTAACCCTGTTCCTCCACCCTGCCCAGAATCCTGCCATTAACCCAGTTCCACCACACTGCACAGTATCCTGCCGTTAAACCTGTTCCTCCACACTGCCCAGAATCCTGCCATTCACCTTGTTCCTCCACACTGCCCAGAATCCTGCCATTCACCTTGTTCCACCACACTGCCCAGAATCCTGCCATTAACCCTGTTCCACCACACTGCCCAGAATCCTGCCATTAACCCTGTTCCACCACACTGCCCAGAATCCTGCCATTAACCCTGTTCCACCACACTGCTCAGAATCCTGCCATTAACCCTGTTCCACCACACTGCCCAGAATCCTGCCATTCACCTTGTTCCTCCACACTGCCCAGAATCCTGCCATTCACCCTGTGCCTCCAGACTGCCCAGAATACTGCCATTCACCCTGTTCCTCCACACTGCCCAGAATCCTGCCATTAACCCTGTTCCTCCACACTGCCCAAAATCCTGCAATTAACCCTGTTCCACCACACTGCCCAGAATCCTGCCATTAAACCTGTTCCTCCACACTGCCCAGAATCCTGCCATTTACCTTGTTCCTCCACACTACCCAGAATCCTGCCATTCACCCTGTTCCTCCACACTGCCCAGAATCCTGCCATTAAACCTGTTCCTCCACACTGCCCAGAATCCTGCCATTTACCTTGTTCCTCCACACTACCCAGAATCCTGCCATTCACCCTGTTCCTCCACACTGCCCAGAATCCTGCCATTCACCCTGTTCCTCCACACTGCCCAGAATCCTGCCATTAACCCTGTTCCTCCACACTGCCCAGAATCCTGCCATTAACCCTGTTCCACCACACTGCCCAGAATCCTGCTATTAACCCTGTTCCTAGACACTGCCCAGAATCCTGCCATTAACCCTGTTCCTCCACACTGCCCAGAATCCTGCCATTAACCCTGTTCCTCCACACAGCCCAGAATCCTGCCATTAACCCTGTTTCTCCAGACTGCCCAGCATTCTGCCATTAAACCTGTTTCTCCACACTGCCCAGAATCCTGCCATTAACCCTGTTTCTCCAGACTGCCCAGAATCCTGCCATTAACCCTGCTCCTCCACACAGCCCAGAATCCTGCCATTAACCCTGTTTCTCCAGACTGCCCAGCATTCTGCCATTAAACCTGTTTCTCCACACTGCCCAGAATCCTGCCATTAACCCTGTTTCTCCAGACTGCCCAGCATTCTGCCATTAAACCTGTTCCTCCACACTGCCCAGAATCCTGCCATTCACCTTGTTCCTCCACACTGCCCAGAATCCTGCCGTTCACCTTGTTCCTCCGCACTGCCCAGAATCCTGCCATTAACACTGTTCGTCCACACTGCCCAGAATCCTGCCGTTCACCCTGTTCCTCCACACTGCCCAGAATCCTGCCATTCACCTTGTTCCTCCACACTGCCCAGAATCCTGCCATTAACCCTGTTCCTCCACACTGCCCAGAATCCTGCCATTAACCCTGTTCCTCCACACTGCCCAGAATCCTGCCATTCACCTTGTTCCTCCACACTGCCCAGAATCCTGCCATTAACCCTGTTCCTCCACACTGCCCAGAATCCTGCCATTAACCCTGTTCCTCCACACTGCCCAGAATCCTGCCATTAACCCTGTTCCTCCACACTGCCCAGAATCCTGCCATTAACCCTGTTCCTCCACACTGCCCAGAATCCTGCCATTAACCCTGTTCCTCCACACTGCCCAGAATCCTGCCATTAACCCTGTTCCTCCACACTGCCCAGAATCCTGCCATTAACCCAGTTCCTCCACACTGCCCAGAATCCTGCCATTCACCTTGTTCCTCCACACTGCCCAGAATGCTGCCATTAACCCTGTTCCTCCACACTGCCCAGAATCCTGCCATTAACCCTGTTCCTCCACACTGCCCAGAATCCTGCCATTAACCCTGTTCCTCCACACTGCACAGAATCCTGCCATTAACCCTGTTCCTCCACACTGCCCAGAATCCTGCCATTAACCCTGTTCCTCCACACTGCCCAGAATCCTGCCATTAACCCTGTTCCTACACACTGCCCAGAATCCGGCCGTTAACACTGTTCCTCCACACTGCCCAGAATCCTGCCATTAACCCTGTTCCTCCACACTGCCCAGAATCTTGCAGTTAACCCTGTTCCTCCACACTGCCCAGAATGCTGCCATTAACCCTGATCCTACACACTGCCCAGAATCCTGCCATTAACCCTGTTCCACCACACTGCCCAGAATCCTGCCGTTAACCCTGATCCTCCACACTGCCCAGAATCCGGCCGTTAACACTGATCCTCCACACTGCCCAGAATCCTCCCATTCACAGTGTTCCTCCACATTGCCCAGAATCCTGCCATTAACCCTGTTCCTCCACACTGCCCCGGATCCTGCCATTAACCTTATTCCTCCACACTGCCCAGAATCCTGCCATTAACCCTGTTCCTCCACACTGCCCAGAATCCTGCCGTTCACCTTGTTCCTCCACACTGCCCAGAATCCTGCCATTAACCTTGTTACTCCACACTGCCCAGAATCCTGCCATCAAACCTGTTCCTACACACTGCCCAGAATCCGGCCGTTAACACTGTTCCTCCACACTGCCCAGAATCCTGCCATTAACCCTGTTCCTCCACACTGCCCAGAATCCTGCAGTTAACCCTGTTCCTCCACACTGCCCAGAATGCTGCCATTAACCCTGATCCTACACACTGCCCAGAATCCGGCCGTTAACACTGTTCCTCCACACTGCCCAGAATCTTCCCATTCACAGTGTTCCTCCACATTGCCCAGAATCCTGCCATTAACCCTGTACCTCCACACTGTCCAGGATCCTGCCATTAACCTTATTCCTCCACACTGCCCAGGATCCTGCCATTAACCCTGTTCCTCCACACTGCCCAGAATCCTGCCATTAACCTTATTCCTCCACACTGCCCAGAATCCTGCCATTAACCCTGTTCCTCCACACTGCCCAGAATCCTGCCGTTAACCCTGATCCTCCACACTGCCCAGAATCCTGCCGTTCACCTTGTTCCTCCACACTGCCCAGAATCCTGCCATTAACCTTGTTACTCCACACTGCCCAGAATCCTGCCATTCACCCTGTTCCTCCACACTGCCCAGAATCCTGCCATTAAACCTGTTCCTCCACACTGCCCAGAATCCTGCCATTTACCTTGTTCCTCCACACTACCCAGAATCCTGCCATTCACCCTGTTCCTCCACACTGCCCAGAATCCTGCCATTCACCCTGTTCTTCCACACTGCCCAGAATCCTGCCATTAACCCTGTTCCTCCAAACTGCCCAGAATCCTGCCATTAACCCAGTTCCTCCACACTGCACAGTATCCTGCCGTTAAACCTGTTCCTCCACACTGCCCAGAATCCTGCCATTCACCTTGTTCCTCCACACTGCACAGAATCCTGCCATTCACCTTGTTCCACCACTCTGCCCAGAATCCTGCCATTAACCCTGTTCCACCACACTGCCCAGAATCCTGCCATTAACCCTGTTCCACCACACTGCCCAGAATCCTGCCATTAACCCTGTTCCACCACACTGCCCAGAATCCTGCCATTAACCCTGTTCCACCACACTGCCCAGAATCCTGCCATTCACCTTGTTCCTCCACACTGCCCAGAATCCTGCCATTCACCCTGTGCCTCCAGACTGCCCAGAATACTGCCATTCACCCTGTTCCTCCACACTGCCCAGAATCCTGCCATTAACCCTGTTCCTCCACACTGCCCAAAATCCTGCAATTAACCCTGTTCCACCACACTGCCCAGAATCCTGCCATTAAACCTGTTCCTCCACACTGCCCAGAATCCTGCCATTTACCTGGTTCCTCCACACTACCCAGAATCCTGCCATTCACCCTGTTCCTCCACACTGCCCAGAATCCTGCCATTAAACCTGTTCCTCCACACTGCCCAGAATCCTGCCATTTACCCAGTTCCTCCACATTGCCCAGAATCCTGCCATTAACCCTGTTCCTCCACACAGCCCAGAATCCTGCCATTAACCCTGTTCCTCCACACTGCCCAGAATCCTGCCATTCACCTTGTTCCTCCACACTGCCCAGAATTCTGCCATTAACCCTGTTCCTCCACCCTGCCCAGAATCCTGCCATTAACCCAGTTCCTCCACACTGCACAGTATCCTGCCGTTAAACCTGTTCCTCCACACTGCCCAGAATCCTGCCATTCACCTTGTTCCTCCACACTGCCCAGAATCCTGCCATTCACCTTGTTCCACCACACTGCCCAGAATCCTGCCATTAACCCTGTTCCACCACACTGCCCAGAATCCTGCCATTAACCCTGTTCCACCACACTGCCCAGAATCCTGCCATTAACCCTGTTCCACCACACTGCTCAGAATCCTGCCATTAACCCTGTTCCACCACACTGCCCAGAATCCTGCCATTCACCTTGTTCCTCCACACTGCCCAGAATCCTGCCATTCACCCTGTGCCTCCAGACTGCCCAGAATACTGCCATTCACCCTGTTCCTCCACACTGCCCAGAATCCTGCCATTAACCCTGTTCCTCCACACTGCCCAAAATCCTGCAATTAACCCTGTTCCACCACACTGCCCAGAATCCTGCCATTAAACCTGTTCCTCCACACTGCCCAGAATCCTGCCATTTACCTTGTTCCTCCACACTACCCAGAATCCTGCCATTCACCCTGTTCCTCCACACTGCCCAGAATCCTGCCATTAAACCTGTTCCTCCACACTGCCCAGAATCCTGCCATTTACCTTGTTCCTCCACACTACCCAGAATCCTGCCATTCACCCTGTTCCTCCACACTGCCCAGAATCCTGCCATTCACCCTGTTCCTCCACACTGCCCAGAATCCTGCCATTAACCCTGTTCCTCCACACTGCCCACAATCCTGCCATTAACCCTGTTCCACCACACTGCCCAGAATCCTGCTATTAACCCTGTTCCTAGACACTGCCCAGAATCCTGCCATTAACCCTGTTCCTCCACACTGCCCAGAATCCTGCCATTAACCCTGTTCCTCCACACAGCCCAGAATCCTGCCATTAACCCTGTTTCTCCAGACTGCCCAGCATTCTGCCATTAAACCTGTTTCTCCACACTGCCCAGAATCCTGCCATTAACCCTGTTTCTCCAGACTGCCCAGCATTCTGCCATTAAACCTGTTCCTCCACACTGCCCAGAATCCTGCCATTAACCCTGTTCCTCCACACAGCCCAGAATCCTGCCATTAACCCTGTTTCTCCAGACTGCCCAGCATTCTGCCATTAAACCTGTTTCTCCACACTGCCCAGAATCCTGCCATTAACCCTGTTTCTCCAGACTGCCCAGCATTCTGCCATTAAACCTGTTCCTCCACACTGCCCAGAATCCTGCCATTCACCTTGTTCCTCCACACTGCCCAGAATCCTGCCGTTCACCTTGTTCCTCCGCAATGCCCAGAATCCTGCCATTAACACTGTTCGTCCACACTGCCCAGAATCCTGCCGTTCACCCTGTTCCTCCACACTGCCCAGAATGCTGCCATTAACCCTGTTCCTCCACACTGCCCAGAATCCTGCCATTAACCCTGTTCCTCCACACTGCCCAGAATCCTGCCATTAACCCTGTTCCTCCACACTGCACAGAATCCTGCCATTAACCCTGTTCCTCCACACTGCCCAGAATCCTGCCATTAACCCTGTTCCTCCACACTGCCCAGAATCCTGCCATTAACCCTGTTCCTACACACTGCCCAGAATCCGGCCGTTAACACTGTTCCTCCACACTGCCCAGAATCCTGCCATTAACCCTGTTCCTCCACACTGCCCAGAATCTTGCAGTTAACCCTGTTCCTCCACACTGCCCAGAATGCTGCCATTAACCCTGATCCTACACACTGCCCAGAATCCTGCCATTAACCCTGTTCCTCCACACTGCCCAGAATCCTGCCGTTAACCCTGATCCTCCACACTGCCCAGAATCCGGCCGTTAACACTGATCCTCCACACTGCCCAGAATCCTCGCATTCACAGTGTTCCTCCACATTGCCCAGAATCCTGCCATTAACCCTGTTCCTCCACACTGCCCCGGATCCTGCCATTAACCTTATTCCTCCACACTGCCCAGAATCCTGCCATTAACCCTGTTCCTCCACACTGCCCAGAATCCTGCCGTTAACCCTGTTCCTCCACACTGCCCAGAATCCTGCCATTTACCTTGTTCCTCCACACTACCCAGAATCCTGCCATTCACCCTGTTCCTCCACACTGCCCAGAATCCTGCCATTCACCCTGTTCCTCCACACTGCCCAGAATCCTGCCATTAACCCTGTTCCTCCACACTGCCCAGAATCCTGCCATTAACCCTGTTCCACCACACTGCCCAGAATCCTGCTATTAACCCTGTTCCTAGACACTGCCCAGAATCCTGCCATTAACCCTGTTCCTCCACACTGCCCAGAATCCTGCCATTAACCCTGTTCCTCCACACAGCCCAGAATCCTGCCATTAACCCTGTTTCTCCAGACTGCCCAGCATTCTGCCATTAAACCTGTTTCTCCACACTGCCCAGAATCCTGCCATTAACCCTGTTTCTCCAGACTGCCCAGCATTCTGCCATTAAACCTGTTCCTCCACACTGCCCAGAATCCTGCCATTAACCCTGTTCCTCCACACAGCCCAGAATCCTGCCATTAACCCTGTTTCTCCAGACTGCCCAGCATTCTGCCATTAAACCTGTTTCTCCACACTGCCCAGAATCCTGCCATTAACCCTGTTTCTCCAGACTGCCCAGCATTCTGCCATTAAACCTGTTCCTCCACACTGCCCAGAATCCTGCCATTCACCTTGTTCCTCCACACTGCCCAGAATCCTGCCGTTCACCTTGTTCCTCCGCACTGCCCAGAATCCTGCCATTAACACTGTTCGTCCACACTGCCCAGAATCCTGCCGTTCACCCTGTTCCTCCACACTGCCCAGAATCCTGCCATTCACCTTGTTCCTCCACACTGCCCAGAATCCTGCCATTAACCCTGTTCCTCCACACTGCCCAGAATCCTGCCATTAACCCTGTTCCTCCACACTGCCCAGAATCCTGCCATTCACCTTGTTCCTCCACACTGCCCAGAATCCTGCCATTAACCCTGTTCCTCCACACTGCCCAGAATCCTGCCATTAACCCTGTTCCTCCACACTGCCCAGAATCCTGCCATTAACCCTGTTCCTCCACACTGCCCAGAATCCTGCCATTAACCCTGTTCCTCCACACTGCCCAGAATCCTGCCATTAACCCTGTTCCTCCACACTGCCCAGAATCCTGCCATTAACCCTGTTCCTCCACACTGCCCAGAATCCTGCCATTAACCCAGTTCCTCCACACTGCCCAGAATCCTGCCATTCACCTTGTTCCTCCACACTGCCCAGAATGCTGCCATTAACCCTGTTCCTCCACACTGCCCAGAATCCTGCCATTAACCCTGTTCCTCCACACTGCCCAGAATCCTGCCATTAACCCTGTTCCTCCACACTGCCCAGAATCCTGCCATTAACCCTGTTCCTCCACACTGCCCAGAATCCTGCCATTAACCCTGTTCCTCCACACTGCCCAGAATCCTGCCATTAACCCTGTTCCTACACACTGCCCAGAATCCGGCCGTTAACACTGTTCCTCCACACTGCCCAGAATCCTGCCATTAACCCTGTTCCTCCACACTGCCCAGAATCTTGCAGTTAACCCTGTTCCTCCACACTGCCCAGAATGCTGCCATTAACCCTGATCCTACACACTGCCCAGAATCCTGCCATTAACCCTGTTCCTCCACACTGCCCAGAATCCTGCCATTAACCCTGATCCTCCACACTGCCCAGAATCCGGCCGTTAACACTGTTCCTCCACACTGCCCAGAATCCTCCCATTCACAGTGTTCCTCCACATTGCCCAGAATCCTGCCATTAACCCTGTTCCTCCACACTGCCCCGGATCCTGCCATTAACCTTATTCCTCCACACTGCCCAGAATCCTGCCATTAACCCTGTTCCTCCACACTGCCCAGAATCCTGCCGTTAACCCTGATCCTCCACACTGCCCAGAATCCTGCCGTTCACCTTGTTCCTCCACACTGCCCAGAATCCTGCCATTAACCTTGTTACTCCACACTGCCCAGAATCCTGCCATCAAACCTGTTTCTACACACTGCCCAGAATCCGGCCGTTAACACTGTTCCTCCACACTGCCCAGAATCCTGCCATTAACCCTGTTCCTCCACACTGCCCAGAATCCTGCAGTTAACCCTGTTCCTCCACACTGCCCAGAATGCTGCCATTAACCCTGATCCTACACACTGCCCAGAATCCGGCCGTTAACACTGTTCCTCCACACTGCCCAGAATCTTCCCATTCACAGTGTTCCTCCACATTGCCCAGAATCCTGCCATTAACCCTGTACCTCCACACTGTCCAGGATCCTGCCATTAACCTTATTCCTCCACACTGCCCAGGATCCTGCCATTAACCCTGTTCCTCCACACTGCCCAGGATCCTGCCATTAACCTTATTCCTCCACACTGCCCAGAATCCTGCCATTAACCCTGTTCCTCCACACTGCCCAGAATCCTGCCGTTAACCCTGATCCTCCACACTGCCCAGAATCCTGCCGTTCACCTTGTTCCTCCACACTGCCCAGAATCCTGCCATTAACCTTGTTACTCCACACTGCCCAGAATCCTGCCATTCACCCTGTTCCTCCACACTGCCCAGAATCCTGCCATTAAACCTGTTCCTCCACACTGCCCAGAATCCTGCCATTTACCTTGTTCCTCCACACTACCCAGAATCCTGCCATTCACCCTGTTCCTCCACACTGCCCAGAATCCTGCCATTCACCCTGTTCTTCCACACTGCCCAGAATCCTGCCATTAACCCTGTTCCTCCAAACTGCCCAGAATCCTGCCATTAACCCAGTTCCTCCACACTGCACAGTATCCTGCCGTTAAACCTGTTCCTCCACACTGCCCAGAATCCTGCCATTCACCTTGTTCCTCCACACTGCCCAGAATCCTGCCATTCACCTTGTTCCACCACACTGCCCAGAATCCTGCCATTAACCCTGTTCCACCACACTGCCCAGAATCCTGCCATTAACCCTGTTCCACCACACTGCCCAGAATCCTGCCATTAACCCTGTTCCACCACACTGCCCAGAATCCTGCCATTAACCCTGTTCCACCACACTGCCCAGAATCCTGCCATTCACCTTGTTCCTCCACACTGCCCAGAATCCTGCCATTCACCCTGTGCCTCCAGACTGCCCAGAATACTGCCATTCACCCTGTTCCTCCACACTGCCCAGAATCCTGCCATTAACCCTGTTCCTCCACACTGCCCAAAATCCTGCAATTAACCCTGTTCCACCACACTGCCCAGAATCCTGCCATTAAACCTGTTCCTCCACACTGCCCAGAATCCTGCCATTTACCTTGTTCCTCCACTCTACCCAGAATCCTGCCATTCACCCTGTTCCTCCACACTGCCCAGAATCCTGCCATTAAACCTGTTCCTCCACACTGCCCAGAATCCTGCCATTTACCTTGTTCCTCCACACTACCCAGAATCCTGCCATTCACCCTGTTCCTCCACACTGCCCAGAATCCTGCCATTCACCCTGTTCCTCCACACTGCCCAGAATCCTGCCATTAACCCTGTTCCTCCACACTGCCCAGAATCCTGCCATTAACCCTGTTCCACCACACTGCCCAGAATCCTGCTATTAACCCTGTTCCTAGACACTGCCCAGAATCCTGCCATTAACCCTGTTCCTCCACACTGCCCAGAATCCTGCCATTAACCCTGTTCCTCCACACAGCCCAGAATCCTGCCATTAACCCTGTTTCTCCAGACTGCCCAGCATTCTGCCATTAAACCTGTTCCTCCACACTGCCCAGAATCCTGCCATTAACCCTGTTCCTCCACACAGCCCAGAATCCTGCCATTAACCCTGTTTCTCCAGACTGCCCAGCATTCTGCCATTAAACCTGTTTCTCCACACTGCCCAGAATCCTGCCATTAACCCTGTTTCTCCAGACTGCCCAGCATTCTGCCATTAAACCTGTTCCTCCACACTGCCCAGAATCCTGCCATTCACCTTGTTCCTCCACACTGCCCAGAATCCTGCCGTTCACCTTGTTCCTCCGCACTGCCCAGAATCCTGCCATTAACACTGTTCGTCCACACTGCCCAGAATCCTGCCGTTCACCCTGTTCCTCCACACTGCCCAGAATCCTGCCATTCACCTTGTTCCTCCACACTGCCCAGAATCCTGCCATTAACCCTGTTCCTCCACACTGCCCAGAATCCTGCCATTAACCCTGTTCCTCCACACTGCCCAGAATCCTGCCATTCACCTTGTTCCTCCACACTGCCCAGAATCCTGCCATTCACCCTGTTCCTCCACACTGCCCAGAATCCTGCCATTAACCCTGTTCCTCCACACTGCCCAGAATCCTGCCATTCACCTTGTTCCTCCACACTGCCCAGAATCCTGCCATTAACCCTGTTCCTCCACACTGCCCAGAATCCTGCCATTAACCCTGTTCCTCCACACTGCCCAGAATCCTGCCATTAACCCTGTTCCTCCACACTGCCCAGAATCCTGCCATTAACCCTATTCCTCCACACTGCCCAGAATCCTGCCATTAACCCTGTTCCTCCACACTGCCCAGAATCCTGCCATTAACCCTGTTCCTCCACACTGCCCAGAATCCTGCCATTAACCCAGTTCCTCCACACTGCCCAGAATCCTGCCATTCACCTTGTTCCTCCACACTGCCCAGAATGCTGCCATTAACCCTGTTCCTCCACACTGCCCAGAATCCTGCCATTAACCCTGTTCCTCCACACTGCCCAGAATCCTGCCATTAACCCTGTTCCTCCACACTGCACAGAATCCTGCCATTAACCCTGTTCCTCCACACTGCCCAGAATCCTGCCATTAACCCAGTTCCTCCACACTGCCCAGAATCCTGCCATTCACCTTGTTCCTCCACACTGCCCAGAATGCTGCCATTAACCCTGTTCCTCCACACTGCCCAGAATCCTGCCATTAACCCTGTTCCTCCACACTGCCCAGAATCCTGCCATTAACCCTGTTCCTCCACACTGCACAGAATCCTGCCATTAACCCTGTTCCTCCACACTGCCCAGAATCCTGCCATTAACCCTGTTCCTCCACACTGCCCAGAATCCTGCCATTAACCCTGTTCCTACACACTGCCCAGAATCCGGCCGTTAACACTGTTCCTCCACACTGCCCAGAATCCTGCCATTAACCCTGTTCCTCCACACTGCCCAGAATCCTGCAGTTAACCCTGTTCCTCCACACTGCCCAGAATGCTGCCATTAACCCTGATCCTACACACTGCCCAGAATCCGGCCGTTAACACTGTTCCTCCACACTGCCCAGAATCCTCCCATTCACAGTGTTCCTCCACATTGCCCAGAATCCTGCCTTTAACCCTGTTCCTCCACACTGTCCAGGATCCTGCCATTAACCTTATTCCTCCACACTGCCCAGGATCCTGCCATTAACCCTGTTCCTCCACACTGCCCAGGATCCTGCCATTAACCTTATTCCTCCACACTGCCCAGAATCCTGCCACTAACCCTGTTCCTCCACACTGCCCAGAATCCTGCCGTTAACCTTGTTACTCCACACTGCCCAGAATCCTGCCGTTCACCTTGTTCCTCCACACTGCCCAGAATCCTGCCATTAACCTTGTTACTCCACACTGCCCAGAATCCTGCCATCAAACCTGTTCCTACACACTGCCCAGAATCCGGCCGTTAACACTGTTCCTCCACACTGCCCAGAATCCTGCCATTAACCCTGTTCCTCCACACTGCCCAGAATCCTGCAGTTAACCCTGTTCCTCCACACTGCCCAGAATGCTGCCATTAACCCTGATCCTACACACTGCCCAGAATCCGGCCGTTAACACTGTTCCTCCACACTGCCCAGAATCCTCCCATTCACAGTGTTCCTCCACATTGCCCAGAATCCTGCCATTAACCCAGTTCCTCCACACTGTCCAGGATCCTGCCATTAACCTTATTCCTCCACACTGCCCAGGATCCTGCCATTAACCCTGTTCCTCCACACTGCCCAGGATCCTGCCATTAACCTTATTCCTCCACACTGCCCAGAATCCTGCCATTAACCCTGTTCCTCCACACTGCCCAGAATCCTGCCATTAACCCTGTTCCTCCACACAGCCCAGAATCCTGCCATTAACCCTGTTTCTCCAGACTGCCCAGCATTCTGCCATTAAACCTGTTTCTCCACACTGCCCAGAATCCTGCCATTAACCCTGTTTCTCCAGACTGCCCAGCATTCTGCCATTAAACCTGTTCCTCCACACTGCCCAGAATCCTGCCATTCACCTTGTTCCTCCACACTGCCCAGAATCCTGCCGTTCACCTTGTTCCTCCGCACTGCCCAGAATCCTGCCATTAACACTGTTCGTCCACACTGCCCAGAATCCTGCCGTTCACCCTGTTCCTCCACACTGCCCAGAATCCTGCCATTCACCTTGTTCCTCCACACTGCCCAGAATCCTGCCATTAACCCTGTTCCTCCACACTGCCCAGAATCCTGCCATTAACCCTGTTCCTCCACACTGCCCAGAATCCTGCCATTCACCTTGTTCCTCCACACTGCCCAGAATCCTGCCATTCACCCTGTTCCTCCACACTGCCCAGAATCCTGCCATTAACCCTGTTCCTCCACACTGCCCAGAATCCTGCCATTCACCTTGTTCCTCCACACTGCCCAGAATCCTGCCATTAACCCTGTTCCTCCACACTGCCCAGAATCCTGCCATTAACCCTGTTCCTCCACACTGCCCAGAATCCTGCCATTAACCCTGTTCCTCCACACTGCCCAGAATCCTGCCATTAACCCTGTTCCTCCACACTGCCCAGAATCCTGCCATTAACCCTGTTCCTCCACACTGCCCAGAATCCTGCCATTAACCCTGTTCCTCCACACTGCCCAGAATCCTGCCATTAACCCAGTTCCTCCACACTGCCCAGAATCCTGCCATTCACCTTGTTCCTCCACACTGCCCAGAATGCTGCCATTAACCCTGTTCCTCCACACTGCCCAGAATCCTGCCATTAACCCTGTTCCTCCACACTGCCCAGAATCCTGCCATTAACCCTGTTCCTCCACACTGCACAGAATCCTGCCATTAACCCTGTTCCTCCACACTGCCCAGAATCCTGCCATTAACCCAGTTCCTCCACACTGCCCAGAATCCTGCCATTCACCTTGTTCCTCCACACTGCCCAGAATGCTGCCATTAACCCTGTTCCTCCACACTGCCCAGAATCCTGCCATTAACCCTGTTCCTCCACACTGCCCAGAATCCTGCCATTAACCCTGTTCCTCCACACTGCACAGAATCCTGCCATTAACCCTGTTCCTCCACACTGCCCAGAATCCTGCCATTAACCCTGTTCCTCCACACTGCCCAGAATCCTGCCATTAACCCTGTTCCTACACACTGCCCAGAATCCGGCCGTTAACACTGTTCCTCCACACTGCCCAGAATCCTGCCATTAACCCTGTTCCTCCACACTGCCCAGAATCCTGCAGTTAACCCTGTTCCTCCACACTGCCCAGAATGCTGCCATTAACCCTGATCCTACACACTGCCCAGAATCCGGCCGTTAACACTGTTCCTCCACACTGCCCAGAATCCTCCCATTCACAGTGTTCCTCCACATTGCCCAGAATCCTGCCTTTAACCCTGTTCCTCCACACTGTCCAGGATCCTGCCATTAACCTTATTCCTCCACACTGCCCAGGATCCTGCCATTAACCCTGTTCCTCCACACTGCCCAGGATCCTGCCATTAACCTTATTCCTCCACACTGCCCAGAATCCTGCCATTAACCCTGTTCCTCCACACTGCCCAGAATCCTGCCGTTAACCTTGTTACTCCACACTGCCCAGAATCCTGCCGTTCACCTTGTTCCTCCACACTGCCCAGAATCCTGCCATTAACCTTGTTACTCCACACTGCCCAGAATCCTGCCATCAAACCTGTTCCTACACACTGCCCAGAATCCGGCCGTTAACACTGTTCCTCCACACTGCCCAGAATCCTGCCATTAACCCTGTTCCTCCACACTGCCCAGAATCCTGCAGTTAACCCTGTTCCTCCACACTGCCCAGAATGCTGCCATTAACCCTGATCCTACACACTGCCCAGAATCCGGCCGTTAACACTGTTCCTCCACACTGCCCAGAATCCTCCCATTCACAGTGTTCCTCCACATTGCCCAGAATCCTGCCATTAACCCAGTTCCTCCACACTGTCCAGGATCCTGCCATTAACCTTATTCCTCCACACTGCCCAGGATCCTGCCATTAACCCTGTTCCTCCACACTGCCCAGGATCCTGCCATTAACCTTATTCCTCCACACTGCCCAGAATCCTGCCATTAACCCTGTTCCTCCACACTGCCCAGAATCCTGCCGTTAACCCTGATCCTCCACACTGCCCAGAATCCTGCCGTTCACCTTGTTCCTCCACACTGCCCAGAATCCTGCCATTAACCTTGTTACTCCACACTGCCCAGAATCCTGCCATTAACCCTGTTCCTCCACACTGCCCAGAATCCTGCCATTAACCTTGTTACTCCACACTGCCCAGAATCCTGCCATTCACCTTGTTCCTCCACACTGCCCAGAATCCTGCCATTCACCTTGTTCCTCCACACTGCCCAGAATCCTGCCATTAAACCTGTTCCTCCACACTGCCCAGAATCCTGCCATTAAACCTGTTCCTCCACACTGCCCAAAATCCTGCAATTAACCCTGTTCCACCACACTGCCCAGAATCCTGCCATTCACCTTGTTCCTCCACACTGCCCAGAATCCTGCCATTAAACCTGTTCCTCCACACTGCCCAGAATCCTGCCATTCACCCTGTTCCTCCACACTGCCCAGAATCCTGCCATTAACCCTGTTCCACCACACTGCCCAGAATCCTGCTATTAACCCTGTTCCTAGACACTGCCCAGAATCCTGCCATTAACCCTGTTCCTCCACACTGCCCAGAATCCTGCCATTAACCTTGTTCCTCCACACTGCCCAGAATCCTGCCATTAACCCTGTTCCTCCACACTGCCCAGAATCCTGCCATTAACCCTGTTCCTCCACACTGCCCAGAATCCTGCCATTAACCCTGTTCCTCCACACAGCCCAGAATCCTGCCATTAACCCTGTTTCTCCAGACTGCCCAGCATTCTGCCATTAAACCTGTTCCTCCACACTGCCCAGAATCCTGCCATTAACCCTGTTCCTCCACACAGCCCAGAATCCTGCCATTAACCCTGTTTCTCCAGACTGCCCAGCATTCTGCCATTAAACCTGTTCCTCCACACTGCCCAGAATCCTGCCATTAACCCTGTTCCTCCACACTGCCCAGAATCCTGCCATTAACCCTGTTCCTCCACACTGCCCAGAATCCTGCCATTAACCCTGTTCCTCCACACTGCCCAGAATCCTGCCATTAACCCTGTTCCTCCACACTGCCCAGAATCCTGCCGTTAACCCTGTTCCTCCACACTGCCCAGAATCCTGCCATTAACCCTGTTCCTCTACCCTGCCCAGAATCCTGCCATTAATCTTGTTCCTCCACACTGCCCAGAATCCTGCCATTAACCCTGTTCCTCCACACTGCCCAGAATCCTGCCATTAACCTTGTTCCTCCATACTGCCCAGAATCCTGCCATTAACCTTGTTCCTCCACACTGCCCAGAATCCTGCCATTAACCTTGTTCCTCCACACTGCCCAGAATCCTGCCATTAACCCTGTTCCTCCACACTGCCCAGAATCCTGCCATTAACCCTGTCCCTCCACACTGCCCAGAATCCTGCCATTAACCCTGTCCCTCCACACTGCCCAGAATTCTGCCATTAACCCTGTTCCTCCACCCTGCCCAGAATCCTGCCATTAACCCTGTTCCTCCTCCCTGCCCAGAACCCTGCCATTAACCCTGTTCCTCCACCCTGCCCAGAACCCTGCCATTAACCCTGTTCCTCCAGACTGCCCGAATCCTGCCATTAACCCTGTTCCTCCACCCTGCCCAGAATCCTGCCATTAACCCTGTTCCTGCACACTGCCCAGAATCCTGCCATTAACCCTGTTCCACCACACTGCCCAGAATCCTGCCATTCACCTTGTTCCTCCACACTGCCCAGAATCCTGCCATTAAACCTGTTCCTCCACACTGCCCAGAATCCTTCCATTCACCCTGTTCCTCCACACTGCCCAGAATCCTGCCATTAACCCTGTTCCACCACACTGCCCAGAATCCTGCTATTAACCCTGTTCCTAGACACTGCCCAGAATCCTGCCATTAACCCTGTTCCTCCACACTGCCCAGAATCCTGCCATTAACCCTGTTCTTCCACACTGCCCAGAATCCTGCCATTCACCCTGTATTATGCCTTCAAGTTTGACTTTCCAAAGTGAATCAATGGTCAGCCCAGCTCTGCATCCTATCAACGTCCCATTATAAACCATGATGATCTTCTACAATATACAGAATACCTCCAATGTTTGTGCCATCTGTAAAGCTACAAACCCTCCCTTCCACTTCTTCATCCAAGTCACTTACAAACATCACAAAGGGTAATTGAAGCAGAGTATGCATTAAGGACTTCCCCTACCTCCTCTGATTCCAGTCACATGCTTCCTCTTTTATACCTAACCCTAGTTAGCCTCCTGTTCTTCATTTACCTTTATAATGCCTTGGGGTTTTCCTTAATCTTACTTGCCAAGGCCTTCTAGTCCCCCTAACTCTATTCTTAAGCTCCTTCCTGGCTAGCATGGTTTCTTCACCATGACTCAATGGACAATCCATCCAAAACCCGATGCAAATGTCCCTAAATAATCTCCACAGTTCTGTTGTGCATTTGCCTAAGTACAACAGTCTCTAATTAGCTTGTAAGTTCCTGCCTAATAGCATTTTCCCAGATAAACACTTCCCTCTATCCTATCCCTGTCCATGGCTATGAGAAAGGTCAGGGAGTTGTGCTTACTGTCTCCGAAATGCTCACCCACCATCACCCGGGCAGGCTCACTGATGAAGGAAAGCTGATGAGTAAGCTGGGAAAACATAGTTTTATTGTTCGTAGGTTCCACGTCATCTCTGCATTTACCTGGGATAGATGGGGAAGCCAGTGTCTCAGTCAGGGCAGTACTCCCTGAAAACTGCCCCGAAGCAGTGAGCTCCCCTGTAATTGTCATAAATACTCCTGACACGCACTCTCATTGATCTCAAACTGTGTTGTAACTGCATCACAATCACTTAGGAAGTGATGACGGGCTGCCAAATGAACACTATTAATGCAGACTATTAACACCATTTCCCTCCTTCCCTTCCATCCCCACTATTAAAAGTTTGCCTTTGAATTACATGAATAATTATTTTAAAATATTTCTGTAGCTATGTCTTTTAACATCCCGCCATCTAAGCAGAGCAAAACTATAATTTGTAATATATTTTAAATTGTATAAGTAATTACATTTGTTACAGTTGAATTAAAAACACTTGTACACTTACTTGAACCATAACATTTGCCAAAATATTTGACAAGCAACTGAGAGCTAAAGCAAGAGAGAAAATAGGTTTCATGGTGAGCCACGATCCAAAGTTTAGCTTGAAATCTCCGTGAAAAGTTTATTCACGAAAAGTGCAATCTGGCAGCTTTTAAAGCTCTGGTTCATGGTGAAAAGTCACCTGATGTAAGACAATGAGTGTAAACATATATTACACTCCTTGCACTGTGACACCCACACATAAAATTTAATTGCCATCGGATAAGCTGTGTTCTCCTAATGCCATTAATCAATAACGAGATTTGTCACAGTTCCAACACGAGAGCACACCCCTGTGATGAAGAACTTGGTGCAAGAGGACTACAGGGAGTATAACAATGTTCTTGGAATAGATGTTAAGTGGGGATCTAATGACACACACCACTCAAGTTTCTCGTGGTAGGTTTTTTGCTTTTACAACTGAGAGGGTTTGCCAGAAGATCTTTTGCATTTTCCATCAGCCCCACATGGCCCCAACACCTATTCTAAACATCAGAGGTTCATGTGAAATGAGCACTGAGGGTTTCAGCATCACCTTGACTGCCACAGGACTAATAGAAGAATACTTTCCCAATAACGCTAAACTGCCATCTGACGTGGGATGTCAGCAATGACAGCCATCACTGCTTCCTCTGCAGCTGTGATATTTTTCCATCTCTCCCCTCCTTGATCCTCAGTCAGAATCAGAACCAGGTTTAATATCACTGGCATATAGAAACAAACATAATATAACACAATACAGGCCCTTCGGCCCACAAAGCTGTGCCAAACATGTCCTTACCTTAGAACTACCCAGGGTTACCCATAGCCCTCTATTTTCCTAAGCTCCTTGTAGCTGTCCAGGAGTCTCTGTCGCTTCCGCCTCCACCACCGCCACTGGCAGCCCATTTCATGCACTCTCCACTCTCTGCGTAAAAAACTTAACCCTGACATCTCCTCTGTACCTACTTCTAAGCACTTTTAAACTGTGTCTTCTCCTGTTAGCCATTTCAAAATTTGTTGTTAAGGGGCACATAATAATAAAAAACTGTAAATTACAGTTGGGGTCATATACTGTATCCAGTGCTCCCAGTGTGGCCTCCTGTATATTGGTGAGACCTGATGTAGATTGGGAGAATAACTTCACCGAGCACCTACTGCCAGAAGAAGTGGCATCTCCTGGTGATCACTCATTTTAATTCCACTTCCCATTCCCATTTTGATATATCTATTCATGGCCCCCTCCAATGTCGAGATGAAACCACACTCAGGTTGGAGGAGTAACATCTTATATTCTGTCTGGACAGCCTCCAACCTGATGGCATGAACATCGATTTCTCAAACTTCCAGAAATGCCTCCCCACCTTCACCATTTCCCATTCCCTTTTCCCTCTCACCTTATCTCCTTGCCCACCCATCTCCTCTCTCTGGTGCTTCCTCCCCCCCTTTTCTTTCTTCCATGGCCTTCTGTCAGACCCAAGCTTCTCCAGCCATGTATCTCCTTCACCAATCAACTTCCCAGCTCTTTTCTTCACCATTCTCCCTTCAGGTTTCACCATTCACCTTGTGTTCCTCTTTACCCTTCCCCCACCTTTTAAATCTACTCCTCAGCTTTTTTTCTCCAATCCTGCTGAATGGTCTCAGCCCAAAACGTACTCTTTTCCATAGATGCTTCCTGGCCTGTTGAGTTCCCCCTGCATTTTGTGTGTGTTGCTTGGATTTCCAGCATTTGCAGATTTTCTCTTGTTTGTGAAAAGTAGTGAGGTAGTGCTTATGGGATGGCAGTTCTAATCTGCACAGACTGTGGTCTTCCATTGAGGAAGTCGAGGATCCCATTGCAGAGGGACATACAGATGCCTAGATTTTGAAGCATTTTGATTGTAACTGCAGGAATGCTTGTATAAAACATTGAGCTGTAGTCAATAAACTGCAGCCTGGCATAATGCGTAAGTGTTAGCATTGTCCAGGTAATGCAAGGCTGCATGAAGAGCCAATCAGATCATGTTTGCTGCAGATCTGTTGTGGCAACAGGCAAATTGCAGTGGAGTCAGGTCCTTGCTGAGACAGGAGTTGATTCTAGTCATAGCCAATCTTCTCAAAGTATTTCATCACAGTAGATGTGAGTGCAACTGGATGATAATCGTTCTCTTCTTGAGCACTGGTATGATGTTTTTTTGAAGCATGTGGGAGCTTACAACTGTAGTAATGAGAGATTGAAAATGTCTTTGAACACACTCACCGACTGGTTGGCACAGCATTCCAGATACACCATTGGGGTGAGTCGCTAGCAAGGGTTCACCCGCTTTGAAAGACATTCTGTCATTGGCCTCTGAGACATAGATCACAGGCGCACCAGCTGCTGCAGGGATCCTCATTGCCATAGTCTTATTCTCCCTCTCGAAGTGAGAAACCACTGCCATGATACTAAGTTTCTCTTTGTAGGAAGTAATGTCCTGCAAACCCTTCCAGAGTTGATGCGCGTCCGATTCTGCTACTAACCTCAATCAGAATTGCCTTTTTTTTTTGCTTTTGAGATAATTCTCTGCAAGTCGTACCTGGCCTTTTTGTATATCAGCACCCTTGAATGCCACAAATCTAGCCCTCAGCAGAATATGACTGTCCTGGTTCATCCACAGCTTTTGATTGAAGTACAGTATGTTCTCGTAGGCACACACATATCCCTACAGGGTTTCATGAAGTCAGTGACAACTGTGATGTATTCATTCAGACTTGAAGATGAATCCCCTGATTACAGTCCAGTAAACTGGCTCAGATCAGTCCTCTAAGTGCTGCTGTGCTTCCCTTGTCCATACCTCCTTGGTCCTCACTGCTGCTGTTGCCATCATCAGTCAGGGAGTAGAAGTACAGCCAGGTGATCAGACTTTCCAATGTGAGGGTGTGGGATGGCTTGGGTAAGTGTTCTTGATGATGATATAACAGTTGTCCGGTGTGTTGGCTCCTCTGGTTCCATAAGTGATAAGTTGGTAATAATTATTTAAACTTTTTCAAGCTGCCTTGATTAAGATCCCCCCAGAATGATGGGGGAGGCATTAAAGTGCACTGTTTTATGGCTGTTGATGACATCACTCAGCTTGTCTGAATTCTAGGGCCTGAAGTGGGATGTACACCATTGCCAAGGTGATAGCTGAAAACTCCTGCGGCAAATAATCTGGGTGACACTTGATCATGAGATGTTCCGGGTCAGGTGAACAGGACTGGGACAGAGCCATGAGGAATTAATCATAAAGTATACTCCACCTCCCCTACCTTTGAAAGACTCAGCAGTAGACCTTAAGACCATAAGATACAGGAGCTGAAGTAGGCCATTTGCCATTCAATCATGGGCTGATCCAATTCTTCCAGTCATCTCCACTCCCCTGCCTTCTCCCCGTACCCTTTGATGCCTTGGCTAATCAAGAACTTGTCTATCTCTGCCTTAAATACACCCAATGACTTGGCCTCCACAGCTGCTCGTGGCAACAAATTGCACAGATTTACCACCCTCTGACTAAAGTAATTTCTCTGCATCTCAGTTCTAAATGGAGGCCCTTCAATCCTGAAGTCATGCACTCTTGTCCTAGACTCCCCTACTATGGGAAATAACTTTGCCATATCTAATCTGTTCAGGCCTTTTAACATTTGGAATGTTTCTATGAGATCCCCCCCTCATTCTCCTGAACTCCAGAGAATACAGCCCAAGAGCTGCCAGATGTTCCTCATACAGTAACTCTTTCATTCCCCCCTCCCCACCAGCGCTAATGCTAAGGAGGTGCTCTGTGAACTGTACAGGGCTATTAGCGAACTGCAGAACGCACACCCTGATGATCTGTTTATTGTCGCCGGTGATTTTAACCAAGCGAACCTTAACTCAGTGCTCCCTAAATTCCATCAGTATGTGGACTTTGCAACAAGGGAGGAGAATGCATTGGACAAACATCCCCGACGCGTACTGGGCAGAGCCCCGCCCACACCTTGGATACTCAGACCACGTCTCTGTTATGTTAATCCCAGCATACAGACCACTCGTCAGGCGCTCCAGACCAGTTCAGAAGCAGGTGAAAACCTGGCCAGCAGGAGCCATCTCTGCTCTTCAAGACTGCTTGGAGCACACTGACTGGCACATGTTCAGGGAGGCTGCAACCGATGGCTGTTTCTATGTTTCTATGATGGCGACTCTACCAGCTTAGAGGAGTACACAGCATCAGTGACCAGCTACATCAGCAAGTGCATTAATGATGTTACTCTGTCCAAGACCATCACTATACGCACTAACCAGAAGCCATGGATGACCGCGGAGGTGCGTGCGCTGCTGAGGACCCGTGACTCGGCCTTCAGAGCAGGTGACAAGGCAGCCCTAACAACAACAAGGGCCAAACTGTCCCGGGTCATCAGAGAGGCAAAGTGTGCACACGCCCAGCAAATCCGCAGCCTCTTCCAGGATAGCGGCGCATGTGGAAGGGCATCCAGGACATCACCAATTACAGGACAACATCACCTGACTGTGCAGGTGATGCCTCCCTCCCAGATGCACTGAGTAACTTCTACGCCCATTTTGAGATGGAAAATGACGTGGCGGCGAGTAAGTCCACCCCTCCTACAAATGACTAGGAGTTGTGTCTCACTGTGGCCGATATGAGAAGAACCCTGTGCAGGGTCAACCCATGGAAGGCTGCTGGACCAGACAACATTCCTGGTAGAGTGCTTAGAGGATGTGCAGACCAGCTAGCAGATGCTCTCACTGACATCTTCAACATCTCCCTGAGCAACGCCACTGTTCCAACATGCTTCAAGGCCGCCACCATCGTCCCCGTGTTGAAGAAATCTTCAGTGTCTAAGTGACTACCGTCCCGTTGCACTCACATCCATTATCATGAAGTGTTTCGAGAGGCTCGTTATGAGGCATATCAAGACCCTGCTGCCCCCCTCACTGGACCCCCTGCAGTTCGTGTATCATCCCAACTGCTCAAAAGACGAACTCATTGCCATCACCCTCCACCTGGCCCTAGCCCACCTGGACAAAAAAGACACATACGTTTGAATGCTGTTCACGGACTTCAGTTCAGTATTCAACACAATCATCCCTCTGAAACGGATTGTAAAGCTGAGCCTAGTGGGCCTGAACACCTCCCTCTGCAACTGGATCCTGGACTTCTTGACTGGGAGACCTCAGTCAGTCTGGATCGGGAATAGCATCTCCAACACCATCACACTGAGCACGGGGCACCCCCAGGATTGTGTGCTCAGTCCACTGCTGTTCACTCTGCTGACCCACAACTATGCTGCAATGCACAGCTCGAATCACATCATCAAGTTCACCGATGACACGACCGTGGTGGGTCTCATCAGTAAGAATGACGAGTCAGCTTACAGAGAGGTGGTGCAGCGGCTAACGGACTGATGCAGAGCCAACAACCTGTCTCTGAATGTGAACAAAACAAAAGAGGTGTTTGTTGACTTCAGGAGGGCACGGAGCAACCACTCCCCGCTGAACATTGACGGTTCCTCGGTAGAGGTTGTTAAAAGCACCAAATTTCTTGGTGTTCACCTGACGGAGAATCTCACCTCGTCCCTCAACACCACCTCCATAGCAATGAAAGACCAGCAGCATCTCTATTTTCTGTGAAGGCTGAGGAAAGTCCACCTCCCATCCCCCATCCTCATCACATCCTACAGGGGTTATATTGAGAGTATCCTGAGCAGCTGCATCACTGCCTGGTTCTGAAATTGCACCGTCTCAGATCGCAAGACCCTGCAGCGGATAGTGAGGTCAGCTGAGAAGATCATTGGGGTCTCTCTTCCTGCCATTATTGACATTTTCACTACACGCTGCATCCGCAAAGCAAACAGCATTTTGCACCCCTCACGCACCCCTCATACAAACTCTTCTCCCTCCTGCCGTCTGGAAAAAGGCACCGAAGCGTTCGGGTCCTCACAACCAGACTACGTAACAGTTTCTTCCCCCAAGCTATCAGACTCCTCAATACCCAGAGCCTGGACTGACACCTTACTGCTCTTTTGGCTTGTTTATTATTTATTATAATGCCTGCACTGTTTTGTGCACTTTATCCAGTCCTGGGTAGGTCTGTAGTCTAGTGTAGTTTTTTTCTGTGTTGTTTTTTACGTAGTTCAGTCTGGTTTTTGTACTGTATAACACCATGATCCTGAAAAACATTCTCATTTTTACTATGTACTGTACCAGCAGTTATGGTCGAAATGACAATAAAAGTGACTTGACTTGACTTGATTCCTGGAATGATTCTCGTGAATCTTCTCTGAACCCTCTCCAATGTCAGTGTATCCTTTCTAAAATAAGAAGCCCAAAACTGCACACAGTACTCCAAGTGTGGTCTCCCCAGTGCCTTATAGACCCTCAATATCACATCCCTGCTCTTATATTTTATACCTCTAGAAATGATACTAAATTGCCTCCCCTTCTGCACTACCGACTCAACCTGGATGTTAATCTTTAGGGTATCCTGCACAAGGACTCCCGTCCCTTTGCATCCCTGCATTTTGAATTCTCTCCCCATCTAAATAAGAGTCTGCCCGTTTATTTCTTCCACCAAAATCCCTCCGGTACAGCAATCCTGCACTGAGGTTTTCAACTTTATTTTCTGGAGACTGTAGGTTTGCCAGCAGACTAGTTGATAATGGAAGTTGGAACCATCTTCTTCTTGAGCGAACTTTTAATATAACCATATATAACCATATAACAATTACAGCACGGAAACAGGCCATCTCAGCCCTTCTAGTCTGTGCCGAACGCTTACTTTCACCTAGTCCCACCGACCTGCACTCAGCCCATAACCCTCCAGTCCGTTCCTGTCCATATACCTATCCAATTTTCTTTTAAATTACAAAATCGAACTGCCCCTACCACTTCTACCAGAAGCTCATTCCACACAGCTACCATTCTCTGAGTAAAGAAGTTCCCCCTTATGTTACCCTTAAACTTTTGCCCCCTAACTCTCAACTCATGTCCTCTTGTTTGAATCTCCCTTATTCTCAATGGAAAAAGCCTATCCATGTCAACTCTATCTATCCCCCTCATAATTTTAAATACCTCTATCAAGTCCCCTCTCAACCTTCTATGCTCCAAAGAATAAAGACCTAACTTGTTCAGCCTTTCCCTGTAACTTAGGTGCTGAAACCCAGGTAACATTCTAGTAAATCTTCTCTGTACTCTCTCTATTTTGTTGATATCTTTCCTATAATTTGGTGACCAGAACTGTACACAATACTCCAAATATGGCCTTACCAATGCCTTGTACAATTTTAACATTACATCCCAACTCCATACGCAATGCTCCGATTTATAAAGGCCAGCATACCAAAAGCTTTCTTCACCACCCTATCCACATGAAATTCCACCTTCAGGGAACTA
Organism: Hypanus sabinus; assembly: GCF_030144855.1. NCBI lineage: Eukaryota > Metazoa > Chordata > Chondrichthyes > Myliobatiformes > Dasyatidae > Hypanus > Hypanus sabinus. Next base: position 2,459,118 of record NC_082732.1, on the reverse strand, counting down.
TGCACCATTATTCCTAGCACGGTATCCTCTCTTCCGCTGTCTTAAAGGTGAACCGCACTTGCAACCAGAAACCACTGTTCAAGATTCATGAATACTTGGAGTAATGATGGATCTTTTTGAACATTTTAAAATTGTGTTGCTTACTGTATTGTCTATGTTTGTAGCTGTATTAGTTTAAAATGGGAACATTTGGTGATTTTCATTGGAGGGACTCACACGAATCATGTTCTTAATGTTATCCCAGAAGTGTCTTATCCTTCCCACTTTCATGTTTTCTTTTCCCAAGTTTTGTGTACACTATTCAACTTGCCATACGTGTTTGGCAGAATGAGAATCAGAATCAGGTTTATTATCACCAGCATGTGATATTAACTTAGCAGCAGCAGTTCAATGCAATGCATAATATAGAAAAAAATTAATTAATAAATTAATAAATAAATTAGAGTGCAAACTAGAGGAAATCTGCAGATGCTGGAAGTTCAAGCAACACACACAAAATGCTGGTGGAACGCAGCAGGACAGGCAGCATCTATAGGGACAAGCATTATTGATGTTTCGGGCCAAGACCCTTTGTCAGGACTAACTGAAGGGAAAGATAGTAAGAGATTTGAAAGTAGTGGGGGGAGGGGAAATGCGAAATGATAGGAGAAGACCAGAGGGGGTGGAGTGAAGCTGAGAGCCGGAAAGGTTATTGGCAAAAGGGATACATAGCTGGAGAAGGGAAAGGATCATGGCACAGAAGGCCTAGTGAGAAAGAAAGGGGGAGGGGAGCACCAGAGGGAGATGGAGAACAGGCAGAGTGATGGGCAGAGAGAGAGAGAAAAAAAGAGGCCTCCCGTCCCATGATCCTTTCCCTTCTCCAGCTCTGTATCCCTTTTGCCAATAACCTTTCCGGCTCTCAGCTTCACCCCACCCCCTCCGGTCTTCTCCTATCATTTTGCATTTCCCCTTCCCCCTCCTACTTTCAAATCTCTTAATATCTTTCCTTTCAGTTAGTCCTGACGAAGGGTCTCAGCCCGAAACGTTGACAGTGCTTCTTCCTATAGATGGTGCCTCGCCTGCTGCGTTCCACCAGCATCTTGTATGTGTTGTTTGAGTAAATTACAGTATTCAATTACATAAATGACATAACTAAATGAATTGCATAGGAACATTCAGCTAGCTTGCCACCTCCTGAAAGTGCCCCAGTCACTCCCTCAACCTCTGCATTTCACCGTCTGAGGTTGAAGCCATCTCAAAATCTAAGAACTGCTAAGTAATTACTCCGAAGTGACCATGATTGGGAAGTGGAAGTGCGAGGGCCACAGATCCACAAAGACTTTATGACTTTTCTAATTTGTACCCCTCCCTGAGGCACTGTGAGGATCGGTGGAGGTGGCTCTATTAGGCAGATGAACTGGAAAAATTGCAGCCAGTACATAACTGAATCCATAGATGAAATATATTATACTTCAGAATAATATGGTGAGTAGAAATTCGGTCTCAGGAAAGTCACCATGTGTTAGTTTGTGTTGGAGAAAAAGGGCATCACAGGTGGCAGTTGTTGGCACTGCCACTGTAGTCACAAGGGCCTGTTGGAGCCATAGAGGTGAGTAAATGATCACCAGAGTCCTCACTCAATGAACTAGGATTAGAAAAAGTCTCTTGTCAGTGGAAGCATGTGGTCAGATTGAGGCAATAACAGTTAACCCCCACTTCACAGGGTGCACACTTCCCCTATTTCCTATCTCTCATCGATCCCCACAAGGCTGTTAAACTCCAGATGGCGCAGTGATTAAGCCAGGCGATGACGTTGAACCTCGGCCGATAAGGTAACATGAGAAGCAATAAATGCTGCAATAAATTTTTTCCAGTGGTGACAGATTCTTAATAATGCTTAATCCTACAACAATTGATAAGGTGCTCTTAAACGTCTTGTGCTGATCATGTGGCCAATCGAGACATCAGAAGTTTGGACAGGAGAGGATTTCAACCAGATCCACCACCTGAGGATAAAAGGCAGGAGTGGGTCGCAGCAGTGTAATAGAAACATAGAAAACATACAGCACAATACAGGCCCTTTGGCCCACAAAGTTGTGCCAAACATGTCCCTACCTTAGAAAGTACTAGGGGAAAGTACTAGAAAGTACATAGCCCTCTACTTTTCTAACCTTCATGTACCTATCCAAAAGTCTCTTAAAAGACCCTATCGTATCCACCTCCACCACCGTTGCCGGCAGCACATTCCACGCACTCACCACTCTCTGCGTAAAAAACTTATCCCTGACATCTCCTCTGTACCTACTCCCCAGCACCTTAAACCTGTGCCCTCTTGTGGCAGCCATTTCAGCCCTGGGAAAAAGCCTCTGACTATCTACACAATCAATGCCTCTCGTCGTCTTATACACCTCTATCAGGTCACTTCTCATCCTCCGTTGCTCCAAGGATAAAAAGCCGAGTTCATTCAACCTTTTTTCATAAAGCACTCTCCCCAATCCAGGCAACATCCTTGTAAATCTCCTCTGCACCCTTTCTATGGTTTCCACATCCTTCCTGTAGTGAGTCTACCAGAACTGAGCAGAGTACTCCAAGTGGGGTCTGACCAAGGTCCTATATAGAGCTCTGACCAGTAACCAGTCAGCATTTGGGATTTGGGGTTTGGGATTGCTCAGTAAGAACAAATTAAAGGAAGGCAGGGCAAGTGTAGTGGCCTTCATCAGAGTGGTGATCTTAAGGTTTTAGCTCTTTGAAGCTTCAGCAAAGAGACTTCACTCAGAGAAAGCAAAAGAAAGAAAAGTGCAAATTCTTCCTTCTCTTTTTTTATATCTGCTCAGCTGGGACAGTAGGGATGGCAGGCAGGATAGTGGAATGCTCCTCTTGTGGGATGTGGGAAGGTAGGGAGACCTGCAGCTTGAGCTGGAACTGGATGAACTCCGAATCATTTGGAGAGTGAGGAAGTGATACAGAGGACATATAAAGAGGTAGTTACACTGAAGGTGCAGGACCCTGGAGACTGTATCAACAGCCTATCCTCACTACACATTGCCTCCATTAGTAAACCAGCTACTTCATCTTCAGCTGAAGCACTCGCAGTTCAGGACACCTAGTGGCATCATGCTTAACCTTTAGATTTCTGACTTTGTCGGAGGTCTTACCAACATCTGTCTCCACAACTTCTCCACTAACCGTTCAGGCACTGGTTCCCATCCCCCATCTAACCCTTGCCATGCAGCACTAAGAAGCCTTCCTGCTCGGATATTAGTCCCCTTCCATTTCAGGTGCAAACCGTTCCTTCTGTACAGGTCCCACTGTCCCTAGAAGAGAACCTAATGGTGCAAAGATCTTTTACCCTCCCTCCTACTCCAACTCCTTACCCATGTGCTAAACTGTATAACCTTCCAAGTTCTGTCCTCACTAGCACACGGCATGGGTAGCAATCCTGAAGTCACAACCCTGGAGGTCCTGCCCTTTAACTTAGCACCTAACTCCCTGAACTCTCTCTGCAGAGCCTCATCACTCATCCTACCCGTGTCATTGGTACCTACATGGACCACGACTTCTGGCTGTTCACCCTCCCACTTATGAAAGCTTAGGACTTAATCTCAGATATGCTGGGTCTGGGAGACAAGATATCACCCGGGAATCTTGTTCTTGCCCTCAGAACCTCCTGTCCGTTCCTCTAACAAATCTCCTCTCACCACACCTCTTACCCCTTCCCTTCTGAGTCACAGAGGCAGACTAGGTTCCAGAGACCCAACCAATGTGACTTTCCTCTGCTAGGTCACTCCGTGCCAGTGTCCAAAGTGATATGCTTGTTGTTGAGGGGATGGCCTCTTGTCCCAGAGGTAGAAGGTGGTTCTGATGGAGAATCTTGACAAGCCCATTTCCATCCTCTGGTTTCACCTGGAAAACTGATACACTTGGCATCTGACTCTCCACTACATAGGGCGTAGCTGTCCAGCAGTCAGCCAACTTATGCTTCCCAGGTAGCCCCAAGTTCATTATGAGGACTTGGTCTCCCAGCATGAATTGGGAGAACCTAACTTTTTGATCATACCTCCTCTTATTTCCTTGATTCTGCTTGGCAGCCAAAACCTCAGCTAATTCATAAGCCTTTCTCAGCTCCCTTCTCCATATCACACCATTCAGGCAGGCTAGAGTGTCCTTGATTCTCGAGACTGTATACTGGTCAGGGACTGTATGCCTGTTCAGAATCCGATAGTCCACTCATATCCCTATATTCCCATTCTTCTTCCTGGCCATTACTATTGGAGACGCATAAGGGCTTCTGGACTCAGTGATGTTCCCAGCTTTCTTCAGCTTCTACAAATGTTGTTGAACTTCCTCCACCTTTGTAGGTGCCAGTAGCCACAACCTTTTTCTGAACGACGTGTCCTCTGTAACCTGGATGGTGTGGTGAGTGCTCTTGGAACAACCCACATCAAACTTATCATTAGAAAAGACATCTTCCAGCTTCAACATTTTCTCTATCAACCTCTCCTTCCAACCTCCAGGTACCAGGGAGTCTCCAAAATTGACTGACTTGGCAGTCACCTTTCCTCTTTTCGGAGAGAGGTTCTCCCCGGCTCGTCTCACAGGGACACTAGACATTACTGTCAGTGGGAAGAAGTGCACCTTTGGCAACCATCACCTGAGGGTAACCTCCCACTCCGAAGTGTTCCTGACACTCACTCTCATCCTGTTCATTTGTACAACCGAGGGCTTCTGAAGTTTGCGCCTCACTGATACCCCAGCAGGTAAGCATGACTCCATTTCATGGTCTTCTGGAGCATCCACCAAGAGGCTTTCCATAGAACCATAGAACATTACAACACAGAAACAAGACTTTTGGTCCTTTTGGCTGTGTTGAACCATTTTTCTTCCTAGTCCCACTGACCAGCACCAGGCCCAAATCCCTCCATATCCCTCTCATCCATGCACCTGTCCAAGTTTTTCTTATATGTTAAAAGTGAGCCCGCATTTACAACTTCATCTGGCAGCTCATTCCACACTCCACTACTCTCTGTGTGAAGAAGCCCCCCCCAATGTTCCCTTTAAACTTTTCCCCCTTCACCCTTAACCCATGTTCTCTGGTTTTTTTTCTCCCCTAGCCTCAGTGGAAAAAGCCTGCTTGCATTCACTCTATCTATACCCATCATAATTTTATATATCTCTGTCAAGTCTCCCCTCATTCTTCTACACTCCAGGCAATAAAGTCCTAACCTATTCAACCTTTCTCTGTAACTGTTTCTCAAGTCCTGGCAACATCCTTGTAAACCTTCTCTGTACTCTTTCAACCATATTAATATCCTTCCTGTAATTAGGTGACCAAAACTGCTCACAATACTCCAAATTCGGCCTCACCAATGCCTTATACAACCTCACCATAACATTCCAATTCTTATACTCAACACTTTGATTTATAAAGGCCAATATAATGTGTTTACAAAGTACCAATTATCTCAAGATTGTTACCAGTGCCACGTGCAGGTGGGTTTAGAAATAATAAGACATCACAGATCAACATGTGGCTGAGGACATGGTGCAGGAGAGAGGGCTTCAGATTTATAGGTAATTGGGCAGTTTTCAAGGGAAGGTGGGGCCTGTTCCAACGGGACAGTTTACATCTGAACTGGAGAGGGACAAATATTCTTGCAGGTAGGATTGCTAGAGAGGCTCCAGTGGATTTAAACTAGATAAAAGGGGTAGGGGAACCAGAGTGTAGGAACAGATGTATAGCAGAAGGAAGAAAAACAAGATCGTAAAGTTGTTTGCACCGTTAGAGATAAGCAGAGAGGAAGAGGTGGAGGATTTCTTAAATGCATTTATTTTAATGCTAGGATCATTGTAAGAAAGGTGGACGAGCATAGAGCATGGATTGATAGCTGGAAATATGATGTAGCTATTAGTGAAATATGGTTGCAGGACGGGTATGATTGGCAAATAAATATTCCTGGATTTCGTTGCTGCAGGTGTGATAGAATTGGAGGGATAAGAGGGGGAGGTGTTGCGTTGCTTATCAGAGAAAATATTACAATGGTACTCTGGCAGGATAGATTAGAGGGCTTGTCTAGGGAGGCTATATAGGTGGAATTGAGGAATGGGAAAGGTGTAGTAACATATTATAGACCACCTAATGGGGAACGAGAATTGGAGGAGCAGATTTGCAAGGAGATAGCAGATATTTGTAATAAGCACAGGGTTGAGATTGTGGGAGATTTTAATTTTCCACACATAGACTGGGAAGGCCATACTGTAAAACGGATGGATGGTTTGGAGTTTGTAAAATGTGTGCAGGATAGTTTTTTGCAGCAATACATAGAGGTACCAACTAGAGAAGGGGCAGTGTTGGATCTCCTTTTAGGGAATGAGATATGTCAGGTGACAGCGGTATGTGTTGGGGAGCACTTTGGGTCCAGTGATCACAGTGCCATTAGTTTCAATATAATTATGGAGAAGGATAGGACTGGAGCCAGGTTTGAGATTTTCAATTGTAGAAAGGCTAACTTTGAGGAGATGCGAAAGGATTTAGAAGGAGTGGATTGGAACAATTTGTTTTCTGGGAAGGAGGTAATAGAGAAGTGGAGGTCATTAAAGGTGAAATTTTGAGAGTACAGAATCTTTATGTTCCTGTTAGGTTGAAAGGAAAGGTTAAAAGTTTGAGAGAGCAATGGTTTTCAAGGGACATTGGAAACTGAAAAAAGAGAGAGATCTACAATAAATATAGGCAGCATGGAGTAAATGAGGTGCTCGGGATATTGATATTGAATTGAAGGATATTGAATTGTGTAAGGTAGGGGAGACAAGTAGGGAAGTTATGGAAATGATGATGATTGAAGAAGAAGTACTGGCGCTTTTAAGGAATATACAAGTGGATAAATCTCTAGGTCCTGACAGGATATTCCCTAGGACCTTGAGGGAAGTTAGTGTAGAAATAGCAGGGGCTCTGACAGAAATACTTCAACTGTCATTAGAAACGGGGATGGTGCTGGAGGATTGGCGTTTTGCTCATCTTGTTCCATTGTTTAAAAAGGGTTCTAAGAGTAAACCTGGCAATTATAGGCCTGTCAGTTTGATGTCAGTGGTGAGTAATTTAATGGAAAGTATTCTTAGAAATGATATATATAATTATCTGGATAGACAGGGTCTGATTAGGAACAGTCAACATGGATTTGTGTGTGGAAGGTCATGTTTGACAAATCTTATTGAATTTTTTGAAGAGGTTACTAGGAAAGTTGATGATGGTAAAGCAATGGATGTTGTCTATCTGGACTTCAGTAAGGTCTTTGACAAGATTCTGCATGGAAGGTTAGTTAGGAAGGTTCAATCGTTAGGTGTTAATATTGAAGTAGTAAAATGGATTCAACAGTGGCTGGATGGGAGATGCCAGAGAGTAGTGGTGGATAACTGTTTGTCAGGTTGGAAGCCAGTGACTAGTGGTGTGCCTCAGGGATCTGAATTGGGTCCAATGTTGGTTGTCATATACATTAATGATCTGGATGATGGGGTGGTAAATTGGATTAGTAAGTATGCAGATGATACTAAGATAGGTGGCATTGTGGATAATGAAATAGGTTTTCAAAGCTTGCAGAAAGATTTAGGCCAGTTAGAAGAGTGGGCTGAATGATGGCAGATGGAGTTTAATGCTGATAAGTGTGAGGTGCTACATTTTGGTAGGAATAATCAAAATAGGACATACATGGTAATTGGTAGGGCATTGAAGAATGCAGTAGAACAGAGTGATCTAGGAATAATGGCGCACAGTTCCCTGAAGGTGGAATCCTATGTGGATAGGGTGCTGAAGAAAGCTTTTGGTATACTGGCCTTTATAAATCAGAGCATTGAGTATAGGAGTTGGGATGTAATGTTAGGAAAGAATTATAGGAAAGAAGTCAATGAAATAGAGAGAATACAGAGAAGATTTACTAGAACATTACCTGGGTTTCAGCAACTAAGTTACAGAGAAAGGTCGAACAAGTTAGGTCTTTATTCATTGGAGCGTAGAAGGTTGAGGTGAGACTTGATAGAGGTATTTGAAATTATGAGGGTGATAGATAGAGTTGACGTGGATAGGCTTTTCCCATCAAGAGTAGGGGAGATTCAAACAAGAGGACATGAGTTGAGAATTAAGGGGTGAAAGTTTAGGGGCAACACAAGAAGAAACTTCTTTACTCAGAGTATGGTAGCTGTGTGGAACGAGCCTCCAGTAGAAGTGGTAGAGGCAGGTTCGATTTTGTCATTAAAAAAAATTGGATAGGTATATGGACAGGAAAGGAATGGAGGGTTGAGGGCAGGTCGGTGGGACTAGGTGAGAGTAAATATTTGGCATGGACTAGAAGGGCTGAGATGGCCTGTTTCCGTGCTGTAATTGTTATATGGTTATATGGTTACCAAAAGCTGTCTTTGCTACCCTATCTACCTGTGATGCCACTTTTAGGGAATTTTGTATCTGTATTCCTAGATCCCTCTGTTCTTCTACACTCGTCAGTGCCCTACCATTTACCTTGTATGTTCTATCTTGGTTTGTCCTTCCAAAGTGCAATACCTCACACTTATCTGTATTAAACTCCATCTGCCATTTTTCAGCCCATTTTTTTCCAGCTGGTTCAGATCCCTCTGCAAGCTTTGAAAACCTTCCTCACTGTCCACTACACCTCCAATCTTTGTATCATCAACAAATCTGCTGATCCAATTTACCACATTATCATCCATATCATTGATATAGATGACAAACAGCATTTCTTGGAAATTTGGGGATTCTCATCACTCTTGCTACTTCTCCAGGCTGTAACCTGACTGCCTTTGACTGGGTGAACCACACAGTCCATCATTTCTGCTCATCATCCAGCCTTGTGTAGCCACGCACTTCCTCAAAAGCAGCTTGGAACACAAGGTGAATGGGCGATGTTTTCAGAAAGCTCTCTCCAACTTTCTCCTTACAGGCTCCCTCTAGCCTCCTCACAATAGAAGTATCTGTCTCATACTCCTCTTCCCCTTTAGAGGTGGGCTTCATTCCTGAGAACAGGCTGAGCCTATGATAGCTGGGACTTTGAACCTGGAGATTTTGCCATTTATTTGCCAGAGAAGCAGGGGCCGCTACCAACTCAGAATGCTCAGCCCTCGCTGAGGACTTATTAGACATTCTACATCAGACCACTCCTTCCCCTCGCTCTGCAGAAACAAGAGCAACTTGTCTTTAAAGTCTCTGCCCCCAGCTACGGGAAAGTTGTCTTCCAATTCGGCACCCTCGTCTGCAGTCCCCTCTTCCCGGAAAGTATGGACATGGCCCCCCCTCTCCCAGTTCCACTGCCATTACGTCAACGCTAGTCTGAAATAGAAGAAAGTCTTTGCTCGCCATTTTATCAAACCTCCACTCCATCCCTGCAGCATCCATAGCCACGTATTGTAATCACTTTACAAAACCAATAGTTTAACCCAGACTTTAACACACAACCCACTGGATCAATGCTCAGGACAATCACACAGTATCCAGCTAAATTGATCCCGGGTGAGCCTCCACAATGAAACACCCTGGTTTCCTTGGCTGTGTAAGTCTAAGGAAGACAGCCTCCATACTCGTGAGATTGCACTTGATCCCACCCCAAAGCCTGGTTTGTATGGATGCTGTGGCATTTGCTGCCCAGTTACAAGTTAATGCCATGAGAAAACAGGCAGTAACTGCATATGATTAAAATAATTATATTTATGAATCTTAACTAAAAAGTTAGTAAAGAATAGCAAAAAGGAAAGGGCCCATTCTAATTGAACAGTCTAATGTGCACAAGTTGGAGCTCATCTTGAACTTCCCTGTCACTCATACGCTGGGCCCTCGGTCAACGTGAAAGCACACACCACCTTCCAAATGTTGCTCACAATGGTTCTCTCACTGGAACGTAAACTACAACCGGTTCTCCCCAGCATCTTCTCTATTCATCTCCGCTCGAACCAAAAAAACCCCAAGCCCAACCTTAGTGTGTGTCCTAAAGACCTCTGAGACTGTGAGTATGTTTTTATTTACAAGGGCATGCACAGGTCACCGCTACAGCGGCCGTACGAGGGACCCTTCAAGGTGATCCGGCACAACGGATCTACGTGTGGCATGGAGGTGGGTGGCCAGGAAGAGACTTTTACAGTGGACCACCTCAAACCGGTGCACTTGGACATTGAGCAACCAGTGAGGATACCCGCACCGTGCAGGCGAGGCCAGTCATCCAGGCAAGCCACATAGACGGGGGGCTCCACTCCCCCAGTGGACATTTCTGGGGGGGGGGGTGGTGGTGCAGCCGTCCGCACACACGAGACTTGAACCGCCATCGGGTGCGGGTGCCTCAGGCAGATACACCGCCCGTTCAGGGTGGACCTTCTGGGGACGGTCTGACATTACGTCCACCCCGATGGTCGCAGGGACCCATGGGAGGGGGGATTTAAGTGCGCGAGTTTGAATCAGTAATGTCATTCCGAGTTCAGCTCTCTCTACCTCCATGTGTTCCTTTTGTAGTGCTTTGCGGGCCACTTCAAGATTAAGATTAAGATTAAGGGAAGCCTGGACTGCCATGTGGTTGTTGAGAATATGGGATGGGGGGTCCTGGAGTGACTCTATCTAATAGAGGGATGGGTGTTTTAGGGGCCTATTGTCCCAAACATGATCAATTACACCCTGAGGATGGTACTAACTCCCCCCAAGGATATTGTATCCTTACAGGATCAGGTGGCAGCAGCAGTTAGGTACCCTTCCCCCCTTGAGTGGGATTTAAAGCACTGGGTGGGATGAACACAGTCGAGGAAGGGACCAGTGGGCTCTAATTACTGGCTTTTCCAGCAATAGAGATAGCTCGCCATAGGATTCTGAACTAACACTTGTCATGATGGGGCATTTGGTTATGGCAGCGGCTCTCCACTTGAAAGGAGTAGTGCTGTCTTTAATGGGACCAGGGGTCAAACATCCTCTAAATGCAGCCATTCAGTCATTGTAGGGATTGGGGTAGATAGAAGTAGGTACACGCAGCCGGGCATGGAAGTTGGATAAGCAGACAGGGAATGGGAAGGGGAGGGATCCTGCATGATTCATAAGGAAATGCTTTTGACATTGCTTAGAGCTGGAGTCTGGAAGGAGCAGGTTCCCACTCTCACCCTCTATGCATTGTGGAGGGAGCACCAGCAGGGGAAGAGAGGTTAAGGGGGTGTTAAGGGGAAAGGGTAAATCTTCAAGCCGGATAAAGGCTCCCTTTGTCTGCTGGATTCTTGGCATTCTGTTCAGGATTCCCCATATCTCTTGCTGGAGAGTCTTCAAAAGGTGGGCCTTCAGTGTCAGTGGTTGGGTACCTCATACCTGTTGGGAGAGCGTAATTTTGGCTTGCACCCCTTCTCCTTACAATTAAGCATGAATAGTTTGAGTTCGGAGAAATTTGGGTGAGGTGTTGTCACACGTGAGTTTATAAGTGTCAGTACAAAGTCAGTCTTGTGCTGCTAAATCTGTATTGGAAGAGTTTTTGAATTAATTCTAATTCCAGAGGAAGAGACCCATTGAAATACTTTGCTACTGAGGAGTGCAGTAGAACAGAGGGATCTGGGAATACAGATACAAAATTCCCTAAAAGTGGAGTCACAAGCAGATAGGGTTGTAAAGAGAGCTTTTGTACATTGGCCTTTATAAATCAAAGTATTGAGCATGAGTTAGAATGTTATGGTGAGGCTATATAAGGCATTGTTGAGGCCAATTTTGGAGTATCATGTGTAGTTTTGGTCACCAAATTACAGGAAGGATATTAATAAGTTTGAAAGAGTGCAGAGAAGGTTTACAAGGACGTTGTCGGGACTTGTGAAACTGAGTTACAGAGAAAGGTTGAATAGGTTAGGACATTATTCTCTGGAGCGTAGAAGAATGAGGAGAGATTTGATAGAGGAATATGAAATTATGATGGGTATAGATAGAGTGAATGCAAGCAGGCTTTTTCCACTGAGGCTAGGGGAGAAAAAAACCAGAGGACATGGATTAAGGGTGAAGGGGGAAAAGTTTAAAGGGAACATTAGGGGGAGCTTCTTCACACAGAGAGTGGTGGGAGTGTGGAATGAGCTGCCAGATGAAGTGATAAATGTGGGCTCACTTTTAACATTTAAGAAAACTTGGACAGGTACATGGATGAGAGGTGTATGGATGGATATGGTCCAGGTGCAGGTCAGTAGGACTAGGCAGAAAGCAGTTCGGCACAGCCAAGAAGGGTCAAAAGGCCTGTTTCTATGCTGGAATGTTCTATGGTTCTGCGGTTCTGTGGAAAGGAATGTTGGTTTAGGTGATATGATAAGCGCAGTTTCAACCAGTCGTTAGGATACAGCAAGTGTGAACGGGAACAGTACCCTGGGATGACTGTCTATGCTGAATGTTGCTGTGAAGGTGGGCATTCCTGGGACACTAACTGGCTCCCAGCTCCTGTAGCTCCTCACGGGGTGGTATGGCTACTGTTGTCTGGAATATGTACATATTCACCTCAGTGACCTGGATGACCAGCTTGCCAGAGGGCTATCAGGAGGCAGAAGGTTTTGGATAATAGCCTTTCCCAATATGGTAGGGTCAGACTGTCCTGGAAACTGATATGGAATTTCTTAGGTTACCTGCTTGCAAAGAAAGGTGGCATTTGTGCTGTTATTGGTCAAGAACGCTGCACCTACATTTATAATAAGTTGGGAAACATCACTCACATTTGACAAACCAGTGTATAAGATTAAGTGGGGGACCAGCTCCATATCGATTACTCTCTGAGGGAAGGCTGATAGCCTTTTGGGGAGCTAGAAGGCTGGTACACTGAGGGTTGACTATTTGGTTTGTCATACTAGGTATTGTACTTTTGTGTTTTATATGTAGTTTAGTGGGGTGTTTGTAGGAGTCATACCAGTCTGATGGCTGGATTGTCCCCATTTTGCATCTTTTGAGGAGTGGAATATAATGTGAAGGGCTAGTTTATGTGCTGTTTGAAAGCCGCTTTCACTGTGCCGGCTGTTGATTGGCCCTTTCAAGAGCAGCAGCTCTTTCCCATTGGTTGTTTTGCACCGATGTCTGGTTCCAGATGATTCAGTGGTATAAGAATAGCAATTGCAAGAGACAGGTTGGCTTTCCTTTTCTCCAGGGGCTCACCTTTACACTGAGGTGGTGGTCAGTGCTGAAGAATCACTGGGAAAGTATGCGCAGATATCGCAGGGCCCACAAAAACACTTAACTGAGAACCTGTTGAATGCACGTACAAAAGCTGGAGGAACTCAGCAGGTCAAGCAGCATCCGTTGAAATGAACAGTCAATGTTTCGGGCTGAGAGGGAGAGGGAGACAATTACCGGAAGTTGGAGAATTCGATGTTCATAACAAGGGGCTGGGGACTACCCAGTTGGTATATGAGGTGTTGCTCCTCCAACCTGAGTTTGGCCTCATCATGGCAGTAGAGTAGAGTTATTTCCCTCCCTCTCCCTTCCCCCATCCCACTTTCACTCTGCCTCCTCTTCCAGCTGCCTATCACCTCTCTCATGATTCTGCCTTCTTTTACTACCCATAGCGCTTTCCCTTTACATTCCTTCTTCACTCTCCTGCCTATCCCCTCCCTGCTTCCCTTCCCCCACCCCTTGATCTTTCTTCTGACTGGTTTTTCACCTGTCACCTTCCACCCGCCCCCCCACCTTCTTTATAGGGCTCCTGCCCCCTCCTCCTTCATTCCTGACAAAGGGTCTCGGCCTGAGATGTTGACTGTTCATTTCAACGGATGCAGCCCAACCTGCTGAGTTCATCCAACTTTTGTACATGTTGATTTGACCACAGCATCTGCAGTGTACTTTGTATTAACCTGTTGAATGCTTAGTTTTGTAGTTGTGTAACTTGGGGAGACTTAATGAAGTACCTTTTGAAGTGTTACTGAATGTTTAGTATCATAGCTTTTCTGATTCAGGTGATTGAGATGTTTGGTCAAATGTTTTACAGTTTGTAAAGTAATAGTTACTGATTATTTGCAATCAGTGTATTCTGTCTCATTTACAAAACCCGTGAACCTGCTTCCTTGTAACATCCAGTTTTATAAAAACCTTGTTGGAACATATTTGGAGTATTGTGTTCATTCCTGGTCACCTCATTATAGGAAAGGTGTGGAAGCTTTAGAGATGGGACTGAGGAGAATGTTGACCAAGATTCTGACTGAACTTGTAAGCGTGTCTTATGAGGATAGTTGATCGAGCTACATCTTTGTTTTTTGGAGCAATGGACAATGATAGAGTTGTACAAGAAGATTAGAGGCATAGATAAAGTGGAATGCTGGAAACTTTTTCAGAGGTATCATTTTAAGGTGAATGGAGGAAAGTATCATGGGATATCAGAGGTTAGTTTTTTTCACAGAGTCATGCTTATGGAACATGCTATCAGGGTGGTAATGATGGCAGATACATTAGGGGCATTGAAAAAACTCTTGGGTAGGGACATGGATCATCAGCACATGGAGACAGCCCATATAGGCACATAGAAAAATGGAGTGCTGTGTATGAGGGAAGGGTTGGACTGATACGTTAACTGATTGGTACAACATTGTGAACCGAAGGGCTTGTACTGTTCTGTAATGTTTTTGTTCTGTATTCTATGTTGAATCAGTTAGTACAGAAGGTATTATTTCAAGGTGACTAGAATATTAAAGCATGGATGTAATGCTGAGGCTTTATAAGCAATTGATGAGATCACATTTGGACCTGGGCTGTATTCACTAGAGTTTGGAAGAATGACAGGGGATCTCATTGAAACCTACTGAGTGTTGAGAGTCCATGATAGAACGGACGTACAATGGATTTCTCCAGTAGTGGTAACAGGGTACCAGCGAGCACAGCCTCAGAATAGAACGGTGACCCTTTAGAAAAGAAATGAGGAAAAACTGCATTTGCAGAGTGTAGTGAATCTATGGAATTTATTGCCCAGATAGCTGAGGAGATCGATCTAAAACGGAGGTTCATAGGTTCTTGATTAGTAAGGACTGCCAATGATTACAAAGAGGTGGCAGGAAAATGTGCTTGAGAGGAAAAATAAATCAGCCATACTGGTTGGCCAAATTCTGCTTCCATGTCTTATCGTCCTCTGGTCATGAAGTGACTGTCAGTCCTGCTTGGTCAGCCGTCGGTCACAGAAGAAACTGCAGCCAATACTGTTGCTGCTGGCCATGCTTTCTTCTTTTCCCCTTTGAACAGAATCCATCCTCTGCCCCCACCCCATTCCCATACCCACAGCACCAAGGGCTCTCTGCCTGACAGGGGCTTGCGCGGAACATTTGTTGCAGCTTGTTCAGTTTACCGCCTAGTGGGAGTGAATACTTACTTCTGGCGCTGTTACTCCATCACTTCTGCTCAACACAGCATTCTCTAGGAATGGTGGCCCCTGGAGAAGGAATAGGAACAGGATAGCCAGCAGGTATCCTGGTGACACCAGAATTTGCCTAGGAGACAGATTTCAAATGGTGCTGATTTGAAATGAATTAAGAATTGTGAACTGGGTTGTGTGAAGGGACGGACATCTACTGCAGAAACACACACAAATTACTGGAGGAGCTCCGCAGATCAGGCAACATCTGTGGAGGAACTGGACTGGTTCAATTGTGGGTGCAGCCCATGTTGATTTCTCAATTATAAACTGGTGTGTTTGATGAGCTTTATTACATTGAACTGATTAGTGAGTATAATAGAAAAAATACTTGTTTATAAACATAAAGAAAAGAGAATTTTGATTATAACCACACCTCGGGTATTGACTCTGAAGAGAGAATCGTGATGTCTTTCTAATCTAGCTTCCATCACACAGTGCTGACTAGGAGCAGGAATTGGCCAGTCGGCTATCAAGCCTATTCTATCCTTTGGTAGGATCACAGCCAAATCTTTGTCCCAAGCCTGCCTGCATATCCTCCCTGACCCCTTCATTGGAGAAAAGTTCTCAGTCTCAATGTTGATCATCCTCAGAATCTGAGCTCCCACAGCTCTTGAGATTAGAGAATTCCAGAGGTTTATGAACTGTCATTTTACCATATCTTCTTTTCTTCTTGCCCAGTTACTTTATTTGCCTATGTTGCTGTGCTGTCCCCTGACACATCTATCAAAGTTAAACATGGACACCTCATGGTTATCCCCTTTATTGAAGCCATCTGTATATGTTGTGCAGAGCTGGGCATGTCCGGGGTAGCAGTCAGTCAGTCTGAGGAAGACATGCTTTCTGTCTATTGATCAATTATTTCTTCAACCAGAAACATAAAACCCAGAGACTTTTATTACAATCTTTCATTTTAATGATTCCATACAACATAGAAAGAAGGCATTCTGCTCATCAAGTCTATGCTAGCTTACAGAGGAAGCCCACTTATGCTGAAATTTTCCCCAAAACACATTCCCATCAATTCCTAGCAGCTAATGGGCAATTTACAGCAGCCAATTAACTCAATCAAATCACTTTAAACAGATAGGGATAAAGCCGGAGGACCCATAGAGCAGTTGTAAACTCCACACAGGTCAGGGTTCAACCTGGGTCTCTGGGACCACCAGCCAGATGCACTACGCACTACATCACTGCACTACTTTGTGGAGCTTTATCCGATTCCAAAAAATCATTAGAAATGTCCCCATTAAGGCAGGTGTAAACTCGCAGGACAAATCATAGAGGTGGGTGTGGTAGTGAAGGCCATCACTTGGTGGCTGTCTAATCAAGGGGGTGGTCACAGGATTAGCATTGTCACAGCTCTACCTCTTTGGCTGGAGGTACTGCCATATGGTATTGCAAGTCATATTGCAGCGATCACTCTGCATACTGACAGACTCTAGAACTATAAACAGAAGAGTATACTGTACATGGATGTAGCTATTCATCAAATGGTCTTGTCAGCTACATTCACTCAGTTACGCAGCTTTATGGTACTTTTGCAATGTTCACAGATTCACAGCCAGTGCAGGCAGCATAAGCGCAGATTTCACAGACATCAGCCTTCTGTGCTATTTCCTCTGTAAAAGGGAGAGAAGGAAATAAGCTTCATCACAATCCAGCAATAAATGACTTCCATGTGTTTACTGCAGGAAAGTCACAGAAAGTCACATCATAGTTCCATTAATTTGAGACAAGAAACCCATTGTCAGTGAACAGCAAGTTGAAACCTTAAAGACAATCATGCAGTTTCATAAAGCTGAGCCTCTCCACGCCAAGCTGCTTATGAGGAATTCTGGATGGATACTTAAACTGGGTTTAAATCGAAAAATAATGAAGTCTGCCAGTTGTTCTTGCTGAACTGAGTTAGAAAGGACTATCAAAGTAAATAGTCCAGCAATTTTGACCATTACATTGACTTTTCTTTGTGTGTTTTTATATTTTCAGAACCCTTTGATCACTTCTCTTCCCTTGCTCATTGGAAAACTCCCCCTCTTGTACATTTTCCTGGTGCACTTACTACCTCTGAGTTCCTCTCTAGGTCTCCGTTGTTCACAATTCTCCCTCTCTCACCTTACTTACCATACAAGATCTCAGGACGCTCACTCTTCCCTCCCTTGTGCTGTCTGTGGGCCACAGTCTACTCCCCTTGTGGTGTCTGTGGGTCACAGTCTACTCCCCTTGTGGTGATTCAGTCCGAAGTCCGTGGTCCAGTCCACAGACTCCGGGTTTTCCAATGGTCTCTTGCTGCAGTTGGACTTAACCAGAAACACCTGAGGTTCATATTGGAACTGGGAATATAAGTGGCCCTGGCATTGAGTGTGGCTGGGGTGTTGTCATGTCTTCAGACTCATGGCACAGATGGCTGGTGGAAGGCTAGAATGGGCTATTGCCATCCTTGGGGGCTGTGTTGGAGAACCATGGCTTCTGGGAGCCTTGCTGGTAGTAGTCAGAGCTGTCATTGTGGTAGGGATTCAACTGTTTCCTGGGCCAGCTGGATGGCTGTCAGCCACTCTGAGCTAGGTGGGGATCTGGTTGTTTCTGTAGCCAGCCAAGGCTGCTGGCTGTAATGGCTACTTGGAGCTACCCTGGTGCAGAGATGGAACTGTCTGTCATTCTTTAGTGTTTGTCTCTTCCTGTCCTTGCCTCTGTGGGGTAAGTCAGGCCATTCTGCTGTTGCCCTGTGGGGGGGAATCTGTCTTGTCTTGTCTTTGCCTCTGTTGGGTAGGTCAGGCTGTTCTGCTGTTACCTGATGGATGGTCCTGCCCCACCTTAGTGTGGAGTTATAGATGAGTCCTGGCTTGTTGGAGGATAAGTCCTGGCTCTATGACTGTCTACTGTCCTGTCTCAAGTCAGTGTCCTGTCAAAGATGAATCCTGGCTTGTTGGAGGATAAGTCCTGGCTCCATATTGATGTTCCTAGTCTGCCCCTAGTTCCAGGACTGCAGCCTCCAGCCAAGCCTCAAGCCCCCAAGTATCCAGCTAAGCCTCAAGCCTCAACCCAAGCCTCAAGACCCCAAGTCTCTAGCCAAGCCTCGTCACGTCCTTGCCTGGGTTTGGGGGTCTGAGCCCGAGGCAAGAGCCAGGTTAGGGGTCCTTGTCCAGTCTTGGGCTCAGAGTCCACCCCAGGCTCCTTGTTCCCAGTCCCTCATCCTGGTCCTGCTTCCCTTGCCTCGACTGCATCCCGTCCCATCCTTGGGTTCTGTCTAGTCCTGTTTCCGGGACTCCAATGTCGGTGTCCTGCAGTCGGGTCCTGATTCAACACCTGACTTGTGACACCCCTGTACTGTCGGTGGCTCACAAGCTACTCACTTCATTGCTAACAATATAGTAATGGTGTTGTTCATCCTGTTCCCTTAAATGTTCTAGTCTTTAGTATCTTGTAGAAGGGGAGCTTTTGTGTTAAATAAACAGACTTGGCCATATGAGTTGCAAAATACAGATACTAACTGGTGAGGATTTTCTTTCTCCAGCTAACTTACCAGTTAATCACCAAATACTTTATAAGCTATAACTCAAATCATAAATTGAATCCAGAAAATAACAGAGTTAAAGTTCTAGCTCAATCATTTTGCACTTCAGCAGCCTTTTAATCATACACTGAACAATATCAAGAACCTCCCCAGGTCCAACCACATAGATGTCATGGCCAAGAAAGCTGATCAGTGTCTCTATATCCTCAGGAAGCTAAAGTAATCCTGCAAGTCCCCTTTGATCCTTACCAATTTTTATCAATACACTATGGAAAGACTCCTAGTTTGGTACAGCAACTAATATATCTGCACATGACTGCAAGAAGCTGAGGAATCAGCTGAACTCCCTTCCAAGGACTCTGCCTATACATCTCACTACCTCAGTAAAACAGCTAGCATAATCAAAGACCCCATCCGTCGTCTTTCCTCTCCGCCATTGGGCAGAAGATAGAAAAACCTGGCTCAAGGATAGCCTTTAGAGTCATAGAGAAGTACAGCACAGAAACAGGCCCATTGGCCCATCTAGTCCATGTCAAAGCTATTTAAACTGCCTACTTCCATTGATCTGCACTGGACGATAGCTCTTCATACCCCTACTATCCATGTACCTATCAAAAATTTCTCTTAAATGTTGAAATCAAGCTTGCATGGACCAATTGTGCTGTCAGCTCATTCTACATTCTCATGACCCTCTGAGTGAAGAAGTTTCCCCTCATGATCCCTCAAAACTTTTTATCTTTCACCCTTAACAAATGATGTCTAGTTGTAGTCCCATCCAACTTCAGTGGAAACAGCTTGCTTGCAGTTACACTATCTATATCACTCATAATTTTGTATACCTCTATTAAATTTCAATCTTCTACATTCTGAGGAATAGTCCTAATTTATTTGATCTTTCCTTATAACTAAGGTCCTCCAGACCCAACAACATCCCCGTAAATTTTCTCTGTACTCTTTCAATCTTATTTATATCTGTTCTGTAGGTAGGTGATCAAAGCTGTGCACAATATTCCAAATTAATCCTTATCAATGTCTTATACTTCAGCATAACATCCCAACACCTATACTCAAAACACTGATTTATGAAGGCCAATGTGCCAAAAGTTTATCTACCTGTGATGCTTACTTTCAATGAATGATGCTCCTGTATTCCTAGATTCCTTTGTTCTACCACATTCCTCAATGCCCTATCATTCACTGTGTAAAACCTACCCTGCTTGGTCCTAGTGAAGTACAACACCCACACTTGTCTGCATTCCATCTGTCATTTTTCTGCCCATTTTTCAAGCTGATCCAGATCCCTCTGCAAGCCATGATAACCTTCTTTGCTGTCCACTATATCCCCACTTTTGGTGTCATCCACAAATTTGCCAATCCAGTTAACCATATTATCATCCAGATCATTGATATAGATGATAAACAACAATGGACCCAGCACTGATCCCTACGGCACACCACTAGTAACAGGCCTCCAGTCAGAGAGGCAACCATCTAATACCACTCTCTGGCTTCTCACACAAAGACAACATCTAATCCATTTTACTACCTCATCTTGAATGCTGAGTGACTGAATCTTCCTGACCAACCTCCCATGCAGGACCTTGTCAAATGCCTTTGCTGAAGCCCATGTAGACAATATCCACTACCTTGTCTTCATCTACTTTCCTGGTAACTTCCTGGAAAAACTCTATAAGGTTGGTTAGACATGACCTACCCCGCACGAAGCCATGCTAACTATCCTTGTCCACCCAAATACTCATTAATCCAGTCCCTTAGAATGCTTTCTAATAACTTTCCCATAACTGATGTCAGTCTCACCTGCCTATAATTTCCTGGTTTATGTTTAGAACCTTTCTTAAACAGCAGAACAACATTGGCTATCCTCCAATCCATTGGTATCTCTCCTGTCACTAAGAATGATTTAAATATTTCTGCAATTGCTTCCTGTAGGGTCCGAGGTAACACTTTGTCAAGCCCTAGGGCTTTATCCACCCTGATTTACCTCAGGATAGAAAGCACCTCCTCGTCTGGAAACTGTACAAGGTCCATGAAGTTGATGCTGCTTTTCTTAATTTCTATAAGCTCTGTGTCCATCTCCTGAGTAAATACAGATGTAAAAAAAATCTGTTTTGGGTCTAAAAATGGATTACCATTCTGATCTTCCAGTAGACTAATTTTGCCCCTTGCAATCCCCTTTCTCTTAACATATCTGTAGAATCACTTAGGATTCACCTTTACCTTGTCTGCTAAGGCAATTTCATGCCTTCTTTTGGCTCTCCTGATTTCTTTCTTAAGTGTTCTCTTGAATTTCTTATACTCCAGAAGAACCTCATTTGTTCCTACCTGCAAAGTGCCTCCTTTTCCTTCTTAACCGGAGTCTCAATATCTCTTGAAAATCAAGGTTCCCTACACCCCTTTACCTTTTATCCTGACAGGCAAATGAAAGCTCTGTACTCCCAAAATTTCACTTTTGAAGGCCTCTCACTTACCAAGTACACCTTTGTTAGAAAACAGCCTGTTTCAATCCACACTTGCCAAATCCTTTCTGATACTATCAATATTGACCTTTCTCCAATTTAGAATCTCAACCCATGGAACAGACCTATCTTTGTTGCATATTTACTTTGAAACAAATTGCATTGTGGTCACAAACTTCTGTCATCTGCCCTATTGCGCTCCCTAATAGCAGATCCAGTATCACACACTCTCTCATTCTGGCACTTTTATGTACTGATTAAAGAAACTTTCCTGAATGTATTTGATAAATATAGTCCTTTATTCAGTATGGGAGTCCCAGTCAAAATGTGGGAAGTTGAAACCACCTACTATAATAACCTTGTGTTTTTTGCAACAGTCTGTGATCTTTCTACAAACTTGTTCCTCTAAATCCCTAGAATTGTTAGGTGGTCTGTAGCCCCATTAATGTGGTTGTACCATTCTTATTTTTCATTTCCACCCACTGTAACAAGTAGTTCCCTAGTATGATAAGTTGGACTCTTGATCTCACAATCTACCTCACTACGATCTTGCAACTTATTGTTTAGCTGTACTGCATTTTCTCTTAGAAGATTGAGTAGAATAGAAGACCTGCTGACAGGCAGGAAGCAAGGATAGGAATGAAGGTTATTGTTTCCTGATTGGCTGCCAGTGACTAGTGGTGTTCCACAGTGGTCAGTGTTGGGACTACTTCTTTTCACATTATATGTCAATGATCTGATGATCTTGATGGTTTTGTGGCCAGAACTGGCCAGGACAGGCAGATGATATAAACATAGGTAGAGGATAGTAATGAGGAAGCATGGAGTCTGAAAACGGACTTGGACGGATTGGGAGAATGGACAAGGAAGTGGCAAATGAAATACGATGTGTGGTCATGCACTTTTGTAGAGGGAATAAAGGTGTAGAGTATTTTCTAAATGGGGAAAAATTTAGAAATGAGAACTGCAAAGGGACTTAGGATTCGGTGCGCAGGAGTCCCTAAAGTTAACTTGAAGGTTGAGTTGGTGGCAAAGAAGGTGAGTGCAATGATAGCATTAATTTCGAAAGGACTAGAGTATAAGAGCAAGGGTGTGATGCTGAGGCTTTATAAGGCATTGGTCAGACTGCACGGAGTATTGTGAGCAGCTTTGGATCTTTTATCACAGAAAAGATGAGCTGGTATTGGATAGGTTCCAGAGGAGGTTCACAAGAGTGATTCCGGTAATGAAAGGATTAATGTATAAGGAGTGTTGGATGAATCTGGGCCAGTACTCACTGGAGATTAGAAGAATGAAGAGGATTCTTATTGAAACCTATCAAATATTGAACAGCTTAGATAGAGTGGATTTGGAGAGGATGCTTCCTATAGTCTGGGACCAGCCTCAGAATATAAGGATGTCATTTTAGAACAGAGGTGAGTAGGAATTTCTTCAGCCAGAGGGTGGTGAAGCTGTGGAATTTGTTGCTACATATGGCTTTGGAGACCAGGCCACTGTGTATATTTAAAGCAGAGTATGATATGTTTCTTGATTAGTTAAATGTTATGGGAGAAGGCAGGATAATAGGGTTGAGAGGGATAATAAATCAGCCATAATGAAATTGTGGAGCAGACTCAATGAGCTGAATGGTCTAATTCTGCTCCCATGTCTTATGGTCTCTATTCTGCATTGTTATTGTTTTACTTTGTTCTATCTCAATGCTCTGTCTAATGATTAGTGTATCAGAGTGCAAGGCAAGCTTTTCACTGTATCTCAGTACACATGACCAACCCATTCCAAATTCCACTCACCCAGCCAGAGAAAAACTTGATCAGCATCTTCTGAGGCGCAAACTGATTGAAACACCTTTGGTAGTGCAGAGGAAGGGCAGAGCTTGGTTGAGGCAGAGCTGGCAGCAGTTGTGTTATCTTCATCCTGAGTGTCCATCAATGCCCACAGCTGCTTCACATCCTCCAGAGGGAACGTGTAGTTTCCATCCTTGCAGAAACAGGGAAACATGGCAAGTATTAATTGTACTCAGCAGTCTGACATGCAACCGTAGCTGAAAAGACACAAGATGCCAGCATTTCCATAACACTACGCAGCCAATGAGGCAATCTAGGGTGTAGTTAATGTCACAGAATGGGAAATACTGCAGTAAATTTGCTTACGCTATGATCCAGTAATTAATTGAAACCTAATAAAACTGCAGATTCTGGTGCCTGAAACAAAAACAGAAGAATTTAGCTGGTCATTTAGCATCTCTGGAGAGAGAAACCAGTTAACGCCAGGTCAGGGACACTAGTGGAAGAGTACTGAGGACCCAGGACTACGGAAGGATTGCATACAGCAGCTTCATGTTCAGCCTGTTTCTGGATGTACAGATATTCTTAGAGACACAGAATTTAGGATTAAGTGTGGAATGATCATAACAGAAGTAATGAGTGGATCTGCAAAGAGAAGCTTGCCATAGGTGCCCACACTTGGGAGCTACTTTGCCAATTCGATTAAAAGAAGTTGCATTCATGACCCACCCATCACATCCTCAGGCATTCAGGGGACGTGTGAAGAATTGAAACAAATATTTTGTCCACCATCAGCCTGCCTCTGGGCTGTGAGTTGATTTGGAAAGCTGATGAGTACACTAAGAAAACATGGTTTCATTGTTCTTGATGTCAAAGCACCTTTACACCTGGCAGATGGGAAGTCAATGCCTTTGCCAGGGCAGTGGCCCTTCATAACTGCCCCAAAGCAGTGAAATCCCACATCATTGTCAGAAATACTCATGACACACACTCTCTTTGAAATACTGCAGTTAGTTTGTGTTGTAGCTGTATCATAATCAGTTAGAAAGTGTTGGAACTGGCCTGCCAAATGAATGGAATTTATACACACTCTCTCTCCTTCCCACATACTCTCTCTTCCCATCTCCATCATTAAAGGTAATATATATTTTTCTTTGGATTACATAAAAGATAATTTAATTTTTTTTCCCTAGCAATGCAATTGAAGTCCCAAGTAATTTGTAATTATACTTATTTGCTGTATAATTGTAATCACACTTGCTAAATGCATGAAGCTGAATTAAGAAATAATGTGTACTTACTTGAACCGTAACACTTGCCAAAATACTCGTCAAGCAACTGAGAGCCAAAACAAGAGAGAAAGTAGTTTTCATGGTGAGCTGCAACCCAAAGTTTCACTGAAAGGTTTATTCATGAAAAGTGCAATCTGGCAGCTTTTAAAGCTCTGGTTCATGGTGAAAAGTCACCTGATGTAAGACAATTAGTGTAAACATAATATATGATATTACACTCCTTACACTGTGACACCCACACATAAAATTTAATTGCCACCGGATAACTTGTGTCATCTTGGTGCCATTAAGCAATAACAAGATTTGTCTCAGTTTCAAAATGAGAACAGATGTCTGAAGAACTTGGCTCTTGACGACTGCAGGGAGAATGACAAGGTCCTTGGAAAAGATACAGTACTGTAACACCACCAGGATCTACTGATGCATGCAGTTCTGTACTTTTTGTTTGTTTCCCCTTTTTGTTCTAAATAAGGACTTGAATTTTTCAGCAGGCCCACATGGTCATAGAATCTCTTTTCCCACAAGAACCCATGTTAGCCCTCTGTCCCAGCACACTGAACAGTTCCAACATGATTGTCAGCCAACATTGGACCTTTAAAAGTAGAAGTAGCGGTTGCTCATTCCTACTTTCTCTCCTATTTCATCACTCAATAAGACCTTGAGCTCTTTTCAAGTGACAAAATTCAGAATTAATGTGGAGAACCTATCATAAGCAAATTCTTCCCTGGGTAAGGAGACCAGACGTGTAAACAATTATCCAGTCGCAAACCCAACAAGTGGAATCTGAATATTCTATTCCTGCAC
The DNA here is from genome assembly GCF_030144855.1 of Hypanus sabinus. Classification (NCBI taxonomy): domain Eukaryota; kingdom Metazoa; phylum Chordata; class Chondrichthyes; order Myliobatiformes; family Dasyatidae; genus Hypanus; species Hypanus sabinus. The sequence continues at coordinate 2,433,900 of NC_082732.1, read as the reverse complement.
TGCAATCCTCTGCTATTAAGTCCAGCACACTGTTTCCTTCATAATTGCCAGCTATACCTGTATGTTAGTGTTACAGAGTCATACAGCACAGAAACAGACCCACCATGTCTTTAATGGTGAGGATGTTAAGCATTGCAGGTAGAAGGTGGTTGAAAAAAATCAGCTGTGACTGAATAGCAGAGTCGACTCGTTAGGTTAAGTAGTCTAATTCTGCTCCTATATCTTGTGGTTTAATGGTATTACTTCCATGTCAGCCATCCAGAACCATTGATACCAATCTAACTTCCCAACACTTGAACATCCCAACACTTGAACTACTTTTGAATGCCAAGTTACTGTTTACAGGGTGTTGGTGAGGCTACACATAGAATACTGTGCAAAGTTTCAATCCTCACATTGGGACATAATAGCACAGTAAACTGTATAAAGAAAGTTCCTTTGATCAAGTGTAGAACATGGAACTGCGCAGCGCAGGAACGGATAATTTGGCTTACAATGTCTGTACCAAACATGTTGCCAATTTATGACTAATCCATCTGACTGCACATAATCTAAATCACTTTATTCCCTGACTGTCTACTGGCCTCTGAAAAGTTGCCATCATACCTTCTTCTACTACCTCCCTTTGCAGTGGGTTCCAGGTATCCACCAATCTCCGTGTAAAATCTCAAATCTGCTTTAATCTTTCCCCTTGCACATCAAAGCTATGCCTTCTATTTCTACCCTATCTTCCCTACCTACATAATTCCATGAGGTTTCCCCTCAGCCCCCAATGCTTCAGAGAAAACTTTCCAAGTTTTCTCAACCTCTTGTTTTATCTAATACTCCATGCAACATCCTGATGAACATATTCTGTAGCCTCCACATCCTTTCTGTAATGCAGCAACTAGAATCGCATATGATGCTCAAACAATGACTGAATTAGTTTTACTTAGTTCATTAGTAACTCAGTTTGAGTTCATGTTCAAGTATAATTGTCATTCAACTATTCACACAGATACAGCCAAAGGAAACAGTGTTCCTCTGGGGCCAAGGTGGAAAACAATACCAACAGTTGCACACAGCACACGGCACACGATAGGAGTAAAATATGCAGTTACAAAAAAACACATAGCCCAAGTCCCTGAGTGTCATGGCCTGTAGATTGATGGTACAGGGATGTTGTGTTGGAGCCACGTTTCTATAAGAACAAGTATGCAGCGGTTCCTTATCTCACACAAGTGTAGCCACAGCCAAACTTAATCCAGCTTGTCTTTCACTGAGCTAACACTGGTGGACAGTACAGACAGGAGGGGCCAGACCTTAGCCAAATATGAAATCCAGCAGCACCTAACTAGCTCCAACGTTTTCTTCCCTGGAGGCTGCAATAGTTGACTCAAGACAAGAGTGCCTAGTCTGCACAACGACCGAGGCCACCATCAGTCTCACCACTGAATCAGTGAATCAGACTCGCAGTATTCTACATTACCAATGTCCAACAAGGTCTTGCGATCACAACAAAAATGTCCAAGACAATCAGCCGCACCATTCGTTTGACCACACAACACCTATGTCTGATGCCTTCTTCCCTGGAGGCTGAGCCAGGCTGCAACCCGGTGTGCAACCGGCCTTGCTCCACCGCTATTGAGCAACTTGCTCATTGGGTAGACGGCAGTGCTTGTTCTTCTTAATATCCAGCAGTTTCTTGTGATTGCAGAAAAGACATAAAAGATGAACAATTACACCTTTGTTTAGACCCAGAGAGGCCACAGTGTCTGAGTGTACTGCCATCTTCCAGCTGCGAGAGGACACCTGGATTTTTCTACTCAATACATCAACCGATGAAGACAGGCAGATGCGTTCTTTGCAGAGTGATCACCCGAATCGAGCATGATGCTCTCCTAGGGGTTGTCTATTGGTGGGTCCTCAGGTGGCAGCTGAAGCCAACCTGGTGCAGTGGAACATGCGTGAGTTGTGGTTGTGATTACTGGTTGCATCTTCTGGTTTTATAGTCTCTCCTTTTGCAGCTGCTGCTTGTTCTCTGTGGTCAATTTCATGAAGCAAAAGATTTCCTTCAGGTGTATTGATTAGTACAAATAATATCTTCACTGTATCTCCGGTCCTCAAATCTTGGCAACATCCTTGTAAATTTTCTTTGAAGTTTTTAGATATAATATTGAATTTCTTCAGGCTGATTGTGATGTTATCTTTGAATCATTTCCTTTGCCCATTAGGGCTTACTGATCCCCCTTCATCTGTTTGGGGACATGTGAGTTAAGCATGCTCTGGTTAAAGAAATTTCTCTGCATCTCTGTTTTAAATAGATGCCCCTCTATCCTGAGGCTGTGCCCTCTTGTCCTAGACTCCCCCACCATGGGAAACATCCTTTTCACATCTACTCTGTCCAGGCCTTTCAACATTCTAAAGGTTTCAATGAGATCTCCCCTCATCCTTTTAAGTTCCAGTGAGTACAGACCCAGAGCCATCAAACATTCCTCAAATGATAACTCTTTCATTCCAGTAATCATCCTTGTGAACCTCCTCTGAACCCTCTCCAATGCCAGCACATCTTTTCTTAAATGAAGAGCCCAAAACTGTTCACAATACTCAAGGTGAGGCCTCATCAGTGCCTTATAAAACCTCAGCATCACATCCCTGTTCTTATATTCTAGACTTCATGAAATGAATGCTAGCACTGCATTTGCCTTCCTCACCACCGACTCTACCTGCATATTAACATTTAGGCTGTTCTGTACAAGGACTCCCAAGTCCTTTTGCATCTCAGATTTTTGGATTTCCCTCCGATTTAGTCTGCTAAAGTGCATGATCGTGCATTTTCCAACATTGTATTTCATTTGCCATTTTCTTGCCCATTCTCCAAATCTGTCTAAGTCCTTCTGTAGCTTAACTGTTTCCTCAGTACTACCTGTCCCTCCATCCTCTTTGCATCATCTGCAAACTTAGTAACAAAGCCATGTATTCCATCATCCAAATCATTGACATACAGCATAAAAAGAAGTGGTCCCAACACCGATCCACTGCATCCCCTTTATCTATCCTACTTGTAATCTCCTCAAAGAATTCCAACAGGTTTGTCAGACAGGATTTTCCCTTAAGGAAACCATGCTGACTTGTCCTATCTTGGCTTGTGTCTCCTTATCCTTAACAATTGATTTCAACATCTACCCAACTGCTGATTCAGGCTAACTGATCTATAATTTCCTTTCTGCTGCCTTCCTCCTTTCTTAAAGAGTGAAGTGACATTTGCAATTTTCCACTCCTCCAGAACTATGCCAGAGTTCAATGATTTTTGAAAGATCATTACTAATGCCTGCACAATCTCTACCACTATCTCTTTCAGATCTCTAGGGTGCAGTTCATCTGGTCCGGGTGACTTATGTACTTTAAGGTTCAGCTTTTTGAGCACCTTCACCTTCACCTTCACTCATTTCTCTTCTCTCACACCCTTCAACATCTGGCACACTGCTATTATCTTCCACAGTGAAAAATACTCAATTTGTTCATCTTCCATCACCTTGTCCCCGTTATTATTTCTCTGGCCTCATTTTCTAGCGATCCTATATCCACTCTCATCTCTCTTTTACTATCCACTTTGACATTGTTTGCTAGCTTGTTTTTATATTTCATCTCTTCTTTCCTAATGATTCTTTTGTTTGCTTTCTGTAGGTTTTTATGTCCTATGAAGCTTGACTGTAGTTTGTGGCAGTAACAGATTGTTTTGTAGTTCCAGAACATAAAACTAATCAAAAGAAAACATGGGAGAGCTGGGGATAACTTGTGTCTAGTTTTGTTTCTTAGCAAGGTGTGGACTTGTGACATGGTGGCATGATGACATATTGTATGCCAGTCACATAATTTTACATATAACCCGTAATTAATTCTTTAAACAAAGAATGCTTAATCTAAAACGTATCTACAACATTACATGGAGACTACCTGCAGGAACGTCTCCACTGGGAGAAAGATTTTGACTCTTTGTATGTATTGAATGCTGGCGAGCCAACACTTTCCACAGCCTCTGGAGTGCCATAAGAAAGAGAATGTGCCAACCATAATACGTAAATCCCATTCACCCATGTTAGGCCCTTATGTCTCTTCACCTTTCCTACCTACGGGGGTGGGGGGAGGGTGATTGATAAGTTTGTGGCCTAAGGTAGAAGGAGGTGAGTTATGAACTTCAAACTTTCTGAGTAATCACTCAAAGAGTGACCTGCATGTGCATGTAATGAGAGTTGTATAACTCATCTCCTTCAACCTTAGGCCACGAACTTATCAAACACCCATCTGTGGACACTTTCTGGAGGTCCAAGATCCATATGCTCCACAACCGCTGGGCTAAGTGTGTAAATGTAGGAGGGGACTATGTTGACAAATAAGTGTGCTAGGTTTTCTAAAATTGATTCCTTCTACCTTAGGCCACAAACTTATCAATCACCCCTTGTATGTATCTGTACAAATTACTTTCAACCTTGTAAGTATATCTGATATTACATTTCTTCTGGCACCTGATCTCCTCCCTCTGTGTGAAAATCTTACCCTTCATACTTCCTTTTCAAGTTTCTCTCCACTCATCTTAAATCTGTGTTTTAAAAGACCTAGCCATGGGACAAAGTCTGTCTCCAATTGATGAACCTCATGTTTTTATGAACCTCCATAAGCTCACTTCTCAACCTCCTACATTCCAGGGAGAACAAAGCCAGCCTATACAATTTCTCCTCATAAGTACAGCCCTCCATTCCAGGCAATATACAATTCTGCACTCTGTGCTAACACATCCCTCTAGTATGATGACCAGAACAATACACCATACTCCAAATGTGCTCTAACCAATATTCTGTACACTACAACATGATGTCCCAACTCAATGCCCCATGTTCTAAATGTTTTCTCACTACCCTATTGACCTGTGTCACAACTTGCAGTGAGCTATGGACTTGCGCCCCTCTGTACTTCAACATGCCTTAGGACCCACCGTTTACTGTCAGTGATGGACTTCCCGAACCTCATTATCTCACTCATCTCCGCATTAGAGTCCATTGCCACTGCTTCCTCCAACTTTTAGTTGATCTATACCCCACTGGACAAGTCTCAGATGGTACACCCCTATTTGACAATGACAAGCTGGTGTGTTTGATAACCTTTATTAAAATGATTAACAAATAGAACAGATGAAAGCTTGCTTACAAACATAGTCAGAAAAGAGAATTATGATTACAACCACACCCAGGTATAGACTCTGCAGTGAGAATTGTACTCTGGTTGTCTTCCCAATCTGATCTAGCCATTCAGGCCTCAAGCGTCTTCCTCCCTTTAGTAGGATTGCCTCCAAGTGTCTCCCCAAGTCAGCCCAAGTTACAGTGTTGATCATCCTCAGTATCTGAGCTCCTTTGGTTGAAGAATCCCACAGTTTCTATCTTCTCCCCTCCCTCATTGGGCAGAAGATACAAAATAATAATAAAAACAATAATTTTATTTATCATGCACTTTTCATACACATGATGTAGTTAAAAGTGCTTTACAATGGGATAAAGTACAAATATGAAAATAAAAAAAGAATAAAAATAACAACAGAAATAAATGACAAAAAGATGTTAGCTAAAAGCAAGGTTAAGTGGTGAGTGCGTGGAATGTGCTGCTGGCAACAGTGGTGGATGTGGATACGATAGGGTCTTTTAAGAGATTTTTGGATAGGTACATGGATCTTAGAAAAATAGAGGGCTATGGGTAAGTCTAGTAATTTCTAAGGTAGGGACGTGTTCGGCACAACTTTGTGGGCCAAAGGGCCTGTACTGTGCTGTAGGTTTTCTATGTTTCTAAATAAATGAGCATGGAGTTGGTGTTTAATCCATTATAGTTTTAGGTACTGAATTCCACAGTTTAGGAACAGAGTTCAAAAAAGATGACCTGCCAATTATCTTTTGAGGGAGATTGTTTAAACTTAAGAAGATCTGACAGTTCGAACAGGATTATAAAACAAAAATAATTCTGTGATGTTTCTGATCCCAGACCATTAATAGCTTTAAAAACAAGTAAGAAAACTTTAACATCAATTCTAAAAAATACAGAAAGCTAATGCAGTGTAGCTAATGTGGCAGTGGTATTCTGAATGAGTTGAAGTTTGTCAAAAGATTGCTTTGGAAGGCCTATAAAAAAATGCATTGCAGTAATCTAGTCTATTTGATACAAAGGTGTGAATTAGTTTTTCAGCATCATTACGGACAGGAATAGATATACCTTTACAATACTTCTTCAATGTGGAAATGCTACTCTGGTCACTGTCTTTATGTGGTATTAAAATTCAAATCTGAATCAAGGATAACATCCAGGCTCGTTACTTCTGATTTTACAAGGGCAACCATGTTCCCAAGTTTATCAAGAAGTTTATCTCTTTTCACTTTGGGACTAACCAAAACAATTTAAATTTTATTTATTTTGATTCTTGCTCATCGATTGGTTTAGTGCAGCTAGACGAGAAGTCAAAGAAGACAGGGTGTTTTCATCAACACAAAGTGCACTGCAGATGCTGTGGTCAAAGCAACATGTACAACAAGCTGGAGGAACTCAGCAGGTCGGACAGCATCCGTGGAAACGAACAGTCAACGCTTCAGGCTGAAATCCTTCGTCAGGACTGAAGAGGGAGAGGGCAGGGGCCCTATAAAGAAAGTGGGGGGAGGGTGGGAAGGAGAAGGCTGGTAGGTGCCAGGTGAAAAACCAGTAAGAGGAAAGAACAAGGGGTGGGGGAGGGGAAGCAGGGAGGGGATAGGCTGGAGAGGTGAAGAAGGAATGTGAGGGAAAAGCACTGTGTAGTTGAAGAAGGCAGAATCATGAGAGAGGTGATAAGCAGCTGGAGGAGGAGGCAGAGTGAAAGTGGGATGGGGGAAGGGAGAGGGAGGGAATTACCAAAAGTTGGAGAATTCGATGTTCATACCAAGCAGCTGGAGGCTACCCAGACGGTATATGAGGCGTTGCTCCTCCAACCTGAGTTTGGCCTCATCATGGCAGTAGAGGAGGCCATATATGGCATATCCGAATGATAATGTGAAGCAGAGTTGAAGTGGGTGACAACCGGGAGATCCTGTCTGTTGTGGCGGACGGAGTGGAGGTGCTCGATGAAGCGGTCCCCCAATCTGCGTCGGGTCTCGCTGATGTAGAGGAGGTTGCACCAGGAGCACCGGATGCAATAGATGACCCCAACAGAGTCACAAGTGAAGTGTTGCCTCACCTGGAAAGACTGTTTGGGGCCCTGAGTGGTGGTAAGAGAGGAGGTGTAGGGACAGGTATAGTAATTATGCTTGCAGGGATAAGTGCGAGGTGGGAGATCTGTGGGGAGAGACGTGTGGACCAGGGAGTCGCAGAAGGAACGATCCCTGCGAAAAGCAGAGAGGGGTAAAGAGGGAAAGATGTGCTTAGTGGTGGGGTCCTGTTAAAGTTGACGGAAGTTGAGGAGGATAATATGCTGGACCTGGAGGCTGGTGGGGTGGTAGGTGAGGACAAGGGGAACACGGTTCCTGTTGTGGTGACGGGAGGATGGGGTGAGAGCTGAAGTGCGGGAAATGGAGGAGCTGTGGGTGAGGGCATCATTGATGACAGCAGAAGGGAAACCACGATCTTTAAAGAAAGAGGACATTTAAGATGTCCTGGAATGGAAAGGCTCATCCTGGGAGGATATGCGGCGGAGATGGAGGAACTGGGAATAGGGAATAGCATTTTTGTATTTGGCAGGGTGGGAAGAGGTATAGTCGAGGTAGTTATGAGTCACTGGGTTTATAGAAGATGTCAGTGGACAGTCTGTCTCCAGAGATGGAGACCGAGAGATCGAGAAAGGGGAGAGAAGCGTAGGATGTTATCATCATCAGGCTCAACCGAGATATGCAATTGTGTGTCATCTGCATAACTGTGCAAATCAGGTTTATGCTCTCTAAGGATGTCCCCTAACAGGAGACCGTTGGGCTCCGCGGGGTGTAAATGCCATCGTGGATAGGGATGGCAACATTCTGGTGTAATGTCTATTGTCTATTTGTAGTGCAGTAATTGTGTTTGCCACTGTTTTGTATATATTGTATAGCACCGAAATTTGTAATAAAGGATTTTGTAATAAAAAAACAGGAGCACGTATTAGGAGAAGAGCAGGGGACCAAGACACCTGAGCAATGGCAAAAGGTTCATTGTATCTCCCAGAAAATTAGTCATCAGGACAGGCAAAACATTTTCTCTCTAAGACATTTGAACAAAACTCATTTAAGGCACTGCCAGAGAGGCCAATCCAGTTCTGAAGGTGATTGAGGGACCACTGTGTTTAATATTGCTGAAAGAACCAACTATTTCATTTACTGAGCAGGCTAGGTCACATGGATCAGATAAACTAGCAGGCTCAGAGAATTTAAGTCGTGTTACAGCATCAAGAAATCATTTTTAACTGTAATTTCTTCCTGGTCTTGGTTACAGGCAGGGAGGCATCAAAATGTGACAAGCATTTTCAGAGATAGTGGTATTAATTAGAGACGTTAATAATCTTTAACCCTTTTGTCATTACTAATTCAAGTGCTTTTCCAAGTCGATGGGAGGTCTCAGTGACATGCTGGCTAATGTCTAGGCCAGGGGTCAGCAACCTTTACCACTGAAAGAGCCACTTGGACCCGTTTCCCACAGAAAAGAAAACACTGGGAGCCGCAAAACCTGTTTAAAATGAAATAACACTGCATACAACGTTTTGTTTTGCCTTTATGCTATGTATAAATAAACTATAATGTGTTGCATTTATGAAATTGATGAACTCCTGGAGAGAAAACGAAATTACATTTCTGCATGCAACAAAAACATTTTGAACTCCGAAAAAAAGACGTTGGGTTGAAGGTTACTTTTAAGTAAAATACTCAACGTCTATTTGAGTCCTTCTTGTATTTATGAAAAACGCCAAACTTAAATTTGCCGCCAGCAGCAAACCAAAAATAACGTCAGCCAGCTGTCAACCTGAAAAATAAAAGGACTATTTCACTGAACAATGAAAACATATGAATATACGTAAAATAATACGCAATTAAAATATTTATCATACTTCTTCAGGTTGACTCACACCTGACAATGCAGTCGTATTCAGTAGGGATGGATCGATGCTTAGGGGAGTGACCGGGAAGGATAATGTGTTTTTTTCCTCTCTGAACTCACAGAAGCGTTTCCCAAACGATGTTTGCATTGCGATGATTGCAGAATGTAAATACTCCGAATTTATCATGTCGTGACATTGTTTGAACTCTCTCAAATTGGGGAAGTGAGACAATGTGCCTTTCTGTAAATCTCTGGCAAGCAACGTCAACTTGCGCTCGAATGCAAAACATCCTCCAACATGTGCAGGGCTGTACGTCCTTACCCCGTTGAAGAGCTGTGTTCAGCGTGTTCAGGTGCGCTGTCATGTCTACCATGAAGTGTAGCTTTTCCAGCCACTCTGGCTGTTCCAGCTCAGGAAAGTTGAGCCCTTTGCTGCCCAGGAAAGTTTTCACTTCTTCCAGACGCGCGACAAAGCGTTTCAGCACCTCCCCTCTGGACAGCCAGCGATAAAAACACGTTGTAGCGGTTGCTACACGCAGTCAGTAAACTGCAGTTAAAGATAGCTTTATTCGAACTAAACAGCCTTGCTTTTAAGCCTCCCTCAACCCGCCCCCCATGGGCGCGGATGCTGCAAAAGACACGTACTCACAAACCCCCGTAGGCTATCTCCCTTAGCCTGAACGCTGGCTAATTGTGAGCCGGTTCGGATGTGTCAGGAAATGGGTCGCCACAACGTCTTATTTAGATTGTACAAGATCACCATAATCTTCAAATTTAGATTTACATTTCAAAAACTAACAAACTAACATAAAATACATATTAATTAAATACTGACCATGTAGCGGTGTGCTACACGCAGCGCTAAAATTACGACACGGAGTCGGTAACTGCAGTCGAAGGAAAAAAACTTTATTCGAAATCTTCAGCCTCACTTTTAAGCCTCCCTCAACCTGCCCCCCCCCCCCCATGGCGCAGAGGCTCCAAAGCTGTGCTCGCAAACCCCCGTAGGCTATCTTATTGTGAGTCGGTTCGGATGTGCCAGGAAAAGGGTCGCCACAACTAATTATTTCCCAAAGCAACAGGGAGCCGCAGCACAGACGTAAAAGAGCCACATGTGGCTCCGGAGCCGCGGGTTGCCGACCCCCGGTCTAGGCTGTCTAGTAAGCTCATGAATTCAGCTTCCACAGAGTTTGCATTTGAGAGATCTTTAATATGAATATTGAAATCACTAGTGATGACAATCCTATATAACAGAGGATAAGAATTCCTGGAGAAAGCAGGTGTTGGATTTAGGAGGGTGATAGATGATACTGCAGAGGACAGGATCCAAACCATGAATTTTAAACATATACGTTGACACTTGACAAATTGCTGACAGGTAGTAGATAGCACTCAAAATGCTTTTTGAGCACCATGGTAACACACCATCTCTTCATGAAGCCTTGGTATGCTGGAACTGGCTGGGGGATTCAGTTCAGATAACCGAGAATTTATTTGGCTTTAGCCTGTATCTTCTAAATGTGAGATCCCTAACAAACATGGCTTTTATCTTAAATGATTTTATTACCTCTACAGACCTTGATTGTTTTACCTTATTCTAGCTCAATGCACTGTGTAATGATCTGATCTGTATAAACAGAATGCAAGACAAGCTTTTCACTGTATCTTGGTACATGTACCGATCAAAAACCAATACCAATATTTGTCCATGCCACTATGCTGACCCTGGCTCTTGTATCATCACCTCTCTGCCTACCCTTTTACTGAGACCCTCTGTGTGTGCTGTGCAGAGCTGAAGGCCCTCTTTCATTCTGGTGGTGCCAATCAGGCAGCCTGAGCAGAACATTGTCCAATAATTTCTCCACTCTCGAAAGTCAGTGAAAGGTCAGATGCTGAGACCTGAAACAAAAGCAAATGCTGGAACAACTCAGTCGGTCAGGCAGTACCTGTAGAGGGAGGAGCCAATGTTTGGAATCGGGGAGCCTTCCTCACAACTGATGGGAGAGTGGAAGGTTGACAAATGCATCCCCCGCCAGTTCTGCTTTGGAAAACTGAAACCCTTCCACACTTGCCCAGTTCTGAGGGAGCATCCCTGACCTGATACAAGGATTAGTTTCTCTTTTGACAATGTTGTTGCCAGTGTGAGCTCTTCCATCACTTCTGTCTTCACTTCTCCATCTTAGTACATTACCCCCAAATCACAGAGACCTTTGCTTTAAGGTGTAGCCTTTTGGGAAGTATTTTACTGAATAGTGTATTAATGAACATGATAATTCATTTTATAATTCTGGGCTTTCCTTGGAGTTTAGAAAGTTTGGTTTTTCAACATTGTTGGGTGAGACTAAAATTAGAGGCTAAAAGTTGAGGGCAAAAAGTGAAATATTTAAGGGGAACCTGAGGGGAAAACTTTTTCACTCGAGGTGGTGTGAGTGTGGAATAAACTGCCTGCAGAAGTGGTAAATGCAGTTTCAATTGTAATATTTAAGAGAACCTTGGATGGGTACATGGCTGGGACTAGGAAGAATATCAGGTCACCATAAACTAGATGGGCTGAAGGGCCTATCACTGTGCTGTAGTACCTCCTGATTTTATTGGCATAAAGCAGCAAGCTATCAAATAGAATTCAAAGGTATGTAAACAGAAGAACAGGAATTTAGTTGATTTTAAATTGTATTTTGATGTGAAACGGAAATGTGGTCACAATGTCAGTGGCAGAAATAGGTCCAAGTGGATCTGAATGTCAGAGTCCAGAAATATTAGCAGAAGACTATCTGGGTTAGATTACTAATCAAATGGTCCTCAAAATCAAGCGATGGGTTCCTTCTTTTCTGCAGCTTTATCCTCCCAGTTGCTTGATCCCCCCAATTTCACAGCCACTGCAGGCAGGTTGTGAACAGATTTCACAACTGTCAGCTTGTTGTGCTAGTCTCCCTGTAAGAGAAAAAGAAGGAAATAAACTGTCACATTCTGACAAGTAGCACCTTCCAGGGTACAGAATTTTAAATGGACTGTTATCAATACACAGATGTATGGAACATTCAAACTATGGTCGATGATAACATTCATGAGTTCAAGTTCCCTCATGGAAAAACAAATCAGTACAACAACTGAGTAATTCAGTCTGGGTATTTTAAATGAGTTTAAATTATTTCCTTTATAAACCTCATTTCTTTGGATGGCCATAGCATTCTCCCTCGCTTGCACATTTTCATGGTTTAGTCACCAGTCTCTTGATTCCTCAGTACTCCTTTCTTGTCCACAATCTTCCCTTTCTAATCATACTGTTACGAATGATGACCAACTCTGATGGGCAGAAGGGTACAGAATCGCCAATGCCCCTCCCTTTGGAGAATCGCAAATCGCTACTATTCCGATGCTGTTATCAAGGAAGGGAGAGAGACACAGGAGATGCCAGGACAGTTGTTATTGATAACAAGCTCATACAAATTAATGAGAGAGAGGCACAGCTAAGGTGGAATGTCTCCAGCTAACAAAAGAGAACAGAACCTTTGATTACTGCTATTGTCTTTTGGAGAAGGTTTGTGTACTTGGTACTGTTCTATTCATTGAAACCCCTCGGGGGCAACCAGAGTGGGCTGGTTTGATGGGTTACATCATCCCAACCTGATTGACACCTGAGACCCCGTGAGTGGGGATAAAAGTGAGGTCTGGGGAACACCCCTCAGACACACCAGGAGAAACACTACGAGACCGGTGAGGGCTTGTGTGTGTGTCCACCCTTGCCTGGGTGATGAGTCCTCCACAGAAGAATGGTCTAGCTAAAGGATGGAGGGGTCATACGTGAATGGCCACAACAACAACGTATCGACGGATCAAGATCATAAAGGAAAGTTGGCAAGTCAATAGCTGTTACTGTTCTCTCTCTCTCTCTCCAACAATTGCAACACAGCGACCAATAACTACTGCAGCCTACATGAACTGAAATGAACTTTATACTTCCATCGGACAATTCATTATCTCCTAGACAACGATAGAGCTTGTTTCTTATTGATTATTATTATACCCGCACTTTTCGGTTTAGTATTGATGATGTATATTATCTGTATATTTACATTGATATTATTTTTGTGTATTTTTACTAATAAATACTGTCAAAAATAGTATCACCAGACTCCAAAGGACACTTCTATCTTTGCTGGTAAGACACCCAGTTACGGGGTTCGTAACAATACTTAACCTTCCACAAGTCCTCATCACTCTCAGCCATCCCTTTCTTATACAGCCATTGGGACTTGGCTCATATCAACATCCTTAGTTATCTTTAAAAATCAAAACTGCCCCTTTGAACTAAAAACAGAAATACCCATTCTACAATTTAAAATCACCTTACTTCCTGCCCTTCTCAGCTCCAATGAAGATTCATCAGCTTGAAATGTTAACTTTTCTCCTCCCACTTATGCTGTCTGACTTGCTGAGTATCTCCAGCATTTTCTGCTTTTGCAGAATCAAAATCAGAAGCAGTTTTATTATCGCTGACATATTTCATGGTTTGTTGTTTTGTGGCAGCAGTACAGTGCAAAGCATAAAAAATCACTATAAGCTATAATAAACAAACAAATAAATAGTGCGAAAGAGGAATAGCAGTTTGGTGTTCATGGGTTCCTGGACTGTTCAGAAATCTGACAGCAGAGTAGAAAAAGCTGCTCTTAAAATGTCATCCAAGTTTAATGTAACGTGAGTGTAACTGGGCAGTGTGGTCTCATTGGGCTGGAAGGGCCTGTTGCATGTCAGGTTGGATCTATAAACTCTAAAGTTTCAAGTCAATGACCATGCTCCTGAAAACTCACCCAGTCTGAGGAAAACCTGATCAGCATCTTTTGAGGTGCAAACTGATTGAAATGTCTTTGGTAGCTCAGAGGAATGGCAGAGGCCGGTTGAGGCAGAACTGGCAACAGCTGGGTTGTCTTTAGCCTGAGTGTCCATCAATGCCCACAGCTGCTTCACATCCTCCAGAGGGAACGTGTAGTCTCCATCCTTGCAGAAGCAGAAAAAAGGTTAGTTTATCCAAAAGTCAGACGTGAAGCTGCAGCTGAAAAGACAGAAGAAGTGACCCATATTTCGACAGCTCCACACACAACCTCCACTTTAACAGAATTCTTTCCAGCCAGTGAGCCAATTTATGGTTGAGTCAGGAGGCAGATGGCTTGCACATGGATGAAAGAGAAATGGAAGACTACTTGGGAAGGAAGGGTTAGCTAGATCTTAGAGTGGCTCAAGGGCTCTGCACTGTAATGTATTGTTCTAGGTTCTATGCTTAGTGTTGGAAGTGCAGCAGTTAATTTTTGCACAGTGAGTTTGAACTATTCAATTAGTATGCAGATAATCACTAATAAATTGTATTGGACACTATTCAATTAGTGTCCAATGTTTTAGGCATTAGTAAACAGCACCAGGTGAGGCTGTAGGATGTTCACCCTTAGTTGCTTGTTCTATCTCCAGCTAAAGAAGGTGCTGAAGTCTCAGTTTAACTTTACATCTAAAAGGTGACATCAGCAAAAGTCAGTACATTTGTTACAGAAAGCTGGAAATATCAGTTGGGATTATTTTCTTGAGTTTGTTTGAACAAACACTTGCTGAATCCCCAGTGCACTTTCACTGCCTATAAAGGGATTAAATGCTCCCACACTGCAGAGCCAGTGTTTGCACTCACTGACTGTGACTGCAACCACACCCTGGCTGTGTTGTGCAACAGCCGCACAAGGCTGGGCAGCTCAGTTCACTCTCAACTTAACTGAAAACAGAAACTGTTGGAAATTCTCAGGACATGCAGCATCAGTGCAGAATAAAAACATCATCAATCTGAAATAAGACCATAAGAGACAGGAGCAGAATTAGGCCCATCAAGCCCGCTGCAAGATTTATTATGGCTGGTCCCGGATCCCATCCAACCCCATACACTTGCCCCCTCACCATATCCCTTGATGCCATGCCCAAAGAGGAATCAATCAACTTCCTCTTTGAGGACCTGGCCTCCACAACAGTCTGTGGCAGAGCTTTCCACGGATTCACCACTCTTTGGCTAAAAAAAATTCCTCCTTACTTCTGTTCTAAAAGGTGGCCCCGCAATTTTGAGGCTGTGCTGTCTAGTTCTGGATACCCCCACCATAGGAAATATCCTCTCCACATCCACACTATCTATCTCCCTCACTTTCCAAATTGAAACAAATTGCTTCAGCCTATTGTGGCCTTATTTCCTATTTCCAGCATCTACTGGAAATTGTACTTGCATTGCTCCTCCTCTCATCATGGAGTGCAGCTTAGAAACAGGCTCTCCACGTCCATGTCCCTGCTGACCACCATTTCACATTAACTCCATATCCCTCTACACTTTGTTCATTCAGGTCCAGATGCATCCTCAATGTTGTTACTCTCCCTGCCTCCACCACCTCAGGCAGCTCATTCTAGGTACTAACTACTGTTTCTGTGAAATACTTTCCACTAAGATCCACCTCACTCTTTCTTACTCTCACCTTAAACTTTTGACATGTTGCTGTAGATTCTCCTACCACCAGGCTAAATACATTATCGATTCTCCTCATAATTTTATATCACCCATCAGCCTCCTTCACTCCAGCAAAACAGTCCTAACCTATCCAATCTCTCCTTATAAGTCAAGATCTCCAATCCCATCAATATTCCCATGAATCCATTCTGCACCCTTTTAGTTTAATTATATTCTCCTGGTTTTAGTGTGACTCCAGAGCTCTTGGTACCTTCCTCCATGTGGGATGGCTGTATTTCTGACTTGTGAAATGTTTGGGTTAGTACAGGGAACCCTATTTTAAACTGGGAGAGATGCTGTAAATGTAGAAGAATGAGAGAACATTCATGTCTGGTGTATTTGTGCTGGTGGATGTCAGCAACTCTGCTGTTCATTCACTTAATGTGTTTTAAGCCAGTGCCTTTCACTGGGACTGCCCTTTGCAATCTCAAGCCATGTTTAGATTCCAGCTCAGTATGAAAAGAAAGTTGGTAAATTTCAAACGTAATTAATCATATTTCTACCTTATAGTTAAAAAGTAAAGACGCACTTACCCACAGATAAGTAATTCCATATTGATGTGGTTTGCAGTGTCCCTAAACTGGAAATGTACCCCTGTAATTGTACCTCACTTCTCAAAATATGTTCACTTTCTTATAACTCGAGTGCTCGTGCTTGCCCCACTGTTCAATATGATCATGCTGCCTTCCTTACTTCTGCACTGTTCTCCACAAATGATTGCACCTCTTGATTCCCTTAACCTCCAAAACATTATTGGCTTCCATCTTAGGTATTTTCATTGACTTTGGACTTTCAGAAGCTTCCGACTTTGGTATTGTGTGGCAAGTATTGAATATCCTCTGGGTGACAACATTTCTGCTTCTCCTGGCTTTTATTTTGAGGATTTTCTCTTGATTTTAGACAATCTAGTGAGGATAAACATCAGTCTACATCTCCCCTGTCAAGTAACTGAATGATGTTGTACCTTTCATTGAAATCACCTAGCCTTGTTCTAATCTCAAGAAACTACATCTCCAACTAGCAAACTTACTTCATAATGAATAGCTCTGCTTTCTCAGGAAATAATCTTGTGAAGCTTCATTGTAAGTATATTGTTTCTTAGTGAGGTAGACCTGACCTGAGCACAGTATTGCGGATGTGTTCTCACTGGGGTATCGGTATTGCTGTTCATTTTGTTATTGGTTTAGTATTATACCAAGATACAGTGAAAAGCTTGTTTTGCATTGTTTGTACAGATGAAACCATTACACAGTGCATTAAGCTAGAATAAGGTAAAACAATAACAATGCAGAATGAAGTGTAAAAGTTACTGAAAAATGAAGTGCAGGTAAACAATAAAGTGCAAGATAATATTGTGCAAGTGGTTTATTCAAGAGTCTGAAAACAGAGGGATAGAAGCTGTCCTTGTTGTATAGCAGCAAGAAGTATAGACAGAGTCCATAGAGCGGGGTTTAACGCGATTGGTGCAATATCTCATTTTCAATGTCCCAGTAAAATCAGTGGAGTGCACTGGAAGAATTTCTTACTTTGCTGACCCATCTATCATATCCTTGGGTCCCCAAAGGGCTTCACTAACAAGCACGCGAACAACTGAAATGAACATTTTGCAATCCAGCATCTTCCGATCAGCCTGTTTCCAGGCTGTGCGTTGATGAAGGAAAGCTGACGAGTAAACTGAGAAAATGTGGCGTTGTTGTCACTGGAGCTGCAGCAGCCCTGCATCTAAGTGCAGCAAGCGGGGAAGTTGACAGGAAAAGTTGAAAAGAAGCAGGTTTGGCAACTCAGTCCCCAGGCCTGCTTCACCCTCCATGAAAATGGCCCATTTTACATCAGTAACTCTACGTACCAAGATTAAAACTCCCCCCTCAGCACTGTGCCATCACCTGTCACACACACAAATGCACCAGTAACTCTGATTTAGCTACATCACAAAAAAATCAGAAACTACTGAGAACAGGTCTGTCATATGAATACCATTAATATACATTATCAGCATCATTCTCCTCTGCTCTCTCTGCCCCACTCTCCTCCATTCTCATCATGCTTTACTTCGCAATGCTCAAAAATAACATTTTATTCATTGCTCTAAGAAATGCAATTAACTTGATTTATTTTAATTGTGAATAATTGTAATTAGATATGTTAATTGCTTGACAATCCTGTTACGAACTTCTTGAACTTACCTGAACTATAACTTTTGTCAAAATAGATGGCAAAGAACTGGCAACTAAAACAAAAGCAAAAAGAATTTTCATGTTGAATTTTGATCTGAGCTCTGGCTGGAGTTCTTTGCAAAAGTCTGGTCATGAAAAGGCAGATTTTTAAAGCCTAATTTTATGGTTGTTAATCACCTGATAGAAGATAATTGGAGTAAACACAATACATCCCAGTGCAACCCTTACTCAATAACACCCACACATAAAATGTTATTGCTCTCAAACAAACTGTTTTCTCTCCCTGCAGTTAATGGATAACAAGGTAGATTTTCCAAAAGGGGAGTGAACTTCCATGAATAACATCATACTGGGAGACTATAGAGTGAACAAGTAACACTGCTACAAGTATCCAGTAACAACACCATCTAAGGATCCTTCAATTAAGTTTCCTTCATTTATAACTTGAGATACTTTGATTGCAGGAAGCCTTGAAAGTGGTTGGAAGATTGTTGATAGTGGTATGGATGTTGTCTACATATATTTTAGTTAGTCATTTGACAAGTTCCCTCATGGTAAGCTCATCCAAAAGGTGGATTCATGGGATCCACAGTAACCTGGTAGTTTGGAATCGCAACTGCCTTGCTCATAGAAGAGATGGTGGTGTTCATTGGGACATATTCTACCTGGAGGTCTGTGACTACAGTTGTTCTGCACTGGGACTTCTGCAGTTTGTGATATGCAATATATAAATGACCTGGATGAAAATGTAGATGAGTGAGTTAGTAAGTTTGGTACAAGGATCAGTAAAATGGTAGATGGTGTTGAGGGCTGTCAAAGGATACAGTGAAATATAGATCAATTACAGACATGGGCAAGAAATAGCAGTGAAGGCTAATCTGAGTAAGTGTAAGGTACCTGGCTTTGGGAGGTCCAAATGTAAGTGAAAAATATACAGTTAATTACAGGACTCTTAACAGCTTTGATGCACAGAGAAATGTGTGGGTGCTAGTCTATAAGTGAAAGTGAGAATGGCCACACTAGTAGATCGGGTGATGGAGAAGGCATACGGAATGCTTGTCTTCAATGGTTGGGGTACTGAGTACAAGAGTCATGCCACAGTTGGTTAGGCTGCACCAGGAGTATTGTTCACAGTTCAGGTCACCCCATTACAAGAAGGATGTGGAGGCTTTGGAGAGAGTACCAAGATGTTGCCTGAATTAGAGAGTATTAGCTATAAGGAGAAGTTGGACAAACTTGGATTGTTTTTTCTGGAGTCTCTGAAGTTGAGGGGAGACTTGATAGAAGTTAACATGATTTCAAGAGGCATAGATAGGGTAAATTGACTAAATAGTTTTCCTAGGGTAGAAATGTCAAGCACAAGAGGGCATGCATTTTAAGGTGAGGGGGATAAGTTTAAAGGTTAAGTTCAGGTTATGTTTTTACACAGAAAGTGGTTGGTTCCTGGAATGTGGTGCTTTCTCCCCGTAACCTTTGACACCCTGATTAATCAAGATCCTATCAAACTCAGTCTAAAATATACGAGTGGACTTGTCCTGTTCAAGCATCTGGCAATGAATTCCACAGATTCACCACCCTCTGGGTAAAGAACATTTTATTCATCTCAGTGCTAAATGAATGCTCCTCTGTTCTGAGGCTGTGTCTTCTGGTCCTAGACTCCCGACTATAAGAAACATCCTTTTTACAACTACTCCATCAAGATTGTGCTCTTTCAACCTTATTTACATCTTTCCTGTAGGTAGGTGACCAAAACTGTACACAATACTTCAAGTTAGGCCTCACCAATGTCATGTACAACTTCAACATCACATCCCATCTCTTGTAAATCAATACTTTGACTTATGATCTCTCTACAAAATCCTTCAGTCAAAAGCCAAAATACTGCTGGTGCAGGGAAATCAGAATAAAATCAGAAAACTCTGGGTATGTTCAACAGAACACATTCAGCATCTGAGGGGAGAGAAATAGAGTTATCCCTTCAGTTCAGCGACCATTTAATCAAAACAATGGTTTTTGCAGGAAATCTGCAATATTGTGTGAGGATACACTCAGTGGCCACTTTATTAGTTATCTCTGTACACCTGCTCATTAAATCAATCATGCAGACATGGTCAAGACTAAACATCAGAATTGGGAAGAAAGGTGATCTAAATGACTTTGAGAGTGAAGTAGTTGCTGCTGCCAAATGGTGTGGTTTGAGTATCTTATAAAATGTTGATCTCCTAGGACATACACAAAATGCTGGATCAGCTCAGCAGGTCAGGCAGCATCTATGGATTTTATTCTGGTCACCCTTTAAAGGAAGTATATGGAAGCTTTAAGGATATGAAGAGTACAGAAGGTCCAGAATGATGCTTGGATTAGAAAGGACATCTTATGAAGACAGGTTGAGTGAGTTAGAGTTTTTCTTTATGGAGTGAAGGGGGATGAGGTACAATTTGATGGACTTGTACAAGTTGATCAGAGGCATAGACAGAGTTGGGAGGCAGAGACTCCTTTGATAATAAATCTTAAATTCATTTTGAGCTTTGAACTTTTTCCCAGGCTGGAAATGGATAATGCAAGGGGGCATAATTTTAAGGTGATTGGAGGAAAATGGAGAGTTGATGTCAGAGGTAAGTGGTGGGTGCATGAAAACCTTACTAGCAGTAGTAGTAGAGGCAGATAAATTCTGCATATTTAAGAAACATTTAGATAGGCACATTGATGAAAGAAAAATCAACGATTATGTCAGAGAAAAGGGTTGGATTGATCTCAGAGTAGGTTAAAATGTTGGCACAACATCATGGGCCAAATCATGAGCTCCATGCTGTATAAATAGAAAAAAATACTCTTCCAATCATCTCAACAGGGGTCCTTTCCAGAAGAAGGGATGTGATAACACTGATTTGCTTAAGAAATGTTTTTTGGATTAGTTGAGCAGGGTTCTCTCATAAACCTTGGTAAATAGTGTGTCAAGGGCTAATGACAAATCTTACTGTGGTCAGAGATCCCCACCAACAGAAGAGACATGGAGGCAATGTTTACTTTAATAAGACAAAGTGAGACTCTTCTGAAAGTAGTTGTAAAATAACTGAGCAAATTTGTAATGAACAAGCATTTGGGAGTAGCACCAGTGAACGGGGTTCAGTCCTAAACTCTGCTGTTACCTGGATGGGGTTTAAATATTCTGCCCTTGACTATTCAGGCTTCCTCCAAACGCTCCTGTTTCTTTGTGCATCTCGAACATATGCATGTTAGTAAGTTAATTGGCAATTGTGAATTGTCTGGAGTATTCAGGTATGTGTCAGAAACTGATCGGAACTTAAGAATAGTTTACAAGGTAAATTAGCAGATTCAAGATTCATAATTGCTTAATGTAATTTCCAGTCCTCAAGTGTAAAGGAGAACAAAATAATTGTTTTTCTGGATCCGACGCAGCACCAATAAAAAACACAGTAAGATAAAGAGCACAATAATAATACAAAACCACAATAAATATCAATACATAAATATACACAAGTTGATTGTAGTAGGGGGAATGGATTAAATTTGTAAGCCAGTGCAAAGTCTAAGCCAAATTGTCTCCTTCTATGTCATAAAGAAATATTATATGCCAAGGAGAAAATAAATGATAGCAGTGACACAACAGAACAGTTTATTGTCTTTGATTAGAATATAAGCATTTGAATGAAGATTCAAACTAAGGATCAATGTGAATGTTATGCGGGACGGAGGGCGTGCCTTTTGCTGGATAAGTCCCACCACACATGATGCACACTTTCCACAGTTTCTGTCTCTCAGCAGCCCTTGCAGGACTGTTGAACTCTGGATGGTACAGTGATTTATCAGGTTAGGGTCTAAATGTTACGTTATTTGAGTTTAATTTTCTTTATGCTTGCTTATATATTGTATAATCAACTGTTTAGAAAAACATAGAAAATATAGAAAAATACAGCACAGTACAGGCCATTCAGCCAACAATGTTATGCCGACCCTTAAACCCTGCCTTCCACCTTAAATTCCTCCAAATACCTGTCAAATATCCCCCTTGAACTTTCCTCCCCTTACATTAAAGCCATGTCTTCTTGTGTTGAGCAGTGGTGCCCTGGGGAAGAGATGCTGCTGTCCACTCTATCTATTCCTCTTAATATCTTGTATACTTCTATCATGTCTCCTTTCATCCTCCTTCTCTCCAGAGAGTAAAGCCCTAGCTCCCTTAATCTCTGATCATAATGCATACTCTCTAAACCAGGCAGCGTCCTGGTAAATCTCCTCTGTACCCTTTCCAATGCTTCCACATCCTTCTTATAGTGAGGTGACCAGAACTGGACGCAATACTCCAAGTGTGGCCTAACCAGAGTTTTATAGAGCTGCGTCATTACCCTGCGACTCTTAAACTCTATCCCTTGACTTATGAAAGCTAACACTCCATAAGCTTTCTTAACTACCCTATCTACCTGTGAAGCAACTTTCAGGGATCTGTGGACATGTACCCCCAGATCCCTCTGCCCCTCCACACTCCCAAGTATCCTGCCATTTACTTTGTATTCTGCCTTGGAGTTTGTCCTTCCAAAGTGTACCACCTCACACTTCTCCAGGTTGAACTCCATCTGCCATTTCTCAGCCCACTTCTGCATCCTATAAATGTCTCTCTGCAATCTTCGACAATCCTCTACACTATCCACAACACCATCAACCTTTGTGTCTTCTGAAAACTTGCCAACCCACCCTTCTACTCGCACATCGAGGTCGTTAATAAATATCACGAAAAGTAGAGGTCCCAGAACCCATCCTTGTGGGACACCACTAGTCACAACCCTCCAATCCCAATGTACTCCCTCAACCACGACCCTCTGCTTTCTGCAGGCAAGCCAATTCTGAATACAATAATTTGTAAATATTTAGAGGATGTTTAACAGTTTGTAATACAGCTGGTCTGTATTTGTTTGCAGTTTGAAGAAACATAGAAACATAGAAAACCTACAGGACAATACAGGCCCTTCAGCCCACAAAGTTGTGCCGAACATGTCCCTACCTTAGAAATTACTGGGCTTACCTATAGCCCTCTATTTTTCTAAGCTCCATGTACCTATCCAAAAGTCTCTTAAAAGACCCTATGGTATCCGCTTCCACCACCGTTGCCAGCAGCCCATTCCATGTGGTCACCACTCTCTGAGTAAAAAACTTACCCCTGACATCTCCTCTGTACCTACTCCCTAGCACCTTAAACCTGTGTCATCTTGTGGCAACAATTTCAGCCATAGAACCATAGAACATTACAGCACAGAAACAAGCCTTTTGGCCCTTCTTGGCTGTGCTGAACCATCCTTCTGCCTAATCCTACTCACCTGCACCTGGGCCATATCCCTCCAAATCCCTCTCATCCATATACCTATCCAAATTTTTCTTAAATGTCAAAAGTGAGCCCACATTCACCACTTCATCTGACAGCTCATTCCCCACTCCCACCACTCTCTGTGTGAAGAAGGCCCCCCCCAATGTTCCCTTTAAACTTTCCCCCCTTCACCCTTAACCCATGACCTCTGGTTTTTTCTCCCTTGGCTTCAGTGGAAAAAGCCTGCTTGCATTCATTCTATCTATACCCATCATAATTTTATACACCTCTATCAAATCACCCCTCATTCTCCTACGCTCCAGGGAACAACCTATTCAACCTTTCTCTGTAACTCAGTTTTTCAAGTCCTGGCAATGTCCTTGTAAACCTTCTCTGCACTCTTTCAACCTTATTAATATCCTTCCTGTAATTAAGTGACCAAAACTGCACACAATACTCCAAATTCGGTCTCACCAATGTCTTATACAACCTCACCATTACATTCCAACTCTTATACTCAATACTTTGATTTATAAAGGCCAATGTACCAAAAGCTCTCTTTACGACTCTATTCACCTGTGATGCCACTTTTAGGGAATTAGATATCTGTGCTCCCAGATCCCTCTGTTCTACTGCACTCCTCAGTGTCCTACCATTTACCTTGTATGTTCTACCTTGGTTTGACCTTCCGAAGTGCAATACCTCACGGTTGTCTACATTAAACTCCATCTGCCATTTTTCAGCCCATTCCTCTGCAAGCTTTGAAAACCTTCCTCACTGTTCACTAACCTCCAACGGACCCAGCACTGATCCTTGTGGCACACCACGAGTCACAGGCCTCCATTCAGAGTAGCAATCCTCCACTACCACTCTCTGGCTTCTTCCATTGAGCCAATTGCTAATCCAATTTACTACCTCTCCATGTATACCTAGCGACTGAATCTTCCTAACTAACCTCCCATGCAGGACCTTGTGAAAGGCCTTACTGAAGTCCATGTATACAGCATCCACTGCCTTCCCTTCATCCACTTTCATGGTAACTTCCTTGAAAAACTCTAATAGATTGGTTAAACATGACCTACCATGCACAAAGCCATGCTGACTTTTTCTAGTAAGTCCCTATCTATCCAAATACTTGTAGATCCTATTTCTTAGTATTCCTTCCAATAATTTTCCTACTACCGATGTCAAACTTACCAGCCTATAATTTCCTGGCTTACTTTTTGAGCCTTTTTTAAACAACGGAACTACATGAGGTATCCTCCAATCCTCCGGCACCTGACCCGTGGGTATCGACATTTTAAATATTTTTGCCAGGGCCCCAACAACTTCTCCAACCTTCGTGTCATCAGCAAACTTACTAACCCATCCCGCCAATTCCTCATCCAGGTCAATTATAAAAATCATAAAGAGTAAGGGTCCCAGAACAGATCCCTGAGGCACTCCACTGTCACTGGCCTCCATGCAGAATATGACCCATCTACAACCACTCTCTGTCTTCTGTGGGCAAGCCATATCTGGATCCACAAAGCAATGTTCCCTTGGATCTCATGCCTCCTTACTTTCCCAATAAGCCTTGCATGGGATACCTTATCAAATGACTTGCTGAAAACCATATACACTACATCTTCTACTCTTCCTTCATCAATGTGTTTAGTCACATCCTCAAAAAATTCAATCAGGCTCGTAAGCCATGACCTGCCCTTGACAAAGCCATGCTGACTATTCCTAATCATATTATACCTCTCTAAATGTTTATAAATCCTGCCTCTCAGGATCTTCTCCATCAACTTACCAACCACTGAAGTAAGACTCACTAGCCTATAATTTCCTAGGCTATCTCTACTCCCTATCTTGAATAAAGGAACAACATCCGCAAACCTCCAATCCTCCGGAATCTCCCCCATCCCCAATGATGATGCAAAGATCATCGCCAGAGTCTCTGCAATCTCCTCCCTCGCCTCCCACAGTAGCCTGGGGGTACATTTCATCCGGTCCTGGCAACTTATCCAACTTGATGCTTTCCAAAAGCTCCAGCACATCCACTTTCTTCATATCTACATGCTCAAGATTTTCAGTCTGCTGCAAGTCATCACTACAATCACCAAGATCCTTTTCCATAGTGAACACTGAAGTAAAGTATTCATTAAGTACCTCTGTTATTTCCTCCGGTTCCATACACACTTTCCCACAGTCACACTTGATAGGTCCTATTCTTTCACGCCTTATCCTCTTGCTCTTCACATACTTGGAGAATGCCTTGGGGTTTTCCTTAATCCTGCCCGCCAAGGACTTCTCATGGCCCCTTCTGGCTCTCCTAATTTCCTTTTTAAGCTTCTTCCTATTAGCCTTATAATCTTCTAGATCTCTAACATTATCTAGCTCTCTGAACCTTTTGTAAGCGTTTCTTTTCTTCTTGACTAGAGTTATTACAGCCTTTGTACACCACGGCTCCTGTACCCTTCCCTGTCTCATTGGAATGTACCTATGCAGAACTCTATACAAATATCTCATGAACATTTGCCACATTTCTTCCGTACTTTTCTCTGGGAACATTGCTTTTCAATTTAAGCTTCCAATTTGATAGCCTCATAATTCCCCTTACTGCTATCAAATGCTTCTCTAACTTTTCTGTTCCTACCTCTCTCCAATTCTATTATTAAAGAGATAAAATTATGATCAATATCTCCGCTGAGAGATCTGACACCTGACCAGGTTCATTTCCTAATACCAAATCAAGTACAGCATCTCCTCTTGTACACTTATCTACATATTGTATCAAGAAACCTTCCTGAACACACCTAACAAACTCCACCCCATCCAAACCCCTTGCTCTAGGGAGATGCCAATCGATATTTGGGAAATTAAAATCTCTCATCACGACAACCCTATTATTACACCTTTCCAGGATCTGTTTCCCTATCTGCTCCTCGATATCCCTGTTACTATTGGGCAGCATACAAACACCCAGTAAAGTTATTGATCCCTTCCTGTTCCTAACCTTCACGCACAGAGACTCCGTAAACAATCCCTCCATGGCGTCCACCTTTTCTGTAGCCGTGACACTATCTCTGATCAACAGTGCCATGCCCCCACCTCTTTTGCCCCCCCCGTCCTTTCTGAAACATCTAAAACCCAGCACTTGAAGTAACCATTCCTGTCCCTGAGCCATTCAAGTCTCTGTAATGGCCACCACATCATATCTCCAAGTACTGATCCACGCTCTAAGCTCATCCGCTTTTTTCACAATACTCCTTGCGTTAAAATAGACACATCTCAAACCTTCGGTCTGAGCGTGTCCCTTCTCTATCACCCACCTATCCTCCCTCTCACACTGTCTGCAAGGTTTCTCTATTTGTGAGCCAGCTGCTTCTTCCCCAGTCTCTTTAGTTTGGTTTCCACCCCCCAACAATTCTAGTTTAAACTCTCCCCAGTGGCCTTAGCAAACCTCCCCACCAGGATACTGGTCCCCCTGGGATTCAAGTGCAGCCAGTCCTTTTTGTAGAGGTCACACCTGCCCCAAAAGATGTCCCAGTGATCCAGAAATCTGAATCCCTGCCCCCTGCTCCAATCCTTCAGCCACACATTTATCCTCCACCTCATCCTATTCCTATTCTCACTGTTGCGTGGCACAGGCAGTAATCCCGAGATTACTACCTTTGTGGTCCTGCTTCTCAACTTCCTTCCTAACTCCCAGTAGTCTTTTTTCAGGACCTCTTCCCTTTTCCTACCTATGTCATTGGTACCAATATGTACCAGCATGTGTCTGTTTTTGTGGTGAGCTGGGAAGTCCGGTTCACACTTATGACAGGAGCCGACACCGAGGGATGCTGTAACTTATACTGGAGATACTTGCCTTTGCAGCCCAGGAAACCTGGGACAAAGCTTTACCCTACTGAGGGGCCACTGTGGCAATTGGTCTATGAATATCATATGTAACAAGATACAGTGAAAAGCTCAGTTCTGCATGCCATCCAGTCTGATCATTTCAAAGCCATGTACATTGAGGTTGCACTCTCAGAAAATCAATAAGAGATACATGCAGTTACAATTACAGTTAGAGTGAAAGTGTAGTGCAGGAAGACCATAGGGTGCAAGGAACATGATGAGATTGATTTTGAGGGCAAGAGTGTTCATCTTTATCCTACAAGAGGTCCGTTCATGAATCTTATTACTGTGGGATGGAAATGTCCTTGAGCCTGTTGGTATGTGCTTTCAAGCTTTTGCATCTTTTGTCTGATGGAAGAAGGGAGAAGGAAGAATGCCCAGCACAGGTGTGGTCTTTAATAAGGTTGGCTGCTTTCCCTCACCAGTGAGATGTATAGACAGAATCCATGGCAGGGAGGTTGTTTTCTATGATGTGCTGAGCTGTGTCTACAACTCTCTGTAGTTTCTTATAGTCTTGCACAGAGTATTGTGAATAGTTCTGGGTCCCACATCAAATTAAAGACGTGCTGGCATTAGAGAGGGTCCAGAGGAGGTTCATGAGAGGTACCCTGGGAATGAAGGGGTTAACTCATGAGGAGCATTGGATAGCTCTGGGCCTGTACTCATTGAGTTTAGAAGAATGAGGGGTCATCTCTTTGAAACTTACCGAGTATTGGAAGGCCTAGAGAGAGTGGATGTAAAAAGGATGTTTCTATTAGTGGAAGAGTCCAGGATAAGGCAACACAGGCTCAGAATACAAGGATCTCCATTTAGAACAGAGACAAAGATGGAACTCTTTAACCAGAGTGTAGTGAATCTGTGGGACTCATTGTCACAGGTAGCTGTGGAAGCCAAGTTATTGGGTATATTTAAAGCAGAGATTGATAGTTTCTTGATTAGTAAGGGTAGCAAAGATTATGGAGAGAAGGGAGGAGAATGGTGTTGAAAGCAAAAATAAATCAGCCATTATCAAAGAGTAGAATAGAATTGAAGGGCCAAATGGCCTAATTCTGCTCCTACTTCTTATGGTCTTATGTATCAGATAGGATGCTTTCTATGTTGTGTCAATGAAATTAAGTGAGTGTTAATGGGGACATGTCAAATTTATTAGCTCCTGAGCAATCACAGGCAGTGGTCTTTCTTGGCCATAACATCTTGGTGTTTGAACCAAGACATGCTTTTGCTGTTATTTAAATCTATGCGCTTGAAGTTCTCAGCCATCTTCACATCAGCATCACAAGTGTGAGTTCTCTGCCTTGCTTCTGAAATCAATGATCAGATTTTTCTTTTTGTTGGCATTGAGGGAGAGGTTGTTGCCTTGACAGCATGGCATAAATTTCTCTAGCCTACAAAGTACCCTGTCTCAGAAAGGCAGTGTCCATTATTAAAGACCTCTAGCACCCAGGGCATGCCCTTTTCTCACTATTACCATCAGGAAGGAGATACAGAAGCCTGAAGGCACACACTCAGTGATTCAGGAACAGCTTCCGATTTCTAAATGGACTTTGAAGCTTTGGACACTACCTCGCTTTTTAATATACAGTATTTCTGTTTTTGCAAATTTTTTAATAATATGTTCAATATACATAATTGACTTACTTGTTTATTTATTATGTTTTATTTTATTTATTATTTTTTTTCTCTCCCTGCTAGATTATGTATTGAATTGAACTGCTGCTGCTAAGTTAACAAATCTCATGTCACATGCCGGTGATAATAAACCTGATTCTGATTCTGATTCTGATCTCCTTCTGTACTCCATCTTCTTGTTACTTGAGACCCAAACCCCTACAGTGGAATTTTGTAGATCTGGTTAGAGCAAAATCTGGCCACATGGCCATGAGCGTATGGGAGTAAAGGGTTGACAAGCCTTGTGCGCAGCAGGCTTGAGAATAATTGTGGCAGAGATGTTGCTGCCTAGTCTTACTCATTGCAGTCAGCTGGTCAGGAAGTCAAGTTGCAAATTGCAGTACTGAATTCCAGGTCTTGGAGCTTGGAGATGTTGCAGACAAATAGATTAAAGGCTGAAATTAGCTGATGTTTGAATTACAAAGGAATCCAAGAGTTGGGTTAGGAGATTGGGGAACTGATGTTGAGGCTAATGGGGATCAACCTTAATCTAATTGAATGATGGATTAGGCTCAAGGAGCTAGCCTACTAACTGTTTTCCCTTCTGCTTATGTCCCATACAAATAAGTATCTACAAGTATGATCCTTTATAATATTAATAGATTTTGGGTATCTGTTCCTCTTCGTAAAGAAGATCAGCCTTGAGTATTTCCTTTGGCAGTTGTCAATATATACCCTGATCCTTTCATATAGGAAAAAATCTCACCCATAACAATTTGACTGAAGCAATTTTTCCATGATCTGCATCTCAAACTTGAGGGTGGCAAATGTTATTCCTTTGTTCAAAAAAGGATAAACCTGGGATTAGAGACCAGTGAGTCTCTAATCATTGGTGGGTAAACTATTGGAGAGGATTCTTAGAGACAGGATTTACAAACATTTGGTGAAGTACAGTTTGGATGTGGTGTACATGGATTTTAGTAAGTTTTCTTCAAGCAGAATGTCAGCAAGCATGGGATACAGGGTGTGGGGAGTGAAACTGGTTTGTTCACAGAGAGATAGCATATGCAGCTTATTCTGCCTGGAGGTCAGTGACCAGTGGAGTTCTGCGGGGATCTGTTCTGCAACCCCTGCTGTTTATGATTTTTATAAATCATTTGAATGAGAAAGTGGAAGGGTGGATTAGTAAAAGGATGGTGGAGTTGAAGATAGTGTAGATGTTTGTCATAGGTTACAATGGAACATTGTTAGGATGCAGGGCTGGGTTGAAAACTGGGAGATGAAGATCATTCTAGAAAATTGTGAAGTGAATCACTTTAGAAGGTTGAACTTGAAGGCACAATGCAAGGTTAATGGCAGATTTCTTAACAGTGTGGAGGAATAGAGGGATCTTGGGGTTCATGTTCACAGATCCCTCAATATGGCAGAGGAATTGATAGAAGGTATTTGGTGTGTTGGCCTTCATTAGTCAGGGAGTTGAGTTCATGGGCTGAGAAATATGTAAAATTTACAGCTAGATGTGTGGTCAAGGCAGACACGTTAGAGACATTTAAGAAACTCTTAGATAGACACATAAATGAAAGAACATTGGAGGTCTATGTGGGAGAGAAGAGTTAGATTTATCTTGGAGAAAGTGTAGGGTCGGCACAACATCATGGGCTGGAGGGTCTGTACTGTTTTATGCTCTGTGCTCTTTGCACAACCTCAAACCTGTGAAATTGTTCCTTCCACCCATGTGTCAGTGAAGTTGCCCACCATTCTTTCAAGGGAAAGTCATCTAATTTGATATCTGAGCAGTTCTGTATCCATCAGTAATCCAGATGTTCGATTAATGGATTTTATTGTAGAATTTCACATTAGCACTTCTAGTGGTTTTGCAGATGAATTCAGATGTGGTGCAACTATACTTATTTCTCTGTGGATTCAAAATATTTGGACAGCCAGATCGTAGAGGTTCAGTGAAGATGTAGAGACAGTTAGAGGTACTGTGCATCAGGTCATTAGTTGATTCAGATTTCTGGAATCTTGTGTGTCTTGTGCCCAGCCATTTTAACTCTGCTTGAGTTCCTGTGAAATTCCATCCCTGTGTATCTTTGTATAGATCTTCCAATGTTGCCTTCAGTTTACTTACACCACCCACAACCACCATCTCATGGCATGCTGAAGTATAAAGTTTGAACAATTTTTGTGGGTGCGGCTGATAAAGCAGCTATTGCACTACAGCCCCTGAGGGGTTCTGATGGAGTATCTGCTTGCCTGGCAATGTAAGTTGGTGCTGCAGAAGTAATCCTCCCCATAACAACTGACAGGGCATTTTGGTCAGAAACTATGCTGGATCCACCATACAAATATGGGACAAACAGGAGGACGGCAGGGTGCCAGATGTCATCCACCTCTAAGCTTTCCCTCCACCTAAAAGGCTCAAGGACTGATTGCAGCTTCAACAATATTCAGGGACATTAATCCCATTCTTGGTCAAACCATCCTGTTTTTTAAAAATCATCTTTCTCACAAAGTCATCTACCTGACAGTAGCATCTTGCAAAGTTAGAATGATGCCTAATGTACATTAGAGAAGCAGCACTTCATCCTCCACTTGGGCTCACTGCAGCCTTCCAGAGCTGGGTCAAATTCTACAACTTTCACTCACTTTCTTTCTCTTTGTGTTGGACCTTCCAGAACTGGATCAAGTTCCACAACTTCCGCTCACTTCTTTCTCTTTCTGTATTAGACCTGGCCATTTCTACTTCTGATCATCCACCTAGTAATATTGCCTCTTTCTCCATATCACAGCCTTGTCTGCTAGCCATGTCCCACAGCCCTGCACTTTCTTGGAATTTAGTGCTATTCTTTAACTCACTGTTCCCAGGACTTTCTGTTTATATCTCAGTTAATTAAAGCATCTGCTCCCTCTGATTCTGCTGCACTGTGGCTGCAGGCCACCCCAGAAACTTGCCACACCTTCTCTGCCTATTCTTTATTTCTTATCCTGACTTTTTACCACTTTGTTTGCTTCACACGATCATCCTTCTGTCTTTAAGCAGTCCTGCCTTTTATCCCTCACCTCAGACATACACAGGACCTGAAATTAGCCCAGTATTGGACTGTCACGACGGTACATATGTTACACAACCCTTGTAAATGTTCATGTGCCGAAGGCGCCCCATGATAATTGGGCTGCTTGTCACCTTGCACATGTCCCTGCCCGAGATACTCCTTTTTGTTTTCTCCCTCCCTCTACTTTCCCAACTTCTCCACTTGTTGAAAACCTGTGAAATGACATTAATATGAAATATTAACCCTATTTCCCCTTCCACATCCACGGGCTGACCAGGCGTTCCTAGTATTTTCCATTTGTATCACAAACAGGAGAAAATCTGCAGATGCTGGAAATCCAAGCAACACACACAAAATGCTGGAGGAGCTCAGCAGGCCAGGCAGCATCTATGGAAAAGAGTAAACAGTCGATATTTTGGGCTGAGACCCTTCATCTTATCAAAGCATCCTGTTTGAAGGGTCATGGCCCAAAACGTTGACTGTTCACTCTTCGATGCTGCCTGGCCCACTGAGTCCCTCAAGCATGAGTGCATGTTGCATTTATATGTCAGGTTTTTGCAGAGCTTCATTTTCATTTTATTTCCTGTTCTATCTCCTTATTATCTCAAAGTTTAATCTCTACTCTGTATATCTTTCTCTACATTACTCTCAACAGGAGTCTGGCTAGTAATCCAGATCTACCATATGCTCTTCCCTACCCAACCCACCTTGTGAATTGACTAAATAAACACGAGTTTGCTCATCAAGTACAGACAAGGTAGAACAAGATAGAGTCTTTCAGCACACAATGTTGTGCTGTCATTTTAAACTACTCTATGCTCATTTTAACCCTTCCCTCCTACATATGCATAACCCTTCATTTTTCTTTCACCCGTGTGTCATCTAAGAGTCACAAATGTTCTTAATGAGTCTATCTCCACCACTGTCATTGGCTATGCTTTCCAAATACTTACTATTCTGTGCAAAAAAATCTACTACTGACACCTCCCCTAAATTTTCCTCTAATCACCTTAAAAGGATGTCCTCTGGTATCAGTCATTGCCACCCTGGGAGTAAACTCTGGCTGTCTACTCAATCTATGCCTTTTATAATCTTATTCCCCTCCATCAAGTTGTTTTCCATTGTCCTTTGCTTCAAAGGGAAAAGCCCCAGCTTTCTCAACCTTTTTGCTTAAATTATACTCTCTAATCCAGACAGTTTCCCAGTAAATCTCCTCCACACACTCACATCCTTCCCCATAAATGAAGCAACCAGACTACCACAATACTACAAGTGTGTCTAACCAGGGTTTTATAGAGCTGCAACATTCCTTCACAGCTCTTGAACTCAGTCCCCTGAATAAAGAATGCCAACACACCATAAACCTTCTAAACCACCCTATCAACTTGTGCTGAAACTTTGAGGACCCTAAAATCCCTCTGTTCCTCCACACTGCTAAGAATTCTGCTGTTCACCTTGTACTTTGTCTTTGTTTGCCCTTCCAAAGTGTATCATTTCATACTTTTCTGGATCGACCTTCATCTGTTATTTCTCAGCCCTGCTCTGCATTCTATCTTTGTCCCATTGCAAACAATAATAAGACATGAAAACAATAATAAGAATTACTTGTCTGTATGCTGAATCTAGGGAAATTGTTCAGGATGCTTCAGAGAATCATTATTATTAAGTACAATTTGGAAACACATAAAACAAATATTCAAAAACCTACCTATCACCTGCTCATTTTCCCTTATGAGCCAAAGATCATCCAATTTTTTCAAGTTAACTAAATGACTAAAGGTAGCCAAAAAGGGCTTTATGTTGGTTGTAGGTAAGTTATGGGAAGGTTTTCTAAGGGACAGGATATATAAGTATTTAAATAGGCAGGGCTATCTACAGAGTTTTTCAAGGAAGTTAGCAAGGAGGTTGATGAAGGGAAGGTGATGAATGTTGACTACATGGACTTTAGTAGGGGCTTTGACAAAACCCACACAACAGACTGGTCCAGAAGGTTAAGCACTTGGTTTTCAGGATGTAATAGTCAAATGGGTTCAGCATTCACTCAATAGGACAAGACAGAATGGTAGTAGATAAACACAAGAAATTCTGCAGATGCTGGAACTATTCCGTCTAGGTAGCCTCCAATCTATGAACATTGATTCCACTTTCTGGTAATTATTTTATTTTCCTCTTCCCCATCCCTCTTCTTCTATCACCCACTCTGTCCTCTTACCTCTTCCCACTTGCCTGTCACCTCCCCTGATGCCTCTCATTCTTCCCTTTCTCCCATGATCCACTTTCCTCTCGTATCAGATTCCTTTTCCTCCAGTCCTTTACCTTTCCCACCCACTTGACCTCACCTATCACTTTTCAGCTAACCCTCCTTCTCTTATTCCCTCCTTTTTACTCTGGTGTCTTCCCCATTCTTTTCTTGAAGAATGGCT
Organism: Hypanus sabinus; assembly: GCF_030144855.1. Classification (NCBI taxonomy): domain Eukaryota; kingdom Metazoa; phylum Chordata; class Chondrichthyes; order Myliobatiformes; family Dasyatidae; genus Hypanus; species Hypanus sabinus. The sequence continues at coordinate 2,399,866 of NC_082732.1, read as the reverse complement.
TCAGCCCAAAGTGTCAACTGTTTATTCATTTTCATAGATGTTGCCTGACCCACAGTTTTCCTCCATCATTCTGTGTTGTGGTAGTACGCAGTTGTCTCTCTAATTGGAGGCATGCCACAGGGTTTGGGGCAGTGTCCATTGTTGTTTATCACCTTCATTAATGATTTCAGTGATAATGTGATCAACTGGATCATCAAATTTGTGGATCACATTAAGATTAGTTGCATAGTGGACACTGAGGAAGGGTATTAAAGTTTACAGTGGGATGTGAACCAGCTGGGAAAATGGTCTGAAACATGGCAGATGGAATTAAATACAGTCAAGTGTGAGGTTTGGCTCTTTGAGAGGATAAACCAGGGTAAGACTTTTATAGTGAATAGTAGGGGATTTTGCTTGGATTTTCAGAAGGCTTTTGACAAGATGCCACACAAGCTACAAGGCCATGGTATTACAGGAAAGATTCTAATATCAATAAACCAGGAGGCAAAGAGTGGGAATAAAGGGAGCCACCTGATAACTAGTTGTGTTCCACAGAGGCCTGTGTTGGGGCTGATTCATTTTATGTTATATGTCAATGATTTGGATGATGGAATTGATGGCTTTGTTGCAAAGTTTGCAGACAATATGAAGGTAGATGGATGGGCAGGTAGGCTTGAGGAAGTAGAGAAGCTACAGAAGGACTTAGACAGATTAGAAGAATGGGCAAAGAAATGGTACAGATGTAGTACAGTGTATGGTCATGCACTTTGGTAGAGAAATAAAAGGGTAGACTATTTTCAAAATGGAGAGAAAATACAAAAAACTGAGGTGCAAAGGGACTTGAGAGTCCTTGTGCAGGATTCTCTGAAGGTCAATTTGCAGGTTGAGTCTGTGGTGAGGGAGGCAAATGTAAGATTAGTATTCATTTTAAGACGACTAGAATATAAAAGCAAGGATGTAATGTTGAGACTTTATAAAGTACTGATGAGACATCACTTGGAGTATTGTGAGCAGTTTGGGCCCCTTCAGGATGTGCTGATATTGGAGGGGTTCAAAGGTAATTCACAAAAATGATTCCAGGATTGAATGGCTTATCATATGAAGAGCATTTGATGGCGCTGGGCCTGTATCCATTATAATTCAGAAAAATGAGAGTTGACCTCATTGAAACCTATTGAATGATGCAGTTGATAGACTGGATGCGGTGGGAGAGGAGGAATTTCTTTAGCCAAAGAGTGGCGGATCTGTGGAATTCTTTGGCAAAGGCAGCTGTGGAGGCCAAGTCTTTTTGTAGGTCAATCAATTCTTGATTGATCAGGGCATGAAGGGATATAGGGAAAAGGCTGAGGCTGAGAGGAAAATTGGATCTGCCATGATGAAATGGCAAAGCAGACTCTATGAGCCCAATGGCCTAATTTGGGTCCTATATCATATGGTCTTACAGAGCACCCCAGCTGCAGTAGAATAAAGGGACCTGGGAATATAGATCCATAATTCCTTGAAAGTAGCATTACAGGTAGATAGAGTTATAAAGGTAGTGTTTGGGACATTGGCTTTCATAAATCAGAGCACTGGGTACAGGAGTTGGGATGTTATGGTGAAATTGTATTAGTTATTGTTGGGGCAACATTTAGAGTATTATGCACAATTCTGATCACCTGCTTATAGGAAAGATGTCAACAGTTTGTAAGAGGTGCCCACATTGCATCAAAATATGTGGATTCCAGATTGGCATCTACAGCACCTGACAACTCACCAGTAGATAGCTCCTTAGGAGAACATCATACTCGAGTTGAATGATCGCACTATTACTACCCCTCTATGATTCTATTACTCTATATGAACTAACCAGACCTTTATAAAGCTTCAACATAACTTCTGACTCTTGAACTCAGTGACTCAACTAATAAAAGCAAAAATACTATATGCTTTCTTTACCACCCTTTCAACTGTTCAGAGACTTCCAGGGAATTGGACTCCAAATACTTCAAACCTTTGCAAATGCTTAGCAAAGAATGAACAAACTTTAACCTGATATATGAAACCAGTAATGGTAAAACTGTCTTTGTAAAATCTATATGGCACAATTCCTTGATAGGGTTTGGATTTATGATTTATGGCAAAGTAGAAAATCATCATTTCCTCACTGTATTCCCTTTTTCCTCCCTCTGTGACAGTCACAGCGAGACCAAAGGAAATTCAGTTCAACAAACACTGAATCAATAATGTAAAGAGATGGCAGGAAAATAATAATAAATCTTTCTGCAAGGTGTAAGTGAAGACATACTGTATACTGCCAATGAAGACTGAGTATTTATTTCTTTGTGACCTTGTTGTTTCTTCCAAATTGATATTTTAGTAATGATAACAAACATTTATGATCAACATTAATCTTAAAATGTATTCACTACTTGTGCATACTGAGTGGAAGTGTCCTGCTCCTTCCTTAAACAGCTGTACAATTGCACTGAGGTCTCTCCTCTCCATTTTCACAACTTCCCAATAGTTGCAATCAATTCTGTTGTGTCTTGTGAATAATGATAGGTTATGGTAATGTTACTGGTTTAGCAAACTGCAAGTCAGGATTAATGACTTAGAAGCCATTACTAGGAGATTTAGATGCAGTTAATTAAATATTTTTTAGATTTTTACTTAACTTGGGAAAGAAATCCTAAATAGAAAAATGCTCAAAATACAGCCAGTTGGGCAGGGCAGCATCTGTGGAAAGAGAAAATAGTGTAAATAGTCCAGTTAATGGTCTTTCATATCACTTCAGATTTTCAAAATCTGCAGTTTAAAAGATGGATTTAGGGAAGGAGGGAACCCCACTGGTTCTACAAGGTCTGCCTCATAAGTGATCCCAGATGGAAACTCCTCTGTGTCCTCAGTAGAGGCTTCAGTTAAGAGTCAGGCAATAAAGTCTACATCAAGGCACATATGGCATGATTAAGTATAGATGGAAACTTTTGGTGATATTAATTATTAGCATAGTTAAAATTCAATACTGCTATTTAATGCAGCAGAAGATTTAATCAGAAGCCTATGGGTGAATACATTGCACTCTGCAGCCTTGAACCACAAGCCAGATCTGATTAAGGAATGTGAATGGCCCTTTTCTATGCCAATCATGATTACAGCAGCTCATAAAGCTGACACAGCACACAGGAGAGTGACAGGCCTAAATCACCAATGTTTTGTACAGTTGCAGCATGATTTGCTGACTTTTACTCAGCATTTCAGTCTATGAAGAAAAGCACACCAGATGCCTCTTCACTTCTCTTATCCATTTGCATGTAATTATGAGCTTGCACCCCAATGACCACCTGTATATCAACACTCCTGAGGCCCCTGCCATTTGCTTTATATGTTGTGTCAATACTTCATATCCCTAGATGCATTATCTCAGACTTGCCTGAAATAAGTTCCATCCGCCCAAATTTTCAGCGGATCCATGTCCCTCTGTATTCTTAGACAAACTTTATTGCTAACTACCAAGCCATCATTTTTGTGACTTCTGCAAACACACTAATAAGACCTCCTACATTCAAATGTAATTCATTTGTCTATATTATATAAAAACACCAGCACTGAACTCTGCAGCGTATCGCTGGTTACAGATTTCCAGTCAGGAAAGGAACCCTCCATCACCTCCCTCTGCCTTCTATCATCCAGCCAATTTTGGATCCAGTTTACCAAATCACTGGGGACCTCATGTGAACCTACTGGACTAGAGTATGGTGAAGGAGCTTGTTAAATGCCTTTCTAAAGTCCAGGTAAACCATGCCTAGTATTTGGATTAATAATTGTATTTGTTACCTCAAAAAGCTCAGTCAGGTTTGTAGGACATGATGTTCCCTGCACAAAACCATACAGACTCCTCCTCATCAGTGCCTTTCCAAGTGAACATTAACTCTGTCCCTCTGAACCGTCACTAACATCTTCCCGACCATTGTAGTAAGGCTCACTAGTCCATAGTTTCCATACTTAACCCTACTGCCCTATCTGAGCAAAGGGAACACATTAGCTATCCTCTGGTCTTCTTGAAACCCACCCATGAAGCCTGAAAAATCTCTATCAGAGTTCCAGCAAATTCCTCCTTTATATCCAATAGCATCCTGGGATAAAACCTATCAGGATTTAGGGATTTATCCATCTTGTTGTGTGCAAGTATCTCTAACACTTTCTCCTTCCTGAATATTAGAGTACTCCTCCTTTAACTTTCCAGTCTCAACAGCCATCTCTCTGGTAAATGACAATGAAAGTTGTTCATTAAATACCACACTCCCTTTTTTTAAATACCACATTTCTTTTTTCCTTTTTCAGGGTTCTTTTGAAGACCCTGACCTGGAGTTACAGGCTGACTTTGGTTCTTTGTGGAAGTGGGACCCACTCTCGGGGCCTCACGACCAGCCGCTTTTCGATATGCCAAGGTCACAGCCTGGAAGACTAGTGCACCTTCAGGGTGCTGGATTTTCGCGGCTCTTGAGGTGGACGGATTCAAGGTCAGTGCCGCCAGCATCTGGTGCATTGTGGGAGACGGAAGGTCAAAAGCAACAAACTGACTGCTAGGTGTTTGTCCAGAGACCCAAATTCTTTGGGCACAGAGCTCAGAAAAAGCAACGCAACAGACTTTTAACGCCATAAATCAGCGAGTTGTTTGTTATGTCTCCCCTCTCACTGTGAAATGGGGACATGTTTTTTTCCCTTATTAGGGAGACAGAGAGCCTGTTTTATGATGAATTACTGGGTGAACAAGTAGTCTTTAGGGCACTGCACGTCTGTGTCTTTATTGATGCTTTGCTGCATGCTTGAGTACTCGGTGGTGGGTGCCGAATCTTTTTTTGCTGGTGGGGTGGGGGATTGTTGCTTTGCTGCTGTTTATGTGTGGGAGGGGGTGCTGGGGGGCTTTGGGGTTCTAACATTTAACTGCTATTCATTCTTTGGGACACTCCTCAGTTTTCATGGATGATTGCGAAGAAAAAGAACTTCAGATGTATATTGTATACATTTCTCTGACATTGACTGTACCTGTTGAAACTTATTGAACTCATGTTCCCTGGATCCACAGATAGATTATTTATCTGGGTCCTGAGGGCATCTACTCCTTCCTCAGCTACCACTTTGCTTCTGTGACACTTATGTAAGTGTTTTGAGATTCTGCATAATCCAGCTGGCTAGGGCTTTTTCCAGATGCTTTTATGACCTTCTAACTTTCTTAGGTTCTGTCCCAAATTTCTATAAACTTCAGAGGATTCATACGATATCATTTTCCTATACCTGACATGCACTCTCTTCTTTTCCTTGATTGAACTTCGAAATGCTTTGTTAACAAAGGATCAATAATCTCCCCCTCTCCCCTCTTTCTCTCTCTCACCTCTTCCTCTCTCCCTCCCCTCTTCCTCTCTCTCCCCTCTTCCTCTCTCTCCTCTCTTCCTCTCTCCCTCCCCTCTTCCTCTCTCTCCCCTCTTAGTAATGACTTTGTACAGTTGCTCATGATACAGAATAGTTACCTTGGTTTCCATTTTCTGCATTCTCTTTCTCTGTCTCTGTCTGTCTACCTCTCTCTGTCTTTCCCTCTTTCCTGAACTGGCTTGCTTGTAGACTACACAAGACAGTGGTCGATAGGCCTTACTCTGGCTGGAGATCTGTGACTAGTATGATTTCTTAGGGATCTGCACTGATACCTTTGCTGTTGGTGATATAATGATCGGATGAAATCATAGAAGTTTGCAGATGGAGTGGTGGCAGAGGCAGCTATATTAGGAACTTCTAAGAATCAATTAGATAGGGACATGAATATGAGGGAAATGGAAGGATATGGACATTTTGTTGGCAGAAGGGATTAGCTTAGTTGGCCATTTGATTACTAATTTAATTGGCTGCCACAACATTGCGGGCCGAAGGGCCTGTTCCTTTGTTCTGTACTCTACAGTATGTTCTATGTAAAGACTGGTGTCATTGCAGATAGTGTCGAAGTTTGCTAAAGGATACAGCAGGATGTAGATCAACTACAGATATGGGTGGAGAAATAGCAGAATCCTTAAAGGTGATGATGGACAAAAGGATCTTGGGGTCCAAGTCCACAGTTCCCTGAAAGCAGCTGCACATGTTGATAAGGTGGTAAACGTGCATGACGTGGCCACTTTGTAAGTGGAGGCATTGAGCTTGTGTCGGGAATTGATGTTGCAGATTTATAAAACTCTGGTTAATTTGCATCTGGAGTATTGCATTCAGTTCAGCTCGTCCAATATAGGGAAGATCTGTAGTCTTTGGAGAGGTTGAACAAGAGGTTTATCAGGATGTTGTACTGAAAGAAGAGGTTGGACAAACAGAGGAGTGAGGGGGCCTGATAGAGATTTATAACATGAGTGGCATTTATATAGCAGACAGCCAGTGTCTTTGTCCCAAGGTTGAAACGTCCAATAACAGAAGCATGCATTTAAGGTGGGAGGGGAACATTTCAAAGGAGATAGCCAGTGCAAGAGTTTTACAGAGATTTGGGGGAGGTGTGCATATAACCTGTACATATACAGGTGTACATATACAACCTGGTGCAGTGATGAGCAGATTGATAGAGGCTTTTATGGCAGTCCTCTACCTCAATGTCATGTAATCTTACGACTGCAGAAGTAGTAGCTGGGAATAGTAAGTAGTGTTGAGAATCTTATGTTATGTGTTGCATTGAACTGCTGCTGCTAAGCTAGCAATGAAGGCCATACACCAGGAGGGCACCGTGGCTCTACGTAGCAATGCACCACACACTTGCTCTGTCAAATATTATCTGCTCCATCTGCAGCAGACTTGGCAGGTCCCATATGGCCTCATGTGGCAAAAATACTAGACAATGAAAAGGAAGAGGACTAAGGGGTGGAGGTGCAGGAGGAGTAAGAAGAAAATGAAGTAGTACTATGTGGTCTGCTCTGTGCTTAACCACAGTAACCAAGGTTAAAGCAAGCATTGCTGTAGCTCAGTCTGCCCAGGTGTTTCTGGCTTTGTGTAACACAGTCAATACTTTATATTGAACCTTGATTTTGTAGAGTTTGGTGTTCTTCAGTGTGATAACCTGGATGTTCTGATGTGACTAATTCACTTCTGATTCCTGATACTGGTAGAGGTAGCTTTTCATCAGCTATACGGTGGCAAATCCACACTGGAAATGTAATTGTTTTACCTGTGCATTGATAAAAATGGCACAACAGAAGTGTGAGTATGAAACTATTTTGAATTGTTTCTTGGTGACAAGGTGATGGGAAATATTTGTTTAGTAAATACACACAAGATTATGTTGACTCTTTCTGTGACTAAGGTGTACTCCACTAATTTTAATGATCCTGGTTAAGACAGTGTCAATATAATCAAATCAATTTTGTAGGACAGTACTTACTCTAATCCACCCCCTTATCATCACTACTGTGTGCTGAGCTCATTCTGAAATGGACAGACCTTGTTAAAAGGTATAACAACAGGTGAGGTATGTGTGTGCTCTGGTGCTTCTTATCTTGTAACAAAATCCATTCCAGCATTTCCAGACTCACACCCAGTTAACATGAAGAGATCAAACAAGCTGTGTGTGTGAGCTTTTCAAGGGTTCTTTATGCAATGCCTCTGGAATTTATTGATAATTTGCAAACTTCCCTGGGATTTGTTGCATCTTCTTTGGCAAAGACAGAATAGACATACATACCCCCAGGGCTGAAATGTCTCATAGCAGAGGGCATGCATTGAAGATGAGAGGGGGTAAGTTCAAAGGAGGTATGAGGGGCAAGATTTTTACACACAGAGTGGTGGGTGCCTGGAATGCACTACCTGGGGTGGGCTGGTAGAGGCAATTATATTAGGGACTTTGAAGACATATTTACATAGGCACATTAATGTGAGGTAAATAGATGGAAAAGGACATTGTGTAGACAGAAGGGATTAGTTCAGCTAACCATTGGATCCTTGACTTCCTATCCGGAAAACCACAATCTGTGTGGATAGGGGATAATTTCTCCTCCTCACTGACAATCAACACGATGCACCTCAGGGGTGCGTGCTTAGCCCACTGCTCTGCTCTTTCTATATACACATGACTATATACACACTAGGCAAAGCTCAAATACAATCTATAAATTTGCTGATGATACAACCATTGATGGTAGAATCTCAGATGGAGATGAGAGGGCATACAGGAGTGAGATATGCCAACTAGTGGAATGGTGCTACAGCAACAACCCTGCACTCAATGTCATAATGATGAAAAAGGTGATTGTGGCCTTTAGGAAGGGTAAGATGAGGGAACATGAACCAATCCTCACAGAGGAGTCAGAAGTGGGGAGAGTGAGCAATTTCAAGTTCCTGGGTGTCAAGATCTCTGAAGATCTAACATGGTCCCAAAATATCGATGCAGCTACAAAGAAGGCAAGACAGTGGTTGTACTTTATTAGGAGTTTGAAGAGATTTGATTTGAAACTAAAACACTCAAAAACTTCTATAGATGTACAGCACAGAGCATTCTGACAGGCTGCATCACTGTCTGGTATGGGGGGGCGAAGGGAACTGAAAGAAGCTACTAGCCTCCATAGTATCCAAGACATCTTCAAGGAGCAGTGCCTTAGAAAGGCAATGTCCATTATTAAGGACCCCCGTCGTCCCACAGCATGCCCTCTTCTCATGAAGGAGGGTACTATGTTGAAAAATAAATGTGCTAGGTTTTCTAAAATTGACTCCTTCTACCTTAGGCCATGAACTTATCAATCACCCCTCGTAGAGATTTAGTGTGAATTAGGTACTTTCAATCCTTCAAGCAACACTGCCCATCAACCTCGATTTAATCCTAGCCTAATCATGTCCTGTCTGAGAACTGCCATGACATTTTCCCAGACTAGTAATACCACCCCTGCCACTTGATCACTCCTGCTCTAACATGTCTAAAACAACAGAAACCTGGAACATTGAACTGCCAATCCTGGCACTCCTGCAGTCAAGTCTCACTGATAGCTCTAAACTCAATATTCCATGAGCTCTACCACCTTAATTTCAATACTGCTTTCATTAAAATAGATGCAACTGAAGAGCATTATTCCCATCTAGCTCAACCTTTTGATTCCTGTCTCTGTACATGGGCTTAACAACATTTCAAAGTTCAAAGTAAATTAATTAACAAGTTATCTACTGTATATGTCACCTTGAGATCCATTTTTACAGGAAAATAAAGAAATGCCATAGAATTTGTGAGAAATTACAAAAAACAAATACTGACCAGGGTAGGTAGTGGAGTGGTTGTGGGGAACCATTATCACCCCTTCAAAACTAATACTTAGTTCCTACAGCTAGATGTCAATACTTCCCTGTGCACCTGACGAACAACTGATGAGCAAGTAAAAATAGCAAATAAGTAACTAACTAATAAGACCATAAGACAAATATTCAGATTTAGGCTACTTGGCCCATTGAGTCTTTTCCACAATCTTGTCATGGCTGATTATCCCTCTCAATATCACTCTCCTGTCTTCTCCCCATAACCTTTGACGCCCTTACTAGCTAAGAACCTATTTACCTCTCAGTAAATTGACCTCCACAGCCAACTGTGGCAATGAATTCCACAGATTCACTACCCTCTTGCTAAAGAAATTCTTTCTTGTCCTTGTTCTAAAGGGACATCCTTGTATTATGAGGCTGTGCCCTCTTGTCCTCGATTTTCAATATTCAATGAAGATCCCTTTCATTCTTCTAAACTCCAGTGAATACAGTTCCTGAGCCATCAAATTCTCATCATACATTAATCCTTTCATTCACAGCATCATTCTCGTGAACCTCCTTTGGACCCTCTTGAATAGTAGCACATCCTTTTTTTCCATAACGGGCCCAAAACTGCTCACCATATTCCATGCAGACTGACCAACACTTTATAAAGCTTCAGTATTACATCCTCAACTTTATATTCTAGACCTCTCGAAATAAATAGTAACATTATATTTGCCTTATATAACATGAAAAGAAGTGGTCCCAGTGCTAATCCCTGTGGACCATCACTAATTAACCAGAAAAGCCCTTCTTTTCTCCCCCTTCTTTGCCTCCTGCCAGTCAGCCAATCTTCCATCCATGCTATTACCTTTCCTGTAGTACAATGGACTCTCACTGGTGGCACATTGTTAAAGACCTTCTGAAAATTCAAGTAAAGAACATCCATTGACTCTCCTTTGTCTACCATGCCCGTGATTTCCATAATGAATTCTAATAGATTTGTCAGGTAAGATTTCCCCTGCATTACCATGTCGACTTTGGCCTATTTTGTTGTGTCCTCCAAATTTCCCGAAACTTCATCCTAAATAATGGACTCCAACATTTTACCATCCACTTAAGTCAGAATAACAAGCCTATGGGCTCCTGTCTTTCTAACATTTGCCATCTTTAGGTCCTCTGGAACAATTCCAGAATCTAGTGATTCCTGAATGATCACTACCAATGCCTGCACAATGTCTTCAGCTACCTCTGTCAGAAGCCTAGGCTGTAGTCCATCTAGTCCAGATGACCTCCAGACCTTTCAGTTTCCCAATGCAACTTTCCCTTAGTAATAGCAACTACACTCATTCAGACCCCAACACACCTGAATTTTTGGCATACTGCTGGTGTCTACCACAGTGCAGACAAACACAAAATATCATCTGCCATTTCTTTGCCCCCATTTGTCTCTCTAGCATCATTTTCCATTAGTCTGCTATCCACTCTTGGCTCCGTTTTACTCTTTACGTATCTGAAAAAAACTTGGTATCCTCTTTAATATTACTGGCTAGCTTACCTTCCTATTCATCTTTTCTCTTATTGTTTTTCAGAGTCCTTCCAGGCAAAGCAACACTTCACTTGCAAGTCTCACAAAGTCATCTACTGTACCTAGTGTTGCCGACATGGCCTGCTCCACATCAGAGAGGATTGGGGAACTGCTTTGACGAACACCTTTGCTCCATCTGCAACAAACAGGATTTCCCCATGGCCAATCATTTTAATTCCAATCCCCATTCCCATCCTGATGTGTCGGTCTATGGTCTCTTCTACTGCCACATTGAGGCCACTCTTTGCTTGAAGGAGCAACAGCTCATATTCCATCTGGATAGCCTCCAGCCTGATGACATGAATATTAATTTCTCTAACCCATTATTTTCCCCTTCCCTCTTCTTCCATTCCCCACTCTGGCTCCTCCCCTACCTCTTGTCCATCACCCCATTCTGGCACCCATCCCCCTTCCATTTCTCCCATGGTCCACCCTCCTCTCATTGGATTCCTTCTTCAGCCTGTTACCTTCTCCACCTACCACCATCTAGCTTTTTACTTTATCCTTCTCCCCGACCGACCCACCTACCTTGCCCTTTACCTGGCTTCACTATCACCTTCTAGCTTGTACTCCTTCCCTTCCCCCACCTTCTTAGTTTGGCTTCTTCTTCCTTTCTTTCCAGTCCTGATGAAGGGTTTTAGCCTACAATTTCACTTTTTATTGCTTTCCATTGATGCTGCCTGACCTGCTGAGTTCTGTCTTTTTAATTGGCTTCCGTTGTTTTTTTATAGGTTTCCAATGCTCTAGATTCCCATTAGTTTTTGCTATATCTTGCTCTCTTTTGCTTTTGTGCTGTTTTTGACTTCCCTTGTCAGGCACAGTTGCTTCATCCTCCCTTAAAATACTTCTTCTGCTTTGGAATGAATCTGTTCTGCACCTTCCAAAGTACTTCCAGAAGCTCTAGCTATCTCTGTTCTGCTGTCATCCCTGCAAGTGTCCCCTTCCATTGAAGTTTGGCCAGTAACTATCTCACACCACTTTCCTCCACTGTATTACTGATGAAACTGACTTGAGTTTCTCCCTCTCAAGCTGCAGGGTGAATGCTATCATTTGTCGGCAGAGCGGTTAGCACAATGTGCCACATTGCTAAATAACTAAATAAAAATTATGATCACTATCTCTTAAGGTTTCCTTGATCTTAATCTCCTTAATCAAATCTGGTTCTTTACACAATATTCAATCCAGAATTCCTTTTTGTCTTAGTGGGCTTAACCATGACCTGCTCTAAAAAGCCATCTCATAGGCATTCCACAAAGTCTTTCTCTTGGCACCAACCTGATTTTCCCAATTTACCTGCATATTGAAATCCCCCATGACTATCATAACATCGCCCTTTTTACATGCTGTTTTTTCTAACTCCTGCTGTAATGTGTATCCCATATTCTGGCTACTGTTCAGTGACCTGTGTATTACTCCCATCAGGGTCTTTTTATCCTTGAAATTTCTTGACTTCACCCACAAGGATTGTACATCTTCCAATCCAAACAAGTTCCATTTCTAAGGATTTGATGTAACTTTTACCAACAAAGCCACCCACCCCCTCTGCCTACATGAAATTGCACAGAAAACATGGGATTTAAACTAGCAATTGAATTTATAAGTTGTGGAGCCTGATCAGCGTTGAGGTGAGTGAAGTTATCTACTTTGGTTCAGAAGCATGATAGTTGTAGGGTAATAACTGTTCCTGTACCTGGTGGTGGGGGAACCTAAGGCTCCTGTTCCTCCTTCTCAATAGTGATAGTGGAGGTGCTCCTTGATGATGGATGCTGCTTTCTCATGGGAGCTCTCCTTTTAAACGTGCCAGGTGATGGGGAGAGTTTTGCTGGTGGGCTGGTGTCACCAGTTTTGGATATGGCCCAAGTGTGGAGCAAGAGACACTGAAGCAGGTCGATAGTTCACAGACTTTAATGCGAACAGAGTTAGAGGGAACAGAAAACAATAAACACTAGACCAAACAGGGCCATTAACTAAAGCTCTCAAATGGAAAACGAAGCCTACACTGCGGCTGAAAGGAATAACTAAATATAAAGTGAATATCGCTAGTCTTCAGAGATAGTTGACTCGACAGTCCAATTTCTCAGGCAAGACCAAATGCAAACAGGTAGTGAGGTGTTGCTGTTCTGTGACCAAGTCTTGACAAGCACTACAACGAAAAGAATGGAGTTAAGTACTATCACAATGAAATAATAATTAGTTGACATGAGCATATTCACAGATGCAGTTGCCATATCTGCTGCGCTGCCAGATCTGTGTTGTGACAACTGGGCTACATCCACAAGTTTAGTAGACTTTTCCCTTCTTTGTCAGACATGTTTCCATACCAGACCTCGATGCAACCAAGGGACCATCAGACTCATAAGCTATGAGAGCAGGATTAGGCCATTTGGTCCATCGAGTCTGCTCTTCCATTTCATCATGGTTTTCCTCTGCTCCAATCTCATCTTCTGCCTGTATACTTTCATGCCCTGACCAGTCAAGGATCTATCAACCTCTGCCTTACATATACATAAAGACGTGGCCTCCACAGCTGCTGGTGGCAAAGAATTCCACAGATTCACCACTCTTTGGCTAAAGAAATTCCTCCTCAGTTCCATTTTAAAAGGATGCCCTCTATTTTGAGGCTGTGTCTTCTGGTCTTAAACTTTTACACCATAGGAAACATCCTCTCCACATCCACTATATCATGGACCTTCACCATTCAATAGGTTTCAATTAGGCCACCCTTCATTCTTCTAAATTCCAGTGAATACAGGCTCAGAGCCATCAAACACTCTTCATATGATAAGCCATTCAATCTCTGAATTATCTCATGAACTTCCTTTGAAGCGGTTAGGATACTCACCACTGTGCATTTATAGAAGTTTGTCAAAGTTTTAGATGACATGCAGATTCTATGCTAAATTATAAGAAAGTAGAGGCACTGCTGTGCCTTCTTTGTAATAGCACTTATGTGCTGGTCGCAGGGCAAATCCTCTAATATCACAACAGAGGAATTTAAATCACGGGCCCTTTCCACCTCTCATCCCCCAGTGAGGACTGGCTTATAGACCTCTGGCTTCCCCCTCCTGTACTCAATAACCAATGCTTTGGCTTTGCTGATGTTGAGTGAGAGGTTGTTGTTGTGGCACCATTCAGCCAGATTTTCAACCTCCCTCCTATAAGCTAATTTGTCATCACTTTTGATTCATCCATCAACCATGGTATCATCAACAAACTTAAGTATGGCATTAGGCTTGTACTTAACCTTATAATCAAAGGTATAAAGTGAGTAGTAATTACTGCACGCAGCCTTGTGGTGATTGTGAAGGAGATGTTGTTGCCAATTCATACCAACTGGGGTCTGTACGTGAGGAAATCAAGAATCCAGGTGCGCAGGGAAGTATTGACATCCAGGTGTAGGAACTAAGTATTAGTTTTGAAGGGGTAATAATGGTTCCCCACAACCACTCCACTATCTACCCTGGTGCTCTGGTTCCCATCCCCTGAAACTCTAGTTTAAACCACCTGGAGCAGCTCTATCAAACATTCCTGCAAGGATATTTATCCCCCTTCAATTCAGGTACAAACTGTCCCACCTGTACAGGTCCCAGCTTCTCCTGGAGAGAACCCAATGATTCAAAAATTGGAAAATTGGAAGCCCTCATTCCTGCATGTTAAGTTTAGCTACTTGTTAAACTATTATTTTCCTATTCCGACCTCATTTGTGCATAGTATGGTTAGCAGTCCTAAGATCACAACCCTGGAGATCTTGTCCTTAACACCAAACTCCCTGAACTTACTTTGCAAGACCTCATCACCCTTCATACCTGTGTCATTGGGTACCAACATGGACCATAACCTCTGGTTGCTCAAGCTCCCACTTGAGAATGTTATGGACTGGATCCAAGATGGCCCTGCACCTGGGAGGTAATATACCATCCAGCTATCTTGTTTTCATAAATAGAACCTCCTGTCTGTTCCCATAACCAACTAATCCCCTATAGCTACCATCCTCCTTTTATCCTCCTTTCCTTCTGAGCCACAGAGCCAGACTCAGTGCCAGAGATGTGACTGTTATGGGGTTTCTCTGCTAGGTCATTCCCCCACTCCCAACAATATCCTGCCAGTTCATCTATCTGTGTAAAATATCTTTCACATGACACTATTGTACCTGCCTCTACCATGCAGCATGTTCCAGGCACTTACCATTCTCTGTGTGCAAAAGACTTGCCTCAGGAATGTCCTTTGATCTTTCTCCTTAAAGTTATGTCCTCCTGCTTTTGTCATTTCTGCCCTCGGAGGGTAACTGTGACTTTCTACCCTATTTATGTCCCTCATAATTTTATAAACCTCTTTCAGCTCAGCTTCCAGAGGAAACAATCCAAGTTTTGTCCATCTTTCCTTTCTAATTAATGTTTGGATTCATGCAACTCTTCTGCACCCTGTCTGAAACCTCCACATTCTTCCTATCAAACAGGGACCAGGACAGCACACAACCTAACCAAGTACAGCCTAACCAAATTGTTATACAGATAGAACATCACACCCTGACTTTTATACAATTCTTCAACTGATAAAGGCAAGCATGCCATAAGGTTTCTCTAATTACATATATCATCACATTCAGGGATCTATGAGTTTGTGTCCAATGATCCCCCTGTATACCAATGCTCCCATTTATACTTTCCTCTTGGCTTTGATATTCCAAAAATGATTTACCTCATACTTGTCCAGATTTAGCTCCATCTTCCATTTCTCTACAGCACGATACAGGCCTTACGGCCCACAAAACTATGCCAAACATATCCTTACCTGAGAAATCACCTAGGGTTACCCATAACCCTCTATTTTTCTCAGATCCATATACCTGTCCAGGAGTCTCTTAAAAGACCCTATCACATCCGCCTCCACCACTGTCACTGGCAGTCCATTCCACATACTCACCAATCTCTGCGTAAAAAAGTTACACCTGATAACATAACAAAGATCCCAGCACTGATCATAGATGTACAGTCAGAATAGTAATCTACACCCTCTGCCTTCCATGACCAAGCCAATTTTGGCTGTGATTTACCATCTCACCGAAAATTCAATGTAAGTGAATCTTCTGGACGAGCCTATCATGAGGGACCTTGAGCTTTTCTTTATCCACATGTTACTTCTTCAGAAATCTTCAATGAATTGATTTCCTCAACACTTCCTGGTATGTTTAATTTTTTCTGAATACCTTCCTGCAATGTATTTTAGAATGGTTCCTAACATTTTCCCTATGGACAGTGTTAAGCTAATAGGCTTGTAGTCTCCTGTTTTCTCTTTCCCTTCTCTTTTGAATAAAGGAGATAGATTTACTATTTTTCAATTTAATGGCATCTTTCCCAAAACTGAGGACTTTTGGAAATTTGAAACCAACTGATCACCGCTCTCATGACCTGCAGGATTTTTGTTATGAGTAAATATTTTGTTCTTTACATAAAGAACATTACTTACATCATTGAGTCTTGCGGACGAGATTCTGAAGCAATCTTTACTTAAATGTTTAAACTTTTACAGAGGAATTACCCTGTTACAGTACACCAACTCTATTGTGTTTTGGAGACATTACACAATTACTTTCTGTTATTGAATGTTAAGGGTTTATTGATAATGAGATAAATCTAGTTTGCATTGACGGCTTGACTGAAGGTTAACTTCCCTAGGTTGGGTTCTTTTATGACGCACGATTCAAAGATTTACTTCAATATGATCCAAGCTCTTATCTCCCTCTTTGAACTGAGTGCATCTCATGGCTCTTTTTATCTGAGTGCATTATTAGAGATTAGAGAGAACAATTTAAGATGAATTTGTACCTATCTCATTACTATGGCATCTTCATTGCTCAGCTTCAGCAGTCATACTTCTAAACTGGAATGCCATGATAATGTTGAAACTGTGGTTTTATCTGAAAATTTCCTACCTGCTCTGCACTTTCTCTGTAAATGTAAAACTTTATTTTGCATTCTGTTATCTCCTTTTCCCTTGCACTACTTTGATATGCTGATATGATCTGTATGAAAAACCATTGTTCTGATATAACATTTGGTAAGATTACGAGTGAAGTAATTTTGAGCTCAATTCCACTTTTCTGCCCTTGTAATCCTTGAATGTAGAACACTCCGACAGACCTTCTGTCTCAGCCTTGACTATTTGCCTCATCCATTATTCTAATTGTATGCCCTGAGGTTGAAATTCCCTGTAAAAGTTCTTTGTATATTATATTATATTGTATTATATTATATTATATTATCAGAATATTATATGCTTCAATACGATCACTTCTAATTTCAGTGATATAATCATATTAAACCTAATTTTGATTTAGACCTTCTCTGAACTACCTCTAGTGCAAGCATGTTCCACTTTTAAAAAACTGGCCAACACTAGACACAGTACTGCTTGGATAATTCCATCAATCCCCTTTATGATTGCTCCTCATGCAATACTTTTAATACTTTTGCAATGAAGGCCAGCAGTCTGTTTGTCTTCCTGACCACTTGGTGGACTGTAATTTAACTTTATGTTGACATCTAATCCCAGGATTCTGTAATCACAACACAAGCAACACTATTAGCAGCAGTTTAGTAGCTGTGAAGTACCTTGAGATGACCTGATGCTGTGAACAGTGTTAGATACATTGAATTCTTCCCTTTATGAGACTCAGCAAGATGACTATGTTTGGAATTGTGACTTCTATTGAGCTCTTGTGGGTGTGGAAATTCCTTGATTTATCTGTTGATTGATGTGACTGCTCAAGGCATGTCCAGGTTTCATGGTCCATCCATAATATTATCTCAAATTGCATTATTTGGTCTTTTCAGAGGAGAGCAGAGAGTGTGAATAAGGGTGGTAAATGCGCCTTCATGAGAGGCATTTTATGACCAATCCAGTAGCTTCATCATTACTATCAACAGTCTTTAAAATCCAAACAAAATCCTAAATCATGGCTGGCACAGCAGCACAGTTAGATGAGCCACTGCCTCACAACCCCCAGAACCTCTGTAGGGATTCTCCTTGCGACCACGTGGAGTTCCTCTGGGTACTTTGCTTTGCTCCACATCCCAAAGACATGCAGGTTATTGTGTTAATTTTTTTTCCCTTTCAGCCTTTGTGGCACATTAAGCCCCTTGCTATTCCTTTAGATCCCTGAGGAATGGAAGCATCCAGAAGTGCAAGCATGTGGTTCCCTGAAAGCGGTTGATGGAGTGGCGGGGAAGACTTTTGTCATGCTGACTTTCCCTAATCAGGACGCTGAGTATAGAAATGGGATGTTAAGTTGAGTTTTAAAAAGACACCGGTGAGGCCACATTTGGAATATTGTGTTGAGCATTGGACACTCTGAAAGATGCTATGAAGCTGGAAGGAGCGCAGAGGACATTCCAGGACTGGAGACACTGAGCTATGGAGAGTGGCTGAGCACCTGAAAGAGTAGGAGAATGAGGGGTGATCATATAAAATAATGAGGGACAATGATAGTGAATACACACAAACATTTTCTCAAGATTTGGGCATCAAGATTTTCAGGGCATAAGTTTAATTTGAGAGGGGAAAGATTCAATAGGATTCATTAGGGCAACCTTTTCACCCTGTGGGAGTCGTTCACATATGGAATGTGGAAGTAGTTGAGGCTGGTTCATTGAGCAAGACACTCAAGATACTGTAGGAACTCAGCAAGAAGGCAACATCCATGGAGGGGAATAAACAGTCGACATTTTGGGCCAAGATCCTTCATCAACATAAGACCTTAATAGACCACAAGACATGGGAACAGAAATAGGATATTCAACCCATCGTCTCCTCCTCTATTCCATCACGTCTGATCCTGGATCCCACTTAACCCCATACTATATCTCACTGCATCTTTTGATGCCCTGACTGATTAGGAAACTATCAACTTCCACTTTAAATACTTGACCTCCACCGATTCCACAGAGCATTCCACAGATTCACTACTCTCTGGCTAAAAAAATTCCTCCTTACCTCAGTTTTGAGGCTATGCCCTGTAGTTCTGGAGACACCCACCACAGGAAACATCCTTCAACATCCTTTCAACATTCGGTAGGTTTCAATGAGATCCCCCCGCATTCTTCTAAATTCCAGTGAGTACAGGCCCAAAGCTGCCAAATGCTCCTCATATGTTAACACCTTTATTCCCAGAATCATCCTCGTGAACCTCCTCTGGACATTCTCCAATGACAACACATCCTTTCTGAGTTAAAACTGTTGACGATGCTTCAAGTGCGGCCTGACTAGTATCTTATAAAGCTTCAGCATTATCCCCTTGTTTTATACTCTATTCCCCTTCAAATATTGCATTTGCCTTCTTTATCACAGACTCAACCTGTATATTTTTCTGGAAAAAACTACAAAGATGCAGGCTAGATGTATTCCAAACACAACAACTAAAAGAATCATTTGGAGGGAAAAGATGAAATATGAAAGCAAAATAGCAAACAGTGTAAAAGTGAATAGTAAAAGCTTTTTAAATTACGTAAAAAAACAAGTGGATATAAGACCACTAGAAAGTGAGGCCAGAGAAATAATAACAGGAGATAAGGAGTTGGCAGATGAACTAAGTGAGTATTTTTCACTGTGGAAGACACTAGTAGTGAGCCAGCTGTTGAAGGGTACAAGGGAAGAGAAGTGAGTACAGTTAGTATTACAAGGGAAAAGGTGCTCAAAATGCTGAAACACCTAAGGGTGTATTAGTCACCTGGACCAAATGAACTGCACCCTAGGGTTCTGAAAGAGGTGATGGTAGAGATTGTGGGGGCATTAGTAATGATCTTTCAAAAATCATTGAACACTGGCATGGTGCCAGAGGACTGGAAAATTGCAAATTCCGCTCCACTGTTTAAGAAAGGAGGAAGGCAGTAGCAAGGAAGTTTTAAACAAGTTAGCCTGACCTCAGTGGTTGGGAAGATGTTGTAGTCAATTGTAAAGGATGAGGTTATAGAGTACTTGGTGACACAGGTCAAGATAGGACGAAGTCAGCATTGTTTCCTTAAGAGAAACTCTTGCCTGACGAACCTGTTGGAATTCTTTGAGCAGATTACACATAGTATAGATAAAGGGGGTGTAGTGGATGTTGTATATTTGGACTTTCAGAAGGCCTTTGACAAGGTGCCACACATGAGGCTGCTTACCAAGTTAAGAGACCATGGTATTATAGGAAAGTTATTGACAAGGTTAGAGCCTTGGCTGATCAGTAGGAGGCAGCAGGCGGGGAAAAAGAGGATCATTTTCTGGTTGGCTGCCAGTGACTAGTGGTGTTCCGCGGAGTAGATGTGGAAAGGATGTTTCACATGGTGTCTAGGACATGAGGGCACAGCTTCAGGATAGAAGGGCATCCATTTAAATCAGAGATGTAGAGAAACTTTTTCAGCCAGTGGGTGGTGAATTTGTGGAAATTATTACTACAGGCAGCTGTGGAGGCTTGGTTGTTGGGTGTATTTAAGGTAGAACTTGATAGATTCTTGATTAGACTGGGGAGTGGGGCTGAGGAGGGAAAAAAAATCAGCCGTGATTGAACGGCGGTGCAGACATGTTAGGCCAAATGGCCTAATTCTGCTCCTATGTCGATGTCTGGGAGTCTTGCATGAGGATTCCTAAGTCCCTCTGCACCTCTGATGTTTGAAATTTCTCCCCATTTAGACAATAGTCTGTGCTATTGTTCTTTTTACCAAAATGCATTATCCCAACACTGTATTCCATCTGCCATTTTTTTGCCCATTCTTCCAATTTGTCTAAGTCCTGCCACAATTATATTGCTTCCTCAGCACTACCTACCCCTCCACTTATCTGTGTATCATCCGCGAACTCCTCCAGGACTATGCCAGAACCAATTGGCTTTTATGCAGATTAGGACCAATGCATCCGTTATCTGTTCAGCAACCTCTCTCGGGACTCTAAGATGTATTTCATCTAGTCCAGGTGACTTGTCCACCTTAAGACCTTTGATTTTGCCTAGCACTTTTTCCTTTGTAATCACAATGGCACTCACTTCTGCTCCCTGACACTCACAGACTTCTGGCACACTGCTAGTGTCTTCCACAGTGAAGACTGATGTAAATTATCCATTAAGTTCATCTGCCATTTCTTTGACCCTCATTACTACCCTCAGCATCATTTTCTAGTGGTCATTAGCTCTCACCTCCCTTTTGTTCATATAACTGAAAAAAAATTAGAATCCTACTTTATATTATTGGCTAATCTGCCCTCATATTTCATCTTTTTACTTCTTATAGCCATTTTAGTTGTCTTCTGCTGGATTTTAAAAGCTTCCTAATCATCCAACTTCCTACTCACTTTTACTACATTATATGCCCTTTCCTTGGCTGTTATGCAGTCCTTAACTTCTTTTGTCAGCCACGGTTGTCTACCCCTGCCATTTGAGAACCTCTTCTTGGGTGGGACATATCTATCCTGCACCTTGTGAACTGTTCCCAGAAACTTCAGCCAACTCTGGTCTGCCATCATCCCTGCCAGTATCCTCCTCCAATCCACCTGGGCAAGCTCTTCTCTCACGTCTCTGTAATTCCCTTTATTCCACTGCGATACTGATATATGTGAGTCATGCTTCTCCCTCTCAAAGCAGCATGAGTTCTATCATAGTATGATCAGTGCCTCCTAAGGGATCCTTTACATTAAGTCCCTAATAAGATCTGTGTTATTACACAGCACCCAATCTAAGCTAGCCTTTCCTCGACTAGGCTCAAGCACAATCTGGTCGAAAAAGTCAACTCGAAGGCACACAACAAATTCGCTCTCTTACAATTTGACACCAAACTGTTTCCCTTTTCCCCTTGCTATTGAAGTCCCCCATTAGAATTGTTTCATTACCCTTATTACTTTGTACATGCTTTTTTCAGCTCCCTTTGAAATCACAATCCCACACCTTGGCTACTATTTGGAGGCCTATATTTGATTCCCATAATGGATTTTTCACCCTCACAGTTTCTTAACTCCACCCACAAAGATTCAACAATATCACCTCTTTCTGAAAATATAATTCTATCACTTACCAACAAAGCCACACCACCACCTATGCCTTCCTGCCTGTCCTTTCAATATAAGGCATTTCCTTTGATGTTAAACTCCCAACTATGGCCTTCTTTCAGCCATGACTCAGCGATATCCACAACATCATACTGACCAAGCTCTAATTGTGCCATGGGTTCATCCACCTTATTCTAAATGCTACATGCATTTAAATACAACACCTTCAGTCCTGCATTTTTCACCCTTTTGAATTTTACCTCTGTGGTACAATTTAACTTTGTACTCTGTCTGCATTTGTACCCAGTCATTGGCTTGTCCTTCCTTACATGCATGTTATACCCATCATCTATTTATAAACCTGCTGATTCATCCTCAGCTTGATCATATTAGTTCCCACCCCCTGCACCCTTTATCAGCATCTTGATGAATCCACATTGAGCTTGCCAATTTCATCAACTTTGCCTTCAACTTCTACCCTACCCTTAAAATCACTTGGTCCATTTCTGGCACCTCTCTAACCTTTCTTGATCTTTCTCTCTCCATTCCCGGAGACATACTGTCTACCATCATCTTTTATAAATATACAGATTCATATGGTTACTTGAATATAGCTCTTTCCAACCTGACTCCAGTAAAAATGTTAGATTCCCTTTTCTCAGTGCCTTTGTTTCCACTGCATTTGTTTCCAGGATGAGGCTTTCCTTTCCTGGACATAGAGATGTCCTTGTTTAAAGAACAGGGTTTCTTTCCTCCACCACTGATGCTGCCCTCACCTGCATGTCTTCCATTTCCTGGACATTCATACTCAACCCATTTTTCCACTGCCTTAACAGGGATAGAGTTCCTTTTATCCTCATCTAGCACCCGCACTCAACACATCATTCTCTGCACGTTCTGCCATCACAAAACTCATCTTGCCCCAACCCCCATTCTCCGCTTTCTGCTTCCTCCATGATTCCTTTGTCTATTTGTCCCTCCCCAATAATCTCCTGCCTGGCACTTAACCCTGGACATGACAAAAATGCCAGACCTGCCCATTCACCTCCTCCCTTACCTCATTCATGGCCCCAAGCAGTCCTTCCACGTGAGGCAACTCTTCTCCTGCAAATCCATTGGGGTCACCTATTGTATCCAATACTCCTGATGCGGTCTCCTTTACATTGGTGAGATCTGATGTAAACTGGGGACTGCTACGTCAAGCATCTCTGTTCCATAGAACCATAGGACACTACAGCAAAGTACAGACCATTCAGCCCTCCATGTTGTGCCGACCCATATAATCCTAAAAAAAAGTACTAAACCCACACTACCCCATAACCCTCCATTTTTCCTTCGTCCATGTGCCTGTCCAAGAGGCTCTTAAATACCCCTAATGTTTTAGCCTCCACCACAATCCCTGGCAAGTCATTCCAGGCACTCACAACCCTCCATGTAAAAAACACCCTTGATGTCTCCCCTAAACTTCCCTCCCTTAATTTTGTACATATGACCTCTGGTGTTTGCTACTGGTGCCCTGGGAAACAGTTACTGACTATCCACCCTATCAATGCCTCTCATAATTGTGTAGATCTCTATCAAGTCCCCTCTCATTCTTCTGCGCTCCAAAGAGAAAAGTCCCAGCTCTGCTAACCTTGCTTCATATGACTTGTTCTCCAAACCAGACAACAACCTGATAAATCTCCTCTGCACCCTCTCCATAGCTTCCACATCCTTCCTATAATGAGGTGACCAGAATTGAACACAATACTCTAAGTGCGGTCTCACCAGAGGTTTGTAGAATTGCAACAGGGCCTCTCTACGCTAGAACTGAATCCCCCAGTTAATGAAGCCTAGTATCCCATAGGCCTTCTTAACTACCCTATCAACCTGTGCAGCGACCTTGAGGGATGTATGGATTTGAACCCCAAGGTCCCTTTGTTCATCCACACTCTTAAGTAACTGACCATTAATCCTGTACTCAGTCTTCTAGTTTGTCCTTCCAAAATGCATCACCTCACACTTGTCCGGATTGAATTACATCTGCCAATTTTCTGCCCAACACTGCTGCCTGTTTATATCCTCTTGTAACCTTCAACAACCTATAGCTCCATCCACAACTCCTCCAATCTTCGCGTCATCCGCAAACTTACTCACACATCCTTCCGCCTCTGCATCTGGGTCATTTATAAAAATCACAAATAGCAGGGGTCCCAGGACAGATCCCTGCAGCACTCCATTAGTCACTGACCTCCAGGCAGAATACTTTCCTTCCACAACTACCCTCTGCTTTCTTCCTTTAAGCCAATTTTTTATCCAAACAGCCAAGGTTCCACTGATCCCATGCCTTATGACTTTCTGGATGAGTCTCTCATGAGGGACCTTGTCAAATGCTTTGCTAAAGTCCATGTAGACCACATCCACTGCCCTACCCTCATCAATTTCTTTGGTTACCTCTTCAAAAAACTCTATCAGGCTTGTGAGGCACGATCTTCCCTTCACAAAGTCATGTTGACTATCCATGAGTAGACTGTACTTCTCCAAATGCTCATAGATCCTATCCTTAAGAATCCTTTCCAGTAGTTTGCATACAACTGACGTAAGACTCACTGGTCTATAGTTCCCAAGATTCTTCCTATTACCTTTTTTAAACAAGAGAACTACATTTGCCATTCTCCAGTTCTCCAACACTTCCCCTGCAGCCAAAGAGGATTCAAAGCTAATGCTCCTGCGATCTCTTCTCTCAATTCCCACAACAACCTGGGGTGTATCATATCTGGCCCTGGGGATTTATCAATCTTAATGTTTTTAAGAAGATCCAGCACTTCTTCTTCCTTAATCTCAACATTGTCCAGCACACAGGCCCACTCTACTTCGACCTCATCCTGATCAAGATTCTTTTCACTTGTGAATACTGAAGCAAAGTATTCATTGAGGACCTCCCCAACCTCCTCCGCTTCCAGGCACATGTTGCTCTCTTTATCCTTTAGGAGTCCCACCTTTGTTCTCGTCATCCTATTCTTCACATACTCATAGAACACCTTGGGGTTCTCCTTAATCCTACATGCCAAGGCCCCTTTGAGCTCTCCTAAGTCCTTTCTTTAGCTCCTTCCTGGCTACCCGATAGGTTGCCAGCTCCTGGCTTCCTTTTTCCATCCAGCAAAAAGGAATGCCCCAGTATCCAGCAATTTTAATTCCTATTCCCATTCCCAATCTGACATCCAGTCCATGGCCTCCTCTTTTGCCACAATGAGGTGAATGTCAGGGTGGAGGAACAATACCTCATATTTGTCTTGGTAGCATCCAACCTGATTTCTCCTTCCAGTATTTTTTCCCTCCTCCCCTCATCTTCTATTCCCCATTCCAGCCTTTTACTTCACCTACTATCATCTACCCCGATGCACTTCCTTCTTCCCTTTCTCCCATGGTCCAGTCTCCTCTCCTATCAGATTCCTTCTTCTCCAGCCCTTTACCTTTTCTATCCACCAGCTTCATCTATCACCTTCCAGCTAGTCTCTTTCTCCTCCACACATCTTTTTATTCTGGCATCTTCACCTATTCTCTCCAGTCCTGAAGAGGGTCTCGGCCTGAAACAGCAGGTCCATGGATGCTCCCTGACCTGCTGAATTCTTCCAGCATTTTATTGTATTGATCTGCGAAATCTCTTGTGTTTATGAGGCTGATGCATTGACAACTTTTACAAGGCACTTGGACAGGTACATAGATAGAAAAGGCTTAAAGCAGGGGTTTCCAACCTGTTTTTATACCGTGGACCAATTCCGTTAAGCAAGGGGTCCTTGGACCCAGGTGGTCCTAGTTCACAGGGATATGGGAAAGTGGGACCAGTTTAGTTGTGGATCTTGATCAGATGGACCAGCTAAATGGAGGACTTGTTTTGTTGCTGTATGTCTCTATAACTCTATGGCTCTGCGACCCTCTGTATCGTGCTGGTATCTGAGCTGGAGATTGTGAGTGTTACACTAGTAATGTCTGTCTTCATCACCCTCTGCCTTTCACCGCCTGCCTCGTCTGCAGATTGTAGCCATCTGAAAGTAGAAAAATACAAAAGATGCAGTGATCCATTAGGGAATGAATTCAGGAGGGCTTAAACTAATTTGCAAGGGGGATGGGACCCAGAGTGATAGAGCAGTGAAAGAAGTGCATGGAGTAAAGCCAGGTCGAACATATAGAGAGGCTTTGAGGAAAACTGAGAGCTTGGATGTACACATGGAATTATGATTTGGTGGCCATTATGGAGACTTGGCTGGGACCAGGGCAGGAATGGATTCTCAATATCCCTGGATTTCAGTGCCTTAAAAGGGATAGAGAGGGGGGAAACAGGGGAGGAGGGGTGGCATTACTGGTCAGGGATACTATTACAGCTACAGAAAGGGTGGGTAATGTAAGGGTCCTCTTTTGAGTCAGTTTGGGTGGAAGTCAAAAACAGGAAGGGAGCATTTACTCTACTGGGGGTATTCTATAGGCCCTCAAGGCCGAGGCCTCTGAGCTCCTTGTTGAGCCTGGATGGAACTATGGTGTTGAATGCTGAACTGTAGTCCAAGGACAGCATTCTCACATAAGGATCCTTCTTCTCCAGATGTGTAAGGACAGTATTTAGAGCTGTGGCTGTTGCGTTGTTTGTCGATCGATTGTATCAGTAGGTGAATTGTAACGGGTCCAGTTTGGATGGTAGCATGCTTTGATGGATGGTAATTTGACCAGCCTCTCAAATCATTTGCTTATTATTGAGGTGAGTGTGACAGGACACCAGTTGTTCAGGCATGTTACCTTGGTCTTTTTTGGTACAGGGACAATGGTGGATAATTTGAAGTAAGAGGACTCTGGGAGAGGGAGAGATTAAAAATGTCTAAACACACCCTCCAGTTGTGCTGTGCACATCCTGAGTACTCGCCCTGGGACACTGTCCGGTCCTGCAGTCTTGCGATTGTCCACTCGTTGGATACATCTGCGTACCTCAGCCTTGGAGATGACCAGGTTGCAGGTCGTAGCGGTGGCTTTCCTCGGAGGCTCAGAGTCAGCAACATCGCACTTGAGCTCATCTGGGAGAGAGGCCATGATGTTGGCGCACCACCACGTTTGGCTTTGAAGTTTGGCAGCCCTCACCACAAGTTATATGTGCTATTCATTGTGAATCTTTACTCAATCTTGTCCCTGTATTGTTGTTTCACAGCCTTGATAGCTTTGTGCAGATCGTAGCTGCTTTTCTTGAGCTCTACCTGATCGCCAGCAATGTAAGCTCTATATCTCACAGTAAGTGCTGCTCACACAGAACTGCTGATCCAGGGTTTCTGGTTCGGGAAGACCCTGACTGGGGGACAACATCGTTGATGCACTTCTGGATAAAGCATGTGACTCCATCTGTGAGCTCAGAGACATCCTCAGTATGGAAGACGTTCCAGTCGACACCATCGAAGCAGTTCTGCAGCATGGAGGCTGATTGGTCGGACCCACAGTGGACGGTTTTAACTATGACCGCCTCTTGTTTCAGCTTCTGTCTGTAGATTGGCAAAAGTAGGATTGAAGAGTGATCTGATTTTCCAGAAGCTGGGTGAAGGAGAGCTTTGCAAGCATTGCGGACGGGAGTGTGGCAGTAGTCAAGTGTGTTATCTCCACAAGTGCTCTCCTGGATGTGCTGACAAAACTTTGGAGAGGTTTTTGTCAGTGATCCTCTATGAAAGTCACCGGCAATGATGAAGGCAGCCTTTGGGTGTTGATCGTCTTGTACAGTTCCTTGAGAGCCAGGTCAATATCAGCCTGCGGTGGAACGTACACTGTTCTGATGATAACAGCCATGAACACCCTGGGCAGCCAGAAAGATCTACACAACAGCACAAGGTACTCCAGATCAAGGGAACAAAAGGGTTTGAGGGCATGCACATTCTGGTGGTTGCACTAAGCATTGTTCACCATGAAGCATACCCGACTTCCTTCACTCTTCCCAGAGAAGTTTTTTGACCTGTCCACCCGGAACAGGGAGGGCTCGATGGCATGATCCAGTATCTCTTCCGTCAGCCAGGTCTCCACGAAGGAGAAAACGTTGCATTCCTTTGTTTCCCACTGAAAGGAGATTCTGGCTCTCAGTTCACAAAGCTTGTTATCCAGGGACTGAATGTTAGCCGGGAGTATGCTAGGAAGCAGCGGTCAATTTGCATGCCGTCTCACTCACCAGGATGCCGGCCCTTCTCCCTCTTCTCCCTCTTCTCTGACACTTCTTCCGAGGTGGTAGTAGTGCAACGGATGACTCTCCCATTGATCGAGCAAGCAGGGAATCCCAGTGTAGGAAAGGTAGCACAGAGTGGGTGAATGATGTTTTTCTGATGTTTAGAAGGTCAGTCTATCGTATCTGATGTGACTATCAGCCACTTGAACAGAAAATGCTAAGAAAATTGTAGAAATTAGTATACTGTAGATTTGGAATGGAGCTCGCAACATGGCTGCTGTACGCGGTGCCATCTTAATCGGGCTGGCAGAGTTGTGAATCATGGCGTGTGAGTTAAGTCTGATGGTTATCCGTTGGTGGGCTCTGTAAAGTTCAAAGAGGAGCTGATGTCAGAATTGTCAGACCAGTCATGTTCAGAGAATCAGACTGACACCTTCACCATCTCAATCCCCAAATGTGTCCTGTGCCGTGGCAGGACAGACCCACCAGGGACATAGACATAGACTCCAGATACAAAGAAATTATAGAGTTTCAAAAATCATGAGCAGCACAGATAAGACAAATGACCAGAAAATTTTCCACATGGCAGGGGAGCCCAGAATTAGAGGGCACAGGTTTGAAGTGAGAGGGAGAAAGTTTAAAAGGGACCTGAAAGGCAAAGTATTTAGTCAGATAGTGGTGGGTGTACAGAACGAGCTGCAAGATGAAGTAGTAGAGACAGGTAGAATTACAATGTTTAAAAGATATTTGCATGAGTTGATGGATAGGAAAGGTTTAGAGGCATATGTGCCAAGTGCATGCAATGGTGTTTCACTCAGGTAGGCAATTTGGTGAACATGGGTGATTTGGCCCAAAGAGTCTGCTTCCGTGCTGTTTGGCTACTTGACTCCATGTAACTGTAAATTTGTAACTGTGCCAGGAAATTTCCACAACCAACTTGTTCTTTGGAAATTGTAACATTTTACTGTCTTATTTGCTTTTATATGGAACTGTTGAGAAGTTGAGTGAAACTCCAGGCCAAGTTAGTGTCATCGGAATGGTTACGCTTTCAGGAACACTTGGATGCATAGCTGGTAGATGGAACAATCGGCTTTTCTTATCTCTTCGTATTCTGCACTTTCACTTTATGGAATGGGTACTTACAGTGTGTCTTCCAACACTTAATCATGTATTTGCTGAGTTTATCATTGTATATCAATGATATGAGCCTCAAGGGCACATTGCATTAACTATCTGATCGTGGTATCTAAACTTTCCTGATAAAATGTTTCACTTTCAGCCAAGGGCTTAGACTCAGGCAAGGGGAGTTTCTCAGCAATGACTGTTTGCATCAGAATTTCTCCAACAATAAGCAAATTCCAAGGGGTACTTTGACCTGGGTGGATTCTGCCTAAGCCCCATCAGAAGCCTGAAACTTCACAGAAGTTCAATATTAAGTCACGAGGAGTAACATACCCCAACCATACCCTTCTATTTTACCCCAAATGATTTAATGAAATTAGGCATAGGGGAAGAGTTACTGTACGTGGGAATGGGCCAGCACTGCGCAAACTGTGAGGGAATTTCTGACCTGGGAAAGGTTTCATTGCTAATGTAATGCTTTCTCTGTAGCAGCAGTGTGTTTGGGTTTTGACTAGAGCTTTGGAATGTGCGGCATCCAGTGAGGGGAGGTTCTTCTTTCTTGTGTGTGTGAGAGCGAGGGATTCGTGGTCTTTTGTTCAGCAGAAGATGGAGAGTGAAGACACCAGAATGGAGAAGTCATAGACTGCAGGATTGAGTGCACGATGCCCAGGGAAAATCGATGAAGAACGAATAGATGGGGAAGTGGTTTGCTCCAACATACACATTAGAATGTTTCATTAAAATGGGCCCTTTTCTTTTTGTTTTCTTTACTAACCCTCTAGTCAAATTAAGAATTATAAAACTAAACTGCTTAATTGCATATGGTATACCATTTGTTATTTCATGGTACTCATTTGCAAAGGGGAAAAATCCAGTCTTGATGAAGGGTCTGAGCCGAAACGTCGACTGTTTACTCTTTTCCATAGATGCTGCCTGGCCTGCTGAGTTCCTCCAGCATTTTCAGTGCATTACAACAACGTAATGCTGTGACTTTATAAAGCACAGGTGAGGCATGAGTTGGAGAATTGTGAGCAGTTTTGGGCCGCCTATCTTTGAAAGGACATTCTGAAGTTGCAGAGGGTTCAAAGGAGGTTCACAAAAATGATTCCAGGATTGAATGGATTGAAGAGCATTTGATGGCTCTGTGTCTGTATTCATTAGAATTCAGAAGAATCAGGGGTGACCTCATTGAAACCTATCGAATGGTGAAAAGTATTGATAGAGTGGATGTGGAGAGGATGTTTCCTATGATGGGAATGTCTAAGGGGGGAAGAAGAGGAGAGCGGTAGTGATAGGGGACTCGATAGTTAGAGGTACAGACAGGAGGTTCTGTGGTCGTGACAGAGACTCCCGGATGGTTTGTTGCCTCCCGGGCGTCAGGGTCAGGGATGTCTCTGGTCGCGTGCACAGCTTTCTGAGGTGGGAGGGTGATCAGCCAAATGTTATGGTACACGTCAGTACCGATGACATAGGAAGAAAGAGTGAGGAGGTCCTGAAGAGTGAGTATAGAGAGCTCGGTAGGAAGTTAAAAAGCAGGACATCGAGGGTGGTAATCTCAGGATTGCTACCTGTGCCATGTGCCGGTGAGGGTAATAGGATGCTCTGGAGGATGAACACGTGGCTGAGAAACTGGTGTAGGGGGCAGGATTTCAAATTTCAGGATCATTGGGACCTCTGACGGGTTTACACCTGAACTACAGGGGAACCAATATCCTTGCAGGGAGGTTTGCTGGTGCTTTTGGGGGGGGGGGTTAAACTAGATTTGCAGGGGGATGGGAACCAGAGTGCCAGAGTAGATAGTGGAGCGGGGGTGAAAATAAATTATGTTAAAGGTTCATGCAAAGTCACAAATAGAAGGGTTGTGTGTGGTGGTAATAATCTTCTGAGGTGTGTCTATTTCAATGCGAGGAGTATTGTGGGGAAAGCTGATGAGCTGAGGGCATAGATTGACACGTGGAATTATGACATTGTAACCATTAGTGAAACTTGGCTACAGGAGGGGCAGGAATGGCAGCTTAATGTTTCAGACATGATAGAGGCAGAGGGATGAAGGGTGGGGGGGTATGGGTTGCATTGCTAGTCAGGGAAAATGCTACAGCAGTGCTTCACCAGGACAGATTAGAGGGCTTGTCTACTGAGGACATATGGGTGGAGCTGAGAAACAGAAAAGTTATGACCACTTTAATGGGGTTGTATTATGGACCACCTAATAGTCAGCGAGAATTGGAGGAACAAATCTGCAGACAGATAGCAGCAAACTGCAGGAAACATAAAGTTGTGATAGTAGGAGATTTTAATTTTCCACATATTGATTGGGACTCCCATACTGTTAAAGGTCTAGACGGGTTAGAGTTTGTAAAATGTGTTCAGGAAAGTTTTCTAAATCAAAGAGGTACCAAGTAGAGAGGATGCAATATTAGATCTCCTATTAGGAAACAATTTAGGACAGGTGACGGAAGTGTGTTTTGGGGAACACTTTGATTCCAGTGATTATAACGCTATTAGTTTCAACTTGATCATGGATAAAGATAGATCTGGTCCTTGGGTTGAAGTTCTAAACTGGAAAAAGGCCAAATTTGAAGAAAGGAGAAAGGATCTAAAAAGTGTGGATTGGGACAGGTTGTTCTCTGGCAAGGATGTTGTTGGTAAGTGGGAGGCCTTCAAAGGAGAAATTTTGAGAGTGCAGAGTTTGTATGTTCCTGTCAGGATTAAAGGTAAAGTGAATAAGAATAAGGAACCTGGGTTCTCTAGGGATATTGGAACTCCGATAAAGAAGAAGAGAGAGATGTATGACATGTATAGGAAACAGGGAGCAAATAAGGTACTTGAGGAGTATAAAAAGTGCAAAAAAACTTAAGAAATCAGGAGGGCTAAAAGAAGACATGAGGTAGCTTTGGCAGTCAAGGTGAAAGATAATCCAAAGAGCTTCTATGGGTATATTAAGAGCAAAAGGATAATAAGGGATACAATTGATCCTCTTGAAGATCAGAGTGGTTGGCTATGTATGGAACCAAAAGAAATCGGGGAGATCTTAAATGTTTTTTTTGCATCTGTATTTACTAAGGAAACTGGCATGGAGTCTATGGAAATAAGGCAAACAAGTAGTGAGGTCATGAAACCTATACAGATTGAAGAGGAGGAGGTGCTTGCTATCTAGAGGCAAATCAGAGTAGATAAATCCCCAGGACCTGACAGGGTATTCCCTCAGACCTTGAAGAATACAAGTGTTGAAATTGCAGGGACCCTGGCAGATACATTTAAAATGTCGGTAACTACAGGTGAGGTGTCAAAGGATTGGAGGATAGCTCATGTTGTTCCGTTCTTTAAAAAAGCCTCTAAAAGTAATCCGGGAAATTATAGGCCGGTAAAATTGACGTTGGTAATAGGTAAATTATTGGGGGGAGTACTAAGAGATAGGATCTACAAGTATTTAGATAGGGACTTATTAGGGAGAGTCAACACAGCTTAGTGTGTAGTAGGTCATGTTTAATAAATCTGTTAGAGTTTTTCAAGGAGGTTACAAGGAAAGTGGATGAAGGGAAGGCAATGGATGATGTCTACATGGACCTTTGACAAGGTCCCGCATGCGAGGTTAGTTAGGAAGATTCAGTCACTAGGTATACATGGAGAGGTAGTAAATTGGATTAGACATTGGCTCAGTGGGAAAAGTCAGAGTGGCAGTGGAGGATTGCTTCTCTGAATGGAGGCCTGTGACTAGAGGTGTGCCACAGGGATCAGTGCTGGGTCCATTGTTATTTGTCATCTATATCAATGATCTGGATGATAATGTGGTAAATTGGATCAGCAAATTTGCTGATGATACAAAGATTGGAGGGGTAGTGGACAGTGAGGAATGTTTTCAAAGCTTGCAGAGTGACTTGGACCAGCTGGAAAAATGGGCAGAAAAATGGCAGATGGAGTTTAATGCAGACAAGTGTGAGGTATTGCATTTTGGTTTTCCGTTGGTTGATCAGGGTTTTCCGTTGGTGAAAATGGTGGCACGCATGGATGCAGTGGCACCTCGGGGAGCGATAAGTATATCTAGTGTTTGTTCTGTTTGTCCGAGACGCGTAACATACAGTCGGAATATGCTCGTTAACATCAGGGTGAACTATGTCAGAAAAACTGACGAGTTCTGGTGTGACATGGACAGTTTACACCGCTACGAACCACTATCCGCTACCAAGCCGGCTGCTCCCCGAGGGAGGAGGAAGCGAAAGCGCTGTGAGGGAAGACGGAGGGCTAAAAACTAAAAACTAAAAACTAACCCCACCAGGCCAGCGGTACCGTCCCTCCTGCTCTCAAATGTCCGCCATCGACAACAAGCTGGATGAGCTGCGTCTGCTGAGAGAAACTCGCAAGGAATTTAAAGACTGCTGTGTGTATGTTTTCATGGAATCCTGGCTCCATGACAACATACCGGACGCGGTGATACAGCTGGAGGGAATGGCATCATTTTGTGCGGACAGAGAGGCAGCTAGCTCTGGTAAGAGCCGGGGAGGGGGTCTGTGTATCTACATCAACAAAGACTGGTGTGCAAACGCTACAGTAGCTGCTAAACACTGCTCACCGCTGGCTGAATTTCTCATTGTGAAATGCCGGCCGTTCTATCTGCCGAGAGAATTCACCATCGTGCTTGTGGCAGCTGCTTACGTAGCTCCCAGTGCCAATGCTGAGTCTAATGTTAATGAAGCACTGGGAGGCCTACGTGAAGCCATCAGTGAGCTACCGACTACACAGCCTGACAGCTTTATGGTGATTGTTGGGGACTTTAACCACACCAGCTTAAAAACTGTGTTCCCCAAATTCCTGCAATATGTGGATTTCAAAACCAGGGGAGACAACGTACTGGACTTGGTTTATACCAACACCCCACAGGCATACAAAGCAGACCCCCGCCCTCATCTTGGCCACTCTGACCACATATCTGTCATGTTAACACCAGCATATAAAGCACTGCTTAAACGTGTGAGAGCAGAGAAAAGACAGATAAGGGTCTGGCCCAAAGGAGCAGCCTCAGCACTACAAGACTGTTTTTTTGCACACAGACTGGGACATACTTAAGACAGCAGCCTCCTATGATGACCATATAGACATTGAGGAGTATGCGGAGGCAGTAATCAGCTACATAACTAAATGCATGGAGGATGTCACTGTGATGAAAACCTTCACCGCACTTGGTAATCAAAAGCCATGGATGACAACAGAGGTGCGTTCACTACTGAAGTCCCGATTGGGGCAGGAGTGTGCTTCGCTCAGCCAGGACTGCACTTTCACTAGGGATTAGGAAAGCGAAAAGGGCCTACACGGGCAAAATACATGGACACTTCTGTGACACAGGTGACACCAGACGGATGTGGCAGGGAATTCAAGCTCTGACAGACTACAAGATCAGGTAGAAAACTGATGACAGCAACGCCTCTCTTCCAGACAGGCTCAACAATTTCTTTGCACGCTTCGAAGCATCAAACAAGGGGGAGAGCCAGTCCCTTCTTAACATCTGACCAGCTGGCTCCAGTCATTGATTCAGAGCACACACGGAGGACCCTTGCCAGGGTCAACCCATGAAAAGCGGGAGGTCCCGACAACATCCTGGGCGTGTGCTCAAGGAATGTGTTGATGTATTAGCAGATGTCCTGACAGACATTTTCAACATCTCCCTTAGTCAAGCCATTGTCCCCAGATGCTTCAAAACCTCCACAATCATCCCTGTAGCAAAGAAATCAGTTGTAGCCTGTCTGAATGATTACCGTCCCATCACCTTGACCCCCATAGTGATGAAATGTTTTGAACGGCTTGTCAAGCCTCATATCACAGCCAGCCTCCCCTTATCGTTGAATCCTCTATAGTTTGCTTATCGTCCAAATCACTCTACGGAGGACACAATATCCACCACACAGCACACAGTTCTCTCTCACTCGGACCATAAAGACACTTATGCCAGAATCCTGTACATTGATTTCAGTTCAGCGTTCAATACCATCATCCCGCAGAGACTAGTGGAGAAACTGTCGCTGCTTGGCCTTAACACTGCCATGTGTCGCTGGATTCTGGATTTCTTGACAGAGAGACCACAGTCAGTCTGTGTTGGCAGGAACATCTCTGACTCCATCACAATGAGCACTGCATCCCCACAAGGCTGTGTGGTCAGCCCATTGCTGTTTACACTGCTAACACATGACTGTGCAGCCAGATGCAAGGGGAACCTGATCATTAAATTTGCTGATGATACCACTGTGGTGGGGCTCATCAGCAAAAATGATGAAACAATGTACAGGGAGGAGGTCAAACACCTAGAGAGCCAGTGCAGTGACAAAAACTTGATGCTTAATGTCACCAAAACCAAGCAGATGATCGTCGATTTCAGACGGTCTCAGCCTGAGCACGCACCCCTCAGTATCAGCGGCTCCACAGTGGAGAGAGTGGAAAACATCAAGTTCCTTGGGGTGCAGATCTCGGACAATCTCACGTGGCCCAGGAACACCACTGGGATTGTGAAACAGGCCCAGCAGAGATTGCACTTTCTGAGGAAGTTTAAACAAGCTAACAGATTTGTTAAACAAGCATCACTCCCCATTAACATCTTAACTACATTCTACAGAGGCGTGGTTGAGAGTGTGCTGACCTTTTGCATCACAACCTGGTACTCCAGCTGCAGTGCTGCCAACAAAAATGCCTTGCAGAGGGTGGTTAGGGGAGCAGAGAAGGTTATTGGGGTCTCCCTACCTTCTGTACAAGACCTCTTTCAGTGTCGATGACTCCAGAAGGCACGGTGCATCATTAAAGACCCCTCACACCCTCTCCATAAACTGTTTGTTCTTCTGCCATCAGGCAAACGTTACAGGAACATCAAAACAAAATCCACAAGGTTACTAAACAGCTTCCTCCCACAGGCAGTCAGACTGCTAAATAGCTGCTCTACCTGATACTGCTGTGGATACTTCTAACTTGCACTGGACACTTATAACTTGATTTTAACTGACATGTGACTGTTGTGTTTTACTACTTATTGTTGTGTTTATTATTTAGTGTTGCATTTGTTATATTATGATTGCACTGTTGCACTGCCTCTGGGAAACGCTGTCTCATTTGGCCCTGCAGAGCTGATGTGCAATTAGAATGACAGTAAAGTTTTTAAATTTTGAATCTTTGGAAGATAAAACCAAGGTAGAACATATAAGGTAAATGGTAGGGCACTGAGGAGTGCAGTAGAACAGAGGGATCTGGGAATACGGATACAAAATTCCCTAAAAGTGGCATCACAGGTGGATAGGGTCGTAAAGAGAGCTTTTGGGTCGTAAAGAGAGCTTTTGGTACATTGGCCTTTATAAATCAAAGTATTGAGTATAAGAGTTGGAATGTTATGCTGAGGTTGTATAGGGCATTGGTGAGAACAAATTTGTGTGCAGTTTTGGTCACCAAATTACAGGAAGGATATTAATAAGGTTGAAAGAGTGCAGAGAAGGTTTACAAGGATGTTGCCGGGACTTGAGAAACTGATTTACAGAGAAAGGTTGAATAGGTTAGGACTTTATTCCCTGGAGCGTAGAGGAATGAGGGGAGATTTGACAGAGGTATATAAAATTATGATGGGTATAGATAGAGTGAATGCAAGCAGGCTTTTTCCACTGAGGCTAGGGGAGAAAAAAACCAGAGGACATGGGTTAAGGGTGAAGGGGGAAAAGTTTAAAGGGAACATTAGGGTGAGCTTCTTCACACAGAGAGTGGTGGGAGTGTGGAATGAGCTGCCAGATGAAGTTGTAAATGCGGGCTCACTTTTAACATTTAAGAAAAACTTGGACATGAGAGGGATATGGAGGGATATGGGCCAGGTGCAGGTCAGTGGGACTAGTCAGAAAAATGGTTCGGCACAGCCAAGAAGGTCCAAAAGGCCTGTTTCTGTTGTTATGTACCCCGTAACTGGGTGTCTTACCAGCAAAGATAGAGTCTGGTACTATTTTCAAAACAGTGTTTATTAGTAAAAATATACAAATCAATATCAACAATGCAAATATACAGATAATACATGTTAGCAATATTAAACCTAAAAGTGTGGGTACAATAATGATCAATAATAAACAAGCTCTATTGTTGTCTAGGGGATAATGAATTGTCATATGGAAATATAAAGGTCAGTTCAGTTCATGCAGGCTGAGGTAGTTGTTGGGTCTGGTGTTTTAATCGTTGGAGACAATAGACAATAGGTGCAGAAGTAGACCATTCGGCCCCTCGAGTCTGCACCGCCATTCTGAGATCATGGCTGATCATTCACTATCAATACCCAGTCCCTGCCTTGTCCCCATATCCCTTGATTCCCCTATCCATCAGATATCTATCTAGCTCCTTCTTGAAAGCATTGGCCTCCACCGTCTTCCGAGGTAGTGCATTCCACACCTGCACAACTCTCTGGGAGAAGAAGCTCTTCCTCAACTCTGTTTTAAATAACTGACCTCTTATTCTCAATCCATGCCCTCTGGTACTGGACTCTCCCAACATCTGGAACATATTTCCTGCCTCAATCCTATCAAATCCTTTAATTATCTTAAACGTTTCAATCAGATCCCCTCTCAATCTCCTCAATTCCAGCATGTACAAGCCCAATCTCTCCAATCTCTCTGCGTAAGACAGCCCTGCCATCCCAGGAATCAACCTAGTGAATCTACGCTGCACTTCCTCAACTGCCAGAATGTCCTTCCTTAAACCTGGAGACCAAAACTGTACACAATATTCCAGGTGTGGTCTCACCAGGGCCCTGTACAAATGCAAAAGGACATCCTTGCTCTTGTATTCAATTCCCCTTGTAACAAAGGCCAACATTCCATTTGCCCTCTTCACTGCCTGTTGCACTTGCTCATTCACCTTCATTGACTGGTGAACTAGGACTCCTAGGTCTCTTTGCATTTCTCCCTTACCTAACTCGACACCGTTCAGGTAATACTCTGCCCTCTTGTTCCTGCTTCCAAAGTGGATAACTTCACATTTATTCACATTGAATGACATCTGCCAAGTATCTGCCCACTCACTCAGCCTATCCAAGTCTCCCTGTATTCTCCTAACATCCTCTTCGCATGTCACACTGCCACCCAGTTTAGTATCGTCAGCAAACTTGCTGATATAGTTTTCAATGCCCTCATCTAAATCATTGACATAAATCGTAAAGAGCTGTGGTCCCAATACAGAGCCCTGTGGTACCCGACTAGTCACCTCCAGCCAGTCCGAGAAACACCCATTCACTGCTACCCTTTGCTTTCTATCTGCCAACCAGTTTTCTATCCATGTTGAAACCCTGCCCCCAATGCCATGAGCTCTGATTTTACTCACCAATCTCCTATGTGGCACCTTATCGAATGCCTTCTGAAAATCTAGGTATACAACATCCACTGGCTTACCCTCATCTAACATCCTTGTTACACCCTCAAAAAACTCCAACAGATTAGTCAAGCATGATTTAGAGAGTGAAAGTGAACAGTGACAGCCGGTCAAACCTTCCCTTATTTTCTTGATCCATCGAGTTGTTGTTGCTGTGGCCATTCAAGTATGACCCCTCCGTCCTTAGGTAGACTGTTCTTCTGTGGTGGACTCATCACCCAGTCAAGGGTGGACACACACACAAGCCCCTAACGGCATCGCTATAAACACTGTGAGTGAAATTGACCGATCCGTTCGGTTCCCAGTGCTCAACACTTTCTCATGGGTTTCTGATGCTCACTAGTGTGTCTCCTGGTGCATCTGAGGAGTGTCATCCCAGACCTCACTTTTATCCCCACTCACGGGGTCTCAGGTGTCAATCAGGTTTGAATGACTTAACCCATCAAACCAACCCACTCTGGCTGTCCACTGAGGAATTTTAATGAGCAGGATGGTACCACGTAAACAGCCCTCTCCGCAGCCATAAGTCTTTCGGGAGTCATAACATGGTGGATAAACATAACTCTCTCTCAGGCTGTTATCTCGCCCTTATCTGAAGCAAATGTTCTAGTCCCAATATGTTTTTGTTCCATCTCTTTCTCTCTCATTAACAGCCTGGCAACAGTAACAGTTTGTGATTCTCCCAGGGGAGGGAGACATGGACAACTCTGCACCCTTCTGCCCATCAGAGCTGTTCATCCTTCGTAACACCCCCATCCTTCTATTTCACCAAAAGGGAAAATTAACTAATACAGCGTTTTACAGAATTACAGAGTTTAGCAAAAATACAGAAGTGTTTTTTAACTACAAAGCAATACAGATATACCTTCACTTAGCATCTAGATAAACAGTCAGTGATTACATTGTCACTTCCTTTAATATGGTGTATTTTAATATCTTAATATCTTGTATCTTAATAAATTCCTGTAGCATCAGACTCCAATTTAATAACCACTTATTTTTATTTTCCTTTTCATCAGCAAAAAAAAACTAAAGGGTTGTGATCTTAGCTTAAGTGTATATTACAAAATGTGAACTAATACATGTGTGATTATACTGTAGTACATTCCAAAAGTTTCTGCAAAATCTAATCTCTATTTTACTTTTAAACTTAACAGTCAATCTTCCATGATGTTTTTATCTTTCACATGCTTTGTCAAAATCCCTCAAAACCAGATCCTGTGGCATTTGTCAACCTTTGTCCCTTTTCCATTTAACTCTCACATGGTTAGCTTGCTCACCAGTGTGGAATAGGTTTTCGCATATTCCTTTCATAGGAGTTATCTTATCACCAATGTTTTCCAAACTTAGCCCATTTTCTGAACTTCCACACAATTCTTTATTTTTGAGCAAGTCATTAATTTTATTTTCAGGACCCTTCATTCTATTAGTTTTCAGTTTAACATCTGCAAGTGATCCCTCTTTGTCAAAACAACATTTTTGTTTCTGTCCCTCCAAACCACATCCTTGAATAACACTAGCAAGTAGTTTATCTTTACATTCCAAAACAAACTGTAATTGCTTCACAGACATCTTGTTAACAAGCCATTGTGCCTTCAACCTGGTTACTGCTTCTAAAACCAATTCAGACTTTAAATTTTCTTTATTCAATTTAGGAACAACACTTTCCCCTTCTCCTTCAATAATATTCACATCACCAGCTTTTATCTCCTCATTAACTTTTAACACACCTTCTAACACAAACAACTGAGAACTTTCACTCTTCACTGGTACCAAGGTTAACCCTTTCTTCATTGAACCAAGTCCATCTGACCCAAAAGGACTGCATTCCTTTTCAACTAAATCAGATACCTCAGACTTTCCCTGAGTTTCATTACTAGGTTCAGTACCATGTGCATCCAAATCTTGAACACACTCAAATGGGACATCTACCTCTTCCAGGCTTTCCATACCAGTCCCTTTTTCAAATTCTAAGTTCCCCCGATCCTCCCAATTACTCTCTGGGCAACTCCCATCCAGAGTAAACTCAAACCTGTGGGTTAAAACAATTTCATCTGCTAACCCAGCAGACTCCTTCAAGGTAATGGCATCCTTTTCATCTAGGACTGCCCCTATATCATTATTGGGAACACATTTAAAATTTTCAACTTCAAACTGCTCTGTCAAGCCAGACAGATCATCCATGTCCAACCCTGGACCTTCTAACTCCCTTATCTGTTTCTCATCTTTATTCTGTGCCTCTATACATTCTGTCTTGGCTAAGGGTAGGTCTACCTCCTCTCCTTTACTCTCCTTCACCTCCCTGTTCTCTGTTTTACCATCCCCTAACCCCTCTTGGTACAGGGTCAGTAAAAACGTCTCAGCCAAATCAACACTGGACTCATTTAAACTGTCCTCTTTCTCAGCTGCCTTTCTCAACATGCTGCGAGTGATCACGCATGCAGAATAGATCTTAGAATCCAGGGGCAGGTCCTCAGCCTTCACAGGCTTGCTTGTCAGCTTCCTTGCTGCACACACGTCACCACCTGCTAAATCATTACCAAGAAGGACGTCAATGCTGTCTCTCGGTAATTCTGACCGCACCCCTACTTCGACTGGTCCAGATACCAGGTCACAATTTATAATGATCCCATGTAAAGGTACAGCTTCTGTTCCTTTTCCTATGCCTCTTAAAACTACCTCTCCAGTCTCAGGACCAAAATCTAGAACCTTACTTAAGATTAATGACTGATCAGCCCCAGTATCTCTCCAGATCCTCACTGGAACTGGGGTTTCTCCCTCTTTCACAGACACCGTCCCTTCTGAAATAAATTTCTCACGCCCTTCTCATATTTTATCTACCTTGGCCTTCCTCGTCGATTTACTGATCGACTCAATACTGCTGCTTTCCCTTTTCCTGTCTCCTTCTTTGGAGCAAAGCACTTAGATGCAATATGACCAACCTTTCCACAATTATAACAGGTCAAGCCAGGAACTTTCCTGCCAGCCTGCTTGTTTTCCTCCTTACCTTTACCACTAACTCCCGGCTTATTCTCTACCTAAGCTGGTGGACTTTCTTTACTGTCCCTACTGCCTTTCTGGTAACTCTTATTTGAGGAAAACTTTGTCCTGTGGGTTAGGGTATATTCATCTGCGAACCTGGCAAATTCCGATATAGACTTATTTGGCTTCTCGTTCAGATACATCCGGATATTATCCGAAACACAACCTTTAAATTCCTCAATCAGAATTAACTCCCTGAAATGCCAAAAACCCTCTTCCACCATTTCTGTCACACACCAACAATCCAAGAGCACACCCTTTTCATAGGCAAACTCTGCATACGTCTGATTCCACACTTTCTTTAAATCTCTGAACTTCTGTCTATAT
Organism: Hypanus sabinus; assembly: GCF_030144855.1. Taxonomy (NCBI): domain Eukaryota; kingdom Metazoa; phylum Chordata; class Chondrichthyes; order Myliobatiformes; family Dasyatidae; genus Hypanus; species Hypanus sabinus. The sequence goes on along the minus strand of NC_082732.1, from coordinate 2,358,047 downwards.
GCCTCAGGTACCAACTCGTAGGCCCGAAGGATAGCCTACTTTACTTCCTCATAATCCTCAGACACATCCATGGACAATGCCGTATATGCCCGTTGAGCCTTCCCTCTTAATGCACTTTGTAACAACGCCACCCACTGATCTCTGGGCCACTTCTGATTCACTGCCACCTTTTCAAAATGCAAGAAGTAACTGTCAACATCTGTCTCCTCGAATGGAGGTACTAACTTAAACTCCCGACTAACATTAAACTTCTCCTCTCGGTCTACCCGTTGGACTCTTCCCTGTTGCTTTAACTTCTCCATGTCCAGCTCATGTTGCCTCTGTTTCTCCTTTTCCTCCCTGTCAGCCTGTTCCTTCACTCTTTTTGCCTCTAGCTCAACTCTTTCCTTCTCCCTTTTCACCTCTAACTCCTTTAGCTGGAGCTCATACTCCCTTTTCTTCTGTTCAGTGTCCAACCTTAACCTTTCCAACTCTAACTATACCATCCCAACAGCTGGTTTCTTTTCTGGGAACAGATCCAATACCCCAGCCGAAAACACATCCTTATCAATATAATACTGAGCTATGGCCCTCTGTATCTCTCACTTTTTCATTGACGACTTCACCTCTGTGAGATTTAATCATTTCGCAATATTCACCAAGTCTGTCTTTTTAGCATCCTCTAGCGCCTTCAAAGTTGGATTTTCTAAAAATTTCTCTATATCCATCTTTGCTGGTTTCCTGTCAGGTTACCCATGCAAGCAGAACAAATAATGGACTTATAGCCCGATTCACTGGCCCCCCAATTTGGTATCAAATCTCGAGACGAGGCCCCAATTTGTTACGTACCCTGTAACTGGGTGTCTTACTAGCAAAGATAGAAGTGTCCGTTGGAGTCTGGTACTATTTTCAAAACAGTGTTTATTAGTAAAAATATACAAATCAATATCAACAATGCAAATATACAGATAATACACATTAGCAATACTAAACCTAAAAGTGTGGGTACAATAATGATCAATAATAAAAAAGCTCTATTGTTGTCTAGGGGATAGTGAATTGTCATATGGAAATATAAAGGTCAGTTCAGTTCATGCAGGCTGAGGTAGTTGTTGGGTCTGGTGTTTTAATCGTTGGAGAGAGAGAGAGAGAGAGAGAGAGAGAGAGAGAGAGAGAGAGAGAGAGAGAGAGAGCGAACAGTGACAGCCGGTCAAACCTTCCCTTATTTTCTTGATCCGTCGAGTTGTTGTTGCTGTGGCCATTCAAGTATGACCCCTCCGTCCTTTAGCTAGACTGTTCTTCTGTGGTGGACTCATCACCCAGTCAAGGGTGGACACACACACAAGCCCCCACCGGCCTCGCTATAAACACTGTGAGTGAAATTGACCGATCCGTTCGGTCCCTGATGCCCCACACTTTCTCGTGGGTTTCTGATGCTCACTAGTGTGTCTCCTGGTGCATCTGAGGAGTGTCATCCCAGACCTCACTTTTATCCGCACTCACGGGGTCTCAGGTGTCAATCAGGTTTGAATGACTTAACCCATCAAACCAGCCCACTCTGGCTGTTCACTGAGGAATTTTAATGAGCAGGATGGTACCACGTAAACAGCCCTCTTTGCAGCCATAAGTCTTTCGGGAGTCATAACATGGTGGATAAACATAACTCTCTCTCAGGCTGTTATCTCGCCCTTATCTGAAGCAAATGTTCTAGTCCCAATATGTTTTAGTTCCATCTCTTTCCCTCTCATTAACAGCCTGGCAACAGTAACAGTTTGTGATTCTCCCGGGGAGGGGACATGGGCAACTCTGCACCCTTCTGCCCATCAGAGCTGTTCATCCTTCGTAACACTGTGCTGTAATGTTCTATGGTAAGACCAGAAGACACTGTCTCATAATAGAGAGGCGTCCTTATAGAAAGGAGATGAATTTCTTTAACCGGAGAGTGGTGAATCTGTGGCAATTGTTTGTCACAGGCAACTGTGGAGGCTAAGTCTTTATGTATATTTAAGGCAGAGGTTGATAGATCCATGATTGGTCAGGGCATGAAGGGATATGTGGAGAAGGCAGGAGATTGGGGCTGAGAGGAAAAGTGGATCAGCCATGATGAAATGATGGAGCAGACATGAAGGACCAAATGACCTTGATCCTATGATCTCATGTCTAGTATATCTGCAACATAACTTTCCAACTTCTATATTCAATGCCTGCATTCAATGGAGGCCAATGTGTCATATGGCTTCTTCAAGACCTTATTTACCTGTGACATCACTTTCAGTGAATGATACACTCATCCTCCTAGATCTTTATGTTCCAAAACACTCCTACCATTCACTGTACATCGTAGCCTGGTTTGATATTCCAAAATTTAACACCTCACACTTATAGGGATTGAAAGACATTTTACAAATCTCAGCACATAGTCCTAACTGATCAAGGTCACACTGTGATATTCTACAACCTTCTGCACTATCTTCAAAATCACCTATTTTAGTACCACCCTCAAACTTACTCACCTTCTACATTCATATTCCGTGAGAAGGAGAAGAGGAACTAGAGAGTGAATAGCCCCTCAGTGATCAAAGTGGAAATCTATGTGTGGATCCGCAGGGGATGCACGAAGCACTCAATGACTATTCATCCTCTGTTTTTACTGTGGAGAAGGACGTGAGGATTTCGGACCTTCAGTTAGTTAAAGGGTAAGGTTTAGGGTTGGTCTGCGTTGCAACAGGGGACATCGCATATGTATTGAAATGTACGAAGGCAGATACACTTCAGGGCTTGATCAGGTGGGAAGCTAGAGAAGAAATGATGGGAGCCCTGGCTGAAATATGTACATGTACCATTGTTAGAGACAGGTGAAGCCCTGGAAGATTAGTGTATGGCTAATGTTGTGCCTTTATTTAAGAAGGGATGTAGATAATTACCTAAGAAATATAGACCAGTAAGCCTGACATCTCTGGTAGGTAAGTTACTGGAGGGGATTCTGAGTGATAAAATAATATATGCAATATTTGGAAAGACAGGGATTGATTAAGTAGAGACTATCGATTGGCTTTGTCCATGGGAGATCATGTTTCATGAGTTACACTGAATGTTTGAAGAGTGACCAAGTAGATTAAAAAGGCACAGTGCATGTGGTCAATAGAATTCAGCAAGGTCTTTAATGAAGTTCTGCACGTCCTATTTAAATATATTTCTAATGATCGCACCATCAGCGAGTTGCTCACTGGCAGAGAAAATGAAGGAGTTGTGCAAGACCCTTTTGGATACTGTTATTCTTGTATGCCACAAATTTGATTCACTGATTTATTAGCTGAGAGCAAGGATGGATAGGGGGGAGGTGAGGAGGGCAGAGCTGCATGACCTTCGTCATAGTGAGAACTAGGCCTCAAGCCTGTTTACCTCTGCAGGAGAGAGGTATTGAAGCCGCTGTGCTCCACTGGGGGCAGTATGGCACGGCGTCCAGGCAAAGTAGATGTTGCACTCCCAGTGTCTGCTTGGCAGAAGACAAGCTCTGCTGTGGCCAGCTGCAGATTTTAGCAGCGCTCAATGGACTCATGGCCTCAGGCCGCGGGGTTTCCTGTTTACAGCTGCTGGGAGAGAGGCATTCGAGCTGGCGCACTCCACCAGGGGCTGTGTGGTGCAGTATCAAGGCTGGAGTCAGTACTGCCCTTCCAGTGTTTGCTCAGCAGAAGACAAGCTGTATTGTGGTCGACTGAAGGTTTCAATGGTCTGAAGGGTCTAGACTATATAATACATGTTCTGCACGGTTGTATTTTACTGATAATCATTTGTGTTTGTTATCTCGTATATGTGAGGAGTAGGCCTCACGCCTCAGTGTCTTCTAGGAGGGTCGTCAGAGCCGGTGTGCTCCACCAGGGCGGTGTGGTGCAGTGTCCAGGCTGGAGCTGGTGCTATGCACCCCTCCCCCCACACCACCGCCGTGTCTGCTTAGCAGAAGACAAGCTCTGTTGTGGTGAACTGTAGATTGATGGTATGAGTTTAATCATTTGTATTTGTGATCTTGTGTGTGCTCTGTGCTGTGTGTGACTGTCAGTACTGTGCTTTGGACCTTGGAGTAACGCTCTCTTATTTGGCTGTATTCATGAGTTTTCATGTGTGGTTGAATGACAATTAAAATTGAATTGAATGGTAGGCTGCTATGGAAAGTTAGATTGCATGTGATCCAGGGAGGGCTGGCAAATTGGGGAGAGAATTAGTTTGATGGTAGGAAGCAGAGGTAATTTTGGAAGGTGTTTTTTAAACTGAAGGCATGTGACTAGTGGAGTGCTTCAGGAGTCGGTGTTGGGCCCATTGTTATTATTTGTATCAATAACCTGGATGAGAATCTATGAGGCATGGTTGAGTTATTACTTTGCAATTTTACAAAACATGGTTGACACATTTGGAATATAGTGCTCGGTTTTGGTCACCTGCTGAAGCTACAGGAAAGATGCCATTAAGGTGGAAGGAATTCAGAGGAAATTGTTGAGGATGCTGCTAGGTCCTGAGGGATCGAGTCATGGAAAGAGGTTGAGCAGGATGGGTATTTTTCACTGGAGTGTAGGAGAATGAAAGTTGCATAAAATTATGCCCTCAGCTCTTTCCCCAGGTTTGGGGAATCAGAACTAGATTTAGGGGAGAGGACAGAGACTTACTAGGAAGAGGAGTTGCAATTTTTCCACCCAGAGGGTGGTCTCTATGTGGAATGAGCTGCTAGAGAATCTATTGAAGGCAGGTACATTAACAACATTTAAAAGGTTCATGCACAAGAAAGATTTAGAGGGATACAAACAAAATGCAGACAAATGGGACTGGTTGGGAAACTTGGTTGGCATCAACTAGTTGGGCTAAAGTGATTCTTTTCTGTGTTATCTGACTCCATGGCTCTGAGCTAATCGAAGTGGGAAACTGAAATGACAGTGGAACCACAGTGCAGGAACAGATACCTGGAGGGTTATTAGCTGGGCATTAAATTCCATGCTGGTCCTTCTCAGAAGGTGGTCTCCCAATGGCAGATGTGCCCCATTGTGGATTTTTTTCTCAGTGTCAGCAGAGGTCTAATCCCTCTCCCTCTCCACCCTTTCCAACATAGCAGCACCGTCTATTGTGTGACTTGCCTGTGTGAGTCCTGCTAGGGGAGACTCCTCAGGGTTGGGGCTAGGTGTAGCTGACATAGGATGCTATACCCAATGAAACTGATGGAACATGAGAGTGAGGAGCTCAGAGGGAATATGTCACGTCTTCATAAGGAAGCTGGAGTGGCCACATTCCTCGAGGGTAGGTAATGGAAAAGGCTGGGGAATGTAATAGCCTAAGGTACAGTATGTTGAAATTGGAACTGATTTATTATTTGTTACATGTACTGTGACACAGTGAAAAGCTTGCGGTGCATGCTGTTCACACAGATCAGATCATTACACACTGGATTGTAGTAGAACAAGTTAAAACAATAATTATACAGAATAGAGATTAGCATCTACAGAGGAAGAACAGTGCAGCTAAACAATAAGATGCAAGATCATAACGAAGTAGACTGTGAGGTCAAGAGTCCATTTTCTTGTACTAAGGAAACATTTAATGGTCTTATTGAATGGTTCCCTAGGAGCTGTCCTTGAGCCTGGTGGTATCTTTGTATCTTCTGCCCAGTGGTAGTTTGGCGAAGAGTGAATGATATTGAGTGGTGATATTGATTATGCTGGCTGCTGTACTGAGACAGTGAGAAATGTAGACAGACGCCATGGAGTGCTGGCATGTCAATGTGATTCCATAGTTTGCAACTCCATTGTGTACTGTTACTGAGAGATAGGATGTCTTGGACACATCTTTAGCCCAAATCTGTCACCTCGCAGTAAATTCTCTCCAGGTGAAAACTGAGCCACAGCTTGCCTCCTCTTTGAGTTGAAGGGACATCATTGCTCCCTTTATGGCCTCTACTAACACATCTTTACATTTTTCTGCCTACCCTTCACACTCCCTTCCAGGACAATCAAATGTGATTAGTAAATCAGAGTCTAAACCACAAAACCTATCTAATTGTGTGCTAATGCTGAATTTGGTATTACTCAGATGCGCTGACTAATTTCTATGCCTGCTTTGAGGCAGAAAATGACGTGGTGGCGAGGAAGTCCACCCCTCCTGCAAATGACCAGGTGCTGTGTCTCACCGTGGCTGATGTGAGAAGAACCCTGTTGTGGTGAACTACAAATACCTGTCTGGCCATGCCCCCTCTGCTGACTGCTCCTGTGGCTCCTCCCACAGACCCCGGTATAAAGGTGGTTGGAGGCACTGCTCCTCCCTCAGTCTCCAGGATGGTGTGTGATGGTCTCTTGCTGCTGACAGTGCTTTCTTCCAGCTAATAAAAGCCCATTTCTCACCTCACGTCTCTGAGAGTTATTGATGGTGCATCACCTGTGCAGAGTTTACCCACGGAAGGCTGCTGGACCAGACAACATTGCTGGTAGAGTGCTCAGAGGATGTGCAGACCAGCTAGCAGATGTTCTCACTGACATCTTTAACATCTCCCTGAGAAGCACCACCATTCCAACGTGCTTCAAGGCCGCCACCATCGTCCCCGTGTTGAAGAAATCTTCAGTGTCTAAGTGACTACCTTCCCGTTGCTCTCACATCCATCATCATGAAGTGTTTCGAGAGGCTCGTCATGAGGCATGTCAAGACCCTGTTGCCCGCTTCACTGGACCCCCTGCAGTTTGCGTATCGTCCCAACCGCTCAACAGATGACGCCGTTACCATCACCCTCCATCTGTCCCCAACCCACCTGGACAAAAAAGACACATATGTTCGGATGCTGTTCATAGATTTCAATTCAGCATTCAACACAATCATCCCTCAGAAACTGATTGGAAAGTTGAGCCTACTGGGCCTGAACACCTCCCTCTGCAACTGGATCCTAGACTTCCTGACTGGGAGACCTCAGTCAGTCCAGATCAGAGGCAGCATCTCCAACACCATCACACTGAGCTGGGGGGGGGGGGGGCCCAGGGCTGTGTGCTCAGTCCACTGCTGTTCACTCTGCTGACCCACGACTGTGCTGCAACACACAGTTCAAACCACTTCATCAAGTTCGCCAATGACATGACCGTGGTGGGTCTCATGAGCAAGAGCGACGAGTCAGCTGACAGTGGCTAACAGACTGATGCAGAGTCAACAACCTGTCTTTGAAAGTGAAAAAAACAAAAGAGATGGCTGTTGACATCAGGAGGGCACAGAGCGACCACTCCTTGCTGAACATCAACGGCTCCTCTGTAGAGGTCATTAAGAGCACCAAATTTCTTGGTGTTCACCTGGTGGAGAATCTCACCTGGTCCCTCAACACCAGCTCCAGAGCAAAGAAAGCCCAGCAGTGTCTCTACTTTCTGCCAAGGCTGAGGAAAGTTCATCTTGCATCCCCATCCTCATCACAGTCTACAAGGGTTGTATTGAGAGTATCCTGAGCAGCTGCATCACTGCCTGGTTTGGAAATTGCACCATCTCAAATCGCAAGACCCTGCAGCGGATAGTGAGGTCAGCTGAGAAGGTCATCGGGGTCTCTCTTTCCACCATCACGGACATTTACACTACATGCTGCATCTGCAGAGCGAACAGCATTATGAAGGACCCCATGCACCCCTCATACAAACTCTTCTCCCTCCTGCCATCTGGGAAAAGGCACCAGAGCATTCGGCCTCTCATGACCAGATTATGTAACAGTTTCTTCCCCCAAGCTATCAGACTCCTCAATACCCGAAGCCTGGACTGACACCTTACCCTTCTGCCCTGTTCATTATTTATTGTAATGCCTGCATTGTTTTGTGCAATTTATGCAGTTCTGGGTAGGTCCATAGTCTAGTGTAGTTTTCTTTTTCTGTGTAGTTTTCACGTAGTTCAGTCTAGTTTTTGTACTGTGTCATGTAACAACATGGTCCTGAAAAACGTTGTCTCATTTTTACTGTATACTGTGTCAGCAGTTGTGGGTGAAATGACAATAAAAGTGACTTGACTTGACTCAGTGATTCAATGCGTTCTCTGGAGTTTAGAAGAGTGAGGTATACACAATCACAAGTGGACATGACAATGTAGACATTGGGAGATGTGAGAAAGGGGACATACAGATCAGGGGACAGAAGGAGGTGAATCTCTCATACCTACCCAGGGGTTTGTGGAGGCTGGGTCACTGGGGATGCTTGGAGAGGAGACAGAGTAGGGTATTTTAGTCGGGTAAACTTTTGTGAGAAAAGTCTGTGATGTTCTGGCACACAGAGAAGGATGTGAGGCCTGATGGGATTATATTGCATGGTGGGACAGGCTTAAGGGGCTGAGTGGCCTACTTCTATTCCTGTTTTCTTGTCCACTTGTTTCTGTTTCTTCAGGCATTTTTCAGATCTGGAAAAGGAGATTATAGACTTTGCAGTGTCCTTGGAGAAAACTTCTGGAAAGATATATCTAGAATTTGAATAGTGTACACAAAATGCTAGTGCTATGTAATATATTTTCCTGCTTTCAGCATTTACCTGTCCAAGTGATGTGTCAGTCAAGCTGGTGGCAGTGCTCTCTTCAGGACCACACTAGTGCCATTTGGTGGTGAGACATAGTCTGTGCACCTGCCTGACTTCAAAGCTGGTGTTGAGTTCACATACACAAGGTGCAATGAAAACTGACGTGCATCACCACAGGTACGTAGCATCATAAAGGCAGCACTTATAAGAAAGCTGAGGTAATTGGAGAAAAGTATGGGGGGGTGAGTATCAGAGGTAGGCTTTTTACATAGAGTAAAGGGTGCATGCAATAAATTTACCAATCACTATTAAAATTTATTCTCCCTGGAATAAACTCTAGGTTTTACTTTACTTTCAGCTCGCATGTGTAGATAATTTGGCTACGGACACTTCCCTGGGAACACTTCCTCCTGTAATGCAGGGGTTGCTTGGATTCACATTCTGGACAAATGTTGAGTGAGTTTGTGATGAGGGTGCCTAGTAAACTACTTCTGGGGTAAAAGTAATTTTATTTGCCAACAAAAGTGAGCACAGTTATCTATGCAGCAAAGAAAGAGCTGAGCTCCTCCATGCTGACCATGACATCTATCCATGCTTGTCCCATTTGTCTGCGTTTGGCCCATAAACCAATCCATTATTATCCATGAACTTACCTTTTGAACACTGTAATTGTAGTTGCTTCTATTAGTTTCTCTGGCAGGTTGTTGCATATACTCACGACCCTCTGCATAACAACGTTGCTTCCCTCACCCTGATCGTATTCATTCTACATTTAGACTCTTCTACCCTTGGAAAAGGTGCTTACCATCCACCCATCATGATTTAATAAACCTCTATAAGGTCAAATAGCTGGTGGGGTGGAGATACATTTTTACCAAAGGAGGTGTAAGGCACTCTTTCCCTCCCCTATCCTGCAGGTCACCCTTGGGTGTAGCACATGCTTAGAGCTCCGATCAGGGTCATGTGAAGCCAAGGAAGCAGTTGGTGGATGGTCGATCGAGCAGCTGATGAATATCACTTCCTGGTTATGTGACCACCCACTCCAGGTAGACAGTCCGTGAAGAGTATTAATAACATCTGGGGTCACCTATCTTGTAAAGACTCTGCCCAGGAGAAGGCAATGGCAAATCCAATCTGCAGAAAAATTTGCCGAGAATAATCACGGTCTTGGGACCACGATTGCCCATATGACACAGCACAAAAGGAACAAACGATGTCAACTTTCAGTCTCTTGCGCTCTGAGAGAAAAAAGTTCCAGCCTATCCAGTTTCTCCTTAAATTTCAAGCGGGTCATCAGCTTGATTGGACAATTAACCAAGTTCCTCCATCCTGCCCACCACAGTCATTGTTTTCTCATCCAGTCACTAACAAAGGCCATAAATGGAAATGCTAAATGCAAGAGTGAGACAAGAAGGAGACTCTCGCAGTGATCAGACAGGATGAATGAGGGAGGGAGGTAACACACAGAACAAACCACTGGCAAACTGGTTTGTGTCTATAGTGTACATTCTGTGTAAAGAAATCAAGCCATGGATAACCAAAGTCGATTTTTTATAGACTTGTTCTCCTCCTTTCCGTAGTCAAGTTAGCTGAGCATAAAATACCACTCTCAAGTGTCACCTACAACCACGTAAATAATATACATGTTGGGACAGTCTGAGGGTGCTGGATATATATAGTCTTACTTTTATTCTTCTCAGAGTCCACCAGAAAGTAAATAAAAGCAATGGTTTCAGTAAATGATATCTGCACATGGATCAAAGTTCAAAGGACATAGAACAGTACAACACAGAAACAGGCCCTTCAGCTCATGATGTTGTGCCAGAACAAAAACCTCCAAAAACTAATCATTTCTACTTACACAATTTCCATATCCCTCCAGCTTCTTCATTCAAGTGCCTATCTAAACATCTCTTAAAAACCTCTAATGTATTTGCCTCTACCACCACACCAGGCAGCACATTCCAGGCATCCACCACTCCGAGTAAAAAATTTACCTCTCACATCCCCTTGAACTCCCTCTCACCTTCAGTGCATGTCCTCTAGTATTAGACATGTTAAATGTTAAATGTTAAATCCACGTTTACTTTATGCCTCTTAATCATATAGACCTCTACCAGATCTCCCCTCAGCTTCCATCACTCCAAAGAAAGCAACTCAAGTTTGTCCACCTCTCATGACAGCACAGGCCCTCTAAACCAAGCAGCATCCAGATAAACCTCTTCTGCACTCTCTCAAAAGCCTCACCATCTTTCCTATAGTGGGGTGACCAGAACTGTATGCAGTACTCTAGGTGTGGCTTAACCAGAGTCATAAAATTGTAATATATCCTCTTGACATTTGAACTCAATACCTCGTCTGATAAAAGCAAGTATTCTATAATCCTTCTTAACAAACTTATCGACCTGTGTAGCCACTGTCGTGGATTTCTGAACTTGGGTCCCAAGATATTTCAGCTCAGCAACACTGTTAAAGGTCTTGCTCTTAACTGTGTACTGTCTCCTTGTTCTACCCGGTGACAGGACAATTGCATCCTAGACAACTGTGTCCTGGTCATTGATATCCCTGGACATTTGTGTCCCAATATATGTATATTTCATAAAAGATATAATTTCACATATTCATGTAATTTTTCAAATCAAAAACAGTTTTATTAATTACATTTGTAAAAAAGGGATTGTAGCATGCAATTTATTGATTAAAAAATTAAATTTATAAGTCAAAACTTTAAAAAGTATGCATGTTGTGGGCAACCCTCGTAAGAAACTTAATTTGTCCTCAGGATTGTGACATGCAATTAATAATTGAAGGCGCTTATTGATATTCTTATTTCTTGGTTGGACAATAATCCCACTTTGGTAGTCAGTTTTCTTCTTTGTGGCCATAGCTTCCTCTTTCTTCAATGCATCAATTAATTTCCAAATAGAGGGGTGTTGACAAGTAATTGAATTTTGGATAGCATTATGCCAGCTCTCTAAACCATTGTTAGATCTAGGCAAGTCGTTCATTGTTCGATCATGAACATTCTAAGATACAATGGAAAAAGTTGCTGCAATCCTGTGTATGTAACTTCAATGTATGCGGCGATTTTGGGAGGTAAGTCGTGATCTTCAGTCAGGTCTAAAAAGCCTGCTACCACATCATTTACTGGAAGGAAAGCTAATGCAGAGAAACATCTAATTTTTAAATTAAATTCTTGATCTTTGTTATACCGTTGTCTTAAACCGAGGTCGCATATTTTCTTAAAGATGGATTTTGACAAATGGAAAATACACAGGCTTATTGTTGCATTGGGATCTGTTTCTGCTATTCTCGTTCTTGCTCCTAGTTCAAAATCTGTCAGTACTAATTTGGGATTAAGTTGAGGGTGAGTCTGCAACAAAAGAGTGAGTAGGCGGTCGTATGTTTCTTAGTCTTATAGGGTAGAAGAGCAAAACCACAGGAAATACTGAATGTACCATCTTGGACGTGGATGCAGTACAATTGATAATAGATTTGTGGGCAAATTTTAAAAGTGCCATCTGCTGTCCAGTTCTGAAATTGTGTCAAGTCATCCAAACCCTCTTCAGATGAGCATTCTGTTTTCATCATTTATGCCAGTATCAGTTGCAAGAAACCTTTGTCCAGTGGGGAGAATATTCTTCTGGTATTTCGTAATTATCTCTTTGGTTTGGTATAGCCGGAGCACTTTGTGCTTTCTGTCTCCAACGACGAACATTTCTCCCCATTCTTGAAACAGAGAGTGAGGTCTTGTTGGTTCTTGTGAGGATATCGCAATTTCTTTCAGCTCTAAAATCGATTCTCCTGCTCTAATTGCAGCAGCAGAAAAAATATGGTTATGCTCATTAATTTGTTTCATTATTACATCACTCTCAGTATGAACTCTTGCTTTGCAGGATCGTACCACACATTTCCAGTAAGTTTTCGTGCCGGCAGCATTTTTCTTATGATAGTGATAGATATAACTTCCGTCATCAACAAGTATGTTTCCACCTTTGCTTGATTTCAAGAACTGTAGCATAGCTTAATTTCTGGAAAAAAAAGTAAATTTAAAGCCAAATTGTAATAGGAAACATATGGGGGTTTGTTTATGAGCAGCTCAGTTGCAAACGAGGCACCCCTCATTTGCCTACAATTACCCTAATTGATTAGACGGTTGCTCTTTGAGCTGAGATAAGAGGCTTAGCATATATAACATGGGGTTTGTTACCCAGTATTAGTTACATATAGTGGGATACAAATGACCAGGATGCAAAAAAAAGGAAACAAATATCCAGGGATGCTAATAACTGGGACACAGTCGTCCAGGACGCAAATACAATAGTACTGCTCTGCCCATATCTGCAACTGATCTATATCAAGCTGTATTCTTTACCAGTCTTCTACACCATCCACAACTTCACCAATCTTGGCATCATCCACAAACTTACTAACCCCCTCATCTACATTTTCATCCAGGTCATTTATATACATCACAAATACTGGAAGTTCCAACACAGATCTCTGCAGAACATCTCTAATTTCAGACCTACACCTCGAATAAGTCCCTTTGGCCACTACCCTCTGTCTTCTGTGCACAGGTTAGTTCTGAATCCAAACAGCCAATAGCTGTGGACCCCATGCATCCCAATCTTCTGAATTAGCCTCCCATGAGGGACTTTGTCAGACACCTTACTAAAACATCCACTGCTCTACCTTCATCAATCTCTCTCATCACCTTGTCAAAAAACTCAATCAAGTTGATGATACATTACCTACCCCACACAAAACCATGCTGGCTCTCCTTAATTAAGCCATGGGTTTTCAAGTGATCATATCCAATCTCTAAGAATTCTCTCCAGCAATTACCACACAACTGACATCTATAGTTCCCACGATTTTCCCTTGTTCCCTTCTTAAATATTAGCAACTCACAAGTCTCTGGGATCTTGCCTGTGCATAGAAATGACACAAAGATATGGTCAAGGCCCCAGCAATCTCGTCTCCTGCCTCCTTCAATAACCTGGGAGAAATCCTATCAGATTTTGGGGACTTAACCACCTCATTAGGAGGCTCAACTCTTCTTCCTTGACCTCTGAACAATGATGTATTTATACACTGATCTCCTGGTCCTCCATGTCCTTTTCCTTGTAAGCAAAGTGCTCATAAAATACTTCATTCACATTCAATAGACAATAGGTGCAGAAGTAGACCATTCGGCCCTTCGAGCCTCCACTGCCATTTTGAGATCATGGCTGATCAATTACCATCAATACCCGGTTCCTGCCTTGTACCCATATCCCTTGATTCCCCTATCCATAAGATACCTATCTAGCTCCTTCTTGAAAGCATCCAAAGAATTGGCCTCCACTGCCTTCCAAGGCAGTGCATTCCACACCTCCACAACTCTCTGGGAGAAGAAGTTTTTCCTTAACTCTGTCCTAAATGACCTACCCCCTATTCTCAAACCATGCCCTCTGGTACTGGACTCTCCCAGCATCTAGAACATATTTCCTGCCTCTATCTTGTCCAATCCCTTAATAATCTTATATGTTTCAATCAGATCCCCTCTCAATCTCCTTAATTCCAGCGTGTACAAGCCCAGTCTCTCTAACCTCTCTGCGTAAGACAGTCTGGACGTCCCAGGAATTAACCTCATGAATCTACACTGCACTTCCTCTACAGCCAGGATGTCCTTCCTTAACCCTGGAGACCAAAACTGTACACAATACTCCAGGTGTAGTCTCACCAGGGCTCTGTACAAATGCAAGAGGATTTCCTTGCTCTTGTACTCAATTCCCTTTGTAATAAAGGCCAACATTCCATTAGCCTTCTTCACTGCCTGCTGCACTTGTTCATTCACCTTCAGTGACTGATGAACAAGGACTCCGAGATCTCTTTGTATTTCTCCCTTACCCAACTCTACACCGTTCAGATAATAATCTGCCTTCCTGTTCTTACTCCCAAAGTGGATAACCTCACACTTATTTACATTAAACGCCATCTGCCAAGTATCTGCCCACTCACCCAGCCTATCCAAGTCACCCTGAATTCTCCTAACATCCTCATCACATGTCACACTGCCACCCAGCTTAGTATCATCAGCAAATTTGCTGATGTTATTTTTTTATGCCTTCATCCAAATCATTAACGTAAATGGTAAACAGCTGTGGTCACAATACCGAGCCCTGTGGCACCCCACTAGTCACCACCTGCCATTCAGAGAAACACCCATTCACCGCTACCCTTTGCTTTCTATCTGCCAACCAGCTTTCTATCCATGTCAATGCCTTCCCCCCGATGCCCCGAGCTTTGATTTTACCCACCAATCTTCTATGTGGGACCTTCTGAAAATCTGGTACACTACATCCACTGGATCTCCCCCATCTAACTTCCTGGTTACATCCTTGTGTTATGATCCCAGCCCCCTCCTTTGTGAGAATCGCAAGAGCACCTGTTGAGGGGGGGGGGTCAGTAGACCCAGTCGGAGAGAGAGAGAGAGAGACGTGCCAAATTGCAGGTGCCACCAGGGATACAGAATAAAGACAATGGCGACTATTGTCTCATGGAGACCCCGTGAAAAGCCCTTGGGCAAGGTGGGCTGGTTGAGAGAGAGATTGCATCATCCCAACCTGATTGACACCTGCGACCCCATGAGGAAGTATAAAGGAGAGTCTCAGGGGGACAGCCCCTTAGACGCACCAAGAAGACACAAGAGTGTTCCCGCAGCAGCGGGAAGCCATTCTGAAGGAAGCCATGTGCGTTAGATTCCGGGATTGGAATCTGTGGCTGGAATCACAGGAAACCGCTTTAACTAACCTCGGGGAGAGGAAACCAACGCTCCCCTGATTTCACGGAAGATTCATCGAGACTCGGCAAGTTCTTTCTCTTCTCTCCCAATCTCTCTCTCTCGGTCGCCCCACGCAAAACCCAGCGATTTTCAAAGGGCTGAGGCCTGCAGACTTTCAGAGTGACTTTTATATTTCCAACGGACAATCTATTAACCCCTAGGCACCAGCAGAGCTCACTTCTTAATGATGATCATCACTATACCCGCGCTTTAGATTGAATGTTGACTATGTGCACTATCTGAATGTATGTATTAACCCTATTTTTGTGTCCCTTTATAAATAAAAACGTTTGAAAATAGTGACACCAGACTTCAACAGACCTCTCTATCTTTGCTGGTAAGTTATCCAGTTACGGGATTCGTAACAATTGGGTTTCTCGTTTTTGGGAGGCCAGTGAATTGGGCTTGTAAATCAAAAAAAAACTTGAATCTGGTTACGCGGGTAGCCAGACGGGAAACCAGCAAAGATGGACGTGGGTGAATTTATGGAAAACCCGATGGCTAGAGGCAGCCACAGAATCAGACTGGTTAAATTTGGCGAAGGGGTTGAACCTCACAGAAGTGAGGTCGTCCATGAAAAAGCGGGAGGTACGAAGGGCCATAACTCAGTATTATGTTGGGAAGAATGTTTTTGAAGATGAGGTATTGGAAGATATCCCTGACAAAGTACCATCAAGTGGGACGGTTCAGTTAGAGGTGGAGAAATTAAAGTTGGAACGTGAACTTAAGTTAAAAGAGCTGGAAGTGGCTGGGAGAGAGAGAGAGCGGGAAAGGCAAAGACAGCATGAAATTCACCTAAAGAAGCTAGAAGCAGAAGAGAAAGAGAAGGAACGGGCTGAGAAAGAGAAACAGAGGCAACATGACTGGGAAATTGAGAAGAGATCAAGGGTTAGACCAAGCAGAGCGGTTTAATGTTAGTAGGGAGTTGAGATTGGTGCCCTTGTATAAGGTCATTCTGGATTGTGAGCTGGTGTATGGATCAGTTGAAATAGGGGTGCCCTCAGAATTCCCGAGAGATGACGTGGACATCCTGCTGGGAAACGACTTAGCAGGGGGTAAGGTTTGGTCTGCCATGCTGCCGACCTGCTGACCGGAGAGTGTGGTGGCCCCGTCCCTAGCGCCCAAGGACCATCTCGCCGGCATGGTCACTCGCAGCCTGTCGAGAGAGAGTGCTGTGAACGAGAACAGTTTAAATCTGGCCAGTTTTGATTTGGCCGAGACGTCTTTGCCGACCCTGTGCCATGAGGGTTTCGAGGGTGGTAAGACGAAGAGTAGTAAGGTGAAAGGGGGTAAGGGAGAGGAGATAGATCTGCCTTTAGCGAAGAGAAAGGTCCTAAAGGTAGGAGATAAAGATGAGAAACAGATAAAGCTGTTGAAAGGTCCAGAGTTGGACATGGATGATCTGTCTGGTTTGGCGGAATTGTTTGAAGAACTTGAGAGTTCTAAAGGTGTTACCGATAACGAGAGGAGGGCAGTCCTAGATGGAAAGGATACCCTTGCCTCGAAGGAGTCTGCTGAAAAGGCCGAGTAGGTTGTTTCAGCTCGCAGGGTTGCGCCTTCCCCGGGTGGGAGCTGCCCAGAGAGTAACAGGGAGGATCGGGGGAGGTTAGAATTTGAAAAAGGTACGGGTGTTGAAAGCCGGGAAGAGGCCAATGTCCCGTTTGAGAGTGTCCGAGATGGGGATGCACGAGGTGCTGAACCTGGTAACGGAGCTCAGAAGAAGTCTGAGGTATCTGACCCAGTGGAACGGGGCGGCCGTCCTTGTGGGTCAGATGGACTCGGTTCAGTGGGAAAAGGGTTAACCTTGGTAACCGGGGAAAGTGTGAGCTCCCCGGCGTCTGTACTCGAAGGAGTGTTCAAAGTTAATGCAGAATTTAAGAATGGGGGGGTGAGGATTGTTGGCGAAGGAAACGAAAAGTCTGTAGTTTCCAAATCGAAGGAAGAAATCTTAAGCCTGGCAGATCGCTCACAGAGTGAGCCGGGGAATAGCGGGGCCCCCCACTCTATTGTTATGCCAGGATGGGGTGTGAAAAGGCTGCCTTCGACATGCTACTTGAGCGAAGAGTTCGAATCAAACACCAATAGCCTGAAGGGGACTGATAAAAGGGCCAGCCACCTGGGTAAAATCAAAGAGTTGGGTGGAAATGGTCTAAGTCTGGGGCATGGTGTTGCTAAAATAACCCCGATGAGCGGGAGTTCACCACGCAAAACTACTCAAGTTCCCCACGGGGGGGGCTCGCCGGAAAAGAAGCGACGGTTAATGGAGATGCCTTTGTTAGACAGCCAGGCAGGTTGAACAGGTTTGCGCCAAAGCCTGTGAATAATAAAGACAGCCCTTTGGAGACCTGCCGGTTAAGTTAAACAACTGAAACGATTAGTATTTGCGTAAACTTTTGTAAATGCACCTAAGCTAAGGTCACGCCTCCTTAGTTTTGTTGCTTAGAAAAAAAAATTAAATAGGTGGTTATTGAATTGAAGTCTGATGTACGGTTCGCAATGTTAAGATATGAGAGAAAGGGACACTGTAATCGTTAACTATTTAGATACTGACTTGAATGTATAATGGTAGTATTTTGTGAAAAGAAAAACTTGTGTATTGTGTTAGATCCAAAACTCCTGTACGACTGTGGACCACTCTGTTTTAACCGCTGGTAAAACGTCTTTTTAAGAGGGGAGGTGTTATAATCACAGCCCCCTCCTTTGTGAGAATCACAAGAGCCCCCTTTGGGGGGGGGGTCAGTAGACCCAGTCGGAGAGAGAGAGAGAGAGACGTGCCAAATTGCAGGTACCACCAGGGATACAGAATAAGATGCCAGCAACTATTGTCTCATGGAGACCACGTGAAAAGCCCTCGGGCAAGGTGGGCTGGTTGAGAGAGAGATTGCATCATCCCAACCTGATTGACACCTGCGACCCCGTGAGGAAGTATAAAGGAGAGTCTCAGGGGGACAGCCCCTTAGACGCACCAAGAAGACACAAGAGTGTTCCCGCAGCAGCGGGAAGCCATTCTGAAGGAAGCCACGTGCGTTAGATTCTGGGTTTGGAATCTGTGGCTGGAATCACAGAAAACTGCTTTAACTAACATCGGGGAGAGGAAACCAACGCTCCCCCGATTTCACGGAAGATTCATCGAGACTCGGCAAGTTCTTTCTCTTCTCCCCCAATCTCTCTCTCTCGGTCGCCCCACGCAAAACCCAGCGATTTTCAAAGGGCTGAGGCCTGCAGACTTTCAGAGTGACTTTTATATTTCCAACGGACAATCTATTAACCCCTAGACACCAGCAGAGCTCACTTAATGATGACCCGCGCTTTAGATTGAATGTTGACGATGTGCACTATCTGAATGTATGTATTAACCCTACTTTTGTGTCCCTTTATAAATAAAAACGTTTGAAAATAGTGACACCAGACTTCAACAGACCTCTCTATCTTTGCTGGTAAGTTATCCAGTTACGGGATTCGTAACACTTGAAAAACTCCAACAGATTAGTCAAGCATGATTTACCCTTGGTAAATCCATGCTGGCTCGGCCCAATCCTATCACTGCTATCTAGATATGCCACTATTTCATCCTTAATAATGGACTCTAGCATCTTTCCCACCACCGATGTTAGGCTGACAGGTCGATAGTTCTCTGTTTTCTCCCTCCCTCCTTTTTAAAAAAGTGGGATAACATTAGCCATTCTCCAATCCTCAGGAACTGATCCTGAATCTAAGGAACATTGGAAAATGATTACCAATGTATCTGCAATTTCCAGGGCCACCTCCTTTAGTACCCTAGGATGCAGACCATCTGGACCTGGGGATTTGTCAGCCTTCAGTCCCATCAGTCTACTCATCACCGTTTCCTTCCTAATGTCAATCTGTTTCATTTCCTCTGTTACCCTATGTCCTTGGCCCATCCATAGTACTCATTAAATTCTTCTGCCATTTCTCTGTTTCCCATAATAATTTCACCCAATTCATTCTTCAAGGGCCCAACATTGTTCTTAACTATCTTCTTTCTCTTCACATACCTAAAAAAGCTTTAGCTATCTTCCCTTATATTCCTGGCTAGCTTGCGTTCGTACCTCATTTTTTCTCCCCGTATTGCCTTTTTAGTTAAGTTCTGTTGTTCCTTAAAAACTTCTCAATCATCTGTCCTCCTACTCACCTTAGCTCTATCATATTACCTTTTTTTTAATGCTATGCAATCTCTGACTTCCTTTGTCAACCACTGTGGCCCCTTTCCCATCTTTGAATCCTTCCTTCTCTGGGGGTTGAACTGATTTTGCAGTTCCCAAGAATACCTGCCGTTGCTGTTCCACTGTCTTTTCTGCTAGGCTATCCATCCAGTCAACTTTGGCCAGCCCCTCCCTCTTGGATCCATAGTTTCCCCTGTTCATCTGCAACACTGACACCTCTGAGCTGCCCTTATCCTTCTCAAATTGCAGATAAAAGCTTATCATATTGTGATCACTACCTCCTAATGGCTCCTTTACTGTGAGATTGCTTATCAAATCCTGTTCATTACATAACGCTAAATCCAGAATAGTCTTGACCCTGGTCGGCTCTTGTACAAGCTATTCCAAGAATGCATCCCGTAGGCACTCTACAAACTCCCTATCCTGTGGTCCAGCACCAACCTGATTCTCCCAGTTCACCTGCATGTTGAAATCCCCCATAACTACTGCAACATTACCTTTGCCACATGCCAATGTTAACTCCCTATTCAACTTGCACCCAATATCCATGCTACTGTTTGGTGGCCTGTAGACAACACCCATTTGGGTCCTTTTGCCCTTACTGTTCCTCAGTTCTATCCATACAGATTCTACTTCTCCTGACCCTATGTCCCCCCTTACAAAGGACTGAATCTCATTCCTCACCAACAGGGCCACCCCACCCCCTCTACCCACATTTCTGTCCCTACGATAGCACGTATACCCTTGTACATTCATTTCCCAGGTCTGATCTCCCTGCAGCCATGTCTCCGTTATCCCAACAACATCATAGTTACCCATTCGCACCTGGGCTTCAAGCTCATCCGCCTTATTTCTGACACTTCGTGCATTCAGATATAGAATTTTTAACCCATTTCTCCTCTCTCTGTTTGAATCGTTGTCTATTGTGCTTAACCCAGCTCCCCGAACTCCCATCGGGCTATACACCCCTAGAATTTTGTTGTCCTTCCTAAATTTACTTATTCTTTCAACACATTTAACTCCATGTCCATCAGACCAACCCTCTGTTCATGAGTCCTCCTTATCACTTGTTCCACCCCACCTTCCTCTACTACACACTTAATATTCTGGAACCGTGTAGTCCCCACCGCCCCCTGCAAATTTAGTTTAAACCTCCCCCCCCACCAAGAAGCACTAGCAAACTTCCCTGCAAGAATGTTAGTACTGCTCCAGTTCAGGTGTAAACCGTCCCTTCGGAACAGATCCCACCTTCCCTGGAACAAAGCCCAATTATCTACAAACCTGAAGCCCTCCCTCCTGCACCATCCTCAGCCACATATTAATCTTTATAATCCGCATCCAAGCAAATGTTCCTCCCTTTATCCTTGTATGGTACTACCCTCTCTAGTTATCCTTTTGCTATTCAAAGTAAATTCATTATCAAAGTATATATATGTCACCATATACAACCCTGAAATTCACTTTCTTGTTGGCATACTCAATAAAACTGAGGTAGAATAATAACCTTAACAGAATCAATGAAAGATTGCACCAACCTGGGCATTCAACCAGTGCGCAAAAGACAATAAACTGTAATTACAAAAAGAAAGAAAGAATAATAATAAACATTGAGAACATGAGATGAAGAGCCCTTGAAGGTGAGGTTGAGTGAAGTTATCCCCTTTGGTTCAAAAGCCTGATGGCTGAAGGGTGATAACTATTGCTGAACCTGATGGTGTGAGTCCTGAGACTCTTGTACCACCTTCCTGATGGCAGCAGTAAGAGAGCATGTCCTGGGTACTGGTGTTCCCTGATGATGGATGAAGCTTTTCTGTGACAATGCTTCATGTAGATGTGCTCAATGGTGGGGAGGGCTTTACCTGTGATGGACTGAACTGTATCCACTACTTTTTGTAGGATTTTTTTGGTGTTTCCATACCAGGCCATGATGCAACCAGTTAATATACTGTCCACCACACAACTGTATAAGTTTGTCAAGGTTTTAAATGTCATGCCAAATCTTCACAAATTTCTAAGGAAGTAAAGGTAATATTATGCTTTCTTCATAATTGCACTAACGGGTTGGGCTCTGGACAGGTTCTCTGAAATAAGATAACTCAGGAATATAAGGTTGCTGACCCTCCTCCACCTCTGATTCTCTAATGAGGACTGGCTCATAGACCTCTGGTTTCCTCCTCCTGAAGTCAATAATCAGCTCCTTGGTCTTGCTAACATTGAGTAAGAGGTTGTTGTTATGGCACCTCTCGGTCAGATTTTCAATCTCCCTCATATATGCTGATTAATTACTCATCTTTGATTCAGCCTACAACATTTGAGCAATATTATAAATATATTGCTTCATTAAATATTCTTGTTATTTAAAAATAATGGATTATATGTAAAAATACATGAATGGCAAACATCATCATCCTACCATGACATATAGTATGCGTGCCTCACTTAAAGTACAAAGGAACGCACATGAATTATTTCCGAGTTCTGTTTTTCCTTTCAATTAGTTTTATGTTTGAAGTTAAAAAATATAACAGTGGTGACAAGTCAGTTTTAAATAAACATGATACTTTTACTTACCTGTTGAAGTGTAGCAAGATGTTAGAGTTTAAAAACTGTACAGCGAGAAATGATCAAGTGAAAAAAAGCAGCACATCATGTGTTTCTTCAGGAAGGGACAGGGACAGTCCAGTTTTAAAAAAAGACAGAAAACAATGAGTACCAGATGATTATAATCATAAATTTAAAAAGCAGAAATGGCTGGCTACATCAGAAAGAAAGACGTGTTCAATTGCACAAGGGATAAGTGGATATCCAACACTGAGCAAATTGAACTGTATTTTGAAGCAAATGAAACAAGCAATAAAAAGTGAGTACCAGCTTTGCTGAGTACATTGGGTGAAAAAAGCATACAGTTTGCTTGGAAGTTTGACTGCTCCAACTATCAGCTGAAATTAGCTTTTTAAAAAAAATTTTTTTTATTAGTTTTTCAAAACATTTTACAAATTAAAAACCCCAAATCCCAATGAGGAACATTAAAACAGTGCAAAATTAAGCATACAATAACAATATACTACAAAGGAAGAGAATTTAGCAAAAAAAAAGCACCTGAATTAAAGACAAGTAAGCTTAGTGTCCTCCCCAAGCCCCACAACACAAGAAAAAACAACAGCAACTCCAGACCAACCACAACACAATATAGAGAGTATAAGTCAGGACAGCCAAACTCCCAGACTGTGAATACACTCAGCAACAGAGGGTAATAATGCCTTCTACCAGAAAAAAAAGGAGCTGAAAGCAAGGGACCGAAAAGAAAAAAAAAACCCTAGTCAAGAGGAAGATTATGAAAGTACTTGATAAAAGGTCCCCAGACCTTATGGAACTTTAGATCTGAATTGAGAACTGAATAATGAATTTTTTCGATGTCCAAACAGGCCATGATGTCGTTAAGCCATTGAGCATGAGTGGGTGGGGCAACATCTCTCCATCTGAGGAGGATCAAGCATCTAGCCAGGAGAGATGCAAAGGATAATATTCGGCATTTGGTCGGACCCAGACATAAATCTGTCTCGCCCCAAAAACCGAACAGAGCAATTAAGGGGTTTGGTTCTAGTTGCTGATTCACACGATAACGTAGTGAAGACATCTTTCCAGAATTTCTCCAAGCTAGGACAGAACATATGGACATATGGATGAGAGAGGCCACGCCCCTCTTGCATTTATCACAGAGCGGACTAACACTAGGGTAGAATCGAGATAGTTTAGATTTGGACAAATGGGCTCTATGAACAATCTTAAACTGTAAAAGGCAGTGGCGAGCACAAAGAGAGGTTGAGTTAACTGATTTGAGAACTGAATCCCAGCTCTCCTCAGATAAGGAGATATTTAAATCCTGCTCCCAGGCCATTTTGATTTTATCCATGGGGGCCCGTCGTAAGGCTGCTAGTTTATCTCGGATGATTGATATTAAGCCTTTACCTAGTGGATTCATGGAAAGAAATAGGTCCATAGCATTTTTCGCAGGCATTTCAGGAAAGTTAGGAATTAAAGGAGCAATAAAGTGTCGGTTTTGGAGATATCTGAAAAAATGAGCATTGGGCAGATTGAATTTAACAGAGAGCTGCTGAAAAGAAGCGAAGCGATTATCAATGAAAAGAGCTTCAAAATGTCTAATGCCCTTCCTATACCAAATGTCTAATGCCCTTCCTATACCAAATGCTGAATCGTATGTAGTAGGTAAAAAAAGGTGATTATGAGCAATAGGGCTGGAAACGGAAAACCCCTGGAAACCATAGCATTTCCTGATCTGAACCCATATACGCAAAGTGTGTCTAACAAGAGGATTAGCTATTGATCTGGGCAGACTACTAGGGAGTGCAGAGCCAAGAAGTGCAGAGATAGATAATTCTTTAGTGGAGCTCAGCTCCATCGCCACCCAGTTAGGGCACTCTGGTTGGCCATGGAAGAAAGACCAGAAGGTAGCACAACGTATATTAGCTGCCCAATAATATAAACGAAAGTTAGATAAAGCCATGCCACCCTCTTTTTTAGATTTTTGGAGATGGATTTTATTAATTCTAGAGCACTTATTCTGCCACAGATATGACAAAATAATAGAGTCTAAGGAATCAAAAAAAGATTTAGGAATAAAAATTGGGATAGATTGAAATAGGTATAAAAATTTGGGGAGAACATACATTTTAACAACATTAATACGACCTACCAAAGACATAGATAGAGGTGACCATTGTACCAGACTCTGTTTTATAGCATATGAAAGATTGGCAAAGTTTTCACGAAAGAGATCTTTAAACTTGAAATTAGCTTTGCTGGTATCATGAAAATAATGCATGAGCATTTAGAACCAAAACTGTTGTTCATTGCAGAGGATTTTAGGTTTCATAAGTAAAATCAAAAGGAAGGGGATTCCATTTCAGTGTACATGGCTGAACTGAAGAAGTTGTCTGAAGCCACTGAGAAGATTTAGGAAGTGAGGAGTTTCTTCAGCAGGAGATTGGATTGGAAGTGCACAGATTCAGTAGCTCATCATCGCGCAAGGCCACTGGGACGGTTCCACGCTAAATGGGATCTGCCTAGTGGAACAGTCACCGGAGTAGCAGGCGTTGGAGTGGTAGGGCTTTGGCAAGGAACAAGCTGAGGTGAGATAAGGAGGCAAGTTATTTTCAAATCTGTTTTTTCCCCCTAACTTACTGTAAGACCAGTTTTCTGCTTTGGGTGTCAGCTGGGAGACTCCCTGATGACCACATCTGTGCCAGATACATCAAGCTGCAGCTTCTAAGGACCGAGTTAGGGAACTAGAGCTGCAGCTTGATGACCTTTGGCTTATTAGGGGAAGTGAGGAGGTGATCGATAGGAGCTACAGGCAAGTAGTCACACTGGGGCCACAGGAGACAGATAAGTAGGTAACTGTCAGGAGAGGGAAGAGAGAGCATCAAATATTGGAGAGCAACCCTGTGGCCATCCCCCTCAACAACAAGTACTCCATTTTGAGTTCTGTTGGATGGGGGATGGGTGGGAGAAGATAACCTGCCTGGGGAAAGCAACAGTGGCACTGAGTCTGGCCCTGTGGCTCAGAAGAGTAGGGAACAGAAGAGCATGATAGCAGTAATAGGAGACTCTGTCATCGTCATGCCTATCCCTCAAGGTCTTTGTTCCATTGATCTATTTATGGGCTCTCAAGTGGCTTATGAGTCCAATCTTGGCTTTGAAAGTTCTTCAGCATTTTGGACAGGTGGTTCCAGATGGCAGATCGGGCTTTGGTTGTTGCTGCCTTTCTTTCCATTTTCTTCTCTTTTTTTCTTATTCTGCACATCTGTTGGCTTCGAAAGTTGCTGCTCCTTCTCAGGTGACGGTTTACCAAAGCTTCCTGTCCTTGGCATTGGTTTCCCAATTGCTGATGTCGATGTTACATTTCTTCATTTTGACTTTTAAGACATCTTTGAATCTCTTCTGTCGTCTGCCTTGTTTACATTTGCCTTCTTTAAGCTGGGAGTAGAAGATTTGTTTTGGCAGATGTTCGTCTTTCATCCGAGCAACATGACCGCTCCATCTTAGTTGGCTCTTGATGACCTAGGCTTCAATGTTTGTTGTTTTTGCTTCATTTAGCACACTCACGTTTGTTCTTCTATCTTCCCAGCTGATATTTAAGATGTTTCAAAATCAGCATTGATGGAACTTTTCAAGTGCCTTCGGATGTCGTCAGTATGTTGTCCAGGTTTCTGATGTCTACAGAAGCATTGGGATTACCACTACTTTGTATACTAACATTTTGGTGTCTGTTTGGATGTCACAATCATGAAAGACTCTTGTTCGGAGACGTCCAAAAGCTTTTCCAACGCATTTAAGATGATGTTGGATCTCGTCATTAAGGTCAATGTTGGAGGAGAGGTGACTTCCAAGTACGAAAAGTGGTCCACATTTTCCAGGCTTGTTTTGCCAAGTTGAATTGTTGGTACTATAGATTTGTCTCAGTTAGTGACAGTTGGTAGATGATCTGAGAATTCTTGGAATTGATGGTAATTCCAAGTTTCATGCATACATGGTTGAAGGCAGTCAGAATCTGTTGTAGGTAGTTTTCTGAGAGAGCTGCAACACTGTTGCCATCTGCATATTGGTACTCGAGGATGTCTTGTTTTTGGACTTGAGATGGGCAAGATTGAAAAGTCTGCCACCTGTTCTGTAGACAATTTCGATTCCTGGGGATAGGTCGTCTTTGATGTGGATGATTGTTGCAATGAAGATGGTGAACAAAGTTGGGGCAATCACACATCCCTGTTTTACTCCTGATCCGACTTGAAAAGGCTGACCATGACTGTGACAAGCATGCCATCGTGGAGGAGTCTCAGGGTTCAAATGTATTTTTCAGGGCATCCATAGGTGGGTAGGACATCCCATAAGAGTTCCCTTGATACCAAGTCAAAGGTTTTGCTGAGGTCAATGAATGCCATGTACAAAGGTTGAAGTTGTTCATGACATTTTTGTAGTTGTCGCATTACGAAGATCATGTCGATTGCTCCATGTGATGATCTAAAACCGGCTTGTGTCTCTAGAAGGATCTTCTTGACTAAAGCCTTGATCCAGTTGTTCATGATGCAGGTGAGGATCTTTCCTGCTGTTGCTAACAGGGAAATTCCATAATAGTTTCCACATTCAAATCGATCACCTTTCCTTTTGTAGAAGGTAACGATTGCTGAGTCTCTAAAGTCTGCTGGCGCGTCTTCATTTATCCAGATCTTGATGAGAAGTTGATGCAGTTGGTAATGAAGTGGTCCAATTTTATAGACCTCAGCTGGTATTCCATCAAGTCCAGTGACCTTGTTGTTTTTCAGGGTTTTGATGGCTTTCTTGACTTCTTCAAGTGTTAGCATTCTGCTTAGGGAGTCGTTAACAGGCTGTTTTGGAATGTTGTTAATCACATTCCTGTCAAATGAGACAGTCTGATTTAGAAGATCTCCAAAGTACTCCCTTCATCTAGAATTGATGTCAGCATTGCTCTTCAGGATTGTTGAACCATCTTCTTGACCGTGAGTGGATGGGCCACAAATAGCTTTAGTTGTGTTGAAAAAGCCTCAAGTGTCATTGGCGTCTGCTAGTTGTTGGATTTCCTGAGCTTTCTTCCTCCAACATTGGTTTTTCAGCTTTCAGGTGATCTTCTGGGCTGCAGCATTGCATTCCTGATAGTGTTTCCTTTTAGTAGCCAATTGTTGGTCATTTGGTAAGGTGATGAAAGCTTTTCTCTTTTTGTCGATGAGTTGTTGGAGTAGTTTGTCATTATCATCAACCCTGATGTTTTTTTGTCTTGAACCCAATTGTTTCTTTGTAGGGGGCAATGATAACATTCTTCAATTGATTCCAGTATTCTTCTACAGATGGTGGGATTTTTTGAGGCAGTTGTTCTTGAAGATTTTGTTGGAACTTCTGTACATGTTTGATGTCTTGAAGGATATCAATATTGAATTTCTTAATAGTGTTCTGATTTTGGTATTTCCATTTGGGCCAAATCTTCATTCTCATGGTGGACGAGATGAGACAATGGTCTGTCCAGCACTCATCAGCACCAGTAACAGCTTTTGTTATCAGTACGCTTTGTTGATCCGATGATGTAGTCGATGAGGTCCCAGTGTTTGGAGTGTGGATGCTGCCAGGAGACTTTGTGCATGTTTTTCTGGTGAAATAGGGTGTTTGTAATCAGTAGGTTATGTTCAGCACATTTGGTGAGGAGGAGTGTTCCATTGGCGTTGATCTTGCCAACTCCTTATTTTCTTTTTCTTTTTAAATCTTTTTATTCATTTTCAAACAAAACATAAGTGTTATGGTCCAGTCCGGAGCCCGCATTCCGGGTCTTGATCTGGTCCATGGTCTCTGGACTCCGGGTCTTGTAGCTGTCCCTCCTTTCACAAGCCCAAATAGGATCAAATTGGCTTAAGGAGGCGCACCTGATGCCTGTCAGGTGTATATCAGGGGCTCTGGGACTGAGTCAAGTTTGGGGGTTTGTTGTCCTGTTTCTTTTGTACCTGTTGTTCTGTCTGGGTTACCTCATTTGTGCTGTTGTGATTTTTGCCTAGCTGTCCTGTTTTGACCCTAGCTTGGAGTACCCACTGTTAATCATCTAGTTCTGTAAGTCAGTTCTTGTAGTCTCCCTGGACTGAGCTCTCTTCAGATCCCTTGCCTCTGTCGGGTATGCAGGCTAGACTGCTGTTGCCCAGAGGGGGACTCTGGCCCTTTCCTACCCTTCTTTTCTGACAAGTTGTGCCCTGCATCCTACCAAGGTGCCCTGTGACCTGCCTAGGCCCCTGTGTTCCTGCCTGGGAGGCTGGGCCTTGCCCAGAAATAATGTGGCCTGCCCAGGGGGCTATCCTCCCAGCATTCCTTGTCCCATAGACCCATCATTTAGCCTAGCCAAGGTCCTGCCTTTGCCATGAACTCTCTGAACCCCAGGATCACCTTTGCATGCCACAGTCTCCCCATCTTGTTCAATCCTTTAGTTGTTCCTGTCCTGTCCCTAGAACTTCAGTGCCTGCGTCCTGCATTTGGGTCCAGTCTCCACATCCCCTTGTGACAATAAGAGAAAAAACAACAAATACAGAGAGCTTGAGAGTACATAATTAATAAGGTTGAAATGCAAATATGAACAGTTAATAACACGGATATAATAACCTCCCAGACTCGTACTGTATTTACAAAAATAAACCCCCCCCAAAAAACTAACAACAGCTAACCTAACCAACATGAGCTATTGTATCATATCAGGTATACACAGTAGTGTCAATAACTCCACGCCTCTATCCAAATCACTAAAGGTGATAAGAAAAAGGTTCAGGAAAGGTCAGTTTAACTCATCTGAAAATGTTGAATAAATGGTCTCCAGGTTTCTTCAAATCTGACCGAAGGGTCAAAAATGACACTTCTGATATTTTTCTAAACTCAATCAAGGTGTAGTTTGAGAAAACCATTGAAATGTTGTAGGGGGATTAATTTCTTTCCAGTTCAATAGAATGGATCTTCTAGCCATGAATGTAACAAATGCAATCATCTGCTGAGCTGAGGGGGATAAACAACTGTTATCCACCACTGGTAAGCCAAAAATTGCAGTAACAGGATGAGGTTGCAAATTAATATTCAAAACTGTTGAAATGATACCAAAAATATCTTTCCAGTATTTTTGCAAGCAAGAACAAGACCAAAATATTTGGGTCAAAGAGGCTACTTCAGAATGGCATCTATCACAGATTGGATTAACATGGTAATAAAATCGAGCAAGTTTGTCCTTGGACATATGGGCCCTGTGTACCACCTTGGGGTATTAGGGTTTGTTTGGCAGATATAGAAGAGGAGATAACTAACTGTAAAATTTTCTCCCATTGCTCTGTAGGTAAGGGAATTTGAAGTTTTTTTTCACATTCATTCTTAACTTTATCTGACATCCCTGGCTGTATTTTCATGATCATATTATAAATGATAAGGATTTATCCTTCTGATAAGGATTTAAACCTAGATTTTTTTCTGTAATGTCAATTGGGCATGAATTTGGAAAGGACTGTAACATATTTCTAAGGACTGTAAAGAATTTCTAATTTGTTAATATCTAAAGAAATGGGCTCTAGGCAAATTATATTTATTAGACAGCTGTTCAAAGGACATGAAACAATTATTTAAGAATAAGTCACAAAAACATGTTATACCCCTCATTTTCCATAGCACGAAGGCTTGATCCATAACAAAGGGCTGAAAGAGAAAGTTAGATATAATAGGGCTTGATAAAATGAACTTATTCAAACCAAAAAAATTTACAGAATTGAAACCATATTCATAATGTATATTTAACCATAGTCATTTGTTTATTCAGTTTAGAGAAGACAAAGGGAAGCGAAGACCCTAACAGAGGGACCAGTGAAAAACCTTGTACTGATTTATACTCCAGATTTACCCATTGTGAGCATTGTATTGCCACCGAATCCTGTGTATAAAATATTAAATATCGGATATTAACTGGCCAATAATAAAGTCTTAGGTTTGGCAAAGCCAAATCACCTTAGACTTCTGTAAATATTTTTTACTTAATCTAGGATTTTTATTCTGCCATACATACGAAGATATTTTAGAGTCAATAATATCAAAGAAGGATTTAGGAATAAAAATTGGTAATGCTTGAAATAAGTATAAAATTCAGGTAGAACTATCATCTTAATAGCATTAATTCAACCAATCAATGACAAAGACAATGGGGACCATCTAGTAACGAGTTGCTTAATCTGGTCAATTAAAGGTAAAAAAATTAACTTTGAATAAATCCTTATGTTTCTTAGTAATTTTAATACCCAAATAAGTAAAGTTACCTGTAACTACTTTAAATGGTAGACGTTTATAAATTAAAACTTGTGTATTTAATGGGAATAATTCACTCTTATTGAGATTCAGTTTATAGTCAGAAAAGCTACTAAACTGAGCAGCAACGATAAAACAACAGGAATAGATCTCTCAGGGTCAGAGATACATAGTAACAAATCATCAGCATATAGTGATAGCTTATATGTCCCTTCCCCGCAGGTAATACCAAAAATGTTAGGTGAATCACGAATAGCAATGGCTAATGGTTCCAAAGCAATGTCAAATAGTAGAGTACTTAAAGGACAGCCTTGCCTTGTGCCACAAAACAACTGAAAAAAGGAGATCTTTGATTATTGGTAAGAACCGAAGCCAAAGGCTCATAATATATTAATTTAATCCACAATATAAATGGCTAAAATTAAAATTCTGAAGCGTACTAAATAAATATGGCAATTCAACTCTGTCACACGCTTTCTCAGCGTCCAAGGAAATAACACATTCTGGTATTCTAGGTGAAGGAGTAGAAACTATATTAAATAATTTTCTAATGCTAAAAGATGAATAATGATTTTTAATAAATCCAGTCTTGTCCTCAGAAATGATTTGAGGTAGTATATTGTCCAATCTAGTGGCCAAAAGTTTGGTAAAAATCTTAGAATCCACATTCAGCAAAGATATAGGCCAATATGATGCACATTCAATAGGGTCTTTGTTTTTTTTAAGAATTAGAGAAATGGAAGCCTCATAAAAAGATTGTAGTAATTTACCTACAGCTAATGTGTCCTTAAAAATTTTACATAACCAAGGAGAAAGTATAGAAAAAAAAGATTTTAAAAATTCCATAGTGTAACCATCTGGACCAGGGGCTTTACCTGAATTCATTGAAAAAATAGCCTCTTTTATTTCAGCTTCTGTAATGGGTGCATTTAACAATACATAATCCTCAGCTGTAAATTTCGGGATATTCAGTTTCCTTAAAAATTCATTCATTATGAAAGAATCATCAGAAAATTCTGATTGATACAAAGAGTTATAAAATTCTTGAAAGACTTTGTTTATCTCTTTATGATCAACTGTCAGAGAACCATCTCGTTTACAGATCTTAATGATCTGACGTTTAACTGAAGCGGCTTTTAGTTGATTAGCCAATAATTTACTAGATTTATCCCCATGTATATAAACTGAGTCCTAGTTTTAATTAATTGATTTTCAATCAAAGAGGATAATAGCAAACTGTGCTCCATTTGAAGTTCAACTCTCTTTTTATAAAGCTCCTTACTAGGAGTCACAGAGTATGTCTTAATTTCTTTAATCTTATCAACCAACATAAGTAATTCTGTGTTAATTCATTTTCTGACTCCAGCAGAGTATGAAATAATTTGTCCATGGATAAATGCTTTAACAGTGTCCCACAATATTCCACTAGAAATCTCTTCTGTAGAGTTTGTTGAAAAGAACAAATCAATTTGTTATCTAATAATGTTGAGAAAGTCTGAATCCTGAAGTAGAGTAGAGTTGAACCGCCATGGTTTAAAAGTTGAGGATGAATCTGTTGTCTTAGTAGGTAGTTTCAAAGGTGCACAGTCAGAGATAGTAATAGAATCATAGTTACAGTCAATAACATCTGTAAGTAAATGATGATCAATAAAGAAATAGTCAATTCTTGAGTAATTATGATAAACTTGAGAGAAATATGAAAATTCTTTATCCTTAGGATGTAGAAGTCACCAAATTTCAGAAATTCCAGAATCAACCATAAAGGAGTTAATGAGAGAGGCTGATTTATTCAGAAGAACCTGGTTAGACTTAAATCTATCCATCGAGGGATTTAAACAGCAATTAAAATCCCCACCCATTATCAGCATATACTCATTTAAATTAGGAAGGGAAGTGAATAAACCCTTAAAAAATTTGGGACGATCAATATTCGGGATATAGGCATTAACCAAAACAACTTTTTGGTTAAAAAGTAAACCAGTGAGGAGCAAAAATCTACTTTGTGGGTCGGAAATTGTTTCATAATGAACAAAAGAGTTTGAAGAATCTATAAAAATAGAAACACCTCTCACTTTAACTTGGGAATTCGAATAGTGCTGTTATCCTTCCAAAACCTAAAAAAAAGTTGACTATCCTCCTTCCTCACATGAGTCTCTTGTGCAAGGATAATATTAGCATTCATTTCATTGAATACTTTAAATATTTTTCCCATTTAATCGGATGGTTTAGACCATTTGTATTCCAAGAGACAAAGTTAATAGTCTTATTCATATTGCTAATGTTTATTGTGATAAACACACAAGGTTAAACAAAAGTAAACTCATGAATCTGGAAGAGAAGAGCAGGTTCAAAGAGGAACCGGAAGTTACGACATTTCAGACGTTTTGGTAGTTTCAGGTCAGCCCATGAAGGAAAAACTAAGCAAAAAGCAAAAGAGAAACCACCTTCCCCACCCGTGAAAACCCAAGGAAGAGCCAGAGAAGGGCCAGCAAGCAGACTAACACTAATCTTACCCCCATCTCTCAAGACGGCAGCTCAAAAAAATATTAAAAAAAAGACTCAAACCACCCATATTCAAAAACAAAGAAGACTGTAAAATTAATATAAAAAAGACAAGATTAACAGAAAAAAAATAAACCGTTGGAGCATAAAACAGGGTAACATTATACTAATATTTTGATAAGACACCAGCAGTCTTGTACAGACACACCAAAACGGATGTGATGTGTCCAAGAAATTAAAGTCTTATGGGAAGAGGAAATGACATCTTGAAAAAAGAAATAAAAAAAGATTGAATGCTCCAACATAAAAGATATAAAACTAAAATAAATTCAAACTTAAAACGTTTAATTAGTAGCTTTCGAAATCAAAAGAATAAGAAAAGAGTCTCAAAAAAGACAAAAAACAAACATTTACTTGGACATGTAAAAAGTAGTTGCACTATCAGTCAACACACACAGATCTTCAAATTATGAAAGGTCCGAATCCAGTTAGCTTAAAAAAAGAGCAAAAACAGTAAAAAAACTATTAAAGACAGATAATAAAAAATACAATCAGCTCATAACAGAAGGATGATATTCCTTGAGAAATCTTTGGGCATCAGCTGGAGATTTAAACAGCTGACAATAATTATCGGGAAGAACGACTCTCAGATGCGCTGGGAATATCAGCGTTTGTTTGAAGCTTTTCCGAAAGAATTCTGACATCACCGATTTAAAAGCCAATCTTTCCCTCAAAACTTCAGGACTAAAATCTTCCACGATACGAAACTTGAATTCTTGAAAGTTGATCATGCCTTTCTGTCGGGCAGCTCGAATCAGACAATCTTTAATATGAGCATAGCGAAGACAGAGGATTACAGGCCTTGGTCTTTCGCCTGGAACTGGTTTTAAGCAAGAAATGTGCAGTCAATCACTGGAGGGGTATCCAGAACCTTTGAGCCGAACACATCCATTAAGAAATTAGAGAAAAATTCAACAGGATCACCCTTCTTGACATTTCATAACCATATAACAATTACAGCACAGTAACAGGCCATCTCGGCCTTTATAGTCTGTGCCGACACTTACACTCACCTAGTCCCACTGGCCTGCACTCAGACCATAACCCTCCATTCCTTTCCTGTCCATACCTATCCAATTTTACTTTAAATGACAATACCTAACCTGCCTCTACCACTTCTACTGGGAGCTCATTCCACACAGCTACCACTCTCTGAGTAAAGAAATTCCCCCTCGTGTTACCCCTAAACTTTTGCCCCCTAACTCTCAAATCATGTCCTCTTGTTTGAGCCTCCCCTACTCTCAATGAGAAAAGCCTATCCCCATCAACTCGATCTGTCCCCCTCATAATTTTAAATACCTCTTTCAAGTCCCCCCTCAACCTTCTACGCTCCAATGAATAAAGACCTAACTTGTTCAGCCTTTCCCTGTAACTTAGGTGCTGAAACCCAGGTAACATTCTAGTAGATCTTCTCTGTACTCTCTCTATTTTGTTGATATCTTTCCTATAATTCGGTGACTGGAACTGTACATAATACTCCAAATTCAGCCTTACCAATGCCTTGTACAATTTTAACATTTATACTCAATGCTCCGATTTATAAAGGCCAGCATACCAAAAGTTTTCTTCACCACCCTATCCACATGAGATTCCACCTTCAGGGAACTATGCACAATTATTCTTAGATCACTCTGTTCTACTGCATTCTTCAATGCCCTACCATTTACCATGTATGTCCGATTTGGATTATTCCTACCAAAATGTAGCACTTCACACTTATCTGTATTAAGCTCCATCTGCCATCTTTCAGCCCACTCTTCTAACTGGCCTAAATCTCTCTGCAAGCTTTGAAAACCTACTTCATTTTCCACAATGCCACCTACCTTAGTATCATCTGCATACTTACTAATCCAATTTACCACCCCATCATGGTGTCATAATGTATATGACAAACAATATTGGACCCAATACAGATCCCTGAGGCACACCACTAATCACTGGCCTCCAACCTGACAAACAGTTATCCACCACTACTCTCTGGCATCTCCCATCCAGCCACTGTTAAATCCATTTTACTACTTCAATATTAATACCTAACGATTGAACCTTCTGAACTAACCCGCCATGCGGAACATTGTCAGAGGCCTTACTGATGCCCAATTATCCGCAGGTTCTGTCTTCGAGATCAATTTTCGAGATCAATAATTTTGGATTTCTAGTGTTCCAACACTTGAGAAGTCAAAGACAGCTTTTGTTCCAAAGTTTCTTTTTTCAAAGTTTTTTTGTAATTTATTTTTTTATTGAAGTTCATCATCAAACAAACATTTCCATAAGATGTTTTTCAGACATTGTACATATATATCATATAATCATACATGTCACAAATCTCCACAAAGTATTTATCTGAGGTATACACTTATAGAAAAGAGTGGAAAGAAAAAACAAGCAAAAGGAAAGAAGGGAGTGATTTTTTTACAACAGGTGCATTGATTTGTGAGAATAAAATCAGGCCTATGAGGCATTATGTAGTTAAAACGTTTTTCCCAGTATGAATCAAATTGTTCCAGCTTATGATTAACAGATGCTGTTATCTTCTCTATTTTGTAAATGTCCATTGTAATTTCCATCCGTGCATTTAAGGTTGGGCTCTCCTGTGATAACCATTACCCAGTAAGAGTCCTTTTACCAGCCACCAACAGTATACTCATTAAATATTCTTCTCTTTTCAACCATTCTTGAGGTATATATCCAAAATATATGGTCTTACTCTCTAAGGGTATTTCACATTTAAAGATGTCTTGTAGGGCATTGTGTATCCCCCTCAATCCAATAGTTTTTGATAACAGGGCAGTCCCAAAAAATGATAATGATTTTCATTTTGATTTCCACAATTTCTCCAGCAAACAGGGAGATTACTATCATAATGGGATTTCTGAGAGAGTGTAATAAAATATCTTATCAAGTTTTTCCATCCAAACTCCCTCCATTTCTGTGAACTGGTACACTTCCATTGATACCTTCAAATTATTGTCCATTCTTCCTCAGATATAATTATCCCTCCTTCCTTCTCCCATTTTCTTTTAATGTATGAAATTGAATGTGTTTTAAGATTTGACTACCCCTTATACATGCTTGAAATGATTCTACTACCATTATCTGAATTATATACTTTTCTAAATAGCTCCATCAAGCATGGACTTGCCTTGGTTATATTTTTAAGCATCTTATTAACGTATTGTTGCATCTGTAAATACTGATAAAAATCTTGCTTTTCTAATAAGTGTTTCTCTTTAAGCATTTCAAAACTGAACAGTGTTCCTTCTTTCATTATGTTGCAAAGAACTGTTATTCCTTTAGCTGTCCAGTCCTTAAATCTAGCATCCAATTTATTTGGTGTAAAATCCGAGTCATATGCACACCATTTAAGAATTGCAATATCTCTCTCTAGATTATATTCTTTTATAGTAGTTTTCCATATTTTAAGAGTCAATTTCACCCATGGGTTATCAATAGTATTTATGTATCTTTGCAGGTTGTTATCAGGCAAAATTGCTTGTATGGGGTTGGGAAGTACCCACTCCTCAATGTTTTTCCAATGAGCATCATATGATGGGTTGCACCCACATATCACAGCTCTCAACTGTGCTGCAAAATAATAATCTCTAAGAGAAGGTAGGCCCAATCCCTCCTTTACCTTTGCTAATTGCAAAGTTTTGAGATGAACTCTAGACCTTTTACCCTGCTAAATACACCTTGGTAATAGATATTGCATGTATGCTTCTCAGAGCAATGGAGTACTCAAATGTAAGCTGAATTCAGGAACCTAACTGGTAACATTTAGAGTGGAACATCCAACGACTTGGTTTAGTTCTGTAAACGCTAATGTTCCACGGTGTAGAAAGTGTGATGTTACTGCAAGTAACCTCGGATAGTGGTTTCACACTGATAGATTTGTTTACACACTACTCTAAAAATAATATGGTAAGTAAAATAATGTTTACATCAATTTAGCGCATAGTATTTTTCAGCAAAATTCAATATTGAACTGAATGCATTAGTTTATATTCTATGCAATTTGAGTTCATGTGTTCATAACTACTAAGGGTGATCTGGAGCTGTAGAGATATTGCATGTAGGCTACTCAGAGCCATATAATACTCAAATGCAAGCTGAATTCAGGAACCTACTACTTAACATTTAGAGTGGAACAGCCAGTACATTTGTTTAGTACTGTAAATGCCAGTTGAATAGTCTACAAAAGGTAATGTTACGGAAATTAACTCCTCGAATATTGGTAGTACACTGATAAAATTTGTTGCATACTATATATCATGTGGTAAGTAAAATAGTGTTTCCATGAAGTCAGCAGATAGAAGTTTTCAGCAAAAATCAAATACACTATTGAACTGATTGCATTAATTTCTATTCTATGCAATTTGAGTTAAAGATGTGTTCATAACTACTAAGGGTGAGCTGGAACAGAATAGATATTGCATGTGTTACGTATCCCGTAACTGGATAACTTACCAGCAAAGATAGAGAGGTCTGTTGAAGTCTGTTGTCACTATTTTCAAGCGTTTTTATTTACAAATGGACTCAAAAAGTAGGGTTAATACATACATTCAGATAGTGCACATTGTCAACATTCAATCTAAAGCGCGGGTATAGTAATAGTCATCATTAAGAAGTGAGCTCTGCTGGTGTCTAGGGGTTAATAGATTGTCCGTTGGAAATATAAAAGTCACTCTGAAAGTCTGCAGGCCTCAGCCCTTTGAAAATCGCTGGGTTTCCCATGGGGCGTCTGAGAGAGAGAGATTGGGGGGAGAAGAGAAAGAACTTGCCGAGTCTTGATGAATCTTCTGTGAAATCGGGGTAGCGTTGGTTTCCTCTCCCCGATATTAGTTAAAAGCAGTTTTCTGTGATTCCAGCCACAAATTCCAATCCCGGAATCTAACGCACGTGGCTTCCTTCAGAATGGCTTCCCGCTGCTGCAGGATCACTCTCTCGTGTCTTCTGGGTGCATCTGAGGGGCTGTCCCCCTGTGACTCTCCTTTATACTTCCTCACGGGGTCGCAGGTGTCAATCAGGTTGGGATGATGCAATCTCTCTCTCAACCAGCCCACCTTGCCCGAGGGCTTTTCACGTGGTCTCCATGAGACAATAGTTGCTGGCATCTTATTCTGTATCCCTGGTGGGACGTGCAATTTTTCACGTTTCTCTCTCTCTCACTTCCTGGGTCTACTGACCCTCCCCTTCAACGGGTGCTCTTGCGATTCACACAAAGGAGGGGGCTGGGATCATAACACTTCCCCTCTTAAAAAAAATGTTTTACCAGCGGTTAAAACGGAGTGGTCCACAGTCTTACAGGAGTTTTGGATCTAACACAATACACAAGTTTTTCTTTTCACAAAATACTACCGTTATACATTCAAGTCAGTATCTAAATAGTTAACGATTACAGTGTCCCTTTCTTTCATATCTTAACATTGCGAACTGTACATCAGACTTCAATTCAATAACCACTTATTTAATTTTTTTTTCTAAGCAACAAAACTAAGGAGGTGTGACCTTAGCTTAGGTGCATTTACAAAAGTTTACGCGACTACTAATCGTTTCAGTCGTTTAACTTAACCGGCAGGTCTCCAAAAGGGCTGTCTTTATTATTCACAGGCTTTGGCGCAAACCTGTTCAACCTGCCTGGCTGTCTAACAATGGCATCTCCATTAACTGTCGCCTCTTTTTCGGCGAGCCCCCCCCCCCCCCCCCCCCGTGGGGAACTAGAGTAATTTTTCGTGGTGAACTCCCTCCAGCCTCGTTCATCGGGGTTATTTTTGCAACACCATGCCCCAAACTTAGACCCCTTTCACCCAATTCTTCGATTTTACCCAGGTGGCTGGCCCATTTATCAGTCCCCTTCAGGCTATTGGTGTTTGATTCGAACTCTTCGCTCAAGTAGCATGTCGAAGGCAGCCTTTTCACACCCCATCCTGGCATAACAATAGAGTGGGGGGCCCCGCTATTCCCCGGCTCACTCTGTGAGCGATCTGCCAGGTTTAAGATTTCTTCCTTCGATCTGGAAACTACAGGCTTTTCGTTTCCTTCGCCCACAATCCTCACCCCCCCATTCTTAAATTCTGCATTAACTTTGAACACTCCTTCGAGTACAGACGCCGGGGAGCTCACACTTTCCCCGGTTACCAAGGTTAACCCTTTTCCCACTGAACCGAGTCCATCTGACCCACAAGGACGGCCGCCCCGTTCCACTGGGTCAGATACCTCAGACTTCTTCTGAGCTCCGTTACTAGGTTCAGCCCCTCGGGCATCCCCATCTCGGACACACTCAAACGGGACAATGGCCTCTTCCAGGCTTTCAACACCCGTACCTTTTTCAAATTCTGACCTCCCCCGATCCTCCCAGTTACTCTCTGGGCAGCTCCCACCCGGGGAAGGCGCAACCCTGCGAGCTGAAACAACCTCCTCGGCCCTTTCAGCAGACCCCTTCGAGGCAAGGGTATCCTTTCCATCTAGGACTGCCCTCCTCTCGTTATCGGTAACACCTTTAGAACTCTCAAGTTCTTCAAACAATTCTGCCAAACCAGACAGATCATCCATGTCCAACTCTGGACCTTTCAACAGCTTTATCTGTTTCTCATCTTTATCTCCTACCTTTAGGACCTTTCTCTTCGCTAAAGGCAGATCTATCTCCTCTCCCTTACCCCCTTTCACTTTACTACTCTTCGTCTTACCACCCTCGAAACCCTCATGGCACAGGGTCGGCAAAGACGTCTCGGCCAAATCAAAACTGGCCAGATTTAAACTGCTCTCGTTCACAGCTCTCTCTCTCGACAGGCTGCGAGTGACCGCGCTGGCGAGATGGTCCTTGGGCGCTAGGGACGGGGCCACCGTACTCGCCGGTCGCCAGCATGGCTGACCAAACCTTACCCCCTGCTAAGTCGTTTCCCAGCAGGATGTCCCCGTCATCTCTCGGGAATTCTGAGGGCACCCCTATTTCAACTGATCCATACACCAGCTCACAATCCAGAATGACCTTATATAAGGGCACCATTTCTATCCGTTTATTTATTCCTTCCATCTTTACCATGCCCATTTCCCGACCAAATTCTAGTACCTTACGGCTAACCAGGGATAATTCAGAGTCCGTATCCCTCCAGATTCGTACGGAAACTGGGGTGTCTCCCTCCGTCACAGACACGGTTCCGTGTGACAGACAACTCCCAGAGCCCTCTCGTACTCTGTCTACCCTCCGCTCTCTGGTCGATTTGCTGATTACCACGGCACACCCGATAGGGACTGTGGATTTCCCTCTTCCTATCTCCTTCCTCGGAGCAAAGCATCGAGATGCAATGTGCCCCTCCTTTCCACAATTAAAACAGGTCAAACCCGGAGCCCTCTGGCCGTCTTGCTTTTCCCCCTCAACCTTACCGCTAGCTCCCGGTGGGACCTCTGCCTCACTCGTCCGACTTTCTCGATCGTTCCCACGGTCTCTCTGGGGACCTTTATTCGAGGGAGTCTTTGTCTTGTGGGTTAGGGCATATCTGTCCACCAACCTGGCAAATTCTGAAATGGACTGATCCGGCATCTCATTCAAATACACCCGGATCTCCTCCGGAACACAACTTTTGAATTCCTCAATCAAAAATAACTCCCTGAGATGCCCATAATCCTCGCCCACTCTTTCCGCGGTGCACCAACGGTCCAAGAGCACCCCCTTCTCATGGGCTAGCTCGATATACGTTTGATTCCAACCTTTCCTTAAAATTCTAAACGTTTGTCTATAGGCCTCAGGTACCAATTCGTAAGTCCGGAGAATTACCTTTTTTACCTCATAATAATTCTCAGCTTCTCCCTCCTCCAGGGACATGGCCGCATATGCTCGTTGGGCCTTCCCCTTTAACACACTTTGTAACAACGCCACCCACTGCTCTTTTGGCCACTTCTGATTTACTGCCACCTTTTCAAAAAGCAAGAAATAGCTATCGACATCTGTCTCCTCGAACGGGGGCACCAATCTCAACTCCCTAATAACATTAAACCGCTCTGCTTGGTCTAACCCTTGATCTCTTCGTTCGTTCTTCATCTTCTCAATTTCCCGGTCATGTTTCCTCTGTTTCTCTTTCTAGGCCCGTTCCTTCTCTTTCTCGGCCTGTTATTTCTCTTTCTCGGCACGTTCCTTCTCTTTCTCTTCTGCTTCTAGCTTCTTTAGGTTAATTTCATGCTGCCTTTGCCTTTCCCTCTCTCTCTCTCTCTCTCAGCCGCTTCCAGCTCTTTTAACTTAATTTCATGTTCCAACTTCAATTTCTCCACCTCTAACTGAACCATCCCACTTGATGGTATCTCTTCAGGGATATCTCCCAATACCTCAGCTTCAAACACCTTCTTCCCAATGTAATACTGGGTTATGGCCCTTCGTAACTCCCGCTTTTTCATGGACGACCTCACTTCTGTGAGGTTCAACCCATTCGCCAAATTTAACAAGTCTGATTTTGTGGCCGCCTCTAGCCACTGACGGGTTTTCCATAAATTCCCCCACGTCCATCTTTGCTGGTTTTCTGTCTGGCTACCCACGTAACCAGATTCAAGTTTTTTTTGATTTACAAGCCCGATTCACTGGCCTCCCAATTTGGTGTCAAATCCCGGACGAGAAACCCAATTGTTACGTATCCCGTAACTGGATAACGTACCAGCAAAGATAGAGAGGTCTGTTGAAGTCTGTTGTCACTATTTTCAAACATTATTTATAAAGGGACACAAAAAGTAGGGTTAATACATACATTCAGATAGTGCACATCGTCAACATTCAATCTAAAGCGCGGGTATAGTAATAATCATCATTAAGAAGTGAGCTCTGCTGGTGTCTAGGGGTTAATAGATTGTCCGTTGGAAATATAAAACTCACTCTGAAAGTCTGCAGGCCTCAGCCCTTTGAAAATCGCTGGGTTTCGCATGGGGCGACCGAGAGAGAGAGATTGGGGGGAGAAGAGAAAGAACTTGCTGAGTCTTGATGAATCTTCCGTGAAATCGGGGGAGCGTTGGTTTCCTCTCCCCGATATTAGTTAAAAGCAGTTTTCTGTGATTCCAGCCACAAATTCCAATCCCGGAATCTAACGCACGTGGCTTCCTTCAGAATGGCTTCCCACTGCTGCAGGATCACTCTCTCGTGTCTTCTGGGTGCATCTGAGGGGCTGTCCCCCTGTGACTCTCCTTTATACTTCCTCACGGGGTCGCAGGTGTCAATCAGGTTGGAATGATGCAATCTCTCTCTCAACCAGCCCACCTTGCCCGAGGGCTTTTCACGTGGTCTCCATGAGACAATAGTTGCTGGCATCTTATTCTGTATCCCTGGTGGGACGTGCAATTTTTCACGTTTCCCTCTCTCTCAATTCCTGGGTCTACTGACCACCCCCCTCAACGGGTGCTCTTGTGATTCTCACAAAGGAGGGGGCTGGGATCATAACACAGGTATGCTACTCAGAGCCATGGAGTACTCAAATGTAAGCTGAATTCAGGAACCTAACTGGTAACATTTAGAGTGGAACAGCCAACGACTTGGTTTAGTTCTGTAAACGCTAATGTTCCACGGTGTAGAAAGTGTGGTGTTACTGCAAGTAACCTTGGATAGAGGTTTCACACTGATAAATTTGTTTACACACTACTCTAAATGATATGTTAAGTAAAATAATGTTTAAATCAAGTTAGCGCAGAGTGTTTTTCAGCAAAATTCTACTCGAACTGAATGCATTAGATTATATCCTATGCAATTTGAGTTCATGTATTCATAACTGCTAAGGGTAATCTGGAATTGTA
Source organism: Hypanus sabinus (assembly GCF_030144855.1). NCBI lineage: Eukaryota > Metazoa > Chordata > Chondrichthyes > Myliobatiformes > Dasyatidae > Hypanus > Hypanus sabinus. Next base: position 2,315,397 of record NC_082732.1, on the reverse strand, counting down.
TAGATATGTAGGCTACTCAGAGCCATATAATACTCAAATGCAAGCTGAATTCAGGAACCTACTAATTAACATTTAGAGTGGAAAAGCCAGTACATTTGTTTAGTACTGTAAACGCTAATTGCATAGTCTACAAAAGGTAATGTTACTGAAATTAACTCCTCGAATATTGGTAGTACACTGATAAAATTTGTTGCATACTATATATCATGTGGTAAGTAAAATAGTGTTTCCATCAAGTCAGCACATAGAAGTTTTCAGCAAAATTCAAATGCATTGTTGAGCTGATTGCATTAATTTGTATTCTATGCAATTTGAGTTAAAGATGTGTTCATTACTACTAAGGGTGAGCTGGAACAGTATAGATGTTGCATGTAGGCTACTCAGAGGCATATAATACTTAAATGCAAGCTGAATTCAGGAACCTACTTCATAACATTTAGAGTGGAACAGCCAATCAGTTGTTTTAGTTCTGTAAATGCCATTGTGAATAAAAGATGATTTTACTTAAATTAACCATGAACGTTGGTTGCACACTCATATAACTGGTTGCAGACTACTCTGAATCATATGGGAAGCAAAATGATAAGGTTTCCATCAAGTCAGCACATTGTAGTTTTCAGTAAAATTCAACTACACTATTGAGCTGATTGCATTAATTTCTATTCTATGCAATTTGAGTTAACGATGTGTTCGTAACTACTAAGGGTGAGCTGGAACAGAATAGATATTGCATGTATGCTACTCAGAGCCATGGAATACTCAAATGTAAGCTGAATTCAGGAACCTAACTGGTAACATTTCGAGTGGAACAGCCAACGACTTGGTTTAGTTCTGTAAACGCTAATGTTCCACGGTGTAGAAAGTGTGATGTTACTGCAAGTAACCTCGTATAGTGGTTTCACACTGATAAATTTGTTTTGTTACGTATCCCGTAACTGGATAACTTACCAGCAAAGATAGAGAGGTCTGTTGAAGTCTGGTGTCACTATTTTCAAATGTTTTATTCGTAAAGGGACACAAAAGTAGGGTTTAATACATACATTCAGATAGTGCACATCGTCAACATTCAATCTAAAGCGCGGGTAAAGTGATAATCCTCATTAAGTGAGCTCTGCTGGTGTCTAGGGGTTAATAGATTGTCCGTTGGAAATATAAAAGTCACTCTGAAAGTCTGCTGGCCTCAGCTCTTTGAAAATCGCTGGGTTTTGCGTGGGGCGACCGAGAGAGAGATTGGGGGAGAGAAGAGAAAGAACTTGCCGAATCTTGATGAATCTTCCGTGAAATCGGGGGAGCGTTGGTTTCCTCTCCCCGATGTTAGTTAAAGCGGTTTTCTGTGAGTCCAGCCACAGATTCCAATCCCGGAATCTAACACACGTGGCTTCCTTCAGAATGGCTTCCCGCTACTGCGGGACACTCTCGGGTCTTCTTGGTGCGTTTGAGGGGCTGTTTATACTTCCTCACGGGGTCGCAGGTGTCAATCAGGTTGGGATGATGCAATCTCTCTCTCAACCAGCCCACCTTGCCCGAGGGCTTTACACGTGGTCTCCATGAGACAATAGTCGCTGGCATCTTATTCTGTATTCCTCGTGGGACGTGCAATTTTTCACGTTTCTCTCTCTCTCTTCCTGGGTCTACTCACCCCCCCCCCCAACGGGTGCTCTTGCGATTCACACAAAGGAGGGGGCTGGGATCATAACACCTCCCCTCTTAAAAAAAATGTTTTACCAGCGGTTAAAACGGAGTGGTCCACAGTCTTACAGGAGTTTTGGATCTAACACAATACACAAGTTTTTCTTTTCAAAAAATACTACCGTTATACATTCAAGTCAGTATCTAAATAGTCAACGATTACAGTGTCCCTTTCTTTAATACCTTAACATTGCGAACCGTACATCAGACTTCAATTCAATAACCACCTATGTATTTTTTTAAACTAAGGAGGCGTGACCTTAGCTTAGGTGCATTTACAAAAGTTTACGCGAATACTAATCGTTTCAGTCGTTTAACTTAACCGGCAGGTCTCCAAAGGGCTCTCTTTATTATTCACAGGCTTTGGCGCAAACCTGTTCAACCTGCCTGGCTGTCTAACAATGGCATCTCCATTAACCGTCGCCTCTTTTCCGGCGAGCCCCCCCCCCCCCCCCGTGGGGAACATGAGTAGTTTTGCGTGGTGAACTCCCGCTCATCGGGGTTATTTTAGCAACACCATGCCCCAGACTTAGACCATTTCCACCCAACTCTTTGATTTTACCCAGGTGGCTGGCCCTTTTATCAGTCCCCTTCAGGCTATTGGTGTTTGATTCGAACTCTTCGCTCAAGTAGCATGTCGAAGGCAGCCTTTTCACACCCCATCCTGGCATAACAATAGAGTGGGGGGCCCCGCTATTCCCCGGCTCACTCTGTGAGCGATCTGCCAGGTTTAAGATTTCTTCCTTCGATCTGGAAACTACAGGCTTTTCGTTTCCTTCGCCCACAATCCTCACCCCCCCATTCTTAAATTCTGCATTAACTTTGAACACTCCTTCGAGTACAGACGCCGGGGAACTCACACTTTCCCCGGTTACCAAGGTTAACCCTTTTCCCACTGAACTGAGTCCATCTGACCCACAAGGACGGCCGCCCCGTTCCACTGGGTCAGATACCTCAGACTTCTTCTGAGCTCCGTTACTAGGTTCAGCCCCTCGGGCATCCCCATCTCGGACACTCTCAAACGGGACATTGGCCTCTTCCCGGCTTTCAACACCCGTACCTTTTTCAAATTCTAACCTCCCCCGATCCTCCCAGTTACCCTCTGGGAGGCTCCCACCCAGGGAAGGCGCAACCCTGCGAGCTGAAACAACCTCCTCGGCCTTTTCAGCAGACTCCTTTGAGGCAAGGGTATCCTTTCCATCTAGGACTGCCCCCCTCTCGTTATCGGTAACACCTTTAGAACTCTCAAGTTCTTCAAACAATTCTGCCAAACCAGACAGATCATCCATGTCCAACTCTAGACCTCTTAACAGCTTTATCTGTTTCTCATCTTTATTTCCTACCTTTAGGATCTTTCTCTTCGCTAAAGGCAGATCTATCTCCTCTCCCTTACCCCCTTTCACCTTACTACTCTTCGTCTTACCACCCTCGGAACCCTCGTGGCACAAGGTCGGCAAAGACGTCTCGGCCAAATCAAAACTGGCCGGATTTAAACTGCTCTCGTTCACAGCTCCCTCTCTCGACAGGCTGCGAGTGACCGCGCCGGCGAGATGGTCCTTGGGCGCTAGGGACGGGGCCACCACACTCTCCGGTCGGCAGGTCGGCAGCATGGCTGACCAAACCTTACCCCCTGCTAAGTCGTTTCCCAGCAGGATGTCCCCGTCATCTCTCGGGAATTCTGAGGGCACTCCTATTTCAACTGATCCATACACCAGCTCACAATCCAGGATGACCTTATAGAAGGGCGCCAATCTCAACTCCCTACTAACATTAAACCGCTCTGCTTGGTCTAACCCTTGATCTCTTCGCTCATTCTTCATCGTCTCAATTTCCCGGTCCTGTTGCCTCTGTTTCTCTTTCTCAGCCCGTTCCTTCTCTTTCTCTTCTGCTTCTAGCTTCTTTAGGTGAATTTCATGCTGTCTTTGCCTTTCCCTCTCTCTCTCTCCCAGCCACTTCCAGCTCTTTTAGCTTAATTTCACGTTCCAACTTCACTTTCTCCACCTCTAACTGAACCGTCCCACTTGATGGTATCTCTTCAGGGATATCTCCCAATACCTCAGCTCCAAACACCTTCTTCCCAATGTAATACTGGGTTATGGCCCTTCGTAACTCCCGCTTTTTCATGGACGACCTCACTTCTGTGAGGTTCAACCCCTTTGCTAAATTTAACAAGTCTGATTTGGTGGCCACCTCTAGCGCCTCCACCGTCGGGTTTTCCATAAATTCACCCACGTCCATCTTTGCTGGTTTCCCGTCTGGCTACCCGCATAACTAGATTCAAGTTTTGGACTACAAGCCCGATTCACTGGCCTCCCAATTTGGTGTCAAATCCCGAGACAAGAAACCCCAAGTTGTTACGTATCCCGTAACTGGATAACTTACCAGCAAAGAAGTCTGTTGTCACTATTTTCAAATGTTTTATTCGTAAAGGGACACAAAAGTAGGATTAATACATACATTCAGATAGTGCACATCGTCAACATTCAATCTAAAGCGCGGGTCATCATTAAGTGAGCTCTGCTGGTGTCTAGGGGTTAATAGATTGTCCGTTGGAAATATAAAAGTCACTCTGAAAGTCTGCTGGCCTCAGCTCTTTGAAAATCGCTGGGTTTTGTGTGGGGCGACCGAGAGAGAGATTGGGGGAGAGAAGAGAAAGAACTTGCCGAATCTTGATGAATCTTCCGTGAAATCGGGGGAGCGTTGGTTTCCTCTCCCCGATGTTAGTTAAAGCGGTTTTCTGTGAGTCCAGCCACAGATTCCAATCCCGGAATCTAACGCACGTGGCTTCCTTCAGAATGGCTTCCCGCTGCTGCGGGAACACTCTCGGGTCTTCTTGGTGCGTCTGAGGGGCTGTCCCCCTGTGACTCTCCTTTATACTTCCTCACGGGGTCGCAGGTGTCAATCAGGTTGGGATGATGCAATCTCTCTCTCAACCAGCCCACCTTGCCCGAGGGCTTTTCACGTGGTCTCCATGAGACAATAGTTGCTGGCATCTTATTCTGTATCCCTGGTGGGACGTGCAATTTTTCACGTTTCTCTCTCTCTCTTCCTGGGTCTACTGACCCCCCCCCCCCCCTCAACGGATGCTCTTGCGATTCTCACAAAGGAGGGGGCTGGGATCATAACAGTTTACACACTAAATAATATCGTCAGTAAAATAATGTTTACTTCAAGTTAGCGCATAGTATTTTTCAGCAAAGTTCAACTCTATTGAACTGAATGCATTAGTTTATATTCTATGCAATTTGAGTTCATTTGTTCATAACTACTAAGGGTGATCTGGAACTGTATAGATATTTCATGTAGGCTACTCAGAGTCATATAATACACAAATGCAAGCTGAATTCAGGAACCTACTTCATAACATTTAGAGTGGAACAGCCAATGACTTGTTTTAGTTCTGTAAATGCTAATGTTCCACTGTATAAAAAAGGTGATTTTACTTAAGTTAACCACGAACTTTGGTTGCACACTCATATAACTGGTTGCAGACTACTCTGAATCATATGGGAAGCAAAATGATAAGGTTTCCATCAAGTCAGCACATGGTAGTTTTCAGTAAAATTCAACTCTACTCCCTATTGATCTGAATGAATTAGTTTTCATTCTATGCATTTTGGTAAAGAATGTGTTCATAACTAAGAGCAAGCATGTACGCTACTCAGAGACATGGAATACTCCAAAGGCAAGCTGAATTCACGCACCGTCCTCATTACATTTAGAGTGGAACAGTCAATGACTTGTTCCACTGTGTAAAAAAGGTGATTTTACTGATTTCACGAATTTTAATAGCACACTCAGAAAACATTTTGCAGACTACACCAAATAAGGTTTCCATCAAGTCAGCACATGGTAGTTTTCAGTAAAATTCAACTCTACTCGCTATTGATCTGAATGAATTAGTTTCCATTCTATGCATTTTGATAAAGAATGTGTTCATAACAAAGGGTGAGCTGGAACTGTATAGATATTGCATGTATGCTACTCAGAGCCATGGAGTACTCAATTGCAAGCTGAATTCAGGAACCAAACTGGTAACATTTAGAGTGGAACAGCCAACGACTTGGTTTAGTTCTGTAAACGCTAATGTTTCACGGTGTAGAAAGTGTGATTTACTGCAAGTAACTTATCGGAAAGGGGTTTCACACTGATAAATTTGTTTGCACACTACTCTAAATAATATGGTAAGTAAAATAATGTTTACATAAAGTTAGCGCATAGTATTTTTCAGCAAAATTCAACTCTACACTATTGAACTGAATGCATTAATTTCTATTCTATGCAATTTGAGTTAAAGATGTGTTCATAACTACTAAGGGTGAGCTGGAACAGAATAGATATTGCATGTATGCTACTCAGAGCCATGGAATACTCAAATGTAAGCTGAATTCAGGGACCTAACTCGTAACATTTAGAGTGGAACAGCCAACGACTTGGTTTAGTTCTGTAAACGCTAATGTTCCACGGTGTGGAAAGTGTGATGTTACTGCAAGTAACCTCGTATAGTGGTTTCACACTGATAAATTTGTTTACACACTGCATTAAATAATATGGTCAGTAAAATAAAGTTTACATCAATTTAACGCATAGTATTTTTCAGCAAAATTCAACTCTACACTATTGAACTGAATGCATTAGTTTATATTCTATGCAATTTGAGGACATGTGTTCATAACTACTAAGGGTGAGCTGCTACTGTATAGATATTGCATGTATGCTACTCAGAGCCATGGAGTACTCAAATGTAAGCTGAATTCATTAACCTAACTGGTAACATTTAGAGTGGAACAGCCAACGACTTGGTTTAGTTCTGTAAACGCTAATGTTTCACGGTGTAGAAAGTGTGATGTTACTGCAAGTATCCTAGGATAGTGGTTTCACACTGATAAATTTGTTTACACACTACTCTAAATAATATGGAAAGTAAAATAATGTTTACATCAAGTAAGTGCATAGTGTTTTTCAGCAAAATTCAACTCGAACTGAATGCATTAGTTTATATTCTATGCAATTTGAGTTCATGTGTTCATAACTGCTAAGGGTGATCTGGAACTGTATAGATATTGCATGTAGGCTACACAGAGCCATATAATACGCAAACGCAAGCTGAATTCAAGGAACCTACTAATTAACATTTAGAGTGGAACAGCCAGTAAATTTGTTTAGTACTGTAAATGCTAATTTCATAGTCTACAAAAGATAATGTTACTGAAATTAACTCCTCGAATATTGGTAGTACACTGATAAAATTTGTTGCATACTATATATCATGTGGTAAGTAAAATAGTGTTTCAATTAAGTCAGCACATAGAAGTTTTCAGCAAAATTCAAATACACTATTGAGCTGATTGCATTAATTTCTATTCTATGCAATTTGAGTTAAAAATGTGTTCATAACTACTAAGGGTGAGCTGGAACAAAATAGATATTGCATTTGTGCTACTCAGAGAAATGGAATACTCAAATGTAAGCTGAATTCAGGGACCTAACTCGTAACATTTTGAGTGGAACAGCCAACAACTTGGTTTAGTTCTGTAAACGCTAATGTTCCATGGTGTAGAAAGTGTGAAGTTACTGCAAGTAACTTATTGGATAAGGGTTTCACACTGATAAATTTGTTTGCACACTACTCTAAATAATATGGTAAGTAAAATAATGTTTACATCAAGTTAGCGCATAGTATTTTTCAGCAAAATTCAACTCTTCACTATTGAACTGAATGCATTAATTTCTATTCTATGCAATTTGAGTTAAAGATGTGTTCATAACTACTAAGGGTGAGCTGGAACAGAATAGATATTGCATGTATGCTACTCAGAGCCATGGAATACTCAAATGTAAGCTGAATTCAGGGACCTAACTCGTAACATTTAGAGTGGAACAGCCAACGACTTGGTTTAGTTCTGTAAACGCTAATGTTCCACGGTGTGGAAAGTGTGATGTTACTGCAAGTAACCTCGTATAGTGGTTTCACACTGATAAATTTGTTTACACACTGCATTAAATAATATGGTCAGTAAAATAAAGTTTACATCAATTTAACGCATAGTATTTTTCAGCAAAATTCAACTCTACACTATTGAACTGAATGCATTAGTTTATATTCTATGCAATTTGAGGACATGTGTTCATAACTACTAAGGGTGAGCTGCTACTGTATAGATATTGCATGTAGGCTACTCAGAGCCATGGAGTACTCAAATGTAAGCTGAATTCATTAACCTAACTGGTAACATTTAGAGTGGAACAGCCAACGACTTGGTTTAGTTCTGTAAACGCTAATGTTTCACGGTGTAGAAAATGTGATGTTACTGCAAGTATCCTAGGATAGTGGTTTCACACTGATAAATTTGTTTACACACTACTCTAAATAATATGGAAAGTAAAATAATGTTTACATCAAGTAAGTGCATAGTGTTTTTCAGCAAAATTCAACTCGAACTGAATGCATTAGTTTATATTCTATGCAATTTGAGTTCATGTGTTCATAACTGCTAAGGGTGATCTGGAACTGTATAGATATTGCATGTAGGCTACACAGAGCCATATAATACGCAAACGCAAGCTGAATTCAAGGAACCTACTAATTAACATTTAGAGTGGAACAGCCAGTAAATTTGTTTAGTACGGTAATGCTAATTTCATAGTCTACAAAAGATAATGTTACTGAAATTAACTCCTCGAATATTGGTAGTACACTGATAAAATTTGTTGCATACTATATATCATGTGGTAAGTAAAATAGTGTTTCAATTAAGTCAGCACATAGAAGTTTTCAGCAAAATTCAAATACACTATTGAGCTGATTGCATTAATTTCTATTCTATGCAATTTGAGTTAAAAATGTGTTCATAACTACTAAGGGTGAGCTGGAACAAAATAGATATTGCATTTGTGCTACTCAGAGAAATGGAATACTCAAATGTAAGCTGAATTCAGGGACCTAACTCGTAACATTTTGAGTGGAACAGCCAACAACTTGGTTTAGTTCTGTAAACGCTAATGTTCCATGGTGTAGAAAGTGTGAAGTTACTGCAAGTAACTTATTGGATAAGGGTTTCACACTGATAAATTTGTTTGCACACTACTCTAAATAATATGGTAAGTAAAATAATGTTTACATCAAGTTAGCGCATAGTATTTTTCAGCAAAATTCAACTCTTCACTATTGAACTGAATGCATTAATTTCTATTCTATGCAATTTGAGTTAAAGATGTGTTCATAACTACTAAGGGTGAGCTGGAACAGAATAGATATTGCATGTATGCTACTCAGAGCCATGGAATACTCAAATGTAAGCTGAATTCAGGGACCTAACTCGTAACATTTAGAGTGGAACAGCCAACGACTTGGTTTAGTTCTGTAAACGCTAATTTTCCATGGTCTCGAAAGTGTGATATTACTGCAAGTAAACTCGGATAGTGGTTTCACACTGATAAATTTGTTTACACACTACTCTAAATAATATGGTAAGTAAAATAATGTTTACATCAAGTTAACGCATAGTGTTTTTCAGAAAAATTCAACTCTATTCCACTGAATGCATTAGTTTATATTCTATGCAATTTGAGTTCATGCGTTCATAACTACTAAGGGTGATCTGGAACTGTATAGATATTGCATGTAGGCTACTCAGAGCCATATAATACTCAAAGGCAAGCTGAATTCAGGAACCCACTACTTAACATTTAGAGTGGAACAGCCAGTACTTTTGTTTAGTAATGTAAACGCTTGTTGCGTAGTCTACAAAAGGTAATGTTACCGAAATTAACTCCTCGAATATTGGTAGTACACTGATAAAATTTGTTGCATACTATATATCATCTGGTAAGTAAAATAGTGTTTCCATCAAGTCAGCACGTAGAGGTTCAGCAAAATTCAAATACACTATTGAGCTGATTGCATTAATTTCTATTCTATGCAATTTGAGTTAAGGATGTGTCCATAACTACTTAAGGGTGAGCTGGAACAGAATAGATATTGCATGTATGCTACTCAGAGCCATGGAGTACTCAAATGCAAGCTGAATTCAGGAACCTACTTCAAAACATTTAGAGTGGAACAGCCAATAACTTGTTTTAGTTATGTAAATGCTAATGTTCCACGGTGTAGAAAGTGTGATTTTACTTAAATTAAGCACGAACTTTGGTTGCACACTCATATAACTGTTTGCAGACTACTCTGAATCATATGGGAAGAAAATAATAAGGTTTCCATCAAGTCAGCACATGGTAGTTTTCAGTAAAATTCAACTCTACTACCTATTGATCTGAATGTATTAGTTTCCATTCTATGCATTTTGATAAAGAATGTGTTCATAACTAAGGGTGAGCTGGAACTGTATAGATATTGCATGTATGCTAAGAGCCATGGAGTACTCAATTGCAAGCTGAATTCAGGAACCTAACTGGTAACATTTAGAATGGAACAGCCAACGACTTGGTTTAGTTCTGTAGACGCTAATGTTCCACGGTGTAGAAAGTGTGATGTTACTGCAAGTAAACTCGGATAGAGGTTTCACACTGATAAATTTGTTAACACACTACTCTAAATAATATGGTAAGTAAAATAATGCTTACATCAAGTTAGCGCATAGTGTATAGTGTTTTTCAGCAAAATTCAACTCGAACTGAATGCATTAGTTTATATTGTATGCAATTTGAGTTCATCTGTTCATAACTGCTAAGGGTGATCTGGAACTGTATAGATATTGCATGTAGGCTACTCAGAGCCATATAATACTCAAATGCAAGCTGAATTCAGGAATCTACTAATTAACATTTAGAGTGGAACAGCCAGAACATTTGTTTAGTACTGTAAACACTAATTGCAGTCTACAAAAGGTAATGTTACTGAAATTAACTCCACGAATATTGGTAGTACACTGATAAAATTCGTTGCATACTATATGTAAAGAGGGTTTCTTCTTTTTGTTAACTAGCAGGAATGCTAATTTACTGATAACGAGAATGGTATTCCTTTGTAAACCAAATGGGGATTAATGTTCTTTCTTCTGAGTCTGTAAGCTTTTGTTGACGGGCTTTTGGGCAGATCGGCACGAGGGGGTCGAGAGAGAGGACGCAATGGTCTAAGCTGGGCGAGGATCGGACCCCAAAGGGGGGTCCGAGGCCGGCAGATTCTCCAAGGGGGGGGGGGGAATGAAGCTAGATGTGCTTGGTTGACCACTCGGAGGGTCCTGAGCTGTTTGGAGAGTCCGAGGAGTTCGGAGGGTCCTGAGCTGCGAGTCGAGGAGTTCGGAGGGGATCGAATGGTGGCCAGAAGACTTCAGAAATTGAGCTCCAATGGCTGTGCACGAAGTGGTTTGGACTTTGATAAGTTTGGCTCCTTTTCTTTAATTTTCTCTTCATATATACTGTATCGTTATTAATCACTTAGTTATAGTAACCTTTATAAATTGTACTCATTTAATCGCATATGGTGTACTGTCTGTTTTTGGGCGAGGCGGGGACATCACACAGCATCCACACCAGCTGATTACCCAGTTTGGCGGGGCCGAAGGCTGCTCCCCCTAGACGAGAATAAGCTGAGCGAGCCTGAGGCGACCCAGGGGGTTACATATATATCATGTGCTAAGTAAAATAGTGTTTCCATCAAGTCAGCACATAGAAGTTTTCAGCAAAATTCAAATACACTATTGAGCTGATTGCATTAATTTCTATTCTGTGCAATTTGAGTTAAAGATGTGTTCATAACTAATAAGGGTGAGCTGGAACAGAATAGATATTGCATGTGTGCTGCTCAGAGCCATGGAAATGCAGGCTGAATTCAGGAAACTACTTCATAACATTTAGAGTGGAACAGCCAATGACTTGTTTTCGTTCTGTAAATGCTAATGTTCCACTGTGTAAAAAAGATGATTTTATTTAAATTAACCATGACCTTTGGTTGCACACTCATATAACTGGTTGCAGACTACTCTGAATCATATGGGAAGCAGAATAATAAGGCTTCCATCAAGTCAGCGCATGGTTGTTTTCAGTAAAATTCAATTCTACTACCTATTGATCTGAATGAATTAGTTTCCATTCTATGCATTTTGATAAAGAATGTGTTCATAACTAAGGTTGAGCTGGAACTGTATAAATATTGCATGTATGCTACTCAGAGCCATGGAGTACTCAAATGTAAGCTGAATTCAGGATCCTAACTGGTAACATTTAGAGTGGAACAGCCAACGACTTGGTTTAGTTCTGTAAACGCTAATGTTCCACTGTGTAAAAAAGGTGATTTTACTGAAAGAAATTTCACGAATATTAATAACACACTCAGAAAACAGTTTGCAGACTACTCCAAATAAGGTTTCCATCAAGTCAGCACATGGTAGTTTTCAGTAAAATTCAACTCTACTCCCTATTGATCTGAATGAATTAGTTTCCATTCTATGCATTTTCAGTTAAGGATGTGCTCAGTGTGAGCTGCTAGTGTATAGATATTGCATATATGCTACGCAGAGACATGGAATACTCAAATGCAAGCTGAATTCACGAACCGTCATAACATTTCTAGTGGAACAGTCAATAACTTGTTTTAGTTCTGTAAAGGCTAATGTTCCACTGTGTAAAAAAGGTTATTTTACTAAAAGTAATTTCACGAATTTTGGTAGCACACTCAGAAAACAGTTTGCAGAATACTCCAAATAAGGTTTCCATCAAGTCAGCACATGGTAGTTTTCAGTAAAATTCAACTCTATTCCCTATTGATCTGAATGAATTAATTTCCATTCTATGCATTTTCAGTTAAGGATGTGTTCATAACTACTCAGGGTGAGCTGCTACTGTATAGATATTGCATGTATGCTACTCAGAGCCATGGAGTACCCAAATGTATGCTGAATTCAGGAACCTAACTGGTAACATTTAGAGTGGAACAGCCTACGACTTGGTTTAGTTCTGTAAACGCTAATGTTCCACGGTGTAGGAAGTGTGATGTTACTGCAAGTAACTTATCGGATAATGTTTTCACACTGATAAATTTATTTGCACACTACTCTAAATAATATGGTAAAATAGTGTTTCCATCAAGTCAGCACATAGAATTTATTAGCAAAATTAAAATACTCTATTGAGCTGATTGCTTTAATTTCTATTCTATGCAATTTGAGTTAAACATGTGTTCATAACTACTAAGGGTGAGCTGGAACAGAACAAATATTGCACGTGTGCTACTCAGAGCCATGGAGTACTCAAATGCAAGCTGAATTCAGGAACCTAACTGGTAACATTTAGAGTGGAACAGCCAATGACTTGTTTTCGTTCTGTAAATGCTAATGTTCCACTATGTAAAAAAGGTGATGTTACTTAAATTAAACATGAACTTTGGTTGCACATTCATATAACTGGTTGCAGAATACTCTGAATCATATGGGAAGCAGAAGGATAAGGTTTCCATCATGTCAGCACATGGTGGTTTTCAGTAAAATTCAACTCTACTCCCCATTGATCTGAGTGAATTAGTTTCCATTCTATGCATTTTGATAAAGAATGTGTTCATAACTAAGGGTGAGCTGGAACTGTATAGATATTGCATGTATGCTACTCAGAGCAATGGAGTACTCAAATGTAAGCTGACTTCAGGATCCTAACTGGCAACATTTAGAGTGGATCAGTCAATGACTTGTTTTGGTTCTGTAAACGCGAATGTTCCACTGTGTAAAAAAGCGGTTTTACCTAAAGTAATTTTACGAATTTTAATAACACACTCAGAAAACAGTTTGCAGACTACCCCAAATAAGGTTTCCATCATGTCAGCACATGGTAGTTTTCAGTAAAATTCGACTCTACTCTCTATTGATCTGAATGAATTAGTTTCCATTCTATGCATTTTCAGTTAAGGATGTGCTCAGGGTGAGCTGCTACTGTATAGATATTGCATGTAGGCTACTCAGAGCCATATAATACTCAAATGCAAGCTGAATTCAGGAACCTACTTCATAACATTTAGAGTGGAACAGCCAATGACTTGTTTTAGTTCTGCAAATGCTAATGATCCACTGTGTAAAAAACGTGATTTTACTAATTGACCATGAACGTTGGTTGCACACTCATATATCTGGTTGCAGACTACTCTGAATCATATGGGAAGCAAAATGATAAGGTTTCCATCAAGTCAGCACATGGTAGTTTTCAGTAAAATTCAACTCTACTCCCTATTGATCTGAATGAATTAGTTTCCATTCTATGCATTTTCAGTTAAGGATGTGTTCATAAGTACTCAGGGTGAGCTGCTACTGTATAGATATTGCATGTATGCTACTCAGAGCCATGGAGTACTCAAATGTAAGCTGAAATCAGGATCCTAACTGTTAACATATAGAGTGGAACAGCCAACGACTTGTTTTGGTTCTGTAAACGCTAATGTTCCACGGTGTAGAAAGTGTGATGTTACTGCAAGTAACTTATCGGATAGTGGTTTCACTCTGATAAATTTGTTTGCATACTACTCTAAATAATATGCTAAAATAATGTTTACATCAAATTAGCCTATAGTATTTTTCAGCAAAATTCAACTCGACACTATAGAACTGAAAGCATTAATTTCTATTCTATGCAATTTGGGTTAAAGATGTATTCATAACTACTAAGGGTGAGCTGGAACAGAATAGATATTGCATGTTTGCTACTCAGAGCCATGGAGTACTCAGATGTAAGCTGAATTCAGGAACCTAACTGGTAACATTTAGAGTGGAACAGCCAACGACTTGGTTTAGTTCTGTAAACGCTAATGTTCCACTGTGTAAAAAAGGTGATTTTACTGAAAGAAATTTCACGAATATTAATAGCACACTCAGAAAACAGTTTGCAGACCACTCCAAATAAGGTTTCCATCAAGTTCGCACATGCTAGTTTTCAGTAAAATTCAACTCTACTCCCTATTGATCTGAATGAATTAGTTTCCATTCTGTGCATTTTCAGTTAAGGATGTGTTCGTAACTACTCAGGGTAGGCTGGTACTGTATAGATATTGCATTTATGCTACTCAGAGCCAAAGAATACTCACATGTGAACTGAATTCAGGAACCTAATTCATAACATTTAGAGTGGAACAGGCAACGTCTTGGTTTAGTTCTGTAAACGCTAATGTTCCACGGTGTAGAAAGTGTGATGTTTCTGAAAGTAACCTTGTATAGTGGTTTCACACTGATAAATTTGTTTACACACTACTCTAAATAATATGGTCAGTAAAATAATGTTTACATCAAGATAGCGCATTGTATTTTTCAGCAAAATTCAACTCTATTGAACTGAATGCATGAGTTTATATTCTATGCAATATGCGTTCATGTGTTCATAACTACTAAAGATGATCTGGAGCTGTATACATATTGCATGTAGGCTACCCAGAACCATATAATACTCAAATGCAAGCTGAATTCAGGAACCTACTACTTAACATTTAGAATGGAACAGCCAGTACATTTGTTTAGTTCTGTAAACGCTAATTGCATAGTCTACAAAAGGTAATGTTACAGAAATTAACTCCTTGAATATAGGTAGTACACTGATAAAATTTGTTGCATACTATATATCATATGGTAAGTAAAATAGTGTTTCCATCAAGTCGGCACATAGAGGTTCAGCAAAATTCAAATACACTATTGAGCTGATTGCATTAATTTCTATTCTATGCAATTTGAGTTAAAGATGTGTTCATAACTACTAAGGCTGAGCTGGAACAGAATAGATATTGCATGTGTGCTACTCAGAGCCGTGGAGTACTCAAATGCAAGCTGAATTCAGGAACCTAACTGGTAACATTTAGAGTGGAACAGCCAACGAATTGGTTTAGTTCTGTAAACGCTAATGTTCCACGGTGTAGAAAGTGTGATGTTACTGCAAGTAACCTCGGATAGTAGTTTCACTCTGCTAAATTTGACACTACTCTAAATAATATGGTAAGTAAAATAATGTTTATATCAAGTTAGCGCATAGTATTTTTCTGCAAAATTCAATATTGAACTGAATGCATTAGTTTATATTCCATGCAATTTGGGTTCATGTGTTCATAACTACTAAAGGTGATCTGGAGCTGTATAGATATTGCATGTAGGCTTCCCAGAGCCATATAATACTGAAATGCAAGCTGAATTCAGGAACTTACTACTTAACATTTAGAGTGGAACAGCCAGTACATTTGTTTAGTACTGTAAACGCTAGTTGCATAGTCTACAATAGGTAATGTTAGTGAAATTATCTCCTCGAATATTGGTAGTACATTGATACAATTTGTTGCATTCTATATATCATATGGTAAGTAAAATAGTGTTTCCATCAAGTCAGCACATAGAAGTTTTCAGCAAAAATCAAATACACTATTTAGCTGATTGCATTAATTTGTATTCTATGCAATTTGAGTTAAAGATGTGTTCATAACTACTAAGGGTGAGCTGGAACAGAATAGATATTGCATGTGTGCTACTCAGAGCACACATAAGAGCTGGAACAGTATAGATGCCATATAATACTCAAATGCAAGCTGAATTCAGGAACCTACTTCATAACATTTAGAGTGGAACAGCCAATGAGTTGTTTTAGTTCTGTAAATGCTAATGTTCCACTGTGTAAAAAAGATGATTTTACTTAAATTAACCATGAACTTCGGTTGCACACTCATATAACTAGTTGCAGACTGCTCTGAATCATATGGGAAGCAAAATGATAAGGTTTCCATCAAGTCAGCACTTTGTCGTTTTCAGTAAAATTCAACTCTACTCCCTATTGATCTGAGTGAATTAGTTTCCATTCTATGCATTTTGATAAAGGATGTGTTCATAACTACTCAGGGTGAGCTGCTACTGTATAGATATTGCATGTATGCTACTCAGAGCCATGGAGTACTCAAATGTATGCTGAATTCAGGAACCTAACTCGTAACATTTAGAGTGGAACAGCCAGCGACTTGTTTTGGTTCTGTAAACGCTAATGTTCCACGGTGTAGAAAGTGTGATGTTACGGCAAGTAACTTATCGGATAGTGGTTTCACACTGATAAGTTTGTTTGCACACTAAATAATATGCTAAAATAATGATTACATCAAGTTAGCGCATAGTATTTTTCTGCAAAGTTCAACTCTATACTATTGAACTGTGCATTAATTTCTATTCTATGCAATTTGAATTAAAGATGTGTTCATAACTACTAAGGGTGAGCTGGAACAGAATAGATATTGCATGTATGCTACTGAGAGCCATGGAGTACTCAAATGTAAGCTGAATTCAGGATCCTAACTGGTAACATTTAGAGTGGAACAGTCAATGACTTGTTTTAGTTCTGTAAACGCTAATGTTCCACTGTGTATAAAAGGTGATGTTACAAAGTAGTTTCACGAATTTTAATAGAACACTCAAAAAACTGTTTGCAGTCTACTCCAAATAAGGTTTCCATCAAGTCAGCACATGGTTGTTCTCAGTAAAATTCATCTCTACTCCCTATTGATCTGAATGAATTAGTTTCCATTCTATGCATTTTCAGTTAAGGATGTGTTCATAAGTACTCAGGGTGAGCTGCTACTGTATAGATATTGCATGTATGCTACTCAGAGCCATGGAGTACTCAAATGTAAGCTGAAATCAGGATCCTAACTGTTAACATATAGAGTGGAACAGCCAACGACTTGTTTTGGTTCTGTAAACGCTAATTTTCCACGGTGTAGAAAGTGTGATGATACTGCAAGTATCCTCGGATAGTGGTTTCACACTGCTAAATTTGTTTACACATTACTCTAAATAATATGGTAAAATAATGTTTACATCAAGTTAGCGGATAGTATTTTTCAGCAAAATTCAACTCTATACTATTGAACTGTGCATTAATTTCTATTCTATGCAATTTGAATTAAAGATGTGTTCATAACTACTAAGGGTGAGCTGGAACAGAATAGATATTGCATGTATGCTACTCAGAGCCATGGAATACTCAAATGTTATCTGAATTCAGGAACCTAACTGGTAACATTTAGAGTGGAACAGCCATCGACTTGTTTTGGTTTTGTAAACGCTAATGTTCCACGCTGTAGAAAGTGAGACGTTACGGCAAGTAACTTATCGGATAGTGAATTAAAGATGTGTTCATAAGTACTAAGGGTGAGCTGGAACAGAATAGATATTGCATGTATGCTACTCAGAGCCATGGAATACTCAAATGTAAGCTGAATTCAGGATCCTAACTGGTAACATTTACAGTGGACTGTCAATGACTTGTTTTATTTCTGTAAACGCTAATGTTCCACTGTGTATAAAAGGTCATTTTACAAAGTAATTTCACGAACTTTAATAGCACACTCAAAAAACTGTTTGCAGACTACTCCAAATAAGGTTTCCATCAAGTCAGCACATGGTTGTTCTCAGTAAAATTCATCTCTACTCCCTATTGATCTGAATGGATTTGTTTCCATTCTATGCATTTTCAGTTAAGGATGTGTTCATAACTACTCAGGGTAGGCTGGTACTGTATAGATATTGCATGTTTGCTACTCAGAGACATGGTATACTCAAATGGAAGCTGAATTCACGAAACGACCTCATAACATTTAGACTGGAACAGCCGACGACTTGTTTTGGTTCTGTAGACGCTAATGTTCCACTGTGTAAAAAAGGTGATTTTACTGAACGTAATTTCACGAATTTTGGTAGCACACTCAGAAAACAGTGTGCAGACTACTCCAAATAAGGTTTCCATCAAGTCAGCACATGGTAGTTTTCAGTAAAATTCAACTCTTCTCCCTATTGATCAGAAAGAATTAGTTTCCATTCTATGCATTTTCAGCTAAGGATGTGTTCATAACTACTAAGGGTGAGCTGCTACTGTATAGATATTGCATGTATGCTACTCAGAGCCATGGAATTCTCATATGATATTTGAATTCAGGAAGCTAACTGGTATCATTTAGAGTGGAACAGTCGACGACTTGTTTTGGTTCTGTAAACGCTAATGTTCCACTGTGTAAAAAAGGTGATTTTACTGAGAGTAATTTCACGAATTTTGTTAGCACACTCAGAAAACAGTTTGCAGAATACTCCAAATAAGGTTACCATCAAGTCGGCACATGTTAGTTTTCAGTAAAATTCAACTCTACTCCCTATTGATCTGAAAGAATTCCATTCTATGCATTTCCAGTTAAGGATGTGTTCATAACTACTCAGGGTGAGCTGCTACTGTATAGATATTGCATTTATGCTACTCAGAGCAATAGAATACTCAAATGTAAGCTGAATTCAGGAACCTAACTGGTAACATTTAGAGTGGAACAGCCAACGACTTGGTTTAGTACTGTAAACGCTAATGTTCCACGGTGTAGAAAGTGTGATGTTACTGCAAGCAACCTCGAATAGTGGTTTCACACTGATAAATTTGTTTACACACTACTCTAAATAATATGGTCAATAAAATAATGTTTACATCAAGATAGCGCATTGTATTTTTCAGCAAAATTCAACTCTATTGAACTGAATGCATTAGTTCTATGCAATTTGCGTTCATGTGTTCATAACTGCTATGGGTGATCTGGAACTGTATAGATATTGCATGTAGGGTACTCAAAGCCATATAATACTCAAATGCAAGCTGCATTCAGGAACCTACTACTTAGCATTTAGAGTGGAACAGCCAGTACATTTGTTTAGTACTGTAAACGCTAGTTGCATAGTCTACAAAAGGTAATGTTACTGAAATTAACTCCTCGAATATTGGTAGTACACTGATAAAATTTGTTGCATACTATATATCATATGGTAAGTAAAATAGTGTTTCCATTAAGTGAGCACGTAGAAGTTCAGCAAAATTCAAATACACGATTGAGCTGATTGCATTAATTTCTATTCTATGCAATTTGAGTTAAAGATGTGTTCATGACTACTAAGGGTGAGCTGGAACAGAATAGATATTGCATGTATGCTACTCAGCGCCATGGAGTACTCAAATGTAAGCTGAATTCAGGAACCTAACTGGTATCATTTAGAGTGGAACAGCCAACGACTTGGTTTAGTTCTGTAAACGCTAATGTTCCACGGTGTAGAAAGTGTGATGTTACTGCAAGTAACCTCGGATAGTGGTTTCATTCTGCTAAATTTGACACTACTCTAAATAATATGGTAAGTAAAATAATGTTTATATCAAGTTAGCGCATAGTATCTTTCAGCAAAATTCAACTCTATTGAAATGAATGCAGTAGTTTATATTCTATGCAATTTGAGTTCATATGTTCATAGCTACTAAGGGTGATCTGAAGCTGTATAGATATTGCATGTAGGCTACTCAGAGCCATATAATACTCAGATGCAAGCTGAATTCAGGAACCTACTTCTTAACATTTAGAGTGGAACAGCCAGTACTTTTGTTTAGTACTGAAAACGCTAGTTGCATAGTCTACAAAAGGTATTGTTAGTGAAATCAACTCCTCGAATATTGGTAGTACATTGATAAAATTTGTTGTATTCTATATATCATATGGTAAGTAAAATACTGTTTCCATCAAGTCAGCACATAGAAGTTTTCAGCAAAATTCAAATTCATTGTTGAGCTGATTGCATTAATTTGTATTCTATGCAATTTGAGTTAAAGATGTGTTCATAACTACTAAAGGTGAGCTGGAACAGTATAGATGTTGCATGTAGGCTACTCAGAGCCATATAATACTTAAATGCAAGCTGAATTCAGGAACCTACATCATAACATTTAGAGTGGAACAGCCAATCAGTTGTTTTAGTTCTGTAAATGCCACTGTGAATAAAAGATGATTTTACTTAAATTAACCATGAACGTTGGTTGCACACTCATATAACTGGTTGCAGACTACTCTGAATCATATGGGAAGCAAAATGATAAGGTTTCCATCAAGTCAGCACATTGTAGTTTTCAGTAAATTTCAACTCTACTCCCTATTGATCTGAAAGAATTCCATTCTATGCATTTCCAGTTAAGGATGTGTTCATAACTACTCAGCGTGAGCTGCTACTGTATAGATATTGCATGTACGGTACTCAGAGCCATGGAATACTCAAATGTTATTTGAATTCAAGAACCTAACTCTTAACATTTAGAGTGGAACAGCCAACGACTTGTTTTGGTTCTGTAAACGCTAATGTTCCACTGTGTAAAAAAGGTGATTTTACTGAAAGTAATTTCACGAATTTTGGTAGCACACTCAGAAAACAGTTTGCAGACTACTCCAAATAAGGTTTCCATCAAGTCAGCACATGGTAGTTTTCAGTAAAATTCAACTCTACACCCTATTGATCTGGAAGTATTAGTTTCCATTGTATGCATTTTCAGTTAACGATGTGTTCATAACTACTCAGGGTGTGCTGCTACTGTATAGAAATTGCATGTATGCTACTCAGAGCCATGGAATACTCAAATGTTATTTGAATTCAGGAACCTAACTGGTAACATTTAGAGTGGAACAGCCAACGACTTGGTTTAGTTCTGTAAACGCTAATTTTCCACGGTGTAGAAAGTGTGATGTTACTGCAAGTAACCTCGGATAGTGGTTTCACTCTGCTAAATTTGACACTACTCTAAATAATATGGTAAGTAAAATAATGTTTATATCAAGTTAGCACATAGTATTTTCAGCAAAATTCAACTCTATTTTACTGAATGCATTAGTTTATATTCTATTCAATTTGAGTTCAAGTGTTCATAACTACTAAGGGTGATCTGGAGCTGTATAGATATTGCATTTAGGCTACTCAGAGCCATATATTACTCAAATGCAATCTGAATTCAGGAACCTACTACTTAACATTTAGAGTGGAACAGCCAGTAATTTTGTTTAGTACTGTAAACGCTAGTTGCATAGTCTGCAAAAGGTAATGTTAGTGAAATTAACTCCTCGAATATTGGTAGTACACTGATAAAATTTGTTGCATACTATATATCATGGTAAGTAAAATAATGTTTCCATCAAGTCAGCACGTAGAAGTTCAGCAAAATTCAAATACACTATTGAGCTAATTGCATTAATTTCTATTCTATGCAATTTGAGTTAAAGATGTGTTCATCACAACTAAGGGTGAGCTGGAACAATATAGATGTTGCATTTAGAGCCATATAATACTTAAATGCAAGCAGAATTCAGGAACCTACTTCATAACATTTAGAGTGGAACAGCCAATGACTTGTTTTAGTTCTGTAAATGCTAATGTTCCACTGTGTAAAAAAGATGATCTTACTTAAATTAACCATTAACTTTGGTTGCACACTCATATAACTGGTTGCAGACAACTCTGAATCATATGGGAAGCAAAATGATGAGGTTTCCATCAAGTCAGCACATTGTAGTTTTCAGTAAAATTCAACTCTACTCCGTATTGATCTGAATGAATTAGTTTCCATTCTATGCATTTTGATAAAGAATGTGTTCTTAACTAAGGGTGAGCTGGAACTGTATAGATATTGCATGTACGCTACTCAGAGACATGGAATAATCAAATGGAAGCTGAATTCACAAAACGACCTCATATCATTTAGAGTGGAACAGTCAATGTCTTGCTTTAGTTCTGCAAACGCTAATGTTCCACTGTGTAAAAAAGGTGATTTTACTGAACGTAATTTCACGAATTTTGTTAGCACACTCAGGAAACAGTTTGCAGACTACTCCAAATAAGGGTTCCATCAAGACAGCACATGGAGTCAATGACTTGTTTTAGTTCTGTAAACGCTAGTTACATCGTCTACAAAAGGTAATGTTACTGAAATTAACTCCTCGAATACAGGTAGTACACTGATAAAATTTGTTGCATTCTATATTTCATATGGTAAGTAAAATAGTGTTTCCATCAAGTCAGCACATAGAAGTGTTCAGCAAAATTCAAATACAGTATTGAGCTGATTGCATTAATTTCTATTGTATGCAATTTGAGTTAAAGATGTGTTCATAACTACTAAGGGTGAGCTGGAATAGAATAGATATTGCATGTGTGCTACTCAGAGCCATGGAGTACTCAAATGCAAGCTGAATTCAGGAACCTAACTGGTATCATTTAGAGTGGAACAGCCAACGACTTGGTTTAGTTCTGTAAACGCTAATGTTCCACGGTGTAGAAAGTGTGATATTACTGCAAGTAACCTCAGATAGTGGTTTCACTCTGCTAAATTTGACACTACTCTAAATAATATGGTAAGTAAAATAATCTTTATATCAAGTTAGTGCATAGTATTTTTCAGCAAAATTTTTCTACTGAACTGAATGCATTAGTTTATATTCTATGCAATTTGATTTCATGTGTTCATAACTACTAATGGTGATCTGGAGCTGTATAGATATTGCATGTAGGCTACTCAGAGCCATATAATACTCAAATGCAAGCTGAATTCAGGAACCTACTACTTATCATTCAGAATGGAACAGGTAGTAATTTTGTTTAGTACTGTAAACGCTAGTTGCATAGTCTACAAAAGGTAATGTTAGTAAAATGAATTCCTCGAATATTGGTAGTACATTGATAACATATGTTGCATTCTATATATCATATTGTAAGTACAATAGTGTTTCCATCAAGTCAGCACATAGAAGTTTTCAGCAAAATTCAAATACACTATTGAGCTGATTTGCACTAATTTGTATTCTATGCAATTTGAGTTAAAGATGTGTTCATAACTACTAAGGGTGATCTGGAGCTGTATAGATATTGCATGTAGGCTACTCAGAGCCATATAATACACAAATGCAAGCTGAATTCAGGAACCTACTACTTAACATTTAGAGTGTGTACTACCAATGCTCCAGAAGTTACATTCAGTAACATCAAACTTTCTACTCTGTGGAACATTAGCGTTTACTGAACTAAAGCAAGTCATTGGCTGTTCCACTCTAAACGTTATGAGTTAGGTTCTTGAATTCAGCTTGCAACTGAGTATTACATGGCACTGAGTACTCTACATGCAATATCTATACAGTTCCAAATCACCCCGAGTAATTATGTACAAAGCTTTAACACAAAGTGCATTGAATAGAAAGTATTGCTTTCAGCTCAATGGAGAATAGAGTTCAATTTTCCTGAAACCTGCTATGTGCTAACTTGATGTGAACCTTATTAGTTTGTTTCCTATGTGATGTAGAGTAGTCTGCAACCAATTTTATGAGTGTGCTCCCAAAGTTTGTGAAGTTACTTTCAGTACAATCACCTTTATTACACAGTGGAACCATAGCGTTTACTGAACGAAAGCAAGTCATTGGCTGTTGCACACTGAAAGTTCTGACGTAGGTTCCTGAATTCAGCTTGCATTTGAGTATTCCACAGCACTGAGTACTATACATGCAATATCTATACAGTTCCAAATCACCACACGTAGTTATGTACAGAGCCTTAATACAAAATGAATTGAATAAAATGTAATGCTTTGAGCTCAATGGAGTGTACAGTTCAATTTTGCTGAAAACTGCTCTGTGCTAACTTGATGTAAACCTTATTATTTTGCTTCCAATATGATGTAGAGTAGTCTGCAACCAATTTTATGAGTGTACTACCAATGCTCCAGAAGTTACATTCAGTAACATCACCCTTTCTACACTGTGGAACATTAGTGTTTACTGAACTAAAGCAAGTCATTGGCTGTTGCACTCTAAACGTTATGAGGTAGGTTCTTGAATTCAGCTTGCAATTGAGTATTCCATGGCACTTACTCTACATGCAATATCTACACAGTTCCAAATCATCCCGAGTAGTTATGTACAGAGCCTTAACACAAAATGCATTGAATAGAATGTAACACATTGAGCTCAATGGAATGTACAGTTCAATTTTGATGAAAACTACTAAGTGCTAACTTGATGTAATCCTTATAATTTTACTCAGCATGTGATTTAGAGTAGTCTGCAACCAATTTTATGAGTGTACTACCAATGCTCCAGAAGTTACATTCAGTAACATCACCCTTTCTACACAGTGGAACATTAGCGTTTACTGAACTAAAGCAAGTCATTGGCTGTTGATCGCTGAACGTTATAATGTAGGTTCTTGAATTCAGCTTGCAATTGAGTATTCCATGGCACTGAGAACTGTACATGCAATATCTGTACAGTTCCATATCACCCTGAGTAACTATGTACAGAGCCTTAACACAAAATGCATTGAATAGAATGTAACGCATTGAGCTCAATGGAATGTACAGTTCAATTTTGATGAAAACTACTAAGTGCTAACTTGATGTAATCCTTATAATTTTACTCAGCATGTGATTTAGAGTAGTCTGCAACCAATTTTATGAGTGTACTACCAATGCTCCAGAAGTTACATTCAGTAACATCACCCTTTCTACACAGTGGTACATTAGCGTTTACTGAACTAAAGCAAGTCATTGACTGTTGCACTCTAAACGTTATGAGGCAGTTTCTTGAATTCAGCTTGCAATTGAGTATTCCATGGCACTGCATACTCTACATGCTATATCTATACAGTTCCAAATCACCCCGAGTAGTTATGTACACAGCTATAACACAAAATGCATTGAATAGAAAGTAATGCTTTCAGCTCAATGGAGCACAGAGTTCAATTTTGCTGAAAACTGCTATGTGCTAACTTGATGTAAACCTTATTATTTTGCTTCCTATATGATGTAGAGTAGTCTGCAACCAATTTTATGAGTGAACTCCCAAAGTTTGTGAAGTTACATTCAGTACAATCACCTTTATTACACAGTGGAACTATAGCGTTTACTGAACCAAAGCAACCATAGTTATGTACACAGCTATAACACAAAATGCATTGAATAGAAAGTAATGCATTCAGCTCAATGGAGTGTACAGTTCAATTTTGCTGAAAACTACTAAGTGATAACTTGACGTAAACCTTATAATTTTACTCACCATATGATTTAGAGTAGTGTTACGTATTCAGGCAACAATAAATAAATGAGTTCGGCAAGAGTTTCTTATAACAAACAACACATGTATTAAACACAGAAAACAAACCCCCCAAAAGAAAACAAACATTACCGTAACCGGAAACAGCTGCTGAGCGGCAGCCCAAACAGTTCGTAAAGTGATATTTCAAAAACAGTTCTTTAAAGTGGTATTACCGAAAGTTTGATATGCTCACAGTCCATTTAAAAGGAGAGACTTTATAGGACGATTTAGGTTCTCTTTCACGTCGCTTGCTTCGATCCCCGACATCGAACTTCCCATGAAGAATTCACGAAACAGAACGGCTTAAAGACACTGACCTTTCCTTCTCCACTACCTTCAATCCTTTCTGGTTACCCAGGGATTAACATGAAGATAGTCAACGAAGTCCTTCCAAATAAGGATCAAACAAAGGTCGCCCCCGTTTCACCGTAGAAAGCGATTCTCCTCGATCTTTAACTTCCAACTTTGAATCTTCACTCTCCACTAATTTCCTCGAACTAACAGAATTATAAAGAACCTGCTGGCAATAACCTTTTAAACTTTAGGCATTAAATTAAAACTTCATCCTTCAACTAAACTGCGTCATCTCTTAAAACACGCAGTGGCATGAAGTCAACCTGGCAAATCCAGCCACGAACTGCCCCTCCTCACAGGGTGGGATCTACCTTTTATAACCTGTAAAAAAAAACAGTCACATGATGTCTACTGGCGGGAAAATGACATCATTCCACCATCACAAGACCATCACCTCAAGTCCAGTACAGCTTCAACCCCAGTGACATGACAAGGGCTCCACTGTCATGTGTCACGAGTACGTAACACCTCCCTCCAAAAAAAACATTTTTGGTCTGACAAGAACAAAAATTTTTAACAATTGCTTACAAGAAAAACAAAGGTATAAATTTTATAACATATACAATACACAACACCATCATATAACAGCTTATAACTCACAATACAGTAGGAGTGTTACAATTGAAAAAAAAACACTCCATAAAAAAATTACAGTGTACATTCAACATCAAGATAGACAATCAGCAACCACATTATCTTTACCTTTAATATGAGTCATCACAATATTGTACTCTTGTAACATCAAACTCCAATTTAATAATCTTCTGTTTTTGTTTTTCATCTTACTCAGAAAAACTAACGGATTATGTTCAGTGTAAACAATAAGTGGTTTCTGAGTTGTACTAACATATACCTCAAAATATTCCAAAGCTAAAACAAGAGATAACAATTCTTTCTCTATTGTCGAATAATTTCTTTGATGCTTATTAAATTTCTTAGAAAAGTAAGCTACTGGATGATCAACCTCATCACCCTCATTCCTTTGCATTAATACTGCTCCTGCAGCCTCATCACTAGCATCCACAGCCAATGAAAAAGGTTTTCCAAAGTCAGGTGCCTTAAGCACAGGTTGTTGACATATCATTGTTTTCAATTTTTCAAATGCTTCTTGACAAGGCACCGTCCATACAAACTTCTCATTCTTCCGCAGAAGGTTAGTTAATGGAAGGGCAACATTAGCAAAATTCTTACAAAATTTACGATAATATCCTACCATTCCCACAAACCTTCTGAGAGTTTTTTTCCCCGTTGGAGTGGGAATCTCTAAAATTGCCTGAACTTTTGCCTGAACAGGAGCTACCTTACCTTGACCCATAACATAACCAAGGTAAGTCACAGTGGCATGTCCAAATTCACTCTTAGCTAAATTAATAGTTGTTAGCTTTTGAAAGCCTTTCAAACAATTTCTCCATCGCAATAATGTGTGCTTCCCAAGGATCATTTCCTGTCACTAAATCATCAATATAAGCATCAGTATCTTTCAATCCCTGAATCACAAAGTTAATCATCCTCTGGAAAGTACCTAGGGCATTCTTCATCCCAAATGGAAGAACATTATACTCATATAACCCAGATGGAGTTACAAATGCAGAAATCTCTCTACCTCTGTCCGTTAATGGAACACACCAATTCCCTTTCAATAAATCAATCTTTGTAAAGAACTTTGCCTTTCCAACTTTATCTACACAATCATCTACTCTAGGAATTGGATATGCATCTGTTTTCGTTACAGCATTCACCTTCCTATAATCCGTACAAAACCTAATACTACCATCTGGCTTTGGCACCATAACACATGGCGAACTCCAGTTCGAGTTAGAATGTCTAATGATATTATTCTCTAACATATATTCAATTTCTTTCTCAGCAAGTTCACATTTTTCCATGTTCATCCTATATGGATGTTGTTTAATAGGTTTGGCATCCCCAACATCTACATCATGTGAAGCTATAGTAGTCCTTCTCGGAACACCTGGAAACAACTCCCTATATTTAAAAATCAACTCCTTCATCTGTTGTCTCTGCTCTAACTGTAAATGTGCTAATTTTTCATCAATATTTTCCAGAATGGTTGAATTTGGTAACCTAACAGAAACAATGTTGGATTGAGAATGAAAGTCAGATGAATCATCTATCATGTTCCTAGTTAAATCAAACTCATTCTCACTAACCATAACAGTCACAGTATCAGATTGTTTCTCAAAATATGGTTTCAACATATTTATATGGCAAAGTTGTGTTGACCTTCTACGATCTGGAGTTTTTACCATGTAATCCACATCATTGATTTTAGACACAATTTCATAAGGACCATGAAATCTAACTTGTAAAGGATTTGTCTGCACTGGGAAAAGAACCAACTCCTTATCTCCAGGCTTAAACATCCTCATCCTAGCGTCTTTATCATACCAAGTCTTCATTTTCTCCTGAGCCAACTTTAAATTTTCCTTAGCTAAGCTACAAGCTTTATGTAACCTGTCCTTAAATTTCAACACATAGTCAAACAAATTAGTGTGTACTTCCTTATTAATCCACCGTTCTTTCAACAAAGCTAAAGGTCCTCTAACTCTATGCCCAAACACAAGTTCAAATGGACTAAAACCTAAAGATTCCTGTACCGATTCCCTTACTGCAAATAAAAGTAAGTTTATACCCTCATTCCAGTCACTTTCATTTTCCACACAAAATGTCTTAATCATATTCTTGAGGGTAGAATGAAACCTCTCCAGGGCACCCTGCGATTCTGGATGGTATGCAGACGAAGTGATTTGCTTAGCTCCCAATTTATAAACTATCTGTTGAAACAATCCAGACATAAAATTACTGCCTTGATCAGTTTGTATCTCCTTAGGTAATCCAAAATAAGTTAAAAAATTTATAAGGGCCTTTGTCACAGTCTTAGCTTTTATATTCCTAAGTGGTACTGCCTCTGGAAACCTAGAAGAAGTACACATGATAGTCAACAAATACTGATAACCAGTTTTTGTCTTTGGTAATGGACCAACACAATCTACAATAACTTTAGAAAATGGTTCACCAAATGCTGGGATAGGTTGTAATGGAGCTACTGGTGTAACCTGATTTGGTTTACCCACAATTCGACAAGTATGGCACGTTTTACAAAACATTGCCACATCTTTTCTTAGACCAGGCCAGTAAAAATGTTTTAAAATCTTGTCCACAGTTTTCCTTACCCCTTGATGTCCACCTAAAGGCACACTATGAGCTAAAGTCAAAATCTCATTTCGATAAGCTTTTGGAACAACTACCTGGTAAACAACATTCCAATCCTCACTTGCAGGAATTGTAGGCAATCTCCACTTCCTCATCAACACTCCTTTTTCCAAGTAATATCCTACTGGTACCTTATCAATTTCACTATCTAGTAAAACCTGCTCTTTTAATTTTATAATATCAGAGTCTCTATTCTGCTCTGCTATCATCTCCTTCCGAGACAAAGATAAATCTTTATAGTCAGACTTACTCCCAGAATCTTGTTCAAACAACGAAGATAAGAAAGTCTCTGACACATCCTCAAAACTCGAATCCTGAGTTGAACAGTCCTGAATAACAACCTCATTCTGCGCATCAATCTTTTTAGCCATAGCTCTAGTCACAACACAGGAAGAATCTGTGTTAGAATTCAACTCTGGTTCCTCTGACTCCATTGTCAAATGCACTTCAGGAAAAACTTGTCCACCTGCCAAGTCATTACCTAACAATAAAGAAATACCCTTCACAGGTAAGCTATGCTGTAATCCTACTTTAACAAATCCAGTAACTAACCCCGACTTTAAATTTACTTTATGTAAATGTACAGGCATAAAATCACTTCCAACACCTCTTATGTAATTTACCTCACCAGTATCAGACTCTTCATTAAACTTCAACACACTGTCTAACATCAATGACTGAGAAGCACCAGTATCCCTAAGGATTTTTATTGGCACCAGAGTAGATCCTTCCTTCAGGGATACAAACCCTTCAGTTACAAAATGATCATATCCCTTTCTAACTTGGTCAGACTCTAACAAAGCCTCATTTGTGTTTATCAAACCCTGTAACTTTACAGGTGCTTCAGTATGTTGCACACAAGCATCTGGAACTGCTTCCTTCTCTTTCTTTTTCAATTTGAAACAGTTAGCTATTACATGGCCAGGCTTCCTACAATAGTTACAAGTAAGACCAAACTGTCTTTCCTTCACAGGCTTTCCTTTCTCATCAACTTTCTCATTAACCTCCGATTTAATTTCAGATTTACCTGGAGTCTCTGTTATTTTTCCTCTTAAGAATTCTGCCCTGAGGAAATTTGTTCTTATGGATCAAAACATACTCATCAGCTAATCTAGCACAGTCCTGCAATTTATCAGCATCCTTCTCATTTAAGTAGGTCCTTACTTCAACAGGAATGCTTCTTTTAAATTCCTCCATTAAAATCAGCTCTCTCAATGTATCATAGTCCCCATTTACATTTTTAGAAGAAACCCATCTCTCAAAACACATAGCTTTATCATAGGCAAATTCCACATAAGTTTTTTCCACAGACTTTTTCAAACTTCTGAATCTTTCCCTATATGCTTCTGGGACTAACTCATATGCATTTAAGATATGCCTCTTTACAATATCATAATCAAGTGCTTGCAAATCAAGTGTTAAAGCTGTGTAAACTTGTTGGGCTTTGCCTTTAATTACACTCTGTAACAACACTGACCATTTATCTTTCGGCCACTCTGACATCCGAGCAATAGTTTCAAAATGTTGAAAATACCTTTCCACTTCTGTTTCACTAAATGGAGGGACCAATTTAATTTCTTGACTAGCAAGAAACGGTTTTTTAGAACCAGAAGACTGATTCCCAGACTTTAATTCCTCCATTGCATATGCAAATTCTCTCTGCTTTTGTTCCATCTCCAATTTACACCTCTCCAATTTCATTTGTTCGATTTGCAACTGCATCTCCAGATTACTTACTGGAAACGACTCTAAAATCAATTCATCAAAAACACCCGAATCCACATAGTGTGATGCGATTTTTCTCTGTATCACAGCCTTAGAAGTAGTCTGCAAAATACCTTTAAGTTGCAATCTACTAGCTATCTCAAACACCTCAGTTTTTCTCGCCTTCGCCAACACCTCCGCAGCTGGCGAAGCCAGAAACTCACAATATTCATTGCTGCCGAATACCACAACAAGCTAAACAAAAGAACCGAGTAATCCCAGTTTCCAAAACACCGATTTAAAAGTCAGCAAGCATTCAAACTCAAAAGTTTCAATCCCGGACGAGACCCCATATTTAATGTTACGTATTCAGGCAACAATAAATATATGAGATCGGCAAGGGTTTCTTATAACGAACAACACGTTTATTAAACACAGAAAACAAACCCCCCAAAAGTAAACAAACACTACCGTAACCGGAAACAGCTGCTGAGCGGCAGCCCAAACAGTTCGTAAAGTGATATTTCAAAAACAGTTCTTTAAAGTGGTATTGCCAAAAGTTCGATATGCTCACAGTCCATTTAAAAGGAGAGACTTTACAGGACGATTTGAATTCTCTTTAACGTCGCTTGGCTTCGATCCCCGACGTCGAACTTCCCACGAAGAATTCACGAAACAGAACGGCTTAAAGGCACTGACCTTTCCTTCACCACTACCTTCAATCCTTTCTAGGTAAACCTAGGGATTAACACGAAGATAGTCAACGAAATCCTTCCAAATAAGGATCAAACAAAGGTCGCCCCCATTTCACCGTAGAAAGCGATTCTCCTCGATATTTAACTTCCAACTTCGAATCTTCACTCTCCTCTAATTTCGAACTAACAGAATCATAAAGAACCTGCTGGCAATGACCTTTTAAACTTTAGTGTTAAATAAAAACTTCATCCTTCAGCTAAACTGCGTCATCACTTCAAACACGCAGTGGCATGAAGTCAACCTGGCAAATCCAGCCACGAACTGCCCTCCTCACAGGGTGGGGTCTACCTTTTATAACCTGTAAAAAAAACCCGTCACATGATCTCTACTGGCGGGAAAATGACGTCACCACCTCAAGTCCAGTACAGCTTAAACCCCAGTCACATGACAAGGGCTCCACTGTCATGTGTCACGAGTACGTAACAGTAGTCAGCCACCAATTTCATCTGTGTGCTCCCAAAGTTCATCGTTACTTTCAGTAGAATCAGCTTTAATACAGGGAGGAACTATAGCAAGTCATTGGCTGTTGATCGCTGAACGTTATGAGGTAGGTTCTTGAATTCAGCTTGCATTGGAGTATTCCATAGCACTGAGTAGTATACATGCAATATCTATACAGTTCCAAATCACCCCATGTAGTTATGTACAGAGCCTTAACACAAAATGCATTGAATAGAATGTAATGCTTTCAGCTCAATGGAGCATAGAGTTCAATTTTCCTAAAAAATGCTGTGCTAACTTGATGTAAACATAATTTTACTCAGCATATGACTTAGAGTAGTCTGCAACCAATTTTATGAGTGTACTACCAATGCTCCAGAAGTTACATTCAGTAACATCGCACTTTCTGCACTGTGGAACATTAGCGTTTACTGAGCTAAAGCAAGTCATTGGCTGTTGCACGCTGAACGTTATGAGGTAGGTTCCTGAAGTCAGCTTGCATTTGTGTATTCCATAGCACTGAGTACTCCACATGCAATATCTATACAGTTCCAAAGCACCCCAAGTAGTTATGTACAGAGCCTTAACACAAAGTGCATTGAACAGAATGTAATGCATTGAGCTCAATGGAGTGTACAGTTCAAATTTGCTGAAAACTACTAAGTGCAAACTTGATGTAAACATAATTTTACTCACCATATGATTTAGAGTAGTCTGCAAACAATTTTATGACTGTACTACCAATGCTCCGGAAGTTACATTCAGTAACATCACCCTTTGTACACTGTGGAACATTAGCGTTTACTGAACTAAAGCAAATCATTAATTGTTGCACACTAAACGTTATGAGGTAGGTTCTTGAATTCAGTTTGCAATTGAGTATTCCATGGCACTTACTCTACATGCAATATCTATACAGTTCCAAATCACCCCGAGTAGTTATGTACACAGCTTTAACACAAAATGCATTGAATAGAAAGTAATGCTTTCAGCTCAATGGAGCATAGAGTTCAATTTTGCTGAAAGCTGCTAAGTGCTAACTTGATGTAAACCTTATTAGTTTGGTTCCTATATGATGTAGAGTAGTCTGCAACCAATTTCATCAGTGTGCTCCCAAAGTTCGTCGTTATTTTCAGTAGAATAGGCTTTAATACAGAGGAACTATAGCGTTTACTGAACAAAAGCAAGTCATTGGCTGTTGCACGCTGAACGTGCTGAGGTAGGTTCCTGAATTCAGCTTGCAATTGAGTATTCCATAACACTGAGTACTATACATGCAATATCTGTACAGTTCCAAATCACCCCACGTAGTTATGTACAGAGCCTTAACACAAAATGCATTGAATAAAAGTAATGCTTTCAGCTCGATGGAGCATAGAGTTCAATTTTCCTGAAAACTGCTAAGTGCTGACGATGTAAACCTTATTAGTTTGCTTCCTATATGATGTAGAGTAGTCTGCAACCTATTTTATGAGTGTGCTCTCAATGTTTGTGAAGTTACTTTCAGTACAATCACCTTTATTACACAGTGGAACTATAGCGTTTACTGAACGAAAGCAAGTCATTGGCTGTTGCACGCTGAACGTTATGAGGTAGGTTCCTGAATTCAGCTTGCAATTGAGTATTCCATAGCACTGAGTACTATACATGCAATATCTATACAGTTCCAAATCACCCCACGTAGTTATGTACAGAGCCTTAACACAAAATGCATTGAATAGAATGTAATGCATTCAGCTCAATGGAGTGTCCAGTTCAATTTTGCTGAAAACTACTGTGCTAACTTGATGTAAACATAATTTTACTCAGCATATGATTTAGAGTAGTCAGCAACAAATTTTATGAGTATACTACCAATGCTTCAGAAGTTACATTCAGTAACTACACCCTTTCTACACGGTGGAACATTAGCGTTTACTGAACTAAAGCAAGTCATTGGCTGTTGCACTCTAAACGTTATGAGCTGGGTTCTTGAATTCAGCTTGCAAATCAATATTCCCTCGCACTAAGTACTCTACATGCAATATCTATACAGATCCATATCACCCCGAGTAGTTATGTACACAGCTTTAACACAAAATGCATTGAATAGAAAGTAATGCTTTCAGCTCATTGGGGTGCACAGTTCAATTTTGCTGAAAACTACTAAGTGCTAACTTGATGTAAACCTTCTAATTATACTCACCCTATGATTTAGTCTGCAACCAATTTTATGAGTGTACTACCAATACTCCAGAAGTTACATTCAGTAAAATCACCCTTTCTACACTGTAGATCTTTAGCGTTTACTAAACTAAAGCAAGTCATTGACACTTGCACTCTAAACGTTATGAGGTAGGTTCTTGAATTCAGCTTGCAACTCAATATTCACTGGCACTAAGTACTCTACATGCAATATCTATACAGATCCATATCACCCCGAGTAGTTATGTACACAGCTTTAACACAAAATGCATTGAATAGAAAGTAATGCTTTCAGCTCATTGGAGTGTACAGTTCAATTTTGCTGAAAACTGCTAAGTGCTAACTTGATGTAAACCTTATTAGTTTGCTTCCTATATGATGTAGAGTAGTCTGCAACCAATTTTATAAGTGTGCTCTCAAAGTTTGTGAAGTTACTTTCAGTACAATCACCTTTATTACACAGTTGAACTCTAGCGTTTACTGAAGGAAATCAAGTCATTGGGTTTTGCACACTGAACGTTGTGAGGTAGGTTCCTGAATTCAGCTTGCATTTGAGTATTCCATAGCACTGGGAACTCTACATGCAATATGTATACAGTTCCAAATCACCCCGTAGTTATGTAGAGAGCCTTAACACTAAATGCATTGAATAGAATGTAATGCATTGAGCTCAATGGAGTGTACAGTTCAGTTTTGCTGAAAACTACTAAGTGCTAACTTGATGTCAACCTTCTAATTTTACTCACCATATGATTTAGAGTAGTCTGCAACCAATTTTATGAGTGTACTACCAATGCTCCAGAAGTTACATTCAGTAAAATCACCCTTTCTGCATTGTCGATCATTAGCGTTTACTGAACTAAAGCAAGTCATTGGCTGTTGCACTCTCAACGTTATGAGGTAGGTTCTTGAATTCAGCTTGCAACTGAGTTTTCCATGGCACTAAGTACTCTACATGGAATATCTATACAGTTCCAAATATCCCCGAGTAGTTATGTACACAGCTTTAACACAAAATGCATTGAATAGAAAGTAATGCTTTCAGCTGAATGGAGCATAGAGTTCAATTTTCATGAAAACTGCTAGGTGCTAACTTGATGTAAACCTTATTAGTTTGCTTCCCATATGATGTAGAGTAGTCTGCAACCAATTTTATGAGTGTGCTCTCAAAGTTTGTGAAGTTACTTTCAGTACAATCACCTTTATTACACAGTGGAACTGTAGCGTTTACTGAAGGAATGCAAGTCATTGGCTGTTGCACTCTAAACGTTATGAGATAGTTTCCTGAATTCAGCTTGCAAGTCAATATTCCCTGGCACTAAGTACTCTACATGCAATATCTATACAGATCCATATCACCCCGAGTAGTTATGTACACAGCTTTAACACAAAATGCATTGAATAGAAAGTAATGCTTTCAGCTCATTGGAGCGTACAGTTCAATTTTGCTGAAAACTACTAAGTGCTAACTTGATGTAAACCTTCTAATTTTACTCACCATATGATTTAGAGTAGTCTGCATCCAATTTTATGAGTGTACTACCAATGCTCCAGAAGTTACATTCAGTATCTGCACAACTTGCTACACTGTGGAACATTAGCGTTTGCTGAACTAAAGCAAGTCATTGGCTGTTGCACTCTAAACGTTATGAGGTAGGGTCTTGAATTCAGCTTGCATCTGAGTTTTCCATGGCAATAAGTACTCTACATGCAATATCTATACAGTTCCAAATATCCCCGAGTAGTTATGTACACACCTTTAACACAAAATGCATTGAGTAGAAAGTAATGCTTTCAGCTCAATGGAGCATAGAGTTCAATTTTCATGAAAACTGCTAGGTGCTAACTTGATGTAAACCTTATTAGTTTGCTTCCCATATGATGTAGAGTAGTCTGCAACCAATTTTATGAGTGTGCTCTCAAAGTTTGTGAAGTTACTTTCAGTACAATCACCTATATTACACCGTGGAACTGTAGCGTTTACTGAAGGAAAGCAAGTCATTGGCTGTTGCACTCTAAACGTTATGAGGTAGTTTCCTGAATTCAGTTTGCATCTCAATATTCCCTGGCACTAAGTACTCTACATGCAATATGTATACAGATCCATATCACCCCGAGTAGTTATGTACACAGCTTTAACACAAAATGCATTGAATAGAAAGTAATGCTTTCAGCTCATTGGAGAATACAGTTCAATTTTGCTGAAAACTACTAAGTGCTAACTTGATGTAAACCTTCTAATTTCACTCACCCTGTGATTTAGAGTAGTCTACAACCAATTTTATGAGTGTACTACCAATGCTCCAGAAGTTACATTCAGTAAAATCACCCTTTCTACACTGTAGATCATTAGCGTTTACTGAACAAAAGCAGGTCATTGGATCTTGCACTCTAAACGTTATGGTATTTTCTTGAATTCAGCTTGCAACTCAATATTCCCTGGCACTAAGTACTCTACATGCAATATCTATACAGATCCATATCACCCCGAGTAGTTATGTACACTTCTTTAACACAAAATGCATTGAGTAGAAAGTAATGCTTTCAGCTCAATGGAGCATAGAGTTCAATTTTCCTGAAAACTGCTAAGTGCTAACGATGTAAACCTCATTAGTTTGCTTCCTATATGATGTAGAGTAGTCTGCAACCAATTTTATGAGTGTGCTCTCAAAGTTTGTGAAGTTACTTTCAGTACAATCACCTTTATTACACAATGGAACTATAGCGTTTACTGATGGAAAGCAAGTCATTGAGTTTTGCACGCTGAACGTTGTGAGGTAGGTTCCTGAATTCAGCTTGCATTTGAGTATTCCATAGCACTGCGTACTCTACATGCAATATCTATAGAGTTCCAAATCACCCCAAGTAGTTATGTACAGAGCCTTAACACTAAATGCATTGAATAGAATGTAATGCATTGAGCTCAATGGAGTGTACAGTTCAGTTTTGCTGAAAACTACTAAGTGCTAACTTGATGTCAGCCTTCTAATTTTACTCACCATATGATTTAGAGTAGTCTGCAACCAATTTTATGAGTGTACTACCAATGCTCCAGAAGTTACATTCAGTAAAATCACCCTTTCTGCACTGTCGATCATTAGCGTTTACTGAACTAAAGCAAGTCATTGGCTGTTGCACTCTCAACGTTATGAGGTAGGTTCTTGAATTCAGCTTGCAACTGAGTTTTCCATGGCACTAAGAACACTACATGCAATATCTATACAGATCCATATCACCCCGAGTAGTTATGTACACATCGTTAACACAAAATGCATTGAATAAAAGTAATGCTTTCAGCTCGATGGAGCATAGAGTTCAATTTTCCTGAAAACTGCTAAGTGCTGACGATGTAAACCTTATTAGTTTGCTTCCTATATGATGTAGAGTAGTCTGCAACCTATTTTATGAGTGTGCTCTCAATGTTTGTGAAGTTACTTTCAGTACAATCACCTTTATTACACAGTGGAACTATAGCGTTTACAGAAGGAAAGCAAGTCATTGGGTTTTGCACGCTGAACGTTGTGAGGTAGGTTCCTGAATTCAGCTTGCATTTGAGTATTCCATAGCACAGCGTACTCTACATGCAGTATCTACACATTTCCAAATCATCCCAAGTAGTTATGTACAGAGCCTTAACACTAAATGCATTGAATAGAATGTAATGCATTGAGCTCAATGGAGTGTACAGTTCAATTTTGATGAAAACTACTCAGTGCTAACTTGATGTAAACCTTCTAATTTTACTCACCATATGATTTAGAGTAGTCTGCAACCAATTTTATGAGTGTACTACAAATGCTCCAGAAGTTACATTCAGTAACTGCACCCTTTCTACACTGTGGAACATTAGCGTTTACTGAACTAAAGCAAGTCATTGGCTGTTGCACTCTCAACGTTATGAGGTCGGTTGTTGAATTCAGCTTGCAAATCAATATTGCCTGGCACTAAGTACTCTACATGCAATATCTATACATCCATATCACCCCGAGTAGTTATGTACACAGCTTTAACACAAAATGCATTGAGTAGAAAGTAATGCTTTAAGCTCAATGGAGCATAGAGTTCAATTTTCCTGAAAACTGCTAGCTGCTAACATGATGAAAACCTCATTAGTTTCCTTCCTATATGATGTAGAGTAGTCTGCAACCAATTTTATGAGTGTACTACCAATGCTCCAGAAGTTACATTCAGTAAAATCACCCTTTCTACACTGTAGATCATTATCGTTTACTGAACTAAAGCAAGTCATTGGCTCTTGCACTCTAAACCTTATGGTAGGTTCTTGAATTCAGCTTGCAACTGAGTTTTCCATGGCACTATGTACTTTACATGGAATATCTATACAGTTCCAAATATCCAAGAGTAGTTATTTACACAGCTTTAACACAAAATGCATTGAATAGAAAGTAATGCTTTCTGCTCAATGGAGCATAGAGTTCAATTTTCATGAAAACTGCTAGGTGCTAACTTGATGTAAACCTTATTAGTTTGCTTCCCATATGATGTAGAGTAGTCTGCAACCAATTTTATGAGTGTGCTCTCAAAGTGTGTGAATTTACTTCCAGTACAATCACCTTTATTACACCGTGGAACTGTAGCGTTTACTGAAGGAAAGCAAGTCATTGGCTGTTGCACTCTAAACGTTATGAGGTAGGTTCCTGAATTCAGCTTGCAAATCAATATTGCCTGGCACTAAGTACTCTACATGCAATATCTATACATCCATATCACCCCGAGTAGTTATGTACACAGCTTTAACACAAAATGCATTGAGTAGAAAGTAATGCTTTAAGCTCAATGGAGCATAGAGTTCAATTTTCCTGAAAACTGCTAGCTGCTAACATGATGAAAACCTCATTAGTTTCCTTCCTATATGATGTAGAGTAGTCTGCAACCAATTTTATGAGTGTACTACCAATGCTCCAGAAGTTACATTCAGTAAAATCACCCTTTCTACACTGTAGATCATTATCGTTTACTGAACTAAAGCAAGTCATTGGCTCTTGCACTCTAAACCTTATGGTAGGTTCTTGAATTCAGCTTGCAACTCAATATTCCCTGGCACTAAGTACTCTACATGCAATATCTATACAGATCCATATCATCCCGAGTAGTTATGTACACAGCTTTAACACAAAATGCATTGAATAGAAAGTAATGCTTTCTGCTCAATGGAGCATAGAGTTCAATTTTCATGAAAACTGCTAGGTGCTAACTTGATGTAAACCTTATTAGTTTGCTTCCCATATGATGTAGAGTAGTCTGCAACCAATTTTATGAGTGTGCTCTCAAAGTTTGTGAAGTTACTTTCAGTACAATCACCTATATTACACCGTGGAACTGTAGCGTTTACTGAAGGAAAGCAAGTCATTGGCTGTTGCACTCTAAACGTTATGAGGTAGTTTCCTGAATTCAGCTTGCATCTCAATATTCCCTGGCACTAAGTACTCTACATGCAATATGTATACAGATCCATATCACCCCGAGTAGTTATGTACACAGCTTTAACACAAAATGCATTGAATAGAAAGTAATGCTTTCAGCTCATTGGAGTGTACAGTTCAATTTTGCTGAAAACTACTAAGTGCTAACTTGATGTAAACCTTCTAATTTCACTCACCCTGTGATTTAGAGTAGTCTACAACCAATTTTATGAGTGTACTACCAATGCTCCAGAAGTTACATTCAGTAAAATCACCCTTTCTACACTGTAGATCATTAGCGTTTACTGAACAAAAGCAGGTCATTGGATCTTGCACTCTAAACGTTATGGTATTTTCTTGAATTCAGCTTGCAACTCAATATTCCCTGGCACTAAGTACTCTACATGCAATATCTATACAGATCCATATCACCCCGAGTAGTTATGTACACTTCTTTAACACAAAATGCATTGAGTAGAAAGTAATGCTTTAAGCTCAATGGAGCATAGAGTTCAATTTTCCTGAAAACTGCTAAGTGCTAACGATGTAAACCTCATTAGTTTGCTTCCTATATGATGTAGAGTAGTCTGCAACCAATTTTATGAGTGTGCTCTCAAAGTTTGTGAAATTACTTTCAGTACAATCACCTTTATTACACAATGGAACTATAGCGTTTACTGATGGAAAGCAAGTCATTGAGTTTTGCACGCTGAACGTTGTGAGGTAGGTTCCTGAATTCAGCTTGCAAATCAATATTGCCTGGCACTAAGTACTCTACATGCAATATCTATACATCCATATCACCCCGAGTAGTTATGTACACAGCTTTAACACAAAATGCATTGAGTAGAAAGTAATGCTTTAAGCTCAATGGAGCATAGAGTTCAATTTTCCTGAAAACTGCTAGCTGCTAACATGATGAAAACCTCATTAGTTTCCTTCCTATATGATGTAGAGTAGTCTGCAACCAATTTTATGAGTGTACTACCAATGCTCCAGAAGTTACATTCAGTAAAATCACCCTTTCTACACTGTAGATCATTATCGTTTACTGAACTAAAGCAAGTCATTGGCTCTTGCACTCTAAACCTTATGGTAGGTTCTTGAATTCAGCTTGCAACTCAATATTCCCTGGCACTAAGTACTCTACATGCAATATCTATACAGATCCATATCATCCCGAGTAGTTATGTACACAGCTTTAACACAAAAT
Source organism: Hypanus sabinus (assembly GCF_030144855.1). NCBI lineage: Eukaryota > Metazoa > Chordata > Chondrichthyes > Myliobatiformes > Dasyatidae > Hypanus > Hypanus sabinus. The sequence continues at coordinate 2,274,536 of NC_082732.1, read as the reverse complement.
GCATTGAATAGAAAGTAATGCTTTCTGCTCAATGGAGCATAGAGTTCAATTTTCATGAAAACTGCTAGGTGCTAACTTGATGTAAACCTTATTAGTTTGCTTCCCATATGATGTAGAGTAGTCTGCAACCAATTTTATGAGTGTGCTCTCAAAGTTTGTGAAGTTACTTTCAGTACAATCACCTATATTACACCGTGGAACTGTAGCGTTTACTGAAGGAAAGCAAGTCATTGGCTGTTGCACTCTAAACGTTATGAGGTAGTTTCCTGAATTCAGTTTGCATCTCAATATTGCCTGGCACTAAGTACTCTACATGCAATATGTATCCAGATCCATATCACCCCGAGTAGTTATGTACACAGCTTTAACACAAAATGCATTGAATAGAAAGTAATGCTTTCAGCTCATTGGAGTGTACAGTTCAATTTTGCTGAAAACTACTAAGTGCTAACTTGATGTAAACCTTCTAATTTCACTCACCCTGTGATTTAGAGTAGTCTACAACCAATTTTATGAGTGTACTACCAATGCTCCAGAAGTTACATTCAGTAAAATCACCCTTTCTACACTGTAGATCATTAGCGTTTACTGAACAAAAGCAGGTCATTGGATCTTGCACTCTAAACGTTATGGTATTTTCTTGAATTCAGCTTGCACTTCAATATTCCCTGGCACTAAGTACTCTACATGCAATATCTATACATCCATATCACCCCGAGTAGTTATGTACACAGCTTTAACACAAAATGCATTGAGTAGAAAGTAATGCTTTAAGCTCAATGGAGCATAGAGTTCAATTTTCCTGAAAACTGCTAGCTGCTAAGCTGATGTAAACCTTATTAGTTTCCTTCCTATATGATGTAGAGTAGTCTGCAACCAATTTTATGAGTGTGCTCTCAAAGTTTGTGAAGTTACTTTCAGTACAATCACCTTTATTACACAATGGAACTATAGCGTTTACTGATGGAAAGCAAGTCATTGAGTTTTGCACGCTGAACGTTGTGAGGTAGGTTCCTGAATTCAGCTTGCATTTGAGTATTCCATAGCACTGCGTACTCTACATGCAATATCTATACAGTTCCAAATCACCCCAAGTAGTTATGTACAAAGCCTTAACAGTAAATGCACTGAATAGAATGTAATGCATTGAGCTCAATGCAGTGTACAGTTCAATTTTGCTGAAAACTTCTTAGTGCTAACTTTATGTAAACCTTATTAGTTTGCTGCCTATAGGATGTAGAGTAGTCTGCAACCAATTTTATGAGTGTGCTCCCAAAGGTTGTGAAGTTACTTTCAGTAGAATCACCTTTATTGCACAGTGGAACTATAGCGTTTACTGAATGAAAGCAAGTCATTGGCTGTTGCACGCTAAACGTTATGAGGTAGTTTCCTGAATTCAGCTTGTATTTGAGTGTTCCATAGCACTGAGTACTCTACATGCAATATCTATACACTTCCAAATGACCCCAAGTAGTTATGTACAGAGCATTAACACTAAATGCATTGAATAGAATGTAATGCATTGAGCTCATGGAGTGTACAATTCAATTTTGCTGAAAACTACTAAGGGCTAACTTGATGTAAACCTTCTAATTATACTCACCATATTATTTAGAGTAGTCTGCAACCAATTTTATGAGTGTACTACCAATACTCCAGAAGTTACATTCAGTAAAATCACCCTTTCTACACTGTCAATCATAAGCGTTTACTGAACTAAAGCAAGTCATTGGCTGTTGCACTCTAAACGATATGAGGTAGGTTCTTGAATTCAGATTGCAACTGAGTTTTACATGGCACTAAGTACTCTACATGCAATATCTATACAGTTCCAAATCACCCCGAGTAGTTATGTACACAGCTTTAACACAAAATGCATTGAATGGAAAGTAATGCTTTCAGCTCAGTGGAGCATTGAGTTCAAATATCATGAAAACTGCTAGGTGCTAACTTGATGTAAACCTTATTAGTTTGCTTCCTATATGATGTAGAGTAGCCTGCAACCAATTTTATGAGTGTGCTCTCAAAGTTTGTGAAGTTACTTTCAGTACAATCACCTTTATTACACAGTGGAACTATAGCGTTTACTGAAGGAAAGCAAGTCATTGGCTGTTGCACTCTAAACTTTATGAGGTAGGTTCTTGAATTCAGCTGGCAACTCAATATTCCCTGGCACTAATTACTCTACATGTAATATCTATACAGATACATATCACCCTGAGTAGTTATGTACACAGCTTTAACACAAAATGCATTGAGTAGAAAGTAATGCTTTAAGCTCAATGGAGCATAGAGTTCAATTTTCCTGAAAACTGCTAGCTGCTAACATGATGAAAACCTCATTAGTTTCCTTCCTATATGATGTAGAGTAGTCTGCAACCAATTTTATGAGTGTACTACCAATGCTCCAGAAGTTACATTCAGTAACTGCACCCTTTCTACACTGTGGAACATTAGCGTTTACTGAACTAAAGCAAGTCATTGGCTGTTGCACTCTCAACGTTATGAGGTAGATTCTTGAATTCAGCTTGCAACTGAGTTTTCCATGGCACTATGTACTTTACATGGAATATCTATACAGTTCCAAATATCCAAGAGTAGTTATTTACACAGCTTTAACACAAAATGCATTGAATAGAAAGTAATGCTTTCAGCTCAATGGAGCATAGAGTTCAATTTTCATGAAAACTGCTAGGTGCTAACTTGATGTAAACCTTATTAGTTTGCTTCCCATATGATGTAGAGTAGTCTGCAACCAATTTTATGAGTGTGCTCTCAAAGTGTGTGAATTTACTTCCAGTACAATCACCTTTATTACACCGTGGAACTGTAGCGTTTACTGAAGGAAAGCAAGTCATTGGCTGTTGCACTCTAAACGTTATGAGGTAGGTTCCTGAATTCAGCTTGCAAATCAATATTGCCTGGCACTAAGTACTCTACATGCAATATCTATACATCCATATCACCCCGAGTAGTTATGTACACAGCTTTAACACAAAATGCATTGAGTAGAAAGTAATGCTTTAAGCTCAATGGAGCATAGAGTTCAATTTTCCTGAAAACTGCTAGCTGCTAACATGATGAAAACCTCATTAGTTTCCTTCCTATATGATGTAGAGTAGTCTGCAACCAATTTTATGAGTGTACTACCAATGCTCCAGAAATTACATTCAGTAAAATCACCCTTTCTACACTGTAGATCATTATCGTTTACTGAACTAAAGCAAGTCATTGGCTCTTGCACTCTAAACCTTATGGTAGGTTCTTGAATTCAGCTTGCAACTCAATATTCCCTGGCACTAAGTACTCTACATGCAATATCTATACAGATCCATATCATCCCGAGTAGTTATGTACACAGCTTTAACACAAAATGCATTGAATAGAAAGTAATGCTTTCTGCTCAATGGAGCATAGAGTTCAATTTTCATGAAAACTGCTAGGTGCTAACTTGATGTAAACCTTATTAGTTTGCTTCCCATATGATGTAGAGTAGTCTGCAACCAATTTTATGAGTGTGCTCTCAAAGTTTGTGAAGTTACTTTCAGTACAATCACCTATATTACACCGTGGAACTGTAGCGTTTACTGAAGGAAAGCAAGTCATTGGCTGTTGCACTCTAAACGTTATGAGGTAGTTTCCTGAATTCAGCTTGCATCTCAATATTCCCTGGCACTAAGTACTCTACATGCAATATGTATACAGATCCATATCACCCCGAGTAGTTATGTACACAGCTTTAACACAAAATGCATTGAATAGAAAGTAATGCTTTCAGCTCATTGGAGTGTACAGTTCAATTTTGCTGAAAACTACTAAGTGCTAACTTGATGTAAACCTTCTAATTTCACTCACCCTGTGATTTAGAGTAGTCTACAACCAATTTTATGAGTGTACTACCAATGCTCCAGAAGTTACATTCAGTAAAATCACCCTTTCTACACTGTAGATCATTAGCGTTTACTGAACAAAAGCAGGTCATTGGATCTTGCACTCTAAACGTTATGGTATTTTCTTGAATTCAGCTTGCAACTCAATATTCCCTGGCACTAAGTACTCTACATGCAATATCTATACAGATCCATATCACCCCGAGTAGTTATGTACACTTCTTTAACACAAAATGCATTGAGTAGAAAGTAATGCTTTCAGCTCAATGGAGCATAGAGTTCAATTTTCCTGAAAACTGCTAAGTGCTAACGATGTAAACCTCATTAGTTTGCTTCCTATATGATGTAGAGTAGTCTGCAACCAATTTTATGAGTGTGCTCTCAAAGTTTGTGAAATTACTTTCAGTACAATCACCTTTATTACACAATGGAACTATAGCGTTTACTGATGGAAAGCAAGTCATTGAGTTTTGCACGCTGAACGTTGTGAGGTAGGTTCCTGAATTCAGCTTGCAAATCAATATTGCCTGGCACTAAGTACTCTACATGCAATATCTATACATCCATATCACCCCGAGTAGTTATGTACACAGCTTTAACACAAAATGCATTGAGTAGAAAGTAATGCTTTAAGCTCAATGGAGCATAGAGTTCAATTTTCCTGAAAACTGCTAGCTGCTAACATGATGAAAACCTCATTAGTTTCCTTCCTATATGATGTAGAGTAGTCTGCAACCAATTTTATGAGTGTACTACCAATGCTCCAGAAGTTACATTCAGTAAAATCACCCTTTCTACACTGTAGATCATTATCGTTTACTGAACTAAAGCAAGTCATTGGCTCTTGCACTCTAAACCTTATGGTAGGTTCTTGAATTCAGCTTGCAACTCAATATTCCCTGGCACTAAGTACTCTACATGCAATATCTATACAGATCCATATCATCCCGAGTAGTTATGTACACAGCTTTAACACAAAATGCATTGAATAGAAAGTAATGCTTTCTGCTCAATGGAGCATAGAGTTCAATTTTCATGAAAACTGCTAGGTGCTAACTTGATGTAAACCTTATTAGTTTGCTTCCCATATGATGTAGAGTAGTCTGCAACCAATTTTATGAGTGTGCTCTCAAAGTTTGTGAAGTTACTTTCAGTACAATCACCTATATTACACCGTGGAACTGTAGCGTTTACTGAAGGAAAGCAAGTCATTGGCTGTTGCACTCTAAACGTTATGAGGTAGTTTCCTGAATTCAGTTTGCATCTCAATATTCCCTGGCACTAAGTACTCTACATGCAATATGTATACAGATCCATATCACCCCGAGTAGTTATGTACACAGCTTTAACACAAAATGCATTGAATAGAAAGTAATGCTTTCAGCTCATTGGAGTGTACAGTTCAATTTTGCTGAAAACTACTAAGTGCTAACTTGATGTAAACCTTCTAATTTCACTCACCCTGTGATTTAGAGTAGTCTACAACCAATTTTATGAGTGTACTACCAATGCTCCAGAAGTTACATTCAGTAAAATCACCCTTTCTACACTGTAGATCATTAGCGTTTACTGAACAAAAGCAGGTCATTGGATCTTGCACTCTAAACGTTATGGTATTTTCTTGAATTCAGCTTGCAACTCAATATTCCCTGGCACTAAGTACTCTACATGCAATATCTATACATCCATATCACCCCGAGTAGTTATGTACACAGCTTTAACACAAAATGCATTGAGTAGAAAGTAATGCTTTAAGCTCAATGGAGCATAGAGTTCAATTTTCCTGAAAACTGCTAAGTGCTAACGATGTAAACCTCATTAGTTTGCTTCCTATATGATGTAGAGTAGTCTGCAACCAATTTTATGAGTGTGCTCTCAAAGTTTGTGAAATTACTTTCAGTACAATCACCTTTATTACACAATGGAACTATAGCGTTTACTGATGGAAAGCAAGTCATTGAGTTTTGCACGCTGAACGTTGTGAGGTAGGTTCCTGAATTCAGCTTGCAAATCAATATTGCCTGGCACTAAGTACTCTACATGCAATATCTATACATCCATATCAACCCGAGTAGTTATGTACACAGCTTTAACACAAAATGCATTGAGTAGAAAGTAATGCTTTAAGCTCAATGGAGCATAGAGTTCAATTTTCCTGAAAACTGCTAGCTGCTAACATGATGAAAACCTCATTAGTTTCCTTCCTATATGATGTAGAGTAGTCTGCAACCAATTTTATGAGTGTACTACCAATGCTCCAGAAGTTACATTCAGTAAAATCACCCTTTCTACACTGTAGATCATTATCGTTTACTGAACTAAAGCAAGTCATTGGCTCTTGCACTCTAAACCTTATGGTAGGTTCTTGAATTCAGCTTGCAACTCAATATTCCCTGGCACTAAGTACTCTACATGCAATATCTATACAGATCCATATCATCCCGAGTAGTTATGTACACAGCTTTAACACAAAATGCATTGAATAGAAAGTAATGCTTTCTGCTCAATGGAGCATAGAGTTCAATTTTCATGAAAACTGCTAGGTGCTAACTTGATGTAAACCTTATTAGTTTGCTTCCCATATGATGTAGAGTAGTCTGCAACCAATTTTATGAGTGTGCTCTCAAAGTTTGTGAAGTTACTTTCAGTACAATCACCTATATTACACCGTGGAACTGTAGCGTTTACTGAAGGAAAGCAAGTCATTGGCTGTTGCACTCTAAACGTTATGAGGTAGTTTCCTGAATTCAGTTTGCATCTCAATATTCCCTGGCACTAAGTACTCTACATGCAATATGTATACAGATCCATATCACCCCGAGTAGTTATGTACACAGCTTTAACACAAAATGCATTGAATAGAAAGTAATGCTTTCAGCTCATTGGAGTGTACAGTTCAATTTTGCTGAAAACTACTAAGTGCTAACTTGATGTAAACCTTCTAATTTCACTCACCCTGTGATTTAGAGTAGTCTACAACCAATTTTATGAGTGTACTACCAATGCTCCAGAAGTTACATTCAGTAAAATCACCCTTTCTACACTGTAGATCATTAGCGTTTACTGAACAAAAGCAGGTCATTGGATCTTGCACTCTAAACGTTATGGTATTTTCTTGAATTCAGCTTGCAACTCAATATTCCCTGGCACTAAGTACTCTACATGCAATATCTATACATCCATATCACCCCGAGTAGTTATGTACACAGCTTTAACACAAAATGCATTGAGTAGAAAGTAATGCTTTAAGCTCAATGGAGCATAGAGTTCAATTTTCCTGAAAACTGCTAGCTGCTAACCTGATGTAAACCTTATTAGTTTCCTTCCTATATGATGTAGAGTAGTCTGCAACCAATTTTATGAGTGTGCTCTCAAAGTTTGTGAAGTTACTTTCAGTACAATCACCTTTATTACACAATGGAACTATAGCGTTTACTGATGGAAAGCAAGTCATTGAGTTTTGCACGCTGAACGTTGTGAGGTAGGTTCCTGAATTCAGCTTGCATTTGAGTATTCCATAGCACTGCGTACTCTACATGCAATATCTATACAGTTCCAAATCACCCCAAGTAGTTATGTACAAAGCCTTAACAGTAAATGCATTGAATAGAATGTAATGCATTGAGCTCAATGCAGTGTACAGTTCAATTTTGCTGAAAACTTCTTAGTGCTAACTTTATGTAAACCTTATTAGTTTGCTGCCTATAGGATGTAGAGTAGTCTGCAACCAATTTTATGAGTGTGCTCCCAAAGGTTGTGAAGTTACTTTCAGTAGAATCACCTTTATTGCACAGTGGAACTATAGCGTTTACTGAATGAAAGCAAGTCATTGGCTGTTGCACGCTAAACGTTATGAGGTAGTTTCCTGAATTCAGCTTGTATTTGAGTGTTCCATAGCACTGAGTACTCTACATGCAATATCTATACACTTCCAAATGACCCCAAGTAGTTATGTACAGAGCATTAACACTAAATGCATTGAATAGAATGTAATGCATTGAGCTCATGGAGTGTACAATTCAATTTTGCTGAAAACTACTAAGGGCTAACTTGATGTAAACCTTCTAATTATACTCACCATATTATTTAGAGTAGTCTGCAACCAATTTTATGAGTGTACTACCAATACTCCAGAAGTTACATTCAGTAACTGCACCCTTTCTACACTGTGGAACATTAGCGTTTACTGAACTAAAGCAAGTCATTGGCTGTTGCACTCTAAACGATATGAGGTAGGTTCTTGAATTCAGATTGCAACTGAGTTTTACATGGCACTAAGTACTCTACATGCAATATCTATACAGTTCCAAATCACCCCGAGTAGTTATGTACACAGCTTTAACACAAAATGCATTGAATGGAAAGTAATGCTTTCAGCTCAGTGGAGCATTGAGTTCAAATATCATGAAAACTGCTAGGTGCTAACTTGATGTAAACCTTATTAGTTTGCTTCCTATATGATGTAGAGTAGCCTGCAACCAATTTTATGAGTGTGCTCTCAAAGTGTGTGAATTTACTTCCAGTACAATCACCTTTATTACACCGTGGAACTGTAGCGTTTACTGAAGGAAAGCAAGTCATTGGCTGTTGCACTCTAAACGTTATGAGGTAGGTTCCTGAATTCAGCTTGCAAATCAATATTGCCTGGCACTAAGTACTCTACATGCAATATCTATACATCCATATCACCCCGAGTAGTTATGTACACAGCTTTAACACAAAATGCATTGAGTAGAAAGTAATGCTTTAAGCTCAATGGAGCATAGAGTTCAATTTTCCTGAAAACTGCTAGCTGCTAACATGATGAAAACCTCATTAGTTTCCTTCCTATATGATGTAGAGTAGTCTGCAACCAATTTTATGAGTGTACTACCAATGCTCCAGAAATTACATTCAGTAAAATCACCCTTTCTACACTGTAGATCATTATCGTTTACTGAACTAAAGCAAGTCATTGGCTCTTGCACTCTAAACCTTATGGTAGGTTCTTGAATTCAGCTTGCAACTCAATATTCCCTGGCACTAAGTACTCTACATGCAATATCTATACAGATCCATATCATCCCGAGTAGTTATGTACACAGCTTTAACACAAAATGCATTGAATAGAAAGTAATGCTTTCTGCTCAATGGAGCATAGAGTTCAATTTTCATGAAAACTGCTAGGTGCTAACTTGATGTAAACCTTATTAGTTTGCTTCCCATATGATGTAGAGTAGTCTGCAACCAATTTTATGAGTGTGCTCTCAAAGTTTGTGAAGTTACTTTCAGTACAATCACCTATATTACACCGTGGAACTGTAGCGTTTACTGAAGGAAAGCAAGTCATTGGCTGTTGCACTCTAAACGTTATGAGGTAGGTTCCTGAATTCAGCTTGCAAATCAATATTGCCTGGCACTAAGTACTCTACATGCAATATCTATACATCCATATCACCCCGAGTAGTTATGTACACAGCTTTAACACAAAATGCATTGAGTAGAAAGTAATGCTTTAAGCTCAATGGAGCATAGAGTTCAATTTTCCTGAAAACTGCTAGCTGCTAACATGATGAAAACCTCATTAGTTTCCTTCCTATATGATGTAGAGTAGTCTGCAACCAATTTTATGAGTGTACTACCAATGCTCCAGAAGTTACATTCAGTAAAATCACCCTTTCTACACTGTAGATCATTATCGTTTACTGAACTAAAGCAAGTCATTGGCTCTTGCACTCTAAACCTTATGGTAGGTTCTTGAATTCAGCTTGCAACTCAATATTCCCTGGCACTAAGTACTCTACATGCAATATCTATACAGATCCATATCATCCCGAGTAGTTATGTACACAGCTTTAACACAAAATGCATTGAATAGAAAGTAATGCTTTCTGCTCAATGGAGCATAGAGTTCAATTTTCATGAAAACTGCTAGGTGCTAACTTGATGTAAACCTTATTAGTTTGCTTCCCATATGATGTAGAGTAGTCTGCAACCAATTTTATGAGTGTGCTCTCAAAGTTTGTGAAGTTACTTTCAGTACAATCACCTATATTACACCGTGGAACTGTAGCGTTTACTGAAGGAAAGCAAGTCATTGGCTGTTGCACTCTAAACGTTATGAGGTAGTTTCCTGAATTCAGCTTGCATCTCAATATTCCCTGGCACTAAGTACTCTACATGCAATATGTATACAGATCCATATCACCCCGAGTAGTTATGTACACAGCTTTAACACAAAATGCATTGAATAGAAAGTAATGCTTTCAGCTCATTGGAGTGTACAGTTCAATTTTGCTGAAAACTACTAAGTGCTAACTTGATGTAAACCTTCTAATTTCACTCACCCTGTGATTTAGAGTAGTCTACAACCAATTTTATGAGTGTACTACCAATGCTCCAGAAGTTACATTCAGTAAAATCACCCTTTCTACACTGTAGATCATTAGCGTTTACTGAACAAAAGCAGGTCATTGGATCTTGCACTCTAAACGTTATGGTATTTTCTTGAATTCAGCTTGCAACTCAATATTCCCTGGCACTAAGTACTCTACATGCAATATCTATACAGATCCATATCACCCCGAGTAGTTATGTACACTTCTTTAACACAAAATGCATTGAGTAGAAAGTAATGCTTTCAGCTCAATGGAGCATAGAGTTCAATTTTCCTGAAAACTGCTAAGTGCTAACGATGTAAACCTCATTAGTTTGCTTCCTATATGATGTAGAGTAGTCTGCAACCAATTTTATGAGTGTGCTCTCAAAGTTTGTGAAATTACTTTCAGTACAATCACCTTTATTACACAATGGAACTATAGCGTTTACTGATGGAAAGCAAGTCATTGAGTTTTGCACGCTGAACGTTGTGAGGTAGGTTCCTGAATTCAGCTTGCAAATCAATATTGCCTGGCACTAAGTACTCTACATGCAATATCTATACATCCATATCACCCCGAGTAGTTATGTACACAGCTTTAACACAAAATGCATTGAGTAGAAAGTAATGCTTTAAGCTCAATGGAGCATAGAGTTCAATTTTCCTGAAAACTGCTAGCTGCTAACATGATGAAAACCTCATTAGTTTCCTTCCTATATGATGTAGAGTAGTCTGCAACCAATTTTATGAGTGTACTACCAATGCTCCAGAAGTTACATTCAGTAAAATCACCCTTTCTACACTGTAGATCATTATCGTTTACTGAACTAAAGCAAGTCATTGGCTCTTGCACTCTAAACCTTATGGTAGGTTCTTGAATTCAGCTTGCAACTCAATATTCCCTGGCACTAAGTACTCTACATGCAATATCTATACAGATCCATATCATCCCGAGTAGTTATGTACACAGCTTTAACACAAAATGCATTGAATAGAAAGTAATGCTTTCTGCTCAATGGAGCATAGAGTTCAATTTTCATGAAAACTGCTAGGTGCTAACTTGATGTAAACCTTATTAGTTTGCTTCCCATATGATGTAGAGTAGTCTGCAACCAATTTTATGAGTGTGCTCTCAAAGTTTGTGAAGTTACTTTCAGTACAATCACCTATATTACACCGTGGAACTGTAGCGTTTACTGAAGGAAAGCAAGTCATTGGCTGTTGCACTCTAAACGTTATGAGGTAGTTTCCTGAATTCAGCTTGCATCTCAATATTCCCTGGCACTAAGTACTCTACATGCAATATGTATACAGATCCATATCACCCCGAGTAGTTATGTACACAGCTTTAACACAAAATGCATTGAATAGAAAGTAATGCTTTCAGCTCATTGGAGTGTACAGTTCAATTTTGCTGAAAACTACTAAGTGCTAACTTGATGTAAACCTTCTAATTTCACTCACCCTGTGATTTAGAGTAGTCTACAACCAATTTTATGAGTGTACTACCAATGCTCCAGAAGTTACATTCAGTAAAATCACCCTTTCTACACTGTAGATCATTAGCGTTTACTGAACAAAAGCAGGTCATTGGATCTTGCACTCTAAACGTTATGGTATTTTCTTGAATTCAGCTTGCAACTCAATATTCCCTGGCACTAAGTACTCTACATGCAATATCTATACATCCATATCACCCCGAGTAGTTATGTACACAGCTTTAACACAAAATGCATTGAGTAGAAAGTAATGCTTTAAGCTCAATGGAGCATAGAGTTCAATTTTCCTGAAAACTGCTAGGTGCTAACTTGATGTAAACCTTATTAGTTTGCTTCCCATATGATGTAGAGTAGTCTGCAACCAATTTTATGAGTGTGCTCTCAAAGTTTGTGAAGTTACTTTCAGTACAATCACCTATATTACACCGTGGAACTGTAGCGTTTACTGAAGGAAAGCAAGTCATTGGCTGTTGCACTCTAAACGTTATGAGGTAGTTTCCTGAATTCAGCTTGCATCTCAATATTCCCTGGCACTAAGTACTCTACATGCAATATGTATACAGATCCATATCACCCCGAGTAGTTATGTACACAGCTTTAACACAAAATGCATTGAATAGAAAGTAATGCTTTCAGCTCATTGGAGTGTACAGTTCAATTTTGCTGAAAACTACTAAGTGCTAACTTGATGTAAACCTTCTAATTTCACTCACCCTGTGATTTAGAGTAGTCTACAACCAATTTTATGAGTGTACTACCAATGCTCCAGAAGTTACATTCAGTAAAATCACCCTTTCTACACTGTAGATCATTAGCGTTTACTGAACAAAAGCAGGTCATTGGATCTTGCACTCTAAACGTTATGGTATTTTCTTGAATTCAGCTTGCAACTCAATATTCCCTGGCACTAAGTACTCTACATGCAATATCTATACATCCATATCAACCCGAGTAGTTATGTACACAGCTTTAACACAAAATGCATTGAGTAGAAAGTAATGCTTTAAGCTCAATGGAGCATAGAGTTCAATTTTCCTGAAAACTGCTAGCTGCTAACATGATGAAAACCTCATTAGTTTCCTTCCTATATGATGTAGAGTAGTCTGCAACCAATTTTATGAGTGTACTACCAATGCTCCAGAAGTTACATTCAGTAAAATCACCCTTTCTACACTGTAGATCATTATCGTTTACTGAACTAAAGCAAGTCATTGGCTCTTGCACTCTAAACCTTATGGTAGGTTCTTGAATTCAGCTTGCAACTCAATATTCCCTGGCACTAAGTACTCTACATGCAATATCTATACAGATCCATATCATCCCGAGTAGTTATGTACACAGCTTTAACACAAAATGCATTGAATAGAAAGTAATGCTTTCTGCTCAATGGAGCATAGAGTTCAATTTTCATGAAAACTGCTAGGTGCTAACTTGATGTAAACCTTATTAGTTTGCTTCCCATATGATGTAGAGTAGTCTGCAACCAATTTTATGAGTGTGCTCTCAAAGTTTGTGAAGTTACTTTCAGTACAATCACCTATATTACACCGTGGAACTGTAGCGTTTACTGAAGGAAAGCAAGTCATTGGCTGTTGCACTCTAAACGTTATGAGGTAGTTTCCTGAATTCAGTTTGCATCTCAATATTCCCTGGCACTAAGTACTCTACATGCAATATGTATACAGATCCATATCACCCCGAGTAGTTATGTACACAGCTTTAACACAAAATGCATTGAATAGAAAGTAATGCTTTCAGCTCATTGGAGTGTACAGTTCAATTTTGCTGAAAACTACTAAGTGCTAACTTGATGTAAACCTTCTAATTTCACTCACCCTGTGATTTAGAGTAGTCTACAACCAATTTTATGAGTGTACTACCAATGCTCCAGAAGTTACATTCAGTAAAATCACCCTTTCTACACTGTAGATCATTAGCGTTTACTGAACAAAAGCAGGTCATTGGATCTTGCACTCTAAACGTTATGGTATTTTCTTGAATTCAGCTTGCAACTCAATATTCCCTGGCACTAAGTACTCTACATGCAATATCTATACAGATCCATATCACCCAAAGTAGTTATGTACAGAGCCTTAACACTAAATGCATTGAATAGAATGTAATGCATTGAGCTCAATGGAGTGTATAGTTCAATTTTGCTGAAAACTACGAAGTGCTAACTTTATGTAAACCTTATTAGTTTGCTTCCCATATGATGTAGAGTAGTCTGCAACCAATTTTATGAGTGTGCTCTCAAAGTTTGTGAAGTTAATTTCAGTACAATCACCTTTATTACACCGTGGAACTGTAGCGTTTACTGAAGGAAAGCAAGTCATTGGCTGTTGCACTCTAAACGTTATGAGGTAGGTTCCTGAATTCAGCTTGCAACTCAATATTCCCTGGCACTAAGTACTCTACATGCAATATCTATACATCCATATCACCCCGAGTAGTTATGTACACAGCTTTAACACAAAATGCATTGAGTAGAAAGTAATGCTTTAAGCTCAATGGAGCATAGAGTTCAATTTTCCTGAAAACTGCTAGCTGCTAACCTGATGTAAACCTTATTAGTTTCCTTCCTATATGATGTAGAGTAGTCTGCAACCAATTTTATGAGTGTGCTCTCAAAGTTTGTGAAGTTACTTTCAGTACAATCACCTTTATTACACAATGGAATTATAGAGTTTACTGAAGGAAAGCAAGTCATTGGGTTTTGCACGCTGAACGTTGTGAGGTAGGTTCCTGAATTCAGCTTGCATTTGAGTATTCCATAGCACTGCGTACTCTACATGCAATATCTATACAGTTCCAAATCACCCCAAGTAGTTATGTACAGAGCCTTAACAGTAAATGCATTGAATAGAATGTAATGCATTGAGCTCAATGCAGTGTACAGTTCAATTTTGCTGAAAACTTCTTAGTGCTAACTTTATGTAAACCTTATTAGTTTGCTGCATATAGGATGTAGAGTAGTCTGCAACCAATTTTATGAGTGTGCTCCCAAAGGTTGTGAAGTTACTTTCAGTAGAATCACCTTTATTGCACAGTGGAACTATAGCGTTTACTGAATCAAAGCAAGTCATTGGCTGTTGCACGCTAAACGTTATGAGGTAGTTTCCTGAATTCAGCTTGTATTTGAGTGTTCCATAGCACTGAGTACTCTACATGCAATATCTATACACTTCCAAATGACCCCAAGTAGTTATGTACAGAGCATTAACACTAAATGCATTGAATAGAATGTAATGCATTGAGCTCATGGAGTGTACAATTCAATTTTGCTGAAAACTACTAAGGGCTAACTTGATGTAAACCTTCTAATTATACTCACCATATTATTTAGAGTAGTCTGCAACCAATTTTAAGAGTGTACTACCAATACTCCAGAAGTTACATTCAGTAAAATCACCCTTGCTACACTGTAGATCTTTAGCGTTTACTGAAGGAATGCAAGTCATTGGCTGTTGCACTCTAAACGTTATGAGTTAGGTTCTTGAATTCAGCTTGCAACCCAATATTCCCTGGCACTAAGTACTCTACATGCAATATCTATACAGATCCATATCACCCCGAGAAGTTATGTACACATCTTTAACACAAAATGCATTGAATAGAAGGTAATGCTTTCAGCTCAACGGAGCGTAGAGTTCAATTTTCCTGAAAGCTGCTAAGTGCTAACTTGATGTAAACCTTATTAGTTTGCTTCCTATATGATGTAGAGTAGTCTGCAACCAATTTTATGAGTGTGCTCTCAAAGTTTGTGAAGTTACTTTCAGTAAAATCACCTTTATTACACAGTGGAACTATAGCGTTTACTGAAGGAAATCAAGTCATTGGGTTTTGCACGCTGAACGTTGTGAGGCAGGTTCCTGAATTCAGCTTGCGTTTGAGTATTCCATAGCACTGCGTACACTACATGCAATATCTATACAGTTCCAAATCACCCCAAGTAGTTATGTACAGACCCTTAACACTAAATGCAATGAGTAGAATGTAATGCATTGAGCTCAATGGAGTGTACAGTTCAATTCTGCTGAAAACTACTAAGTGCTAACTTGATGTAAACCTTCTAATTTTACTCACCATATGATTTAGAGTAGTCTGCAACCAATTTTGTGTGTGTACTACCAATGCTCCAGAAGTTACATTCAGTAACTGCTCCCTTTCCACACTGTGGAACATTAGCGTTTACTGAACTAAAGCAAGTCATTGGCTGTTGCAATCTAAACGTTATGAGGTAGGTTCTTGAATTCAGCTGGCAACTCAATATTCCCTGGCACTAATTACTCTACATGTAATATCTATACAGATCCATATCACCCGAGTAGTTATGTACACAGCTTAAACACAAAATGCATTGAATAGAAAGTAATGCTTTCAGCTCATTGGAGTCTACAGTTCAATTTTGCTGAAAACTAATGTGCTAACTTGATGTCAACCTTCTAATTTTACTCACCCTATGATTTAGTCTACAACCAATTTTATGAGTGTACTACCAATGCTCCAGAAGTTACATTCAGTAAAATCACCCTTTCTACACTGTAGATCTTTAGCGTTTACTGAAGGAATGCAAGTCATTGGCTGTTGCACTCTAAACGTTATGAGTTAGGTTCTTGAATTCAGCTTGCAACCCAATATTCCCTGGCACTAAGTACTCTACATGCAATATGTATACAGATCCATATCACTCCGAGTAGTTATGTACACATCTTTAACACAAAATGCATTGAATAGAAGGTAAAGCTCTCAGCTCAATGGAGCATAGAGTTCAATTTTCCTGAAAGCTGCTAAGTGCTAACTTGATGTAAACCTTATTAGTTTGCTTCCTATATGATGTAGAGTAGTCTGCAACCAATTTTATGAGTGTGCTCTCAAAGTTTGTGAAGTTACTTTCAGTACAATCACCTTTATTACACAGTGGAACTATAGCGTTTACTAAAGGAAATCAAGTCATTGGGTTTTGCACGCTGAAAGTTGTGAGGTACGTTCCTGAATTAAGCTTGCGTTTGAGTATTCCATAGCACTGCGTACTCTACATGCAATATCTATACAGTTCCAAATCACCGCAAGTAGTTATGTACAGACCCTTAACACTAAATGCAATGAGTAGAATGTAATGCATTGAGCTCAATGGAGTGTGCAGTTCAATTTTGCTGAAAACAACTAAGTGCTAACTTGATGTAAACCTTCTAATTTTACTCACCATATGATTTAGAGTAGTCTACAACCAATTTTATGAGTGCACTACCAATGCTCCCGAAGTTACATTCAGTAACTGCACCCTTTATACACTGAGCTATATTAGCGATTACTGAACTAAAGCAAGTCATTGGCTGTTGCACTCTAACCGTTATGAGGTAGGTTCTTGAATTCAGCTTGCAACTCAATATTCCCTGGCACTAAGTACTCTACATGCAATATCTATACAGATCCATATCACCACGAGTAGTTATGTACACATCTTTAACACAAAATGCATTGAATAGAAGGTAATGCTTTCAGCTCAATGGAGCATAGAGTTCAATTTTCCTGAAAGCTGCTAAGTGCTAACTTGATGTAAACCTTATTAGTTTGCTTCCTATATGATGTAGAGTAGTCTGCAACCAATTTTATGAGTGTGCTCTCAAAGTTTGTGAAGTTACTTTCAGTACAATCACCTTTATTACACAGTGGAACTATAGCGTTTACTGAAGGAAAGCAAGTCATTGGGTTTTGCACACTGAACGTTGTGAGGTAGGTTCCTGAATTCAGCTTGCATTTGAGTATTCCATAGCACTGCGTACTCTACATGCAATATCTATACAGTTCCAAATCACCCCAAGTAGTTATGTACAGACGCTTAACACTAAATGCAATGAGTAGAATGTAATGCATTGAGCTCAATGGAGTGTACAGTTCAATTCTGCTGAAAACTACTAAGTGCTAACTTGATGTAAACCTTCTAATTTTACTCACCATATGATTTAGAGTAGTCTGCAACCAATTTTGTGTGTGTACTACCAATGCTCCAGAAGTTACATTCAGTAACTGCTCCCTTTCCACACTGTGGAACATTAGCGTTTACTGAACTAAAGCAAGTCATTGGCTGTTGCAATCTAAACGTTATGAGGTAGGTTCTTGAAATCAGCTGGCAACTCAATATTCCCTGGCACTAATTACTCTACATGTAATATCTATACAGATCCATATCACCCGAGTAGTTATGTACACAGCTTAAACACAAAATGCATTGAATAGAAAGTAATGCTTTCAGCTCATTGGAGTCTACAGTTCAATTTTGCTGAAAACTAATGTGCTAACTTGATGTCAACCTTCTAATTTTACTCACCCTATGATTTAGTCTACAACCAATTTTATGAGTGTACTACCAATGCTCCAGAAGTTACATTCAGTAAAATCACCCTTTCTACACTGTAGATCTTTAGCGTTTACTGAAGGAATGCAAGTCATTGGCTGTTGCACTCTTACCGTTATGAGGTAGGTTCTTGAATTCAGCTTGCAACTCAATATTCCCTGGCACTAAGTACTCTACATGCAATATCTATACAGATCCATATCACCACGAGTAGTTATGTACACATCTTTAACACAAAATGCATTGAATAGAAGGTAATGCTTTCAGCTCAATGGAGCATACAGTTCAATTTTCCTGAAAGCTGCTAAGTGCTAACTTGATGTAAACCTTATTAGTTTGCTTCCTATATGATGTAGAGTAGTCTGCAACCAATTTTATGAGTGTGCTCTCAAAGTTTGTGAAGTTACTTTCAGTACAATCACCTTTATTACACAGTGGAACTATAGCGTTTACTGAAGGAATGCAAGTCATTGGGTTTTGCACACTGAACGTTGTGAGGTAGGTTCCTGAATTCAGCTTGCATTTGAGTATTCCATAGCACTGCGTACTCTACATGCAATATCTATACAGTTCCAAATCACCGCAAGTAGTTATGTACAGACCCTTAACACTAAATGCAATGAGTAGAATGTAATGCATTGAGCTCAATGGAGTGTGCAGTTCAATTTTGCTGAAAACAACTAAGTGCTAACTTGATGTAAACCTTCTAATTTTACTCACCATATGATTTAGAGTAGTCTACAACCAATTTTATGAGTGCACTACCAATGCTCCCGAAGTTACATTCAGTAACTGCACCCTTTATACACTGAGCTATATTAGCGATTACTGAACTAAAGCAAGTCATTGGCTGTTGCACTCTAACCGTTATGAGGTAGGTTCTTGAATTCAGCTTGCAACTCAATATTCCCTGGCACTAAGTACTCTACATGCAATATCTATACAGATCCATATCACCACGAGTAGTTATGTACACATCTTTAACACAAAATGCATTGAATAGAAGGTAATGCTTTCAGCTCAATGGAGCATAGAGTTCAATTTTCCTGAAAGCTGCTAAGTGCTAACTTGATGTAAACCTTATTAGTTTGCTTCCTATATGATGTAGAGTAGTCTGCAACCAATTTTATGAGTGTGCTCTCAAAGTTTGTGAAGTTACTTTCAGTACAATCACCTTTATTACACAGTGGAACTATAGCGTTTACTGAAGGAAAGCAAGTCATTGGGTTTTGCACACTGAACGTTGTGAGGTAGGTTCCTGAATTCAGCTTGCATTTGAGTATTCCATAGCACTGCGTACTCTACATGCAATATCTATACAGTTCCAAATCACCCCAAGTAGTTATGTACAGACGCTTAACACTAAATGCAATGAGTAGAATGTAATGCATTGAGCTCAATGGAGTGTACAGTTCAATTCTGCTGAAAACTACTAAGTGCTAACTTGATGTAAACCTTCTAATTTTACTCACCATATGATTTAGAGTAGTCTGCAACCAATTTTGTGTGTGTACTACCAATGCTCCAGAAGTTACATTCAGTAACTGCTCCCTTTCCACACTGTGGAACATTAGCGTTTACTGAACTAAAGCAAGTCATTGGCTGTTGCAATCTAAACGTTATGAGGTAGGTTCTTGAATTCAGCTGGCAACTCAATATTCCCTGGCACTAATTACTCTACATGTAATATCTATACAGATCCATATCACCCGAGTAGTTATGTACACAGCTTAAACACAAAATGCATTGAATAGAAAGTAATGCTTTCAGCTCATTGGAGTCTACAGTTCAATTTTGCTGAAAACTAATGTGCTAACTTGATGTCAACCTTCCAATTTTACTCACCCTATGATTTAGTCTACAACCAATTTTATGAGTGTACTACCAATGCTCCAGAAGTTACATTCAGTAAAATCACCCTTTCTACACTGTAGATCTTTAGCGTTTACTGAAGGAATGCAAGTCATTGGCTGTTGCACTCTTACCGTTATGAGGTAGGTTCTTGAATTCAGCTTGCAACTCAATATTCCCTGGCACTAAGTACTCTACATGCAATATCTATACAGATCCATATCACCACGAGTAGTTATGTACACATCTTTAACACAAAATGCATTGAATAGAAGGTAATGCTTTCAGCTCAATGGAGCATACAGTTCAATTTTCCTGAAAGCTGCTAAGTGCTAACTTGATGTAAACCTTATTAGTTTGCTTCCTATATGATGTAGAGTAGTCTGCAACCAATTTTATGAGTGTGCTCTCAAAGTTTGTGAAGTTACTTTCAGTACAATCACCTTTATTACACAGTGGAACTATAGCGTTTACTGAAGGAAAGCAAGTCATTGGGTTTTGCACACTGAACGTTGTGAGGTAGGTTCCTGAATTCAGCTTGCATTTGAGTATTCCATAGCACTGCGTACTCTACATGCAATATCTATACAGTTCCAAATCACCCCAAGTAGTTATGTACAGACGCTTAACACTAAATGCAATGAGTAGAATGTAATGCATTGAGCTCAATGGAGTGTACAGTTCAATTCTGCTGAAAACTACTAAGTGCTAACTTGATGTAAACCTTCTAATTTTACTCACCATATGATTTAGAGTAGTCTGCAACCAATTTTGTGTGTGTACTACCAATGCTCCAGAAGTTACATTCAGTAACTGCTCCCTTTCCACACTGTGGAACATTAGCGTTTACTGAACTAAAGCAAGTCATTGGCTGTTGCAATCTAAACGTTATGAGGTAGGTTCTTGAATTCAGCTGGCAACTCAATATTCCCTGGCACTAATTACTCTACATGTAATATCTATACAGATCCATATCACCCGAGTAGTTATGTACACAGCTTAAACACAAAATGCATTGAATAGAAAGTAATGCTTTCAGCTCATTGGAGTCTACAGTTCAATTTTGCTGAAAACTAATGTGCTAACTTGATGTCAACCTTCCAATTTTACTCACCCTATGATTTAGTCTACAACCAATTTTATGAGTGTACTACCAATGCTCCAGAAGTTACATTCAGTAAAATCACCCTTTCTACACTGTAGATCTTTAGCGTTTACTGAAGGAATGCAAGTCATTGGCTGTTGCACTCTTACCGTTATGAGGTAGGTTCTTGAATTCAGCTTGCAACTCAATATTCCCTGGCACTAAGTACTCTACATGCAATATCTATACAGATCCATATCACCACGAGTAGTTATGTACACATCTTTAACACAAAATGCATTGAATAGAAGGTAATGCTTTCAGCTCAATGGAGCATACAGTTCAATTTTCCTGAAAGCTGCTAAGTGCTAACTTGATGTAAACCTTATTAGTTTGCTTCCTATATGATGTAGAGTAGTCTGCAACCAATTTTATGAGTGTGCTCTCAAAGTTTGTGAAGTTACTTTCAGTACAATCACCTTTATTACACAGTGGAACTATAGCGTTTACTGAAGGAAAGCAAGTCATTGGGTTTTGCACACTGAACGTTGTGAGGTAGGTTCCTGAATTCAGCTTGCATTTGAGTATTCCATAGCACTGCGTACTCTACATGCAATATCTATACAGTTCCAAATCACCCCAAGTAGTTATGTACAGACCCTTAACACTAAATGCAATGAGTAGAATGTAATGCATTGAGCTCAATGGAGTGTACAGTTCAATTCTGCTGAAAACTACTAAGTGCTAACTTGATGTAAACCTTCTAATTTTACTCACCATATGATTTAGAGTAGTCTGCAACCAATTTTGTGTGTGTACTACCAATGCTCCAGATGTTACATTCAGTAACTGCTCCCTTTCCACACTGTGGAACATTAGCGTTTACTGAACTAAAGCAAGTCATTGGCTGTTGCACTCTAAACGTTATGAGGTAGGTTCTTGAATTCAGCTGGCAACTCAATATTCCCTAGCACGAATTGCTCTACATGTAATATCTATACAGATCCATATCACCCCGTGTAGTTATGTACACAGCTTTAACACAAAATGCATTGAATAGAAAGTAATGCTTTCAGCTCATTGGAGTCTACAGTTCAATTTTGCTGAAAACTAATGTGCTAACTTGATTTCAACGTTCTAATTTTACTCACCCTATGATTTAGTCTACAACCAATTTCATGAGTGTACTACCAATGCTCCAGAATTTACATTCAGTAAAATCACCCTTTCTACACTGTAGATCTTTAGCGTTTACTGAAGGAATGCAAGTCATTGGCTGTTGCACTCTAAACGTTATGAGTTAGGTTCTTGAATTCAGCTTGCAACCCAATATTCCCTGGCACTAAGTACTCTACATGCAATATCTATACAGATCCATATCACCCCGAGAAGTTTTGTACACATCTTTAACACAAAATGCATTGAATAGAAGGTAATGCTTTCAGCTCAACGGAGCGTAGAGTTCAATTTTCCTGAAAGCTGCTAAGTGCTAACTTGATGTAAACCTTATTAGTTTGCTTCCTATATGATGTAGAGTAGTCTGCCACCAATTTTATGAGTGTGCTCTCAAAGTTTGTGAAGTTACTTTCAGTAAAATCACCTTTATTACACAGTCGAACTATAGCGTTTACTGAATGAAAGCAAGTCATTGGCTGTTGCACGCTAAACGTTATGAGGTAGGTTCTTGAATTCAGCTTGCAACTCAATATTCCCTGGCACTAAGTACTCTACATGCAATATCTATACAGATCCATATCACCCCGAGTAGTTATGTACACATCTTTAACACAAAATGCATTGAATAGAAGGTAATGCTTTCAGCTCAATGGAGCAAAGAGTTCAATTTTCCTGAAAGCTGCTAAGTGCTAACTTGATGTAAACCTTATTAGTTTGCTTCCTATATGATGTAGAGTAGTCTGCAACCAATTTTATGAGTGTGCTCTCAAAGTTTGTGAAGTTACTTTCAGTACAATCACCTTTATTACACAATGGAACTATAGCGTTTACTGAAGGAAAGCAAGTCATTGGGTTTTGCACACTGAACGTTGTGAGGTAGGTTCCTGAATTCAGCTTGCATTTGAGTATTCCATAGCACTGCGTACTCTACATGCAATATCTAGACAGTTCTAAATCACCCGAAGTAGTTATGTACAGAGCCTTAACACTAAATGCATTGAATATAACGTAATGCATTGAGCTCAATGGAGAGTATAGTTCAGTTTGCTGAAAACTACGAAGTGCTAACTTGATGTAAACCTTCTAATTTTACTCACCATATGATTTAGAGTAGTCTACAACCAATTTTGTGTGTGTACTACCAATGCTCCAGAAGTTACATTCAGTAACTGCTCCCTTTCCACACTGTGGAACATTAGCGTTTACTGAACTAAAGCAAGTCATTGGCTGTTGCACTCTAAACGTTATGAGGTAGGTTCTTGAATTCAGCTGGCAACTCAATATTCCCTGGCACTAATTACTCTACATGTAATATCAATACAGATCCATATCACCCCGAGTAGTTATGTACACAGCTTTAACACAAAATGCATTGAATAGAAAGTAATGCATTCAGCTCATTGGAGTCTACAGTTCAATTTTGCTGAAAACTAATGTGCTAACTTGATGTCAACCTTCTAATTTTACTCACCCTATGATTTAGTCAACAACCAATTTTATGAGTGTACTACCAATGCTCCAGAAGCTACATTCAGTAAAATCACCCTTTCTACACTGTAGATCTTTAGCGTTTACTGAAGGAATGCAAGTCATTGGCTGTTGCACTCTAAACGTTAAGCGTTAGGTTCTTGAATTCAGCTTGCAACCCAATATTCCCTGGCACTAAGTACTCTACATGCAATATGTATACAGATCCATATCACCCCGAGTAGTTATGTACACATCTTTAAAACAAAATGCATTGAATAGAAGGTAACGCTTTCAGCTCAATGGAGCATAGAGTTCAATTTTCCTGAAAGCTGCTAAGTGCTAACTTGATGTAAACCTTATTAGTTTGCTTCCTATATGATGTAGAGTAGTCTGCAACCAATTTTTTGAGTGTGCTCTCAAAGTTTGTGAAGTTACTTTCAGTACAATCACCTTTATTACACAGTGGAACTATAGCGTTTACTAAAGGAAATCAAGTCATTGGGTTTTGCACGCTGAAAGTTGTGAGGTACGTTCCTGAATTCAGCTTGCGTTTGAGTATTCCATAGCACTGCGTACTCTACATGCAATATCTATACAGTTCCAAATCACCCCAAGTAGTTATGTACAGACCCTTAACACTAAATGCAATGAGTAGAATGTAATGCATTGAGCTCAATGGAGTGTGCAGTTCAATTTTGCTGAAAACAACTAAGTGCTAACTTGATGTAAACCTTCTAATTTTACTCACCATATGATTTAGAGTAGTCTACAACCAATTTTATGAGTGCACTACCAATGCTCCCGAAGTTACATTCAGTAACTGCACCCTTTATACACTGAGCTATATTAGCGATTACTGAACTAAAGCAAGTCATTGGCTGTTGCACTCTAACCGTTATGAGGTAGGTTCTTGAATTCAGCTTGCAACTCAATATTCCCTGGCACTAAGTACTCTACATGCAATATCTATACAGATCCATATCACCACGAGTAGTTATGTACACATCTTTAACACAAAATGCATTGAATAGAAGGTAATGCTTTCAGCTCAATGGAGCATAGAGTTCAATTTTCCTGAAAGCTGCTAAGTGCTAACTTGATGTAAACCTTATTAGTTTGCTTCCTATATGATGTAGAGTAGTCTGCAACCAATTTTATGAGTGTGCTCTCAAAGTTTGTGAAGTTACTTTCAGTACAATCACCTTTATTACACAGTGGAACTATAGCGTTTACTAAAGGAAATCAAGTCATTGGGTTTTGCACGCTGAAAGTTGTGAGGTACGTTCCTGAATTCAGCTTGTATTTGAGTATTCCATAGCACTGCGTACTCTACATGCAATATCTATACAGTTCCAAATCACCCCAAGTAGTTATGTACAGACCCTTAACACTAAATGCAATGAGTAGAATGTAATGCATTGAGCTCAATGGAGTGTGCAGTTCAATTTTGCTGAAAACAACTAAGTGCTAACTTGATGTAAACCTACTAATTTTACTCACCATATGATTTAGAGTAGTCTACAACCAATTTTATGAGTGCACTACCAATGCTCCCGAAGTTACATTCAGTAACTGCACCCTTTATACACTGAGCTATATTAGCGATTACTGAACTAAAGCAAGTCATTGGCTGTTGCACTCTAACCGTTATGAGGTAGGTTCTTGAATTCAGCTTGCAACTCAATATTCCCTGGCACTAAGTACTCTACATGCAATATCTATACAGATCCATATCACCACGAGTAGTTATGTACACATCTTTAACACAAAATGCATTGAATAGAAGGTAATGCTTTCAGCTCAATGGAGCATAGAGTTCAATTTTCCTGAAAGCTGCTAAGTGCTAACTTGATGTAAACCTTATTAGTTTGCTTCCTATATGATGTAGAGTAGTCTGCAACCAATTTTATGAGTGTGCTCTCAAAGTTTGTGAAGTTACTTTCAGTACAATCACCTTTATTACACAGTGGAACTATAGCGTTTACTAAAGGAAATCAAGTCATTGGGTTTTGCACGCTGAAAGTTGTGAGGTACGTTCCTGAATTCAGCTTGCGTTTGAGTATTCCATAGCACTGCGTACTCTACATGCAATATCTATACAGTTCCAAATCACCCCAAGTAGTTATGTACAGACCCTTAACACTAAATGCAATGAGTAGAATGTAATGCATTGAGCTCAATGGAGTGTGCAGTTCAATTTTGCTGAAAACAACTAAGTGCTAACTTGATGTAAACCTTCTAATTTTACTCACCATATGATTTAGAGTAGTCTACAACCAATTTTATGAGTGCACTACCTATGCTCCCGAAGTTACATTCAGTAACTGCACCCTTTATACACTGAGCTATATTAGCGATTACTGAACTAAAGCAAGTCATTGGCTGTTGCACTCTAACCGTTATGAGGTAGGTTCTTGAATTCAGCTTGCAACTCAATATTCCCTGGCACTAAGTACTCTACATGCAATATCTATACAGATCCATATCACCACGAGTAGTTATGTACGCATCTTTAACACAAAATGCATTGAATAGAAGGTAATGCTTTCAGCTCAATGGAGCATAGAGTTCAATTTTCCTGAAAGCTGCTAAGTGCTAACTTGATGTAAACCTTATTAGTTTGCTTCCTATATGATGTAGAGTAGTCTGCAACCAATTTTATGAGTGTGCTCTCAAAGTTTGTGAAGTTACTTTCAGTACAATCACCTTTATTACACAGTGGAACTATAGCGTTTACTGAAGGAAAGCAAGTCATTGGGTTTTGCACACTGAACGTTGTGAGGTAGGTTCCTGAATTCAGCTTGCATTTGAGTATTCCATAGCACTGCGTACTCTACATGCAATATCTATACAGTTCTAAATCACCCGAAGTAGTTATGTACAGAGCCTTAACACTAAATGCATTGAATACAACGTAATGCAGTGAGCTCAATGGAGAGTATAGTTCAATTTTGCTGAAAACTACGAAGTGCTATCTTGATGTAAACCTTCTAATTTTACTCACCATATGATTTAGAGTAGTCTACAACCAATTTTGTGTGTGTACTACCAATGCTCCAGATGTTACATTCAGTAACTGCTCCCTTTCCACACTGTGGAACATTAGCATTTACTGAACTAACTCAAGTCATTGGCTGTTGCACTCTAAACGTTATGAGGTAGGTTCTTGAATTCAGCTGGCAACTCAATATTCCCTGGCACTAATTACTCTACATGTAATATCAATACAGATCCATATCACACCGAGTAGTTATGTACACAGCTTTAACACAAAATGCATTGAATAGAAAGTAATGCTTTCAGCTCATTGGAGTCTACAGTTCAATTTTGCTGAAAACTAATGTGCTAACTTGATGTCAACCTTCTAATTTTACTCACCCTATGATTTAGTCTACAACCAATTTTATGAGTGTACTACCAATGCTCCAGAAGTTACATTCAGTAAAATCACCCTTTCTACACTGTAGATCTTTAGCGTTTACTGAAGGAATGCAAGTCATTGGCTGTTGCACTCTAAACGTTAAGCGTTAGGTTCTTGAATTCAGCTTGCAACCCAATATTCCCTGGCACTAAGTACTCTACATGCAATATCTATACAGATCCATATCACCCCGAGTAGTTATGTACACATCTTTAACACAAAATGCATTGAATACAAGGTAATGCTTTCAGCTCAATGGAGCATAGAGTTCAATTTTCCTGAAAGCTGCTAAGTGCTAACTTGATGTAAACCTTATTAGTTTGCTTCCTATATGATGTAGAGTAGTCTGCAACCAATTTTATGAGTGTGCTCTCAAAGTTTGTGAAGTTACTTTCAGTACAATCACCTTTATTACACAATGGAACTATAGCGTTTACTGAAGGAAAGCAAGTCATTGGGTTTTGCACACTGAACGTTGTGAGGTAGGTTCCTGAATTCAGCTTGCATTTGAGTATTCCATAGCACTGCGTACTCTACATGCAATATCTAGACAGTTCTAAATCACCCGAAGTAGTTATGTACAGAGCCTTAACACTAAATGCATTGAATATAACGTAATGCATTGAGCTCAATGGAGAGTATAGTTCAGTTTGCTGAAAACTACGAAGTGCTAACTTGATGTAAACCTTCTAATTTTACTCACCATATGATTTAGAGTAGTCTACAACCAATTTTGTGTGTGTACTACCAATGCTCCAGAAGTTACATTCAGTAACTGCTCCCTTTCCACACTGTGGAACATTAGCGTTTACTGAACTAAAGCAAGTCATTGGCTGTTGCACTCTAAACGTTATGAGGTAGGTTCTTGAATTCAGCTGGCAACTCAATATTCCCTGGCACTAATTACTCTACATGTAATATCAATACAGATCCATATCACCCCGAGTAGTTATGTACACAGCTTTAACACAAAATGCATTGAATAGAAAGTAATGCATTCAGCTCATTGGAGTCTACAGTTCAATTTTGCTGAAAACTAATGTGCTAACTTGATGTCAACCTTCTAATTTTACTCACCCTATGATTTAGTCAACAACCAATTTTATGAGTGTACTACCAATGCTCCAGAAGCTACATTCAGTAAAATCACCCTTTCTACACTGTAGATCTTTAGCGTTTACTGAAGGAATGCAAGTCATTGGCTGTTGCACTCTAAACGTTAAGCGTTAGGTTCTTGAATTCAGCTTGCAACCCAATATTCCCTGGCACTAAGTACTCTACATGCAATATGTATACAGATCCATATCACCCCGAGTAGTTATGTACACATCTTTAAAACAAAATGCATTGAATAGAAGGTAACGCTTTCAGCTCAATGGAGCATAGAGTTCAATTTTCCTGAAAGCTGCTAAGTGCTAACTTGATGTAAACCTTATTAGTTTGCTTCCTATATGATGTAGAGTAGTCTGCAACCAATTTTTTGAGTGTGCTCTCAAAGTTTGTGAAGTTACTTTCAGTACAATCACCTTTATTACACAGTGGAACTATAGCGTTTACTAAAGGAAATCAAGTCATTGGGTTTTGCACGCTGAAAGTTGTGAGGTACGTTCCTGAATTCAGCTTGCGTTTGAGTATTCCATAGCACTGCGTACTCTACATGCAATATCTATACAGTTCCAAATCACCCCAAGTAGTTATGTACAGACCCTTAACACTAAATGCAATGAGTAGAATGTAATGCATTGAGCTCAATGGAGTGTGCAGTTCAATTTTGCTGAAAACAACTAATGTGCTAACTTGATGTCAACCTTCTAATTTTACTCACCCTATGATTTAGTCTACAACCAATTTTATGAGTGTACTACCAATGCTCCAGAAGTTACATTCAGTAAAATCACCCTTTCTACACTGTAGATCTTTAGCGTTTACTGAAGGAATGCAAGTCATTGGCTGTTGCACTCTAAACGTTAAGCGTTAGGTTCTTGAATTCAGCTTGCAACCCAATATTCCCTGGCACTAAGTACTCTACATGCAATATCTATACAGATCCATATCACCCCGAGTAGTTATGTACACATCTTTAACACAAAATGCATTGAATACAAGGTAATGCTTTCAGCTCAATGGAGCATAGAGTTCAATTTTCCTGAAAGCTGCTAAGTGCTAACTTGATGTAAACCTTATTAGTTTGCTTCCTATATGATGTAGAGTAGTCTGCAACCAATTTTATGAGTGTGCTCTCAAAGTTTGTGAAGTTACTTTCAGTAAAATCACCTTTATTACACAGTGGAACTATAGCGTTTACTGAAGGAAATCAAGTCATTGGGTTTTGCACGCTGAACGTTGTGACGTAGGTTCCTGAATTCAGCTTGCGTTTGAGTATTCCATAGCACTGCGTACTCTACATGCAATATCTATACAGTTCCAAATCACCCCAAGTAGTTATGTACAGACCCTTAACACTAAATGCAATGAGTAGAATGTAATGCATTGAGCTCAATGGAGTGTGCAGTTCAATTTTGCTGAAAACTACTAAGTGCTAACTTGATGTAAACCTCCTAATTTTACTCACCATATGATTTAGAGTAGTCTGCAACCAGTTTTATGAGTGCACTACCAATGCTCCAGAAGTTACATTCAGTAACTGCACCCTTTATACACTGAGCGATATTAGCGATTACTGAACTAAAGCAAGTCATTGGCTGTTGCACTCTAAACGTTATGAGGTAGGTTCTTGAAATCAGCTGGCAACTCAATATTCCCTGGCACTAATTACTCTACATGTAATATCTATACAGATCCATATCACCCCGAGTAGTTATGTACACAGTTTTAACACAAAATGCATTGAATAGAAAGTAATGCTTTCAGCTCATTGGAGTCTACAGTTCAATTTTGCTGAAAACTAATGTGCTAACTTGATGTCAACCTTCTAATTTTACTCACCCTATGGTTTAGTCTACAACAAATTTTATGAGTGTACTATCAATGCTCCAGAAGTTACATTCAGTAAAATCACCCTTTCTACACTGTAGATCTTTAGCGTTTACTGAAGGAATGCAAGTCATTGGCTGTTGCACTCTAAACGTTATGAGTTAGGTTCTTGAATTCAGCTTGCAACCCAATATTCCCTGGCACTAAGTACTCTACATGCAATATCTATACAGATCCATATCACTCCGAGTAGTTATGTACACATCTTTAACACAAAATGCATTGAATAGAAGGTAATGCTTTCAGCTCAATGGAGCATAGAGTTCAATTTTCCTGAAAGCTGCTAAGTGCTAACTTGATGTGAACCTTATTAGTTTGCTTCCTATATGATGTAGTTTAGTCTGCAACCAATTTTATGAGTGTGCTCTCAAAGTTTGTGAAGTTACTTTCAGTACAATCACCTTTATTACACAGTGGAACTATAGCGTTTACTAAAGGAAATCAAGTCATTGGGTTTTGCACGCTGAACATTGTGAGGTAGGTTCCTGAATTCAGCTTGCGTTTGAGTATTCCATAGCATTGTGTACTCTACATGCAATATCTATACAGTTCCAAATCACCCCAAGTAGTTATGTACAGACACTTAACACTAAATGCAATGAGTAGAATGTGATGCATTGAGCTCAATGGAGTGTGCAGTTCAATTTTGCTGAAAACTACTAAGTGCTAACTTTATGTAAACCTTCTAATTTTACTCACCATATGATTTAGAGTAGTCTACAACCAATTTTATGAGTGCACTACCAATGCTCCCGAAGTTACATTCAGTAACTGCACCCTTTATACACTGAGCTATATTAGCGATTACTGAACTAAAGCAAGTCATTGGCTGTTGCACTCTAACCGTTATGAGGTAGGTTCTTGAATTCAGCTTGCAACCCAATATTCCCTGGCACTAAGTACTCTTCATGCAATATCTGTACAGATCCATATCACCCCGAGCAGTTATGTACACATCTTTAACACAAAATGCATTGAATAGAAGGTAATGCTTTCAGCTCAATGGAGCATAGAGTTCAATTTTCCTGAAAGCTGCTAAGTGCTAACCTGATGTAAACCTTATTAGTTTGCTTCCTATATGATGTAGTGTAGTCTGCAACCAATTTTATGAGTGTGCTCTCAAAGTTTGTGAAGTTACTTTCAGTACAATCACCTTTATTACACAGTGGAACTATAGCGTTTACTAAAGGAATTCGAGTCATTGGGTTTTGCACGCTGAACATTGTGAGGTAGGTTACTGAATTCAGCTTGCGTTTGAGTATTCCATAGCACTGCGTACTCTACATGCAATATCTATACAGTTCCAAATCACCCCAAGTAGTTATGTACAGACCCTTAACACTAAATGCAATGAGTAGAATGTAATGCATTGAGCTCAATGGAGTGTACAGTTCCATTCTGCTGAAAACTACTAAGTGCTAACTTGATGTAAACCTTCTAATTTTACTCACCATATGATTTAGAGTAGTCTGCAACCAATTTTGTGTGTGTACTACCAATGGTCCAAAAGTTACATTCAGTAGCTGCTCCCTTTCCACAGTGTGGAACATTAGCGTTTACTGAACTAAAGCAAGTCATTGGCTGTTGCACTCTAAACGTTAAGAGGTAGGTTCTTGAATTCAGCTGGCAACTCAATATTCCCTGGCACTAAGTACTCTACATGTAATATCTATACAGATCCATATCACCCCGAGTAGTTATATACACAGCTTTAACACAAAATGCATTGAATAGAAAGTAATGCTTTCAGCTCATTGGAGTGTATAGTTCAATTTTGCTGAAAACTAATCTACTAACTTGATGTCAACCTTCTAATTTTACTCACCCTATGATTTAGTCTACAACCAATTTTATGAGTGTACTACCAGTGCTCCAGATGTTACATTCAGTAAAATCACCCTTTCTACACTGTAGATCTTTAGCGTTTACTGAAGGAATGCAAGTCATTGGCTGTTGCACTCTAAACGTTATGAGTTAGGTTCTTGAATTCAGCTTGCGACCCAATATTCCCTGGCACTAAGTACTCTACATGCAATATCTATACAGATCCATATCACCCCGAGTAGTTATGTACACATCTTTAACACAAAATGCATTGAATAGAAGGTCATGCTTTCAGCTCAATGGAGCATACAGTTCAATTTTCCTGAAAGCTGCTAAGTGCTACCTTGATGTAAACCTTATTAGTTTGCTTCCTATATGATGTAGAGTAGTCTGCAACCAATTTTATGAGTGTGCTCTCAAAGTTTGTGAAGTTACTTTCAGTAAAATCACCTTTATTACACAGTGCAACTATAGCGTTTACTGAAGGAAATCAAGTCATTGGGTTTTGCACGCTGAACGTTGTGAGGTAGGTTCCTGAATTCAGCTTGCGTTTGAGTATTCCATAGCACTGCGTACTCTACATGCAATATCTATACAGTTCCAAATCACCCCAAGTAGTTATGTAGCAACGTTTCTACTGAATGCATTGAATAAAATGGAATGTATTGAGCTCAAAGGAGTGTACAGTTCAATCTTGCTGAAAACTACTAACTGTTAACTTGATGTAAACCTTCTAATTTTACTCACCCTATGATTTAGAGTAGTCTGCAACCAATTTCATGAGTGTACTACCAATGCTCCAGAAGTTACATTCAGGAAAATCACCCTTTCTACACTGTGGAACATTAGCGGTTACTGAACTAGAGCAAGTCACTGGCTGTTGCACTCTAAACGTTATGAGGTAGGTTCTTGAATTCAGCTTGCAACTGAGTTTTCCATGGCACTAAGTACTCTACATGCAATATCTATACAGTTCCAAATCACCACGAGTAGTTATGTACACAGCTTTAACACAAAGTGCATTGAATAGAAAGTAATGCTTTCAGCTCAATGAAGCATGGAGTTCAAATTTGCTGAAAACTGCTATGTGCTAACTTGATGTAAACCTTATTAGTTTGCTTCCTATATGATGTAGAGTAGTCTGCAACCAATTTTATGAGTGTGCTCTCAAAGTTTGTGAAGTTACTTTCAGTACCATCACCTTTATTACACAGTGGAACGAGAGCGTTTACTGAAGGAAATCAAGTCATTGGGTTTTGCACGCTGAACGTTGTGAGGTACGTTCCTGAATTCAGCTTGCATTTCAGTATTCCATAGCACTGCGAACTCTACATGCAATATCTGTACAGTTCCAAATCACCCCAAGTAGTTATATACAGACACTTAACACTAAATGCAATGAATAGAATGTAATGCATTGAGCTCAATGGAGTGTGCAGTTCAATTTTGCTGAAAACTACTAAGTGCTGACTTGATGTAAACCTTCTAATTTTACTCACCATATCATTTAGAGTAGTCTGCAACCAATTTTATGAGTGCACTACCAATGCTCCAGAAGTTACATTCAGTAACTTCACCCTTTATGCACTGAGGGATATTAGCGATTACTGAACTAAAGCAAGTCATTGGCTGTTGCACTCTAACCGTTATGAGGTAGGTTTTTGAATTCAGCTTGCAACTCAATATTCCCTGGCACTAAGTACTCTACATGCAATATCTATACAGATCCATATCACCCCGAGTAGTTCTGTACACATCTTTAACACAAAATGCATTGAATAGAAGTTAATGCTTTCAGCTCAATGGAGCATCGAGTTCAATTTTCCTGAAAGCTGCTAAGTGCTAACTTGATGTAAACCTTCTAATTTTACTCACCATATTATTTAGAGTACTCTGCAACCAATTTTATGAGTGTACTACCAATGCACCAGAAGTTACATTCAGTAACTGCACCCTTTCTACACTGTGGAACATTAGCGTTTACTGAACTAAAGCAAGTCATTAGTTGTTGCACTCTAAACGTTATGAGCTAGGTTTTTGAATTCAGCTTGGAACTCAATATTCCCTGGCAATAAGTATTCTACATGCAGTATCTATACAGTTCCAAAACACCCCGAGTAGTTATGTACACAGCTTTAACACAAAGTGCATTGAATAAGAAGTAATGCTTTCAGCTCAATGGAGCATAGAGTACAAATTTGCTGAAAACTGCTATGTGTTAACTTTATGTAAACCTTATTAGTTTGCTTCCTATAGGATGTAGAGTAGTCTGCAACCAATTTTATGAATGTGCTCTCAAAGTTTGTGAAGTTACTTTCAGTACCATCACCTTTATTACACAGTGGAACTATAGCGTTTACTGAAGGAAATCAAGTCATTGGGTTTTGCGCGCTGAACGTTGTGAGGTACGTTCCTGAATTCAGCTTGCGTTTGAGTATTCCATAGCACTGCGTACTCTACATGCAATATCTGCACAGTTCCAAATCACCCCAAGTAGTTATGTACAGACACTTAACACTAAATGCAATGAATAGAATGTAATGCCTTGAGCTCAATGGAGTGTGCAGTTCAATTTTGCTGAAAACTACTAAGTGCTAACTTGATGTAAACCTTCTAATTTTACTCACCCTATGATTTAGAGTAGTCTGCAACCAATTTCAAGAGTGTACTACCAATGCTCCAGAAGTTACATTCAGTAAAATCACCCTTTCTACACTGTGGAACATTAGCGTTTACTGAACTAAAGCAAGTCATTGGCTGTTGCACTCTAAACGTGATGAGGTAGGTTCCTGAATTCAGCTTGCAACTGAGTTTTCCATGGCACTAAGTACTCTACATGCAATATCTATACAGTTCCAAATCACCCCGAGTAGTTATGTACACAGCTTTAACAGAAAGTGCATTGAATAAGAAGTAATGCTTTCAGTTCAATGGAGCATAGAGTTCAAATTTGCTGAAAACTGCTATGTGCTAACTTTATGTAAACCTTATCAGTTTGCTTCCTATAGGATGTAGAGTAGTCTGCAACCAATTTTATGAGTGTGCTCCCAAAGGTTGTGAAGTTCCTTTCAGTAGAATCACCTTTATTACACAGTCGAACTGTAGCATTTACTGAATGAAAGCTGTTGCACGCTAAACGTTATGAGATAGTTTCCTGAATTCAGCTTGTATTTGAGTATTCCATTGCACTGAGTACTCTACATGTAATATCTATACTGTTCCAAATCACCCCAAGTAGTTATGTAGCAACGTTTCTACTGAATGCATTGAATAAAATGGAATGTATTGAGCTCAAAGGAGTGTACAGTTCAATCTTGCTGAAAACTACTAAGTGCTAACTTGATGTAAACCTTCTAATTTTACTCCCCCTATGATTTAGAGTAGTCTGCAACCAATTTCATGAGTGTACTACCAATGCTCCAGAAGTTACATTCAGGAAAATCACCCTTTCTACACTGTGGAACATTAGCGGTTACTGAACTAGAGCAAGTCATTGGCTGTTGCACTCTAAACGTTATGAGGTAGGTTCTTGAATTCAGCTGGCAACTGAGTTTTCCATGGCACTAAGTACTCTACATGCAATATCTATACAGTTCCATATCACCCCGAGTAGTTATGTACACAGCTTTAACACAAAGTGCATTGAATAAGTACAGATTTCAGCTCAATGGAGCATGGAGTTCAAATTTGCTGAAAACTGCTATATGCTAACTTTATGTAAACCTTATTAGTTTGCTTCCTATAGGATGTAGAGTAGTCTGCAACCAATTTTATGAGTGTGCTCCCAAAGGTTCTGAAGTTACTTTCAGTACAATCACATTTATTTCACTGTGGAACTATAGTGTTTACTGAAGGAAAGCAAGTCATTGGCTGTTGCACTCTAACCGTTATGAGGTAGGTTTTTGAATTCAGCTTGCAACTCAATATTCCCTGGCACTAAGTACTCTACATGCAATATCTATACAGATCCATATCACCCCGAGTAGTTCTGTACACCTTTAACACAAAATGCATTGAATAGAAGTTAATGCTTTCAGCTCAATGGAGCATCGAGTTCAATTTTCCTGAAAGCTGCTAAGTGCTAACTTGATGTAAACCTTCTAATTTTACTCACCATATTATTTAGAGTACTCTGCAACCAATTTTATGAGTGTACTACCAATGCACCAGAAGTTACATTCAGTAACTGCACCCTTTCTACACTGTGGAACATTAGCGTTTACTGAACTAAAGCAAGTCATTAGTTGTTGCACTCTAAACGTTATGAGCTAGGTTTTTGAATTCAGCTTGGAACTCAATATTCCCTGGCAATAAGTATTCTACATGCAGTATCTATACAGTTCCAAAACACCCCGAGTAGTTATGTACACAGCTTTAACACAAAGTGCATTGAATAAGAAGTAATGCTTTCAGCTCAATGGAGCATAGAGTACAAATTTGCTGAAAACTGCTATGTGTTAACTTTATGTAAACCTTATTAGTTTGCTTCCTATAGGATGTAGAGTAGTCTGCAACCAATTTTATGAATGTGCTCTCAAAGTTTGTGAAGTTACTTTCAGTACCATCACCTTTATTACACAGTGGAACTATAGCGTTTACTGAAGGAAATCAAGTCATTGGGTTTTGCGCGCTGAACGTTGTGAGGTACGTTCCTGAATTCAGCTTGCGTTTGAGTATTCCATAGCACTGCGTACTCTACATGCAATATCTGCACAGTTCCAAATCACCCCAAGTAGTTATGTACAGACACTTAACACTAAATGCAATGAATAGAATGTAATGCCTTGAGCTCAATGGAGTGTGCAGTTCAATTTTGCTGAAAACTACTAAGTGCTAACTTGATGTAAACCTTCTAATTTTACTCACCCTATGATTTAGAGTAGTCTGCAACCAATTTCAAGAGTGTACTACCAATGCTCCAGAAGTTACATTCAGTAAAATCACCCTTTCTACACTGTGGAACATTAGCGTTTACTGAACTAAAGCAAGTCATTGGCTGTTGCACTCTAAACGTGATGAGGTAGGTTCCTGAATTCAGCTTGCAACTGAGTTTTCCATGGCACTAAGTACTCTACATGCAATATCTATACAGTTCCAAATCACCCCGAGTAGTTATGTACACAGCTTTAACAGAAAGTGCATTGAATAAGAAGTAATGCTTTCAGTTCAATGGAGCATAGAGTTCAAATTTGCTGAAAACTGCTATGTGCTAACTTTATGTAAACCTTATCAGTTTGCTTCCTATAGGATGTAGAGTAGTCTGCAACCAATTTTATGAGTGTGCTCCCAAAGGTTGTGAAGTTCCTTTCAGTAGAATCACCTTTATTACACAGTCGAACTGTAGCATTTACTGAATGAAAGCTGTTGCACGCTAAACGTTATGAGATAGTTTCCTGAATTCAGCTTGTATTTGAGTATTCCATTGCACTGAGTACTCTACATGTAATATCTATACTGTTCCAAATCACCCCAAGTAGTTATGTAGCAACGTTTCTACTGAATGCATTGAATAAAATGGAATGTATTGAGCTCAAAGGAGTGTACAGTTCAATCTTGCTGAAAACTACTAAGTGCTAACTTGATGTAAACCTTCTAATTTTACTCCCCCTATGATTTAGAGTAGTCTGCAACCAATTTCATGAGTGTACTACCAATGCTCCAGAAGTTACATTCAGGAAAATCACCCTTTCTACACTGTGGAACATTAGCGGTTACTGAACTAGAGCAAGTCATTGGCTGTTGCACTCTAAACGTTATGAGGTAGGTTCTTGAATTCAGCTGGCAACTGAGTTTTCCATGGCACTAAGTACTCTACATGCAATATCTATACAGTTCCATATCACCCCGAGTAGTTATGTACACAGCTTTAACACAAAGTGCATTGAATAAGTACAGATTTCAGCTCAATGGAGCATGGAGTTCAAATTTGCTGAAAACTGCTATATGCTAACTTTATGTAAACCTTATTAGTTTGCTTCCTATAGGATGTAGAGTAGTCTGCAACCAATTTTATGAGTGTGCTCCCAAAGGTTCTGAAGTTACTTTCAGTACAATCACATTTATTTCACTGTGGAACTATAGTGTTTACTGAAGGAAAGCAAGTCATTGGCTGTTGCACTCTAACCGTTATGAGGTAGGTTTTTGAATTCAGCTTGCAACTCAATATTCCCTGGCACTAAGTACTCTACATGCAATATCTATACAGATCCATATCACCCCGAGTAGTTCTGTACACCTTTAACACAAAATGCATTGAATAGAAGTTAATGCTTTCAGCTCAATGGAGCATCGAGTTCAATTTTCCTGAAAGCTGCTAAGTGCTAACTTGATGTAAACCTTCTAATTTTACTCACCATATTATTTAGAGTACTCTGCAACCAATTTTATGAGTGTACTACCAATGCACCAGAAGTTACATTCAGTAACTGCACCCTTTCTACACTGTGGAACATTAGCGTTTACTGAACTAAAGCAAGTCATTAGTTGATGCACTCTAAACGTTATGAGCTAGGTTTTTGAATTCAGCTTGGAACTCAATATTCCCTGGCAATAAGTATTCTACATGCAGTATCTATACAGTTCCAAAACACCCCGAGTAGTTATGTACACAGCTTTAACACAAAGTGCATTGAATAAGAAGTAATGCTTTCAGCTCAATGGAGCATAGAGTACAAATTTGCTGAAAACTGCTATGTGTTAACTTTATGTAAACCTTATTAGTTTGCTTCCTATAGGATGTAGAGTAGTCTGCAACCAATTTTATGAATGTGCTCTCAAAGTTTGTGAAGTTACTTTCAGTACCATCACCTTTATTACACAGTGGAACTATAGCGTTTACTGAAGGAAATCAAGTCATTGGGTTTTGCGCGCTGAACGTTGTGAGGTACGTTCCTGAATTCAGCTTGCGTTTGAGTATTCCATAGCACTGCGTACTCTACATGCAATATCTGCACAGTTCCAAATCACCCCAAGTAGTTATGTACAGACACTTAACACTAAATGCAATGAATAGAATGTAATGCATTGAGCTCAATGGAGTGTGCAGTTCAATTTTGCTGAAAACTACTAAGTGCTAACTTGATGTAAACCTTCTAATTTTACTCACCCTATGATTTAGAGTAGTCTGCAACCAATTTCAAGAGTGTACTACCGATGCTCCAGAAGTTACATTCAGTAAAATCACCCTTTCTACACTGTGGAACATTAGCGTTTACAGAACTAAAGCAAGTCATTGGCTGTTGCACTCTAAACGTGATGAGGTAGGTTCCTGAATTCAGCTTGCAACTGAGTTTTCCATGGCACTAAGTACTCTACATGCAATATCTATACAGTTCCAAATCACCCCGAGTAGTTATGTACACAGCTTTAACAGAAAGTGCATTGAATAAGAAGTAATGCTTTCAGTTCAATGGAGCATAGAGTTCAAATTTGCTGAAAACTGCTATGTGCTAACTTTATGTAAACCTTATCAGTTTGCTTCCTATAGGATGTAGAGTAGTCTGCAACCAATTTTATGAGTGTGCTCCCAAAGGTTGTGAAGTTCCTTTCAGTAGAATCACCTTTATTACACAGTCGAACTGTAGCATTTACTGAATGAAAGCTGTTGCACGCTAAACGTTATGAGGTAGTTTCCTGAATTCAG
Organism: Hypanus sabinus; assembly: GCF_030144855.1. NCBI lineage: Eukaryota > Metazoa > Chordata > Chondrichthyes > Myliobatiformes > Dasyatidae > Hypanus > Hypanus sabinus. The sequence continues at coordinate 2,234,969 of NC_082732.1, read as the reverse complement.
CTTGTATTTGAGTATTCCATTGCACTGAGTACTCTACATGTAATATCTATACTGTTCCAAATCACCCCAAGTAGTTATGTAGCAACGTTTCTACTGAATGCATTGAATAAAATGTAATGTATTGAGCTCAAAGGAGTGTACAGTTCAATCTTGCTGAAAACTACTAAGTGCTAACTTGATGTAAACCTTCTAATTTTACTCCCCCTATGATTTAGAGTAGTCTGCAACCAATTTCATGAGTGTACTACCAATGCTCCAGAAGTTACATTCAGGAAAATCACCCTTTCTACACTGTGGAACATTAGCGGTTACTGAACTAGAGCAAGTCATTGGCTGTTGCACTCTAAACGTTATGAGTTAGGTTCTTGAATTCAGCTTGCAACTGAGTTTTCCATGGCACTAAGTACTCTACATGCAATATCTATACAGTTCCATATCACCCCGAGTAGTTATGTACACAGCTTTAACACAAAGTGCATTGAATAAGTACAGATTTCAGCTCAATGGAGCATGGAGTTCAAATTTGCTGAAAACTGCTATATGCTAACTTTATGTAAACCTTATTAGTTTGCTTCCTATAGGATGTAGAGTAGTCTGCAACCAATTTTATGAGTGTGCTCCCAAAGGTTCTGAAGTTACTTTCAGTACAATCACATTTATTTCACTGTGGAACTATAGCGATTACTGAAGGAAAGCAAGTCATTGGCTGTTGCACTCTAACCGTTATGAGGTAGGTTCTTGAATTCAGCTGGCAACTCAATATTCCCTGGCACTAATTACTCTACATGTAATATCTATACAGATCCATATCACCCCGAGTAGTTATGTACACAGCTTTAACACAAAATGCATTGAATAGAAAGTAATGCTTTCAGCTCATTGGAGTGTACAGTTGAATTTTGCTGAAAACTAATGTGCTAACTTGATGTCAACCTTCTAATTTTACTCACCCTATGATTTAGTCTACAACCAATTTTATGAGTGCACTACCAATGCTCCAGAAGTTACATTCAGTAAAATCACCCTTTCTACACTGTAGATCTTTAGCGTTTACTGAAGGAATGCAAGTCATTGCCTGTTGCACTCTAAACGTTTTGAGTTAGGTTCTTGAATTCACCTTGCAACTCAATATTCCCTGGCACTAAGTACTATACATGCAATATCTATACAGATCCATATCACCCCGAGTAGTTCTGTACACGTCTTTAACACAAAATGCATTGAATAGAAGTTAATGCTTTCAGCTCAATGGAGCATAGAGTTCAATTTTCCTGAAAGCTGCTAAGTGCTAACTTGATCTAAACCTTATTAGTTTGCTTCCTATATGATGTGGAGTAGTCTGCAACCAATTTTATGAGTGTGCTCTCAAAGTTTGTGAAGTTACTTTCAGTACAATCACCTTTATTACACAGTGGAACTATAGCGTTTACTGAAGGAAAGCAAGTCATTGGGTTTTGCACGCTGAACGTTGTGACGTAGGTTCCTGAATTCAGCTTGCGTTTGAGTATTCCATAGCACTGCGTACTCTACATGCAATATCTATACAGTTCCAAATCACCCCAAGTAGTTATGTACAGACCCTTAACACTAAATGCAATGAGTAGAATGTAATGCATTGAGCTCAATGGAGTGTGCAGTTCAATTTTGCTGAAAACTACTAAGTGCTAACTTGATGTAAACCTTCTAATTTTACTCACCATATGATTTAGAGTAGTCTGCAACCAATTTTGTGTGTGTACTACCAATGCTCCAGAAGTTACATTCGGTAACTGCTCCCTTTCTACACTGTGCAACATTAGCGCTTACTGAACTAAATGCAATTAGAATGTAATGCATTGAGCTCAATGGAGTATGCAGTTCAATTTTGCTGAAAACTACTGTGCTAAATTGATGTAAACCTTATTAGTTTGCTTCCTATATGATGTGGTGTAGTCTGCAACCAATTTTATGAGTGTACTCTCAAAGTTTGTGAAGTTACTTTCAGTACAATCACCTTTATTGCACAGTGGAACTATAGCGTTTACTGAAGGAAAGCAAGTCATTGGGTTTTGCACGCTGAACGTTGTGAGGTAGGTTCCTGAATTCAGCTTCCATTTGAGTATTCCATAGCACTGAGTACTCTACAAGCAATATCTATACAGTTCCAAATCACCCCAAGTAGTTAAGTACAGAACTTTAACACTAAATGCATTGAATAGAATGTAATGCATAGAGCTCAATGGAGTGTACAGTTCAATTTTGCTGAAAACTACTAAGGGCTAACTTGATGTAAACCTTCTAATTTTACTCACCATATTATTTAGAGTACTCTGCAACCAATTTTATGAGTGTACTACCAATGCACCAGAAGTTACATTCAGTAACTGCACCCTTTCTACACTGTGGAACTTTAGCGTTTACTGAACTAAAGCAAGTCATTAGTTGTTGCACTCTAAACTTTATGAGCTAGGTTCTTGAATTCAGCTTAGAACTCAATATTCCCTGGCAATAAGTATTCTACATGCAATATCTATACAGTTCCAAATCACCCCGAGTAGTTATGTACACAGCTTTAACACAAAGTGCATTGAATAAGAAGTAATGCTTTCAGCTCAATGGAGCATAGAGTACAAATTTGCTGAAAACTGCTATGTGTTAACTTTATGTAAACCTTATTAGTTTGCTTGCTATAGGATGTAGAGTAGTCTGCAACCAATTTTATGAGTGTGCTCTCAAAGTTTGTGAAGTTACTTTCAGTACAATCACCTTTATTACACAGTGTAACTATAGCGTTTACTGAAGGAAAGCAAGTCATTGGGTTTTGCACGCTGAATGTTGTGAGGTAGTTACTGAATTCAGCTTCCATTTGAGTATTCCATAGCACTGAGTACTCTACATGCAATATCTATACAGTTCCAAATCACACCAAGTAGTTAAGTACAGAACTTTAACACTAAATGCATTGAATAGAATGTAATGCATTGAGCTCAATGGAGTGTACAGTTCAATTTTGCTGAAAACTACTAAGGGCTAACTTGATGTAAACCTTCTAATTTTACTCACCATATTATTTAGAGTACTCTGCAACCAATTTTATGAGTGTACTACCAATGCACCAGAAGTTACATTCAGTAACCTCACCCTTTCTACACTGTGGAACATTAGCGTTTACTGAACTAAAGCAAGTCATTAGTTGTTGCACTCTAAACGTTATGAGCTAGGTTTTTGAATTCAGCTTGGAACTCAATATTCCCTGGCAATGTATTCTACATGCAGTATCTATACAGTTCCAAATCACCCCGAGTAGTTATGTACACAGCTTTAACACAAAGTGCATTGAATATGAAGTAATGCTTTCAGCTCAATGGAGCATAGAGTACAAATTTGCTGAAAACTGCTATGTGTTAACTTTATGTAAACCTTATTAGTTTGCTTCCTGTAGGATGTAGAGTAGTCTGCAACCAATTTTATGAGTGTGCTCTCAAAGTTTGTGAAGTTACTTTCAGTACAATCACCTTTATTACACAGTGGAACTATAGCGTTTACTAAAGGAAATCAAGTCATTGGGTTTTGCACGCTGAACGTTGTGAGGTACGTTCCTGAATTCAGCTTGCATTTGAGTATTCCATAGCACTGCGTACTATACATGCAATATCTATACAGTTCCAAATCACCCCAAGTAGTTATGTACAGACCCTTAACACTAAATGCAATGAATAGAATGTAATGCATTGAGCTCAATGGAGTATGCAGTTCAATTTTGCTGAAAACTACTAAGTGCTAAATTGATGTAAACCTTATTAGTTTGCTTCCTATATGATGTGGAGTAGTCTGCAACCAATTTTATGAGTGTACTCTCAAAGTTTGTGAAGTTACTTTCAGTACAATCACCTTTATTACACAGTGGAACTATAGCGTTTACTGAAGGAAAGCAAGTCATTGGGTTTTGCACCCTGAACGTTGTGAGGTAGGTTCCTGAATTCAGCTTCCATTTGTGTATTCCATAGCACTGAGTACTCTACATGCAATATCTATACATTTCCAAATCACCCCAAGTAGTTAGGTACAGAACTTTAACACTAAATGCATTGAATAGAATGTAATGCATTGAGCTCAATGGAGTGTACAGTTCAATTTTGCTGAAAACTACTAAGGGCTAACTTGATGTAAACCTTCTAATTTTACTCACCATATTATTTAGAGTACTCTGCAACCAATTTTATGAGTGTACTACCAATGCACCAGAAGTTACATTCAGTAACTGCACTCTTTCTACACTGTGGAACTTTAGCGTTTACTGAACTAAAGCAAGTCATTAGTTGTTGCACTCTAAACGTTATGAGCTAGGTTCTTGAATTCAGCTTGGAACTCAATATTCCCTGGCAATAAGTATTCTACATGCAATATCTATACAGTTCCAAATCACCCTGAGTAGTTATGTACACAGCTTTAACACAAAGTGCATTGAATAAGAAGTAATGCTTTCAGCTCAATGGAGCATAGAGTACAAATTTGCTGAAAACTGCTATGTGTTAACTTTATGTAAACCTTATTAGTTTGCTTCCTATAGGACGTACAGTAGTCTGCAACCAATTTTATGAGTGTGCTCTCAAAGTTTGTGAAGTTACTTTCAGTACAATCACCTTTATTACACAGTGTAACTATAGCGTTTACTGAAGGAAAGCAAGTCATTGGGTTTTGCACGCTGAACGTTGTGAGGTAGGTTCCTGAATTCAGCTTCCATTTGAGTATTCCATAGCACTGAGTACTCTACATGCAATATCTATACAGTTCCAAATCACCCCAAGTAGTTATGTACAGACCCTTAACTCTAAATGCAATGAATAGAATGTAATGCATTGAGCTCAATGGAGTGTGCAGTTCAATTTTGCTGAAAACTACTAAGTGCTAACTTGATGTAAACCTTCTAATTTTACTCACCATATCATTTAGAGTAGTCTGCAACCAATTTTATGAGTGCACTACCAATGCTCCAGAAGTTACATTCAGTAACTTCACCCTTTATGCACTGAGGGATATTAGCGATTACTGAACTAAAGCAAGTCATTGGCTGTTGCACTCTAACCGTTATGAGGTAGTTTCTTGAATTCAGCTTGCAACTCAATATTCCCTGGCACTAAGTACTCTACATGCAATATCTATACAGATCCATATCACCCCGAATAGTTCTGTACACATCTTTAACACAAAATGCATTGAATAGAAGTTAATGCTTTCACCTCAATGGAGCATAGAGTTCAATTTTCCTGAAAGCTGCTAAGTGCTAACTTGATGTAAACCTTATTAGTTTGCTTCCTATATGATGTGGAGTAGTCTGCAACCAATTTTATGAGTGTACTCTCAAAGTTTGTGAAGTTACTTTCAGTACAATCACCTTTATTACACAGTGGAACTATAGCGTTTACTGAAGGAAAGCAAGTCATTGGGTTTTGCACGCTGAACGTTGTGAGGTAGGTTCCTGAATTCAGATTCCATTTGAGTATTCCATAGCACTGAGTACTCTACATGCAATATCTATACAGTTCCAAATCACCCCAAGTAGTTAGGTACAGAACTTTAACACTAAATGCATTGAATAGAATGTAATGCATTGAGCTCAATGGAGTGTACAGTTCAATTCTGCTGAAAACTACTAAGTGCTAACTTGATGTAAACCTTCTAATTTTACTCACCATATGATTTAGAGTAGTCTGCAACCAATTTTGTGTGTGTACTACCAATGGTCCAAAAGTTACATTCAGTAGCTGCTCCCTTTCCACAGTGTGGAACATTAGCGTTTACTGAACTAAAGCAAGTCATTGGCTGTTGCACTCTAAACGTTAAGAGGTAGGTTCTTGAATTCAGCTGGCAACTCAATATTCCCTGGCACTAAGTACTCTACATGTAATATCTATACAGATCCATATCACCCCGAGTAGTTATATACACAGCTTTAACACAAAATGCATTGAATAGAAAGTAATGCTTTCAGCTCATTGGAGTGTATAGTTCAATTTTGCTGAAAACTAATCTACTAACTTGATGTCAACCTTCTAATTTTACTCACCCTATGATTTAGTCTACAACCAATTTTATGAGTGTACTACCAGTGCTCCAGATGTTACATTCAGTAAAATCACCCTTTCTACACTGTAGATCTTTAGCGTTTACTGAAGGAATGCAAGTCATTGGCTGTTGCACTCTAAACGTTATGAGTTAGGTTCTTGAATTCAGCTTGCAACCCAATATTCCCTGGCACTAAGTACTCTACATGCAATATCTATACAGATCCATATCACCCCGAGTAGTTATGTACACATCTTTAACACAAAATGCATTGAATAGAAGGTCATGCTTTCAGCTCAATGGAGCATACAGTTCAATTTTCCTGAAAGCTGCTAAGTGCTACCTTGATGTAAACCTTATTAGTTTGCTTCCTATATGATGTAGAGTAGTCTGCAACCAATTTTATGAGTGTGCTCTCAAAGTTTGTGAAGTTACTTTCAGTAGAATCACCTTTATTACACAGTCGAACTGTAGCATTTACTGAATGAAAGCTGTTGCACGCTAAACGTTATGAGGTAGTTTCCTGAATTCAGCTTGTATTTGAGTATTCCATTGCACTGAGTACTCTACATGTAATATCTATACTGTTCCAAATCACCCCAAGTAGTTATGTAGCAACGTTTCTACTGAATGCATTGAATAAAATGTAATGTATTGAGCTCAAAGGAGTGTACAGTTCAATCTTGCTGAAAACTACTAACTGTTAACTTGATGTAAACCTTCTAATTTTACTCACCCTATGATTTAGAGTAGTCTGCAACCAATTTCATGAGTGTACTACCAATGCTCCAGAAGTTACATTCAGGAAAATCACCCTTTCTACACTGTGGAACATTAGCGGTTACTGAACTAGAGCAAGTCATTGGCTGTTGCACTCTAAACGTTATGAGGTAGGTTCTTGAATTCAGCTTGCAACTGAGTTTTCCATGGCACTAAGTACTCTACATGCAATATCTATACAGTTCCAAATCACCACGAGTAGTTATGTACACAGCTTTAACACAAAGTGCATTGAATAGAAAGTAATGCTTTCAGCTCAATGGAGCATGGAGTTCAAATTTGCTGAAAACTGCTATGTGCTAACTTGATGTAAACCTTATTAGTTTGCTTCCTATATGATGTAGAGTAGTCTGCAACCAATTTTATGAGTGTGCTCTCAAAGTTTGTGAAGTTACTTTCAGTAGAATCACCTTTATTACACAGTCGAACTGTAGCATTTACTGAATGAAAGCTGTTGCACGCTAAACGTTATGAGGTAGTTTCCTGAATTCAGCTTGTATTTGAGTATTCCATTGCACTGAGTACTCTACATGTAATATCTATACTGTTCCAAATCACCCCAAGTAGTTATGTAGCAACGTTTCTACTGAATGCATTGAATAAAATGTAATGTATTGAGCTCAAAGGAGTGTACAGTTCAATCTTGCTGAAAACTACTAAGTGCTAACTTGATGTAAACCTTCTAATTTTACTCCCCCTATGATTTAGAGTAGTCTGCAACCAATTTCATGAGTGTACTACCAATGCTCCAGAAGTTACATTCAGGAAAATCACCCTTTCTACACTGTGGAACATTAGCGGTTACTGAACTAGAGCAAGTCATTGGCTGTTGCACTCTAAACGTTATAAGGTAGGTTCTTGAATTCAGCTTGCAACTGAGTTTTCCATGGCACTAAGTACTCTACATGCAATATCTATACAGTTCCATATCACCCCGAGTAGTTATGTACACAGCTTTAACACAAAGTGCATTGAATAAGTACAGATTTCAGCTCAATGGAGCATGGAGTTCAAATTTGCTGAAAACTGCTATATGCTAACTTTATGTAAACCTTATTAGTTTGCTTCCTATAGGATGTAGAGTAGTCTGCAACCAATTTTATGAGTGTGCTCCCAAAGGTTCTGAAGTTACTTTCAGTACAATCACATTTATTTCACTGTGGAACTATAGCGTTTACTGAAGGAAAGCAAGTCATTGGCTGTTGCACTCTAACCGTTATGAGGTAGGTTCTTGAATTCAGCTGGCAACTCAATATTCCCTGGCACTAATTACTCTACATGTAATATCTATACAGATCCATATCACCCCGAGTAGTTATGTACACAGCTTTAACACAAAATGCATTGAATAGAAAGTAATGCTTTCAGCTCATTGGAGTGTACAGTTGAATTTTGCTGAAAACTAATGTGCTAACTTGATGTCAACCTTCTAATTTTACTCACCCTATGATTTAGTCTACAACCAATTTTATGAGTGCACTACCAATGCTCCAGAAGTTACATTCAGTAAAATCACCCTTTCTACACTGTAGATCTTTAGCGTTTACTGAAGGAATGCAAGTCATTGGCTGTTGCACTCTAAACGTTTTGAGTTAGGTTCTTGAATTCACCTTGCAACTCAATATTCCCTGGCACTAAGTACTATACATGCAATATCTATACAGATCCATATCACCCCGAGTAGTTCTGTACACGTCTTTAACACAAAATGCATTGAATAGAAGTTAATGCTTTCAGCTCAATGGAGCATAGAGTTCAATTTTCCTGAAAGCTGCTAAGTGCTAACTTGATCTAAACCTTATTAGTTTGCTTCCTATATGATGTGGAGTAGTCTGCAACCAGTTTTATGAGTGTGCTCTCAAAGTTTGTGAAGTTACTTTCAGTACAATCACCTTTATTACACAGTGGAACTATAGCGTTTACTGAAGGAAAGCAAGTCATTGGGTTTTGCACGCTGAACGTTGTGAGGTAGGTTCCTGAATTCAGCTTGCATTTGAGTATTCCATAGCACTGCGTACTCTACATGCAATATCTATACAGTTCCAAATCACCCGAAGTAGTTATGTACAGACCCTTAACACTAAATGCAATTAGAATGTAATGCATTGAGCTCAATGGAGTATACAGTTCAATTCTGCTGAAAACTACTAAGTGCTAACTTGATGTAAACCTTCTAATTTTACTCACCATATGATTTAGAGTAGTCTGCAACCAATTTTGTGTGTGTACTACCAATGCTCCAGAAGTTACATTCGGTAACTGCTCCCTTTCTACACTGTGCAACATTAGCGCTTACTGAACTAAATGCAATTAGAATGTAATGCATTGAGCTCAATGGAGTATGCAGTTCAATTTTGCTGAAAACTACTAAGTGCTAAATTGATGTAAACCTTATTAGTTTGCTTCCTATATGATGTGGTGTAGTCTGCAACCAATTTTATGAGTGTACTCTCAAAGTTTGTGAAGTTACTTTCAGTACAATCACCTTTATTGCACAGTGGAACTATAGCGTTTACTGAAGGAAAGCAAGTCATTGGGTTTTGCACGCTGAACGTTGTGAGGTAGGTTCCTGAATTCAGCTTCCATTTGAGTATTCCATAGCACTGAGTACTCTACATGCAATATCTATACAGTTCCAAATCACCCCAAGTAGTTAAGTACAGAACTTTAACACTAAATGCATTGAATAGAATGTAATGCATTGAGCTCAATGGAGTGTACAGTTCAATTTTGCTGAAAACTACTAAGGGCTAACTTGATGTAAACCTTCTAATTTTACTCACCATATTATTTGGAGTACTCTGCAACCAATTTTATGAGTGTACTACCAATGCACCAGAAGTTACATTCAGTAACTGCACCCTTTCTACACTGTGGAACTTTAGCGTTTACTGAACTAAAGCAAGTCATTAGTTGTTGCACTCTAAACTTTATGAGCTAGGTTCTTGAATTCAGCTTAGAACTCAATATTCCCTGGCAATAAGTATTCTACATGCAATATCTATACAGTTCCAAATCACCCCGAGTAGTTATGTACACAGCTTTAACACAAACTGCATTGAATAAGAAGTAATGCTTTCAGCTCAATGGAGCATAGAGTACAAATTTGCTGAAAACTGCTATGTGTTAACTTTATGTAAACCTTATTAGTTTGCTTCCTGTAGGATGTAGAGTAGTCTGCAACCAATTTTATGAGTGTGCTCTCAAAGTTTGTGAAGTTACTTTCAGTACAATCACCTTTATTACACAGTGTAACTATAGCGTTTACTGAAGGAAAGCAAGTCATTGGGTTTTGCACGCTGAATGTTGTGAGGTAGTTACTGAATTCAGCTTCCATTTGAGTATTCCATAGCACTGAGTACTCTACATGCAATATCTATACAGTTCCAAATCACCCCAAGTAGTTAAGTACAGAACTTTAACACTAAATGCATTGAATAGAATGTAATGCATTGAGCTCAATGGAGTGTACAGTTCAATTTTGCTGAAAACTACTAAGGGCTAACTTGATGTAAACCTTCTAATTTTACTCACCATATTATTTAGAGTACTCTGCAACCAATTTTATGAGTGTACTACCAATGCACCAGAAGTTACATTCAGTAACCTCACCCTTTCTACACTGTGGAACATTAGCGTTTACTGAACTAAAGCAAGTCATTAGTTGTTGCACTCTAAACGTTATGAGCTAGGTTTTTGAATTCAGCTTGGAACTCAATATTCCCTGGCAATGTATTCTACATGCAGTATCTATACAGTTCCAAATCACCCCGAGTAGTTATGTACACAGCTTTAACACAAAGTGCATTGAATATGAAGTAATGCTTTCAGCTCAATGGAGCATAGAGTACAAATTTGCTGAAAACTGCTATGTGTTAACTTTATGTAAACCTTATTAGTTTGCTTCCTATAGGACGTAGAGTAGTCTGCAACCAATTTTATGAGTGTGCTCTCAAAGTTTGTGAAGTTACTTTCAGTACAATCACCTTTATTACACAGTGTAACTATAGCGTTTACTGAAGGAAAGCAAGTCATTGGGTTTTGCACGCTGAACGTTGTGAGGTAGGTTCCTGAATTCAGCTTCCATTTGAGTATTCCATAGCACTGAGTACTCTACATGCAATATCTATACAGTTCCAAATCACCCCAAGTAGTTATGTACAGACCCTTAACTCTAAATGCAATGAATAGAATGTAATGCATTGAGCTCAATGGAGTGTGCAGTTCAATTTTGCTGAAAACTACTAAGTGCTAACTTGATGTAAACCTTCTAATTTTACTCACCATATCATTTAGAGTAGTCTGCAACCAATTTTATGAGTGCACTACCAATGCTCCAGAAGTTACATTCAGTAACTTCACCCTTTATGCACTGAGGGATATTAGCGATTACTGAACTAAAGCAAGTCATTGGCTGTTGCACTCTAACCGTTATGAGGTAGTTTCTTGAATTCAGCTTGCAACTCAATATTCCCTGGCACTAAGTACTCTACATGCAATATCTATACAGATCCATATCACCCCGAATAGTTCTGTACACATCTTTAACACAAAATGCATTGAATAGAAGTTAATGCTTTCACCTCAATGGAGCATAGAGTTCAATTTTCCTGAAAGCTGCTAAGTGCTAACTTGATGTAAACCTTATTAGTTTGCTTCCTATATGATGTGGAGTAGTCTGCAACCAATTTTATGAGTGTACTCTCAAAGTTTGTGAAGTTACTTTCAGTACAATCACCTTTATTACACAGTGGAACTATAGCGTTTACTGAAGGAAAGCAAGTCATTGGGTTTTGCACTCTAAACGTTATGAGGTAGGTTCTTAAATTCAGCTTGCAACTCAATATTCCCTGGCACTAAGTACTCGACATGCAAATTCTATACAGATCCATATCACCCCGAGTAATTATGTACACAGCTTTAACACAAAATGCATTGAATAGAAGTTAATGCTTTCACCTCAATGGAGCATAGAGTTCAATTTTCCTGAAAGCTGCTAAGTGCTAACTTGATGTAAACCTTATTAGTTTGCTTCCTATATGATGTGGAGTAGTCTGCAACCAATTTTATGAGTGTACTCTCAAAGTTTGTGAAGTTACTTTCAGTACAATCACCTTTATTACACAGTGGAACTATAGCGTTTACTGAAGGAAAGCAAGTCATTGGGTTTTGCACTCTAAACGTTATGAGGTAGGTTCTTAAATTCAGCTTGCAACTCAATATTCCCTGGCACTAAGTACTCGACATGCAAATTCTATACAGATCCATATCACCCCGAGTAATTATGTACACAGCTTTAACACAAAATGCATTGAATAGAAAGTAGTACTTTCATTTCAATGGTTCATAGAGTTCAAATTTCATGAAAACTGCTAGGTGCTAACTTGATGTAAACCTTATTAGTTTGCTTCCTATAGGATGTAGAGTAGTCTGCAACCAATTTTATGAGTGTGCTCCCAAAGGTTCTGAAGTTACATTCAGTGGAATCACCTTTATTACACTGTGGAACTATAGCGTTTACTGAAGAAAAGCAAGTCATTGCACTCTAAACGTGATGAGGTAGGTTCTTGAATTCAGCTTGCAACTGAGTTTTCCCTGGCACTAAGTACTCTACATGCAATATCTATACAGTTCCAAATCACCCCGAGTAGTGATGTACACAGCTTTAACACAAAGTGCATTGAATAAGAAGTAATGCTTTCAGCTCAATGGAGCATAGAGTTCAAATTTCCTGTAAACTGCTATGTGCTAACTTTTATGGAAACCTTATTAGTTTGCTTCCTATAGGATGTAGAGTAGTCTGCAACCAATTTTATGAGTGTGCTCCCAAAGGTTCTGAAGTTACATTCAGTAGAATCACTTTATTACACAGTCGAACTATAGCGTTTACTGAATGAAAGCAAGTCATTGGCTGTTGCACGCTAAACGTTATGAGGTAGGTTCTTGAATTCAGCTTGCAACTCAATATTCCCTGGCACTAAGTACTCTACATGCAAATTCTATACAGATCCATATCACCCCGAGAAGTTATGTACACAGCTTTAACACAAAATGCATTGAATTGAAAGTAATGCTTTCAGCTCAATGGAGCATAGAGTTCAATTTTCCTGAAAGCTGCTAAGTGCTAACTTGATGTAAACCTTCTAAGTTTGCTTCCGATATGATGTAGAGTACTCTGTAACCAATGTTATGAGTGAGCTCTCAAAGTTTGTGAAGTTACTTTCAGTACAATCACCTTTATTAGAGCGCGGAGCTATAGCGTTTACAGAATGAAAGCAAGTCATTGGCTGTTGCACGCTAAACGTTATGACGTATTTCCTGAATTCATCTTGTATTTGAGTATTCCATAGCACTGAGTACTCTACATGCAATATCTATACAGTTCCAAATCACCCCCAGTAGTTATGTAGAGAACCTTAACACTAAATGCATTGAATAGAATGTAATGCATTCTGCTCAAAGTAGTGTACAGTTCAATGTTGCTTAAAAATACTGTGCTAACTTGATGTAAACCATCTAATTTTACTCACCCTATGATTTACAGTAGTCTTTAACCAATTTTATGACTGTACTACCAAAGCTCCAGAAGTTACATTCAGTAAAATCCCCCTTTCTACACTGTGGATCATTCGCATTTACTGAACTAAAGCAAGTCATTGGCTGTTGCACTCTAAACGTTATGAGGTAGGTTCTTGAATTCAGCTTGCAACTCAATATTCCCTGGCACTAAGTACTCTACATGCAATATCTATACAGATCCATATCACCCCGAGTAGTTATGTACACAGCTTTAACACAAAATGCATTGAATAGAAAGTAATGCTTTCAGCTCATTGGAGTGTACAGTTGAATTTTGCTGAAAACTAATGTGCTAACTTGATGTCAACCTTCTAATTTTACTCACCCTATGATTTAGTCTACAACCAATTTTATGAGTTCACTACCAATGCTCCAGAAGTTACATTCAGTAAAATCACCCTTTCTACACTGTAGATCTTTAGCGTTTACTGAAGGAATGCAAGTCATTGGCTGTTGCACTCTAAACGTTTTGAGTTAGGTTCTTGAATTCACCTTGCAACTCAATATTCCCTGGCACTAAGTACTATACATGCAATATCTATACAGATCCATATCACCCCGAGTAGTTCTGTACACGTCTTTAACACAAAATGCATTGAATAGAAGTTAATGCTTTCAGCTCAATGGAGCATAGAGTTCAATTTTCCTGAAAGCTGCTAAGTGCTAACTTGATCTAAACCTTATTAGTTTGCTTCCTATATGATGTGGAGTAGTCTGCAACCAGTTTTATGAGTGTGCTCTCAAAGTTTGTGAAGTTACTTTCAGTACAATCACCTTTATTACACAGTGGAACTATAGCGTTTACTGAAGGAAATCAAGTCATTGGGTTTTGCACGCTGAACGTTGTGAGGTAGGTTCCTGAATTCAGCTTGCATTTGAGTATTCCATAGCACTGCGTACTCTACATGCAATATCTATACAGTTCCAAATCACCCGAAGTAGTTATGTACAGACCCTTAACACTAAATGCAATTAGAATGTAATGCATTGAGCTCAATGGAGTATACAGTTCAATTCTGCTGAAAACTACTAAGTGCTAACTTGATGTAAACCTTCTAATTTTACTCACCATATGATTTAGAGTAGTCTGCAACCAATTTTGTGTGTGTACTACCAATGCTCCAGAAGTTACATTCGGTAACTGCTCCCTTTCTACACTGTGCAACATTAGCGCTTACTGAACTAAATGCAATTAGAATGTAATGCATTGAGCTGAATGGAGTATGCAGTTCAATTTTGCTGAAAACTACTAAGTGCTAAATTGATGTAAACCTTATTAGTTTGCTTCCTATATGATGTGGTGTAGTCTGCAACCAATTTTATGAGTGTACTCTCAAAGTTTGTGAAGTTACTTTCAGTACAATCACCTTTATTGCACAGTGGAACTATAGCGTTTACTGAAGGAAAGCAAGTCATTGGGTTTTGCACGCTGAACGTTGTGAGGTAGGTTCCTGAATTCAGCTTCCATTTGAGTATTCCATAGCACTGAGTACTCTACATGCAATATCTATACAGTTCCAAATCACCCCAAGTAGTTAAGTACAGAACTTTAACACTAAATGCATTGAATAGAATGTAATGCATTGAGCTCAATGGAGTGTACAGTTCAATTTTGCTGAAAACTACTAAGGGCTAACTTGATGTAAACCTTCTAATTTTACTCACCATATTATTTAGAGTACTCTGCAACCAATTTTATGAGTGTACTACCAATGCACCAGAAGTTACATTCAGTAACTGCACCCTTTCTACACTGTGGAACTTTAGCGTTTACTGAACTAAAGCAAGTCATTAGTTGTTGCACTCTAAACTTTATGAGCTAGGTTCTTGAATTCAGCTTAGAACTCAATATTCCCTGGCAATAAGTATTCTACATGCAATATCTATACAGTTCCAAATCACCCCGAGTAGTTATGTACACAGCTTTAACACAAAGTGCATTGAATAAGAAGTAATGCTTTCAGCTCAATGGAGCATAGAGTACAAATTTGCTGAAAACTGCTATGTGTTAACTTTATGTAAACCTTATTAGTTTGCTTGCTATAGGATGTAGAGTAGTCTGCAACCAATTTTATGAGTGTGCTCTCAAAGTTTGTGAAGTTACTTTCAGTACAATCACCTTTATTACACAGTGTAACTATAGCGTTTACTGAAGGAAAGCAAGTCATTGGGTTTTGCACGCTGAATGTTGTGAGGTAGTTACTGAATTCAGCTTCCATTTGAGTATTCCATAGCACTGAGTACTCTACATGCAATATCTATACAGTTCCAAATCACCCCAAGTAGTTAAGTACAGAACTTTAACACTAAATGCATTGAATAGAATGTAATGCATTGAGCTCAATGGAGTGTACAGTTCAATTTTGCTGAAAACTACTAAGGGCTAACTTGATGTAAACCTTCTAATTTTACTCACCATATTATTTAGAGTACTCTGCAACCAATTTTATGAGTGTACTACCAATGCACCAGAAGTTACATTCAGTAACCTCACCCTTTCTACACTGTGGAACATTGGCGTTTACTGAACTAAAGCAAGTCATTAGTTGTTGCACTCTAAACGTTATGAGCTAGGTTTTTGAATTCAGCTTGGAACTCAATATTCCCTGGCAATGTATTCTACATGCAGTATCTATACAGTTCCAAATCACCCCGAGTAGTTATGTACACAGCTTTAACACAAAGTGTATTGAATATGAAGTAATGCTTTCAGCTCAATGGAGCATAGAGTACAAATTTGCTGAAAACTGCTATGTGTTAACTTTATGTAAACCTTATTAGTTTGCTTCCTGTAGGATGTAGAGTAGTCTGCAACCAATTTTATGAGTGTGCTCTCAAAGTTTGTGAAGTTACTTTCAGTACAATCACCTTTATTACACAGTGGAACTATAGCGTTTACTAAAGGAAATCAAGTCATTGGGTTTTGCACGCTGAACGTTGTGAGGGA
The DNA here is from genome assembly GCF_030144855.1 of Hypanus sabinus. NCBI lineage: Eukaryota > Metazoa > Chordata > Chondrichthyes > Myliobatiformes > Dasyatidae > Hypanus > Hypanus sabinus. The sequence goes on along the minus strand of NC_082732.1, from coordinate 2,218,618 downwards.
CGTTCCTGAATTCAGCTTGCATTTGAGTATTCCATAGCACTGCGTACTATACATGCAATATCTATACAGTGCCAAATCACCCCAAGTAGTTATGTACAGACCCTTAACACTAAATGCAATGAATAGAATGTAATGCATTGAGCTCAATGGAGTATGCAGTTCAATTTTGCTGAAAACTACTAAGTGCTAAATTGATGTAAACCTTATTAGTTTGCTTCCTATATGATGTGGAGTAGTCTGCAACCAATTTTATGAGTGTACTCTCAAAGTTTGTGAAGTTACTTTCAGTACAATCACCTTTATTACACAGTGGAACTATAGCGTTTACTGAAGGAAAGCAAGTCATTGGGTTTTGCACCCTGAACGTTGTGAGGTAGGTTCCTGAATTCAGCTTCCATTTGTGTATTCCATAGCAGTGAGTACTCTACATGCAATATCTATACATTTCCAAATCACCCCAAGTAGTTAGGTACAGAACTTTAACACTAAATGCATTGAATAGAATGTAATGCATTGAGCTCAATGGAGTGTACAGTTCAATTTTGCTGAAAACTACTAAGGGCTAACTTGATGTAAACCTTCTAATTTTACTCACCATATTATTTAGAGTACTCTGCAACCAATTTTATGAGTGTACTACCAATGCACCAGAAGTTACATTCAGTAACTGCACTCTTTCTACACTGTGGAACTTTAGCGTTTACTGAACTAAAGCAAGTCATTAGTTGTTGCACTGTAAACGTTATGAGCTAGGTTCTTGAATTCAGCTTGGAACTCAATATTCCCTGGCAATAAGTATTCTACATGCAATATCTATACAGTTCCAAATCACCCCGAGTAGTTATGTACACAGCTTTAACACAAAGTGCATTGAATAAGAAGTAATGCTTTCAGCTCAATGGAGCATAGAGTACAAATTTGCTGAAAACTGCTATGTGTTAACTTTATGTAAACCTTATTAGTTTGCTTCCTATAGGACGTAGAGTAGTCTGCAACCAATTTTATGAGTGTGCTCTCAAAGTTTGTGAAGTTACTTTCAGTACAATCACCTTTATTACACAGTGTAACTATAGCGTTTACTGAAGGAAAGCAAGTCATTGGGTTTTGCACGCTGAACGTTGTGAGGTAGGTTCCTGAATTCAGCTTCCATTTGAGTATTCCATAGCACTGAGTACTCTACATGCAATATCTATACAGTTCCAAATCACCCCAAGTAGTTATGTATAGACCCTTAACTCTAAATGCAATGAATAGAATGTAATGCATTGAGCTCAATGGAGTGTGCAGTTCAATTTTGCTGAAAACTACTAAGTGCTAACTTGATGTAAACCTAATTTTACTCACCATATCATTTAGAGTAGTCTGCAACCAATTTTATGAGTGCACTACCAATGCTCCAGAAGTTACATTCAGTAACTTCACCCTTTATGCACTGACGGATATTAGCGATTACTGAACTAAAGCAAGTCATTGGCTGTTGCACTCTAACCGTTATGAGGTAGTTTCTTGAATTCAGCTTGCTACTCAATATTCCCTGGCACTAAGTACTCTACATGCAATATCTATACAGATCCATATCACCCCGAATAGTTCTGTACACATCTTTAACACAAAATGCATTGAATAGAAGTTAATGCTTTCACCTCAATGGAGCATAGAGTTCAATTTTCCTGAAAGCTGCTAAGTGCTAACTTGATGTAAACCTTATTAGTTTGCTTCCTATATGATGTGGAGTAGTCTGCAACCAATTTTATGAGTGTACTCTCAAAGTTTGTGAAGTTACTTTCAGTACAATCACCTTTATTACACATTGGAACTATAGCGTTTACTGAAGGAAAGCAAGTCATTGGGTTTTGCACGCTGAACGTTGTGAGGTAGGTTCCTGAATTCAGATTCCATTTGAGTATTCCATAGCACTGAGTACTCTACATGCAATATCTATACAGTTCCAAATCACCCCAAGTAGTTAGGTACAGAACTTTAACACTAAATGCATTGAATAGAATGTAATGCATTGAGCTCAATGGAGTGTACAGTTCAATTCTGCTGAAAACTACTAAGTGCTAACTTGATGTAAACCTTCTTATTTTACTCACCATATGATTTAGAGTAGTCTGCAACCAATTTTATGAGTGCACTACCAATGCTACAGAAGTTACATTCAGTAACTGCACCCTTTATGCACTGAGGGATATTAGCGATTACTGATCTAAAGCAAGTCATTGCGTTTTGCACTCTAAACGTTATGAGGTAGGTTCTTAAATTCAGCTTGCAACTCAATATTCCCTGGCACTAAGTACTCGACATGCAAATTCTATACAGATCCATATCACCCCGAGTAATTATGTACACAGCTTTAACACAAAATGCATTGAATAGAAAGTAGTACTTTCATTTCAATGGTTCATAGAGTTCAAATTTCATGAAAACTGCTAGGTGCTAACTTGATGTAAACCTTATTAGTTTGCTTCCTATAGGATGTAGAGTAGTCTGCAACCAATTTTATGAGTGTGCTCCCAAAGGTTCTGAAGTTACATTCAGTGGAATCACCTTTATTACACTGTGGAACTATAGCGTTTACTGAAGAAAAGCAAGTCATTGCACTCTAAACGTGATGAGGTAGGTTCTTGAATTCAGCTTGCAACTGAGTTTTCCATGGCACTAAGTACTCTACATGCAATATCTATACAGTTCCAAATCACCCCGAGTAGTGATGTACACAGCTTTAACACAAAGTGCATTGAATAAGAAGTAATGCTTTCAGCTCAATGGAGCATAGAGTTCAAATTTCCTGTAAACTGCTATGTGCTAACTTTTATGGAAACCTTATTAGTTTGCTTCCTATAGGATGTAGAGTAGTCTGCAACCAATTTTATGAGTGTGCTCCCAAAGGTTCTGAAGTTACATTCAGTAGAATCACTTTATTACACAGTCGAACTATAGCGTTTACTGAATGAAAGCAAGTCATTGGCTGTTGCACGCTAAACGTTATGAGGTAGGTTCTTGAATTCAGCTTGCAACTCAATATTCCCTGGCACTAAGTACTCTACATGCAAATTCTATACAGATCCATATCACCCCGAGAAGTTATGTACACAGCTTTAACACAAAATGCATTGAATTGAAAGTAATGCTTTCAGCTCAATGGAGCATAGAGTTCAATTTTCCTGAAAGCTGCTAAGTGCTAACTTGATGTAAACCTTCTAAGTTTGCTTCCGATATGATGTAGAGTACTCTGTAACCAATGTTATGAGTGAGCTCTCAAAGTTTGTGAAGTTACTTTCAGTACAATCACCTTTATTAGAGCGCGGAGCTATAGCGTTTACAGAATGAAAGCAAGTCTTTGGCTGTTGCACGCTAAACGTTATGACGTATTTCCTGAATTCATCTTGTATTTGAGTATTCCATAGCACTGAGTACTCTACATGCAATATCTATACAGTTCCAAATCACCCCAAGTAGTTATGTAGAGAACCTTAACACTAAATGCATTGAATAGAATGTAATGCATTCTGCTCAAAGTAGTGTACAGTTCAATGTTGCTTAAAAATACTGTGCTAACTTGATGTAAACCATCTAATTTTACTCACCCTATGATTTACAGTAGTCTTTAACCAATTTTATGACTGTACTACCAAAGCTCCAGAAGTTACATTCAGTAAAATCCCCCTTTCTACACTGTGGATCATTCGCATTTACTGAACTAAAGCAAGTCATTGGCTGTTGCACACTAAACGTTATGAGGTAGGTTCTTGAATTCAGCTTGCAACTCAATATTCCCTGGCACTAAGTACTCTACATGCAAATTCTATACAGAACCATATCACCCCGAGAAGTTATGTACACAGCTTCAACACAAAGTGCATTGAATAAGAAGTAATGCTTTCAGCTCAATGGAGCATAGAGTTCAATTTTCCTGTAAACTGCTATGTGCTAACTTTATGTAAACCTTATTAGTTTGCTTCCTATAGGATGTAGAGTAGTCTGTAACCAATTTTATGAGTGTGCTCCCAAAGGTTCTGAAGTTACATTCAGTAGAATCACCTTTATTACACAGTCTAACTATAGCGTTTACTGAATGAAAGCAAGTCATTGGCTGTTGCACGCTAAACGTTATGACGTATTTCCTGAATTCATCTTGTATTTGAGTATTCCATAGCACTGAGTACTCTACATGCAATATCTATACAGTTCCAAATCACCCCAAGTAGTTATGTAGAGAACCTTAACACTAAATGCATTGAATAGAATGTAATGCATTCTGCTCAAAGTAGTGTACAGTTCAATGTTGCTTAAAAATACTGTGCTAACTTGATGTAAACCATCTAATTTTACTCACCCTATGATTTACAGTAGTCTTTAACCAATCTCAAGAGTGTACTACCAATTCTCCAGAAGTTACATTCAGTAAAATCACCCTTTCTACACTGTGGAACATTCGCATTTACTGAACTAAAGCAAGTCATTGGCTGTTGCACTCTAAACGTTATGAGGTAGGTTCTTGAATTCAGCTTGCAACTCAATATTCCCTGGCACTAAGTACTCTACATGCAAATTCTATACAGAACCATATCACCCCGAGAACTTATGTACACAGCTTCAACACAAAGTGCATTGAATAAGAAGTAATGCTTTCAGCTCAATAGAGCATAGAGTTCAATTTTCCTGTAAACTGCTATGTGCTAACTTTATGTAAACCTTATTAGTTTGCTTCCTATAGGATATAGAGTAGTCTGTAACCAATTTTATGAGTGTGCTCCCAAAGGTTCTGAAGTTACATTCAGTAGAATCACCTTTATTACACAGTCTAACTATAGCGTTTACTGAATGAAAGCAAGTCATTGGCTGTTGCACGCTAAACGTTATGACGTATTTCCTGAATTCATCTTGTATTTGAGTATTCCATAGCACTGAGTACTCTACATGCAATATCTATACAGTTCCAAATCACCCCAAGTAGTTATGTAGAGAACCTTAACACTAAATGCATTGAATAGAATGTAATGCATTCTGCTCAAAGTAGTGTACAGTTCAATGTTGCTTAAAAATACTGTGCTAACTTGATGTAAACCATCTAATTTTACTCACCCTATGATTTACAGTAGTCTTTAACCAATCTCAAGAGTGTACTACCAATTCTCCAGAAGTTACATTCAGTAAAATCACCCTTTCTACACTGTGGAACATTCGCATTTACTGAACTAAAGCAAGTCATTGGCTGTTGCACTCTAAACGTTATGAGGTAGGTTCTTGAATTCAGCTTGCAACTCAATATTCCCTGGCACTAAGTACTCTACATGCAAATTCTATACAGAACCATATCACCCCGAGAAGTTATGTACACAGCTTTAACACAAAATGCATTGAATTGAAAGTAATGCTTTCAGCTCAATGGAGCATGGAGTTCAATTTTCCTGAAAGCTGCTAAGTGCTAAATTGATGTAAACCTTATTAGTTTGCTTCCAATATGATGTAGAGTAGTCTGTAACCAATGTTACGAGTGAGCTCTCAAAGATTGTGAAGTTACTATCAGTACAATCACCTTTATTAGAGCGTGGAACTATAGCGTTTACAGAATGAATTCAAGTCATTGGCTGTTTCACTCTAAACGTTATGTGGAGGCTTCCTGAATTCAGGTTGTATTTGAGTATTCCATAGCACTGAGTACTCTACATGCAATGTCTATACGGTTCCAAATCACCCCAAGTAGTTATGTAGAGAACCTTAACACTAAATGCATTGAATAGAATGTAATGCATTCTGCTCAAAGTAGTGTACAGTTCAATGTTGCTGAAAACTACTAAGTGCTAACTTGATGTAAACCTTCTAATTTTACTCACCGTATGATTTAGTGTAGTCTGCAACCAATTTTATGACTGTACTACCAAAGCTCCAGAAGTTACATTCAGTAAAATCCCCCTTTCTACACTGTGGATCATTAGACTTTACTGAACTAAAGCAAGTCATTGGCTCTTGCACTCTAAACATTATGAGGTAGGTTCTTGAATTCAGCTTACAACTGAGGTTTCCATGGCACTAAGTAGTCTACATGCAATATCTATACAGTTCCAAATCACCCCTAGTAGTGATATACACAGCTTTAACACAAAGTGCATTGAATAAGAAGTAATGCTTTCAGCTCAATGGAGCATAGAGTTCAATTTTCCTGTAAACTGCTATGTGCTAACTTTATGTAAAACCTTATTAGTTTGCTTCCTATAGGATGTAGAGTAGTCTGTAACCAATTTTATGAGTGTGCTCCCAAAGGTTCTGAAGTTACATTCAGTAGAATCACCTTTATTACACAGTGGAACTATAGCGTTTACAGAATGAAAGCAAGTCATTGGCTGTTGCACGCTAAACGTTATGAGGTATTTTCCTGAATTCAGCTTGTATTTGTGTATTCCATAGTACTGAGTACTCTACATGCAATATCTATACAGTTCCAAATCACCCCAAGTAGTTATGTACAGAGCCTTGACACTAAATGCAATGAATAGAATGTAATGCATTCTGCTCAAAGTAGTGTACAGTTCAATGTTGCTGAAAACTACTAAGTGCTAACTTGATGTAAACCTTCTAATTTTACTCACCGTATGATTTAGTGTAGTCTGCAACCAATTTTATGACTGTACTACCAATGCTCCAGAAGTTACATTCAGTAAAATCCCCCTTTCTACACTGTGGATCATTAGCCTTTACTGATCTAAAGCAAGTCATTGCGTTTTGCACTCTAAACGTTATGAGGTAGGTTCTTAAATTCAGCTTGCAACTCAATATTCCCTGGCACTAAGTACTCGACATGCAAATTCTATACAGATCCATATCACCCCGAGTAATTATGTACACAGCTTTAACACAAAATGCATTGAATAGAAAGTAGTACTTTCATTTCAATGGTTCATAGAGTTCAAATTTCATGAAAACTGCTAGGTGCTAACTTGATGTAAACCTTATTAGTTTGCTTCCTATAGGATGTAGAGTAGTCTGCAACCAATTTTATGAGTGTGCTCCCAAAGGTTCTGAAGTTACATTCAGTGGAATCACCTTTATTACACTGTGGAACTATAGCGTTTACTGAAGAAAAGCAAGTCATTGCACTCTAAACGTGATGAGGTAGGTTCTTGAATTCAGCTTGCAACTGAGTTTTCCATGGCACTAAGTACTCTACATGCAATATCTATACAGTTCCAAATCACCCCGAGTAGTGATGTACACAGCTTTAACACAAAGTGCATTGAATAAGAAGTAATGCTTTCAGCTCAATGGAGCATAGAGTTCAAATTTCCTGTAAACTGCTATGTGCTAACTTTTATGGAAACCTTATTAGTTTGCTTCCTATAGGATGTAGAGTAGTCTGCAACCAATTTTATGAGTGTGCTCCCAAAGGTTCTGAAGTTACATTCAGTAGAATCACTTTATTACACAGTCGAACTATAGCGTTTACTGAATGAAAGCAAGTCATTGGCTGTTGCACGCTAAACGTTATGAGGTAGGTTCTTGAATTCAGCTTGCAACTCAATATTCCCTGGCACTAAGTACTCTACATGCAAATTCTATACAGATCCATATCACCCCGAGAAGTTATGTACACAGCTTTAACACAAAATGCATTGAATTGAAAGTAATGCTTTCAGCTCAATGGAGCATAGAGTTCAATTTTCCTGAAAGCTGCTAAGTGCTAACTTGATGTAAACCTTCTAAGTTTGCTTCCGATATGATGTAGAGTACTCTGTAACCAATGTTATGAGTGAGCTCTCAAAGTTTGTGAAGTTACTTTCAGTACAATCACCTTTATTAGAGCGCGGAGCTATAGCGTTTACAGAATGAAAGCAAGTCATTGGCTGTTGCACGCTAAACGTTATGACGTATTTCCTGAATTCATCTTGTATTTGAGTATTCCATAGCACTGAGTACTCTACATGCAATATCTATACAGTTCCAAATCACCCCAAGTAGTTATGTAGAGAACCTTAACACTAAATGCATTGAATAGAATGTAATGCATTCTGCTCAAAGTAGTGTACAGTTCAATGTTGCTTAAAAATACTGTGCTAACTTGATGTAAACCATCTAATTTTACTCACCCTATGATTTACAGTAGTCTTTAACCAATTTTATGACTGTACTACCAAAGCTCCAGAAGTTACATTCAGTAAAATCCCCCTTTCTACACTGTGGATCATTCGCATTTACTGAACTAAAGCAAGTCATTGGCTGTTGCACACTAAACGTTATGAGGTAGGTTCTTGAATTCAGCTTGCAACTCAATATTCCCTGGCACTAAGTACTCTACATGCAAATTCTATACAGAACCATATCACCCCGAGAAGTTATGTACACAGCTTCAACACAAAGTGCATTGAATAAGAAGTAATGCTTTCAGCTCAATGGAGCATAGAGTTCAATTTTCCTGTAAACTGCTATGTGCTAACTTTATGTAAACCTTATTAGTTTGCTTCCTATAGGATGTAGAGTAGTCTGTAACCAATTTTATGAGTGTGCTCCCAAAGGTTCTGAAGTTACATTCAGTAGAATCACCTTTATTACACAGTCTAACTATAGCGTTTACTGAATGAAAGCAAGTCATTGGCTGTTGCACGCTAAACGTTATGACGTATTTCCTGAATTCATCTTGTATTTGAGTATTCCATAGCACTGAGTACTCTACATGCAATATCTATACAGTTCCAAATCACCCCAAGTAGTTATGTAGAGAACCTTAACACTAAATGCATTGAATAGAATGTAATGCATTCTGCTCAAAGTAGTGTACAGTTCAATGTTGCTTAAAAATACTGTGCTAACTTGATGTAAACCATCTAATTTTACTCACCCTATGATTTACAGTAGTCTTTAACCAATCTCAAGAGTGTACTACCAATTCTCCAGAAGTTACATTCAGTAAAATCACCCTTTCTACACTGTGGAACATTCGCATTTACTGAACTAAAGCAAGTCATTGGCTGTTGCACTCTAAACGTTATGAGGTAGGTTCTTGAATTCAGCTTGCAACTCAATATTCCCTGGCACTAAGTACTCTACATGCAAATTCTATACAGAACCATATCACCCCGAGAACTTATGTACACAGCTTCAACACAAAGTGCATTGAATAAGAAGTAATGCTTTCAGCTCAATAGAGCATAGAGTTCAATTTTCCTGTAAACTGCTATGTGCTAACTTTATGTAAACCTTATTAGTTTGCTTCCTATAGGATATAGAGTAGTCTGTAACCAATTTTATGAGTGTGCTCCCAAAGGTTCTGAAGTTACATTCAGTAGAATCACCTTTATTACACAGTCTAACTATAGCGTTTACTGAATGAAAGCAAGTCATTGGCTGTTGCACGCTAAACGTTATGACGTATTTCCTGAATTCATCTTGTATTTGAGTATTCCATAGCACTGAGTACTCTACATGCAATATCTATACAGTTCCAAATCACCCCAAGTAGTTATGTAGAGAACCTTAACACTAAATGCATTGAATAGAATGTAATGCATTCTGCTCAAAGTAGTGTACAGTTCAATGTTGCTTAAAAATACTGTGCTAACTTGATGTAAACCATCTAATTTTACTCACCCTATGATTTACAGTAGTCTTTAACCAATCTCAAGAGTGTACTACCAATTCTCCAGAAGTTACATTCAGTAAAATCACCCTTTCTACACTGTGGAACATTCGCATTTACTGAACTAAAGCAAGTCATTGGCTGTTGCACTCTAAACGTTATGAGGTAGGTTCTTGAATTCAGCTTGCAACTCAATATTCCCTGGCACTAAGTACTCTACATGCAAATTCTATACAGAACCATATCACCCCGAGAAGTTATGTACACAGCTTTAACACAAAATGCATTGAATTGAAAGTAATGCTTTCAGCTCAATGGAGCATGGAGTTCAATTTTCCTGAAAGCTGCTAAGTGCTAAATTGATGTAAACCTTATTAGTTTGCTTCCAATATGATGTAGAGTAGTCTGTAACCAATGTTACGAGTGAGCTCTCAAAGATTGTGAAGTTACTATCAGTACAATCACCTTTATTAGAGCGTGGAACTATAGCGTTTACAGAATGAATTCAAGTCATTGGCTGTTTCACTCTAAACGTTATGTGGAGGCTTCCTGAATTCAGGTTGTATTTGAGTATTCCATAGCACTGAGTACTCTACATGCAATGTCTATACGGTTCCAAATCACCCCAAGTAGTTATGTAGAGAACCTTAACACTAAATGCATTGAATAGAATGTAATGCATTCTGCTCAAAGTAGTGTACAGTTCAATGTTGCTGAAAACTACTAAGTGCTAACTTGATGTAAACCTTCTAATTTTACTCACCGTATGATTTAGTGTAGTCTGCAACCAATTTTATGACTGTACTACCAAAGCTCCAGAAGTTACATTCAGTAAAATCCCCCTTTCTACACTGTGGATCATTAGACTTTACTGAACTAAAGCAAGTCATTGGCTCTTGCACTCTAAACATTATGAGGTAGGTTCTTGAATTCAGCTTGCAACTGAGGTTTCCATGGCACTAAGTAGTCTACATGCAATATCTATACAGTTCCAAATCACCCCTAGTAGTGATATACACAGCTTTAACACAAAGTGCATTGAATAAGAAGTAATGCTTTCAGCTCAATGGAGCATAGAGTTCAATTTTCCTGTAAACTGCTATGTGCTAACTTTATGTAAAACCTTATTAGTTTGCTTCCTATAGGATGTAGAGTAGTCTGTAACCAATTTTATGAGTGTGCTCCCAAAGGTTCTGAAGTTACATTCAGTAGAATCACCTTTATTACACAGTGGAACTATAGCGTTTACAGAATGAAAGCAAGTCATTGGCTGTTGCACGCTAAACGTTATGAGGTATTTTCCTGAATTCAGCTTGTATTTGTGTATTCCATAGTACTGAGTACTCTACATGCAATATCTATACAGTTCCAAATCACCCCAAGTAGTTATGTACAGAGCCTTGACACTAAATGCAATGAATAGAATGTAATGCATTCTGCTCAAAGTAGTGTACAGTTCAATGTTGCTGAAAACTACTAAGTGCTAACTTGATGTAAACCTTCTAATTTTACTCACCGTATGATTTAGTGTAGTCTGCAACCAATTTTATGACTGTACTACCAATGCTCCAGAAGTTACATTCAGTAAAATCCCCCTTTCTACACTGTGGATCATTAGCCTTTACTGAACTAAAGCAAGTCATTGGCTGTTGCACTCTAAACGTCATGAGGTAGGTTCTTAAATTCAGCTTGCAACTCAATATTCCCTGGCACTAAGTACTCTACATGCAAATTCTATACAGAACCATATCACCCCGAGAACTTATGTACACAGCTTCAACACAAAGTGCATTGAATAAGAAGTAATGCTTTCAGCTCAATAGAGCATAGAGTTCAATTTTCCTGTAAACTGCTATGTGCTAACTTTATGTAAACCTTATTAGTTTGCTTCCTATAGGATGTAGAGTAGTCTGTAACCAATTTTATGAGTGTGCTCCCAAAGGTTCTGAAGTTACATTCAGTAGAATCACCTTTATTACACAGTCTAACTATAGCGTTTACTGAATGAAAGCAAGTCATTGGCTGTTGCACGCTAAACGTTATGACGTATTTCCTGAATTCATCTTGTATTTGAGTATTCCATAGCACTGAGTACTCTACATGCAATATCTATACAGTTCCAAATCACCCCAAGTAGTTATGTAGAGAACCTTAACACTAAATGCATTGAATAGAATGTAATGCATTCTGCTCAAAGTAGTGTACAGTTCAATGTTGCTTAAAAATACTGTGCTAACTTGATGTAAACCATCTAATTTTACTCACCCTATGATTTACAGTAGTCTTTAACCAATCTCAAGAGTGTACTACCAATTCTCCAGAAGTTACATTCAGTAAAATCACCCTTTCTACACTGTGGAACATTCGCATTTACTGAACTAAAGCAAGTCATTGGCTGTTGCACTCTAAACGTTATGAGGTAGGTTCTTGAATTCAGCTTGCAACTCAATATTCCCTGGCACTAAGTACTCTACATGCAAATTCTATACAGAACCATATCACCCCGAGAAGTTATGTACACAGCTTTAACACAAAATGCATTGAATTGAAAGTAATGCTTTCAGCTCAATGGAGCATAGAGTTCAATTTTCCTGAAAGCTGCTAAGTGCTAAATTGATGTAAACCTTATTAGTTTGCTTCCAATATGATGTAGAGTAGTCTGTAACCAATGTTACGAGTGAGCTCTCAAAGATTGTGAAGTTACTATCAGTACAATCACCTTTATTAGAGCGTGGAACTATAGCGTTTACAGAATGAATTCAAGTCATTGGCTGTTTCACTCTAAACGTTATGTGGAGGCTTCCTGAATTCAGGTTGTATTTGAGTATTCCATAGCACTGAGTACTCTACATGCAATGTCTATACGGTTCCAAATCACCCCAAGTAGTTATGTAGAGAACCTTAACACTAAATGCATTGAATAGAATGTAATGCATTCTGCTCAAAGTAGTGTACAGTTCAATGTTGCTGAAAACTACTAAGTGCTAACTTGATGTAAACCTTCTAATTTTACTCACCGTATGATTTAGTGTAGTCTGCAACCAATTTTATGACTGTACTACCAAAGCTCCAGAAGTTACATTCAGTAAAATCCCCCTTTCTACACTGTGGATCATTAGACTTTACTGAACTAAAGCAAGTCATTGGCTCTTGCACTCTAAACATTATGAGGTAGGTTCTTGAATTCAGCTTGCAACTGAGGTTTCCATGGCACTAAGTAGTCTACATGCAATATCTATACAGTTCCAAATCACCCCTAGTAGTGATATACACAGCTTTAACACAAAGTGCATTGAATAAGAAGTAATGCTTTCAGCTCAATGGAGCATAGAGTTCAATTTTCCTGTAAACTGCTATGTGCTAACTTTATGTAAACCTTATTAGTTTGCTTCCTATAGGATGTAGAGTAGTCTGTAACCAATTTTATGAGTGTGCTCCCAAAGGTTCTGAAGTTACATTCAGTAGAATCACCTTTATTACACAGTGGAACTATAGCGTTTACAGAATGAAAGCAAGTCATTGGCTGTTGCACGCTAAACGTTATGAGGTATTTTCCTGAATTCAGCTTGTATTTGTGTATTCCATAGTACTGAGTACTCTACATGCAATATCTATACAGTTCCAAATCACCCCAAGTAGTTATGTACAGAGCCTTGACACTAAATGCAATGAATAGAATGTAATGCATTCTGCTCAAAGTAGTGTACAGTTCAATGTTGCTGAAAACTACTAAGTGCTAACTTGATGTAAACCTTCTAATTTTACTCACCGTATGATTTAGTGTAGTCTGCAACCAATTTTATGACTGTACTACCAATGCTCCAGAAGTTACATTCAGTAAAATCCCCCTTTCTACACTGTGGATCATTAGCCTTTACTGAACTAAAGCAAGTCATTGGCTGTTGCACTCTAAACGTCATGAGGTAGGTTCTTAAATTCAGTTTGCAACTCAATATTCCCTGGCACTAAGTACTCTACATGCAAATTCTATACAGATCCATATCACCCCGAGTAATTATGTACACAGATTTAACACAAAATGCATTGAATAGAAAGTAATACTTTCATTTCAATGGTTCATAGAGTTCAAATTTCATGAAAACTGCTAGGTGCTAACTTGATGTAAACCTTATTAGTTTGCTTCCTATAGGATGTAGAGTAGTCTGCAACCAATTTTATGAGTGTGCTCCCAAAGGTTCTGAAGTTACATTCAGTGGAATCACCTTTATTACACTGTGGAACTATAGCATTTTCTGAAGAAAAGCAAGTCATTGCACTCTAAACGTGATGAGGTAGGTTCTTGAATTCAGCTTGCAACTGAGTTTTCCATGGCACTAAGTACTCTACATGCAATATCTATACAGTTCCAATTCACCCCGAGTAGTGATGTACACAGCTTTAACACAAAGTGCATTGAATAAGAAGTAATGCTTTCAGCTCAATGGAGCAGAGAGTTCAATTTTCCTGAAAGCTGCTAAGTGCTAACTTGATGTAAACCTTATTACTTTGCTTCCTATATGATGTAGAGTAGTCTGTAATCAATGTTATGAGTGAGCTCTCAAAGTTTGTGAAGTTACTTTCAGTACAATCACCTTTATTAGAGCGTGGAACTATAGCATTTACAGAATGAATTCAAGTCATTGGCTGTTGCACTCTAAACGTTATGAGGAGGTTTCCTGAATTCAGGTTGTATTTGAGTATTCCATACAACTGAGTACTCTACATGCAATATCTATACAGTTCCAAATCAGCCCAAGTAGTTATGCACAGAGCCTTGACACTAAATGTATTGAATAGAATGTAATGCATTCTGCTCAAAGTAGTGTACAGTTCAATGTTGCTGAAAACTACTGTGCTAACTTGATGTAAACCTTCTAATTTTACTCACCGTATGATTTAGTGTAGTCTGCAACCAATTTTATGACTGTACTACCAATGCTCCAGAAGTTACATTCAGTAAAATCACCCTTTCTACACTGTGGAACATTAGCATTTACTGAACTAAAGCAAGTCATTGGCTGTTGCACTCTAACAGTTATGAGGTAGGTTCTTGAATTCAGCTTGCAACTCAATATTCCCTGGCACTAAGTACTCTACATGCAAATTCTATACAGATCCCTATCACCCCGAGAAGTTATGTACACAGCTTTAACACAAAATGCATTGAATTGAAAGTAGTGCTTTCAGCTCAATGGAGCATAGAGTTCAGTTTTCATGAAAGCTGCTAAGTGCTAACTTGATGTAAACCTTATTAGTTTCCTTCCTATATGATGTAGAGTAGTCTGTAACCAATGTTATGAGTGAGCTCTCAAAGTTTGTGAAGTTACTTTCAGTACAATCACCTTTATTAGACCGTGGAACTATAACGTTTGCAGAATGAATTCAAGTCATTGGCTGTTGCACTCTAAACGTTATGAGGAGGTTTCCTGAATTCAGGTTGTATTTGAGTATTCCATAGCACTGAGTACTCTACATGCAATATCTATACAGTTCCAAATCACCCCAAGTAGTTATGTACAGAGCCTTGACACTAAATGCATTGAATAGAATGTAATGCATTCTGCTCAAAGTAGTGTACAGTTCAATGTTGCTGAAAACTACTAAGTGCTAACTTGATGTAAACCTTCTAATTTTACTCACCGTATGATTTAGTGTAGTCTGCAACCAATTTTATGAGTGTACTACCAATGCACCAGAAATTACATTCAGTAACATCACCCATTCTACACTGTGGAACATTGGCGTTTACTGAACTAAAGCAAGTCATTGGCTGTTGCACTCTAAACGTTATGAGGTAGGTTCTTGAATTCAGCTCACAACTGAGTTTTCCATGGCACTAAGTACTCTACATGCAATGTCTATACAGTTCCAAATCACCCCGAGTAGTTATGTACACAGCTTTAACACAAAGTGCATTGAAGAAGAAGTAATGCTTTCAGCTCAATGGAGCATAGAGTTCAAATTTCCTGAAAACTGCTATGTGCTACCTTTATGTAAACCTTATTAGTTTGCTTCCTATAGGATGTAGAGTAGTCTGCAACCAATTTTATGAGTGTGCTCCCAAAGGTTCTGAAGTTACATTCAGTAGAATCACCTTTATTACACAGTCGAACTATAGCGTTTACTGAATGAAAGCAAGTCTTTGGCTGTTGCACTCTAAACGTTATGAGGAGGTTTCCTGAATTCAGGTTGTATTTGAGTATTCCATAGCACTGAGTACTGTAAATGCAAATTATATACAGTTCCAAATCACCCCAAGTAGTTATGTACACAGCTTTAACACAAAATGCATTGAATAAAAAGTAATGCTTTCAGCTCAATGGAGCAGAGAGTTCAATTTTCCTGAAAGCTGCTAAGTGCTAACTTGATGTAAACCTTATTACTTTGCTTCCTATATGATGTAGAGTAGTCTGTAACCAATGTTATGAGTGAGCTCTCAAAGTTTGTGAAGTTACTTTCAGTACAATCCCCTTTATTAGAGCGTGGAACTATAGCGTTTACAGAATGAATTCAAGTCATTGGCTGTTGCACTCTAAACGTTATGAGGAGGTTTCCTGAATTCAGGTTGTATTTGAGTATTCCATAGCACTGAGTACTCTGCATGCAATATCTATACAGTTCCAAATCAGCCCAAGTAGTTATGTACAGAGACTTGACACTAAATGCATTGAATAGAATGTAATGCATTCTGCTCAAAGTAGTGTACAGTTCAATGTTGCTGAAAACTACTGTGCTAACTTGATGTAAACCTTCTAATTTTACTCACCGTATGATTTAGTGTAGTCTGCAACCAATTTTATGAGTGTACTACCAATGCACCAGAAATTACGTTCAGTAACATCACCCATTCTACACTGTGGAACATTGGCGTTTACTGAACTAAAGCAAGTCATTGGCTGTTGCACTCTAAACGTTATGAGGTAGGTTCTTGAATTCAGCTTGCAACTCAATATTCCCTGGCACTAAGTACTCTACATGCAAATTCTATACAGAACCATATCACCCCGAGAAGTTATGTACACAGCTTCAACACGAAGTGCATTGAATAAGAAGTAATGCTTTCAGCTCAATGGAGCATAGAGTTCAATTTTCCTGTAAACTGCTATGTGCTAACTTTATGTAAACCTTATTAGTTTGCTTCCTATAGGATGTAGAGTAGTCTGTAACCAATTTTATGAGGGTGCTCCCAAAGGTTCTGAAGTTACATTCAGTAGAATCACCTTTATTACACAGTCTAACTATAGCGTTTACTGAATGAAAGCAAGTCATTGGCTGTTGCACGCTAAACGTTATGACGTATTTCCTGAATTCATCTTGTATTTGAGTATTCCATAGCACTGAGTACTCTACATGCAATATCTATACAGTTCCAAATCACCCCAAGTAGTTATGTAGAGAACCTTAACACTAAATGCATTGAATAGAATGTAATGCATTCTGCTCAAAGTAGTGTACAGTTCAATGTTGCTTAAAAATTCTGTGCTAACTTGATGTAAACCATCTAATTTTACTCACCCTATGATTTACAGTAGTCTTTAACCAATCTCAAGAGTGTACTACCAATTCTCCAGAAGTTACATTCAGTAAAATCACCCTTTCTACACTGTGGAACATTCGCATTTACTGAACTAAAGCAAGTCATTGGCTGTTGCACTCTAAACGTTATGAGGTAGGTTCTTGAATTCAGCTTGCAACTCAATATTCCCTGGCACTAAGTACTCTACATGCAAATTCTATACAGAACCATATCACCCCGAGAAGTTATGTACACAGCTTTAACACAAAATGCATTGAATTGAAAGTAATGCTTTCAGCTCAATGGAGCATAGAGTTCAATTTTCCTGAAAGCTGCTAAGTGCTAAATTGATGTAAACCTTATTAGTTTGCTTCCAATATGAGGTAGATCAGTCTGTAACCAATGTTATGAGTGAGCTCTCAAAGATTGTGAAGTTACTATCAGTACAATCACCTTTATTAGAGCGTGGAACTATAGCGTTTACAGAATGAATTCAAGTCATTGGCTGTTTCACTCTAAACGTTATGTGGAGGCTTCCTGAATTCAGGTTGTATTTGAGTATTCCATAGCACTGAGTACTCTACATGCAATATCTATACAGTTCCAAATCACCCCAAGTAGTTATGTAGAGAACCTTAACACTAAATGCATTCAATAGAATGTAATGCATTCTGCTCAAAGTAGTGTACAGTTCAATGTTGCTGAAAACTACTAAGTGCTAACTTGATGTAAACCTTCTAATTTTACTCACCGTATGATTTAGTGTAGTCTGCAACCAATTTTATGACTGTACTACCAAAGCTCCAGAAGTTACATTCAGTAAAATCCCCCTTTCTACACTGTGGATCATTAGCCTTTACTGAACTAAAGCAAGTCATTGGCTCTTGCACTCTAAACATTATGAGGTAGGTTCCTGAATTCAGCTTGCAACTGAGGTTTCCATGGCACTAAGTAGTCTACATGCAATATCTATACAGTTCCAAATCACCCCTAGTAGTGATGTACACAGCTTTAACACAAAGTGCATTGAATAAGAAGTAATGCTTTCAGCTCAATGGAGCATAGAGTTCAATTTTCCTGTAAACTGCTATGTGCTAACTTTATGTAAACCTTATTAGTTTGCTTCCTATAGGATGTAGAGTAGTCTGTAACCAATTTTATGAGTGTGCTCCCAAAGGTTCTGAAGTTACATTCAGTAGAATCACCTTTATTACACAGTGGAACTATAGCGTTTACAGAATGAAAGCAAGTCATTGGCTGTTGCACGCTAAACGTTATGAGGTATTTTCCTGAATTCAGCTTGTAATTGTGTATTCCATTGTACTGAGTACTCTACATGCAATATCTATACAGTTCCAAATCACCCCAAGTAGTTATGTACAGAGCCTTGACACTAAATGCAATGAATAGAATGTAATGCATTCTGCTCAAAGTAGTGTACAGTTCAATGTTGCTGAAAACTACTAAGTGCTAACTTGATGTAAACCTTCTAATTTTACTCACCGTATGATTTAGTGTAGTCTGCAACCAATTTTATGACTGTACTACCAATGCTCCAGAAGTTACATTCAGTAAAATCCCCCTTTCTACACTGTGGATCATTAGCCTTTACTGAACTAAAGCAAGTCATTGGCTCTTGCAGTCTAAACGTTATGAGGTAGGTTCTTAAATTCAGCTTGCAACTCAATATTCCCTGGCACTAAGTACTCTACATGCAAATTCTATACAGATCCATATCACCCCGAGTAATTATGTACACAGATTTAACACAAAATGCATTGAATAGAAAGTAATACTTTCATTTCAATGGTTCAAAGAGTTCAAATTTCATGAAAACTGCTAGGTGCTAACTTGATGTAAACCTTATTAGTTTCCTTCCTATAGGATGTAGAGTAGTCTGCAACCAATTTTATGAGTGTGCTCCCAAAGGTTCTGAAGTTACATTCAGTGGAATCACCTTTATTACACTGTGGAACTATAGCATTTTCTGAAGAAAAGCAAGTCATTGCACTCTAAACGTGATGAGGTAGGTTCTTGAATTCAGCTTGCAGCTGAGTTTTCCATGGCACTAAGTACTCTACATGCAATATCTATAAAGTTCCAATTCACCCCGAGTAGTGATGTACACAGCTTTATCACAAAGTGCATTGAATAAGAAGTAATGCTTTCAGCTCAATGGAGCATAGAGTTCAAATTTCCTGTAAACTGCTATGTGCTAACTTTTATGTAAACCTTATTAGTTTGCTTCCTATAGGATGTAGAGTAGTCTGCAAACAATTTTATCAGTGTGCTCCCAAAGGTTCTGAAGTTACATTCAGTAGAATCACCTTATTACACAGTCGAACTATAGCGTTTACTGAATGAAAGCAAGTAGTTGGCTGTTGCACGCTAAACGTTATGAGGAGGTTTCCTGAAATCAGCTTGTATTTGAGTATTCCATAGCACTGAGTACCCTACATGCAATATCTATACAGTTCCAAATCAGCCCAAGTAGTTATGTACAGAGCCTTGACACTAAATGCATTGAATAGAATGTAATGCATTCTGCTCAAAGTAGTGTACAGTTCAATGTTGCTGAAAACTACTGTGCTAACTTGATGTAAACCTTCTAATTTTACTCACCGTATGATTTAGTGTAGTCTGCAACCAATTTTATGACTGTACTACCAATGCTCCAGAAGTTACATTCAGTAAAATCACCCTTTCTACACTGTGGAACATTAGCATTTACTGAACTAAAGCAAGTCATTGGCTGTTGCACTCTAACCGTTATGAGGTAGGTTCTTGAATTCAGCTTGCAACTCAATATTCCCTGGCACTAAGTACTCTACATGCAAATTCTATACAGATCCCTATCACCCCGAGAAGTTATGTACACAGCTTTAACACAAAATGCATTGAATTGAAAGTAATGCTTTCAGCTCAATGGAGCATAGAGTTCAAACTTCCTGAAAACTGCTATGTGCTAACTTTATGTAACCCTTATTAGTTTGCTTCCTATAGGATGTAGAGTACTCTGCAACCAATTTCATGAGTGTGCTCGCAAATGTTGTGAAGTTACTTTCAGTAGAATCACCTTTTTTACAAACTGGAACTATAGCGTTTACTGAGTGAAAGCAAGTCATTGGCTGTTGCACTCTAAACGTTATGAGGAGGTTTCCTGAATTCAGGTTGTATTTGAGTATTCCATAGCACTGAGTACTCTGCATGCAATATCTATACAGTTCCAAATCACCCCAAGTAGTTATGTACAGAGCCTTGACACTAAATGCATTGAATAGAAAGTAATGCATTCTGCTCAAAGTAGTGTACAGTTCAATGTTGCTGAAAACTACTAAGTGCTAACTTGATGTAAACCTTCTAAATATACACACCGTATGATTTAGAGTACTCTGCAACCAATTTTATGACTGTACTACCAATGCTCCAGAAGTTACATTCTGTAAAATCCCCCTTTCTACACTGTGTATCATTAGCCTTTACTGAACTAAAGGAAGTCATTGGCTCTTGCACTCTAAACATTATGAGGTAGGTTCTTGAATTCAGCTTGCAACTGAGTTTTCCATGGCACTAAGTACTCTACATGCAAATTCTATACAGATCCATATCACCCCGAGAAGTTATGTACACAGCTTTAGCACAAAATGCATTGAATTGAAAGTAATGCTTTCAGCTGAATGGAGAATAGAGTTCAAATTTCCTGTAAACGGATATGTGCTAACTTGATGTAATCCTTATTAGTTTGCTTCCTATAGGATGTAGAGTAGTCTGCAACCAATTTTATGAGTGTGCTCCCAAAGGTTCTGAAGTTACATTCAGTAGAATCACCTTTATTACACAGTCGAACTATAGCGTTTACTGAATGAAAGCAAGTCATTGGCTGTTGCACTCTAAACGTTATGAAGAGGTTTCCTGAATTCAGGTTGTATTTGAGTATTCCATAGCACTGAGTACTCTACATGCAATATCTATACCGTTCCAAATCACCCCAAGTAGTTATGTACAGAGCCTTGACACTAAATGCATTGAATAGAATGTAATGCATTCTGCTCAAAGTAGTGTACAGTTCAATGTTGCTGAAAACTACTAAGTGCTAACTTGATGTAAACCTTCTAAATATACACACCGTATGATTTAGAGTAGTCTGCAAACAATTTTATGACTGTACTACCAATGCTCCAGAAGTTACATTCTGTAAAATCCCCCTTTCTACACTGTGGATCATTAGCCTTTACTGAACTAAAGCAAGTCATTGGCTCTTGCACTCTAATCATTATGAGGTAGGTTCTTGAATTCAGCTTGCAACTGAGTTTTCCATGGCACTAAGTACTCTACATGCAATATCTATACAGTTCCAAATCACCCCGAGTAGTGATGTACACAGCTTTAAAACAAAGTGCTTTGAATAAGAAGTAATGCTTTCAGCTCAATGGAGCAGAGAGTTCAATTTTCCTGAAAGCTGCTAAGTGCTAACTTGATGTAAACCTTATTACGTTGCTTCCTATATGATGTAGAGTAGTCTGTAACCAATGTTATGAGTGAGCTCTCAAAGTTTGTGAAGTTACTTTCAGTACAATCACCTTTATTAGAGCGTGGAACTATAGCGTTTACAGAATGAATTCAAGTCATTGGCTGTTGCACTCTAAACGTTATGAGGAGGTTTCCTGAATTCAGGTTGTATTTGAGTATTCCATAGCACTGAGTACTCTACATGCAATATCTATATAGTTCCAAATCAGCCCAAGTAGTTATGTACAGAGCCTTGACACTAAATGCATTGAATAGAATGTAATGCATTCTGCTCAAAGTAGTGTACAGTTCAATGTTGCTGAAAACTACTGTGCTAACTTGATGTAAACCTTCTAATTTTACTCACCGTATGATTTAGTGTAGTCTGCAACCAATTTTATGACTGTACTACCAATGCTCCAGAAGTTACATTCAGTAAAATCACCCTTTCTACACTGTGGAACATTAGCATTTACTGAACTAAAGCAAGTCATTGGCTGTTGCACTCTAACCGTTATGAGGTAGGTTCTTGAATTCAGCTTGCAACTCAATATTCCCTGGCACTAAGTACTCTACATGCAAATTCTATACAGTTCCAAATCACCCCGAGTAGTTATGTACACAGCTTTAACACAAAGTGCATTCAATAAGTAATGCTTTCAGCTCAATGGAGCATAGAGTTCAAATTTCCTGAAAACTGCTATGTGCTACCTTTATGTAAACCTTATTAGTTTGCTTCCTATAGGATGTAGAGTAGTCTGCAACCAATTTTATGAGTGTGCTCCCAAAGGTTCTGAAGTTACATTCAGTAGAATCACCTTTATTACACAGTCGAACTATAGCGTTTACTGAATGAAAGCAAGTCGTTGGCTGTTGCACGCTAAACGTTATGAGGAGGTTTCCTGAAATCAGCTTGTATTTGAGTATTCCATAGCACTGAGTACTCTACATGCAATATCTATGCAGTTCCAAATCAGCCCAAGTAGTTATGTACAGAGCCTTGACACTAAATGCATTGAATAGAATGTAATGCATTCTGCTCAAAGTAGTGTACAGTTCAATGTTGCTGAAAACTACTAAGTGCTAACTTGATGTAAACCTTCTAAATATACACACCGTATGATTTAGAGTAGTCTGCAACCAATTTTATGACTGTACTACCAATGCTCCGGAAGTTACATTCAGTAAAATCACCCTTTCTGCACTGTGGATCATTAGCCTTTACTGAACTAAAGCAAGTCATTGGCTCTTGCACTCTAACCATTATGAGGTAGATTCTTGAATTCAGCTTGCAACTGAGTTTTGCATGGCACTAAGTACTCTACATGCAATATCTATACAGTTCCAAATCACCCCGAGTAGTGATGTACACAGCTTTAACACAAAGTGCATTGAATAAGAAGTAATGCTTTCAGCTCAATGGAGCAGAGAATTCAATTTTCCTGAAAGCTGCTAAGTGCTAACTTGATGTAAACCTTATTACTTTGCTTCCTATATGATGTAGAGTAGTCTGTAAACAATGTTATGAGTGAGCTCTCAAAGATTGTGAAGTTACTTTCAGTACAATCACCTTTATTAGAGCGTGGAACTATAGCGTTTACAGAATGAATTCAAGTCATTGGCTGTTGCACTCTAAACGTTATGAGGAGGTTTCCTGAATTCAGGTTGTATTTGAGTATTCCATAGCACTGAGTACTCTACATGCAATATCTATACAGTTCCAAATCAGCCCAAGTAGTTATGTACAGAGCCTTGACACTAAATGCATTGAATAGAATGTAATGTATTCTGCTCAAAGTAGTGTACAGTTCAATGTTGCTGAAAACTACTGTGCTAACTTGATGTAAACCTTCTAATTTTACTCACCGTATGATTTAGTGTAGTCTGCAACCAATTTTATGACTGTACTACCAATGCTCCAGAAGTTACATTCAGTAAAATCACCCTTTCTACACTGTGGAACATTAGCATTTACTGAACTAAAGCAAGTCATTGGCTGTTGCACTCTAACCGTTATGAGGTAGGTTCTTGAATTCAGCTTGCAACTCAATATTCCCTGGCACTAAGTACTCTACATGCAAATTCTATACAGATCCCTATCACCCCGAGAAGTTATGTACACAGCTTTAACACAAAATGCATTGAATTGAAAGTAATGCTTTCAGCTCAATGGAGAATAGAGTTCAAATTTCCTGTAAACGGATATGTGCTAACTTGATGTAATCCTTATTAGTTTGCTTCCTATAGGATGTAGAGTAGTCTGCAACCAATTTTATGAGTGTGCTCCCAAAGGTTCTGAAGTTACATTCAGTAGAATCACCTTTATTACACAGTCGAACTATAGCGTTTACTGAATCAAAGCAAGTCATTGGCTGTTGCACTCTAAACGTTATGAGGAGGTTTCCTGAATTCAGGTTGTATTTGAGTATTCCATAGCACTGAGTACTCTACATGCAATATCTATACAGTTCCAAATCACCCCAAGTAGTTATGTACAGAGCCTTGACACTAAATGCATTGAATAGAAAGTAATGCATTCTGCTCAAAGTAGTGTACAGTTCAATGTTGCTGAAAACTACTAAGTGCTAACTTGATGTAAACCTTCTAAATATACACACCGTATGATTTAGAGTACTCTGCAAACAATTTTATGACTGTACTACCAATGCTCCAGAAGTTACATTCTGTAAAATCCCCCTTTCTACACTGTGGATCATTAGCCTTTACTGAACTAAAGGAAGTCATTGGCTCTTGCACTCTAAACATTATGAGGTAGGTTCTTGAATTCAGCTTGCAACTGAGTTTTCCATGGCACTAAGTACTCTACATGCAATGTTTATACAATTCCAAATCACCCCGAGTAGTTATGTACACAGCTTTAACCCAAAGTGCATTGAACAAGAAGTAATGCTTTCAGCTCAATGGAGCATAGAGTTCAAATTTCCTGTAAACTGCTAAGTGCTAACTTGATGTAAACCTTATTACTTTGCTTCCTATATGATGTAGAGTAGTCTGTAAACAATGTTATGAGTGAGCTCTCAAAGTTTGTGAAGTTACTTTCAGTACAATCACCTTTATTAGAGCGTGGAACTATAGCGTTTACAGAATGAATTCAAGTCATTGGCTGTTGCACTCTAAACGTTATGAGGAGGTTTCCTGAATTCAGGTTGTATTTGAGTATTCCATAGCACTGAGTACTCTACATGCAATATCTATACAGTTCCAAATCAGCCCAAGTAGTTATCTACAGAGCCTTGACACTAAATGCATTGAATAGAATGTAATGTATTCTGCTCAAAGTAGTGTACAGTTCAATGTTGCTGAAAACTACTGTGCTAACTTGATGTAAACCTTCTAATTTTACTCACCGTATGATTTAGTGTAGTCTGCAACCAATTTTATGACTGTACTACCAATGCTCCAGAAGTTACATTCAGTAAAATCACCCTTTCTACACTGTGGAACATTAGCATTTACTGAACTAAAGCAAGTCATTGGCTGTTGCACTCTAACCGTTATGAGGTAGGTTCTTGAATTCAGCTTGCAACTCAATATTCCCTGGCACTAAGTACTCTACATGCAAATTCTATACAGATCCCTATCACCCCGAGAAGTTATGTACACAGCTTTAACACAAAATGCATTGAATTGAAAGTAATGCTTTCAGCTCAATGGAGCATAGAGTTCAAACTTCCTGAAAACTGCTATGTGCTAACTTTATGTAACCCTTATTAGTTTGCTTCCTATAGGATGTAGAGTACTCTGCAACCAATTTCATGAGTGTGCTCGCAAATGTTGTGAAGTTACTTTCAGTAGAATCACCTTTTTTACAAACTGGAACTATAGCGTTTACTGAGTGAAAGCAAGTCATTGGCTGTTGCACTCTAAACGTTATGAGGAGGTTTCCTGAATTCAGGTTGTATTTGAGTATTCCATAGCACTGAGTACTCTGCATGCAATATCTATACAGTTCCAAATCACCCCAAGTAGTTATGTACAGAGCCTTGACACTAAATGCATTGAATAGAAAGTAATGCATTCTGCTCAAAGTAGTGTACAGTTCAATGTTGCTGAAAACTACTAAGTGCTAACTTGATGTAAACCTTCTAAATATACACACCGTATGATTTAGAGTACTCTGCAACCAATTTTATGACTGTACTACCAATGCTCCAGAAGTTACATTCTGTAAAATCCCCCTTTCTACACTGTGGATCATTAGCCTTTACTGAACTAAAGGAAGTCATTGGCTCTTGCACTCTAAACATTATGAGGTAGGTTCTTGAATTCAGCTTGCAACTGAGTTTTCCATGGCACTAAGTACTCTACATGCAAATTCTATACAGATCCATATCACCCCGAGAAGTTATGTACACAGCTTTAGCACAAAATGCACTGAATTGAAAGTAATGCTTTCAGCTGAATGGAGAATAGAGTTCAAATTTCCTGTAAACGGATATGTGCTAACTTGATGTAATCCTTATTAGTTTGCTTCCTATAGGATGTAGAGTAGTCTGCAACCAATTTTATGAGTGTGCTCCCAAAGGTTCTGAAGTTACATTCAGTAGAATCACCTTTATTACACAGTCGAACTATAGCGTTTACTGAATGAAAGCAAGTCATTGGCTGTTGCACTCTAAACGTTATGAAGAGGTTTCCTGAATTCAGGTTGTATTTGAGTATTCCATAGCACTGAGTACTCTACATGCAATATCTATACCGTTCCAAATCACCCCAAGTAGTTATGTACAGAGCCTTGACACTAAATGCATTGAATAGAATGTAATGCATTCTGCTCAAAGTAGTGTACAGTTCAATGTTGCTGAAAACTACTAAGTGCTAACTTGATGTAAACCTTCTAAATATACACACCGTATGATTTAGAGTAGTCTGCAAAACAATTTTATGACTGTACTACCAATGCTCCAGAAGTTACATTCTGTAAAATCCCCCTTTCTACACTGTGGATCATTAGCCTTTACTGAACTAAAGGAAGTCATTGGCTCTTGCACTCTAAACATTATGAGGTAGGTTCTTGAATTCAGCTTGCAACTGAGTTTTCCATGGCACTAAGTACTCTACATGCAAATTCTATACAGATCCATATCACCCCGAGAAGTTATGTACACAGCTTTAGCACAAAATGCACTGAATTGAAAGTAATGCTTTCAGCTGAATGGAGAATAGAGTTCAAATTTCCTGTAAACGGATATGTGCTAACTTGATGTAATCCTTATTAGTTTGCTTCCTATAGGATGTAGAGTAGTCTGCAACCAATTTTATGAGTGTGCTCCCAAAGGTTCTGAAGTTACATTCAGTAGAATCACCTTTATTACACAGTCGAACTATAGCGTTTACTGAATGAAAGCAAGTCATTGGCTGTTGCACTCTAAACGTTATGAAGAGGTTTCCTGAATTCAGGTTGTATTTGAGTATTCCATAGCACTGAGTACTCTACATGCAATATCTATACCGTTCCAAATCACCCCAAGTAGTTATGTACAGAGCCTTGACACTAAATGCATTGAATAGAATGTAATGCATTCTGCTCAAAGTAGTGTACAGTTCAATGTTGCTGAAAACTACTAAGTGCTAACTTGATGTAAACCTTCTAAATATACACACCGTATGATTTAGAGTAGTCTGCAAAACAATTTTATGACTGTACTACCAATGCTCCAGAAGTTACATTCTGTAAAATCCCCCTTTCTACACTGTGGATCATTAGCCTTTACTGAACTAAAGCAAGTCATTGGCTCTTGCACTCTAATCATTATGAGGTAGGTTCTTGAATTCAGCTTGCAACTCAATATTCCCTGGCACTAAGTACTCTACATGCAAATTCTATACAGTTCCAAATCACCCCGAGTAGTTATGTACACAGCTTTAACACAAAGTGCATTCAATAAGTAATGCTTTCAGCTCAATGGAGCATAGAGTTCAAATTTCCTGAAAACTGCTATGTGCTACCTTTATGTAAACCTTATTAGTTTGCTTCCTATAGGATGTAGAGTAGTCTGCAACCAATTTTATGAGTGTGCTCCCAAAGGTTCTGAAGTTACATTCAGTAGAATCACCTTTATTACACAGTCGAACTATAGCGTTTACTGAATGAAAGCAAGTCGTTGGCTGTTGCACTCTAAACGTTATGAGGAGGTTTCCTGAAATCAGCTTGTATTTGAGTATTCCATAGCACTGAGTACTCTACATGCAATATCTATGCAGTTCCAAATCAGCCCAAGTAGTTATGTACAGAGCCTTGACACTAAATGCATTGAATAGAATGTAATGCATTCTGCTCAAAGTAGTGTACAGTTCAATGTTGCTGAAACCTACTAAGTGCTAACTTGATGTAAACCTTCTAAATATACACACCGTATGATTTAGAGTAGTCTGCAACCAATTTTATGACTGTACTACCAATGCTCCAGAAGTTACATTCAGTAAAATCACCCTTTCTGCACTGTGGATCATTAGCCTTTACTGAACTAAAGCAAGTCATTGGCTCTTGCACTCTAACCATTATGAGGTAGATTCTTGAATTCAGCTTGCAACTGAGTTTTCCATGGCACTAAGTACTCTACATGCAATATCTATACAGTTCCAAATCACCCCGAGTAGTGATGTACACAGCTTTAACACAAAGTGCATTGAATAAGAAGTAATGCTTTCAGCTCAATGGAGCAGAGAATTCAATTTTCCTGAAAGCTGCTAAGTGCTAACTTGATGTAAACCTTATTACTTTGCTTCCTATATGATGTAGAGTAGTCTGTAAACAATGTTATGAGTGAGCTCTCAAAGATTGTGAAGTTACTTTCAGTACAATCACCTTTATTAGAGCGTGGAACTATAGCGTTTACAGAATGAATTCAAGTCATTGGCTGTTGCACTCTAAACGTTATGAGGAGGTTTCCTGAATTCAGGTTGTATTTGAGTATTCCATAGCACTGAGTACTCTACATGCAATATCTATACAGTTCCAAATCAGCCCAAGTAGTTATGTACAGAGCCTTGACACTAAATGCATTGAATAGAATGTAATGTATTCTGCTCAAAGTAGTGTACAGTTCAATGTTGCTGAAAACTACTGTGCTAACTTGATGTAAACCTTCTAATTTTACTCACCGTATGATTTAGCGTAGTCTGCAACCAATTTTATGACTGTACTACCAATGCTCCAGAAGTTACATTCAGTAAAATCACCCTTTCTACACTGTGGAACATTAGCATTTACTGAACTAAAGCAAGTCATTGGCTGTTGCACTCTAACCGTTATGAGGTAGGTTCTTGAATTCAGCTTGCAACTCAATATTCCCTGGCACTAAGTACTCTACATGCAAATTCTATACAGATCCCTATCACCCCGAGAAGTTATGTACACAGCTTTAACACAAAATGCATTGAATTGAAAGTAATGCTTTCAGCTCAATGGAGAATAGAGTTCAAATTTCCTGCAAACGGATATGTGCTAACTTGATGTAATCCTTATTAGTTTGCTTCCTATAGGATGTAGAGTAGTCTGCAACCAATTTTATGAGTGTGCTCCCAAAGGTTCTGAAGTTACATTCAGTAGAATCACCTTTATTACACAGTCGAACTATAGCGTTTACTGAATCAAAGCAAGTCATTGGCTGTTGCACTCTAAACGTTATGAGGAGGTTTCCTGAATTCAGGTTGTATTTGAGTATTCCATAGCACTGAGTACTCTACATGCAATATCTATACAGTTCCAAATCACCCCAAGTAGTTATGTACAGAGCCTTGACACTAAATGCATTGAATAGAAAGTAATGCATTCTGCTCAAAGTAGTGTACAGTTCAATGTTGCTGAAAACTACTAAGTGCTAACTTGATGTAAACCTTCTAAATATACACACCGTATGATTTAGAGTACTCTGCAAACAATTTTATGACTGTACTACCAATGCTCCAGAAGTTACATTCTGTAAAATCCCCCTTTCTACACTGTGGATCATTAGCCTTTACTGAACTAAAGGAAGTCATTGGCTCTTGCACTCTAAACATTATGAGGTAGGTTCTTGAATTCAGCTTGCAACTGAGTTTTCCATGGCACTAAGTACTCTACATGCAAATTCTATACAGATCCATATCACCCCGAGAAGTTATGTACACAGCTTTAGCACAAAATGCATTGAATTGAAAGTAATGCTTTCAGCTCAATGGAGAATAGAGTTCAAATTTCCTGAAAGCTGCTAAGTGCTAACTTGATGTAAACCTTATTACTTTGCTTCCTATATGATGTAGAGTAGTCTGTAACCAATGTTATGAGTGAGCTCTCAAAGTTTGTGAAGTTACTTTCAGTACAATCACCTTTATTAGAGCGTGGAACTATAGCGTTTACAGAATGAATTCAAGTCATTGGCTGTTGCACTCTAAACGTTATGAGGAGGTTTCCTGAATTCAGGTTGTATTTGAGTATTCCATAGCACTGAGTACTCTACATGCAATATCTATACAGTTCCAAATCAGCCCAAGTAGTTATGTACAGAGCCTTGACACTAAATGCATTGAATAGAACGTAATGCATTCTGCTCAAAGTAGTGTACAGTTAAATGTTGCTGAAAACAACTAAGTGCTAACTTGATGTAAACCTTCTAATTTTACTCACCGTATGATTTAGTGTAGTCTGCAACCAATTTTATGAGTGTACTACCAATGCACCAGAAATTACATTCAGTAACATCACCCATTCTACACTGTGGAACATTGGCGTTTACTGAACTAAAGCAAGTCATTGGCTGTTGCACTCTAAACGTTATGAGGTAGGTTCTTGAATTCAGCTTGCAACTGAGTTTTCCATGGAACTAAGTACTCTACATGCAATATCTAAACTGTTCCAAATCACCCCGAGTAGTGATGTACACAGCTTTAACACAAAGTGCATTGAATAAGAAGTAATGTTTTCAGCTCAATGGAGCATAGAGTTCAAATTTCCTGAAAACTGCTATGTGCTAACTTGATGTAAACCTTATTAGTTTGCTTCCTATAGGATGTAGAGAAGTCTGCAACCAATTTTATGAGTGTGCTCCCAAAGGTTCTGAAGTTACATTCAGTAGAATCATCTTTATTACACAGTCGAACTATAGCGTTTACTGAATGAAAGCAAGTCATTGGCTGTTGCACTCTAAACGTTATGAGGAGGTTTCCTGAATTCAGGTTGCATTTGAGTATTCCATAGCACTGAGTACTCTACATGCAATATCTATACAGTTCCAAATCACCCCAAGTAGTTATGTACAGAGCCTTGACACTAAATGCATTGAATAGAATGTAATGCATTCTGCTCAAAGTAGTGTACAGTTCAATGTTGCTGAAAACTACTAAGTGCTAACTTGATGTAAACCTTCTAATTTTACTCACCGTATGATTTAGTGTAGTCTGCAACCAATTTTATGAGTGTACTACCAATGCACCAGAAATTACATTCAGTAACATCACCCATTCTACACTGTGGAAAATTGGCGTTTACTGAACTAAAGCAAGTCATTGGCTGTTGCACTCTAAACGTTATGAGGTAGGTTCTTGAATTCAGCTTACAACTGAGTTTTCCATGGCACTAAGTACTCTACATGCAATGTCTATACAGTTCCAAATCACCCCGAGTAGTTATGTACACAGCTTTAACACAAAGTGCATTGAAGAAGAAGTAATGCTTTCAGCTCAATGGAGCATAGAGTTCAAATTTCCTGAAAACTGCTATGTGCTACCTTTATGTAAACCTTATTAGTTTGATTCCTATAGGATGTAGAGTAGTCTGCAACCAATTTTATGAGTGTGCTCCCAAAGGTTCTGAAGTTACATTCAGTAGAATCACCTTTATTACACAGTCGAACTATAGCGTTTACTGAATGAAAGCAAGTCATTGGCTGTTGCACTCTAAACGTTATGAGGAGGTTTCCTGAATTCAGGTTGTATTTGAGTATTCCATAGCACTGAGTACTCTACATGCAATATCTATACAGTTCCAAATCACCCCAAGTACTTATGTACAGAGCCTTGACAGTAAATGCATTGAATAGAATGTAAGGCATTCTGCTCAAAGTAGTGTACAGTTCAATGTTGCTGAAAACTACTAAGTGCTAACTTGATGTAAACCTTCTAAATATACACACCGTATGATTTAGAGTAGTCTGCAACCAATTTTATGACTGTACTACCAATGCTCCAGAAGTTACATTCTGTAAAATCCCCCTTTCTACACTGTGGATCATTAGCCTTTACTGAACTAAAGGAAGTCATTGGCTCTTGCACTCTTAACATTATGAGGTAGGTTCTTGAATTCAGCTTGCAACTGAGTTTTCCATGGCACTAAGTACTCTACATGCAAATTATATACAGATCCATATCACCCCGAGAAGTTATGTACACAGCTTTAACACAAAATGCATTGAATAAAAAGTAATGCTTTCAGCTCAATGGAGCAGAGAGTTCAATTTTCCTGAAAGCTGCTAAGTGCTAACTTGATGTAAACCTTATTACTTTGCTTCCTATATGATGTAGAGTAGTCTGTAACCAATGTTATGAGTGAGCTCTCAAAGTTTGTGAAGTTACTTTCAGTACAATCACCTTTCTTAGAGCGTGGAACTATAGCGTTTACAGAATGAATTCAGGTCATTGGCTGTTGCACTCTAAACGTTATGAGGAGGTTTCCTGAATTCAGGTTGTATTTGAGTATTCCATAGCACTGAGTACTCTGCATGCAATATCTATACAGTTCCAAATCAGCCCAAGTAGTTAGGTACAGAGACTTGACACTAAATGCATTGAATAGAATGTAATGCATTCTGCTCAAAGTAGTGTACAGTTCAATGTTGCTGAAAACTACTAAGTGCTAACTTGATGTAAACCTTCTAATTTTACTCACCGTATGATTTAGTGTACTCTGCAACCAATTTTATGAGTGTACTACCAATGCACCAGAAATTACATTCAGTAACATCACCCATTCTACACTGTGGAACATTGGCGTTTACTGAACTAAAGCAAGTCATTGGCTGTTGCACTCTAAACGTTATGAGGTAGGTTCTTGAATTCAGCTTGCAACTGAGTTTTCCATGGAACTAAGTACTCTACATGCAATATCTAAACTGTTCCAAATCACCCCGAGTAGTGATGTACACAGCTTTAACACAAAGTGCATTGAATAAGAAGTAATGCTTTCAGCTCAATGGAGCATAGAGTTCAAATTTCCTGTAAACTGCTATGTGCTAACTTGATGTAAACCTTATTAGTTTGCTTCCTATAGGATGTAGAGAAGTCTGCAACCAATTTTATGAGTGTGCTCCCAAAGGTTCTGAAGTTACATTCAGTAGAATCACCTTTATTACACAGTCGAACTATAGCGTTTACTGAATGAAAGCAAGTCATTGGCTGTTGCCCTCTAAACGTTATGAGGAGGTTTCCTGAATTCAGGTTGTATTTGAGTATTCCATAGCACTGAGTACTCTACATGCAATATCTATACAGTTCCGAATCACCCCAAGTAGTTATGTACAGAGCCTTGACACTAAATGCATTGAATAGAATGTAATGCATTCTGCTCAAAGTAGTGTACAGTTCAATGTTGCTGAAAACTACTGTGCTAACTTGATGTAAACCTTCTAATTATACTCACCGTATGATTTAGAGTAGACTGCAACCAATTTTATGACTGTACTACCAATGCTCAAGAAGTTACATTCTGTAAAATCCCCCTTTCTACACTGTGGATCATTAGCCTTTACTGAACTAAAGCAAGTCATTGGCTCTTGCACTCTAAACATTATGAGGTAGATTCTTGAATTCAGCTTGCAACTGAGTTTTCCATGGCACTAAGTACGCTACATGCAATATCTATACAGTTCCAAATCACCCCGAGTAGTGATGTACACAGCTTTAACAGAAAGTGCATTGAATAAGAAGTAATGCTTTCAGCTCAATGGAGCAGAGAGTTCATTTTTCCTGAAAGCTGCTGAGTGCTAACTTGATGTAAACCTTATTACTTTGCTTCCTATATGATGTAGAGTAGTCTGTAACCAATGTTATGAGTGAGCTCTCAAAGTTTGTGAAGTTACTTTCAGTACAATCACCTTTATTAGAGCGTGGAACTATAGCGTTTACAGAATGAATTCAAGTCATTGGCTGTTGCACTCTAAACGTTATGAGGAGGTTCCCTGAATTCAGTTTGTATTTGAGTATTCCATAGCACTGTGTACTCTACATGCAATATCTATACAGTTCCAAATCCGCCCAAGTAGTTATGTACAGAGCCTTGACACTAAATGCATTGAATAGAATGTAATGCATTCTGCTCAAAGTAGTGTACAGTTCAATGTTGCTGAAAACTACTGTGCTAACTTGATGTAAACCTTCTAATTTTACTCACCGTATGATTTAGTGTAGTCTGCAACCAATTTTATGACTGTACTACCAATGCTCCAGAAGTTACATTCAGTAAAATCACCCTTTCTACACTGTGGAACTTAAGCATTTACTGAACTAAAGCAAGTCATTGGCTGTTGCACTCTAACCGTTATGAGGTAGGTTCTTGAGTTCAGCTTGCAACTCAATATTCCCTGGCACTAAGTACTCTACATGCAAATTCTATACAGATCCCTATCACCCCGAGAAGTTATGTACACAGCTTTAACACAAAATGCATTGAATTGAAAGTAATGCTTTCAGCTCAATGGAGCATAGAGTTCAGTTTTCATGAAAGCTGCTAACTTGATGTAAACCTTATTACTTTGCTTCCTATATGATGTAGAGTAGTCTGTAACCAATGTTATGAGTGAGCTCTCAAAGTTTGTGAAGTTACTTTCAGTACAATCACCTTTATTAGAGCGTGGAACTATAGCGTTTACAGAATGAATTCAAGTCATTGGCTGTTGCACTCTAAACGTTATGAGGAGGTTTCCTGAATTCAGGTTGTATTTGAGTATTCCATAGCACTGAGTACTCTGCATGCAATATCTATACAGTTCCAAATCAGCCCAAGTAGTTATGTACAGAGACTTGACACTAAATGCATTGAATAGAATGTAATGCATTCTGCTCAAAGTAGTGTACAGTTCAATGTTGCTGAAAACTACTAAGTGCTAACTTGATGTAAACCTTCTAATTTTACTCACCGTATGATTTAGTGTAGTCTGCAACCAATTTTATGAGTGTACTACCAATGCACCAGAAATTACATTCAGTAACATCACCCATTCTACACTGTGGAACATTGGCGTTTACTGAACTAAAGCAAGACATTGGCTGTTGCAATCTAAACGTTATGACGTAGGTTCTTGAATTCAGCTTGCAACTGAGTTTTCCATGGAACTAAGTACTCTACATGCAATATCTAAACTGTTCCAAATCACCCCGAGTAGTGATGTACACAGCTTTAACACAAAGTGCATTGAATAAGAAGTAATGCTTTCAGCTCAATGGAGCAGAGAGTTCAATTTTCCTGAAAGCTGCTAAGTGCTAACTTGATGTAAACCTTATTACTTTGCTTCCTATATGATGTAGAGTAGTCTGTAAGCAATGTTATGAGTGAGCTCTCAAAGTTTGTGAAGTTACTTTCAGTACAATCACCTTTATTAGAGCGTGGAACTATAGCGTTTACAGAATGAATTCAAGTCATTGGCTGTTGCACTCTAAACGTTATGAGGAGGTTCCCTGAATTCAGTTTGTATTTGAGTATTCCATAGAACTGTGTACTCTACATGCAATATCTATACAGTTCCAAATCAGCCCAAGTAGTTATGTACAGAGCCTTGATACTAAATGCATTGAATAGAATGTAATGCATTCTGCTCAAAGTAGTGTACAGTTCAATGTTGCTGAAAACTACTGTGCTAACTTGATGTAAACCTTCTAATTTTACTCACCGTATGATTTAGTGTAGTCTGCAACCAATTTTATGACTGTACTACCAATGCTCCAGAAGTTACATTCAGTAAAATCACCCTTTCTACACTGTGGAACATTAGCATTTACTGAACTAAAGCAAGTGATTGGCTGTTGCACTCTAACCCTTATGAGGTAGGTTCTTGAGTTCAGCTTGCAACTCAATATTCCCTGGCACTAAGTACTCTACATGCAAATTCTATACAGATCCCTATCACCCCTAGAAGTTATGTACACAGCTTTAACACAAAATGCATTGAATAAAAAGTAATGCTTTCAGCTCAATGGAGCAGAGAGTTCAATTTTCCTGAAAGCTGCTAAGTGCTAACTTGATGTAAACCTTATTACTTTGCTTCCTATATGATGTAGAGTAGTCTGTCACCAATGTTATGGTGAGCTCTCAAAGATTGTGAAGTTACTTTCAGTACAATCACCTTTATTAGACCGTGGAACTATAGCGTTTACTGAATGAATTCAAGTCATTGGCTGTTGCACTCTAAACGTTATGAGGAGGCTTCCTGAATTCAGGTTCTATTTGAGTATTCCATAGCGCTGAGTACTCTACATGCAATATCTATACAGTTCCAAATCACCCCAAGTAGTTATGTACAGAGACTTGACACTAAATGCATTGAATAGAATGTAATGCATTCTGCTCAAAATAGGGTACAGTTCAATGTTGCTGAAAACTACTAAGTGCTAACTTGATGTAAACCTTCTAATTTTACTCACTGTATGATTTAGTGTAGTCAGCAACCAATTTTATGACTGTACTACCAATGCTCCAGAAGTTACATTCAGTAAAATCCCCCTTTCTACACTGTGGATCATTAGCCTTTACTGAACTAAAGCAAGTCATTTTGTCTTGCACTCTAAACATTATGAGGTAGGTTCTTGAATTCAGCTTGAAACTGAGTTTTCCATGGCACTAAGTACTCTACATGCAATATCTGAACAGTTCCAAATCACCCCGAGTAGTGATGTACACAGCTTTAACACAAAGTGCATTGAATAAGAAGTAATGCTTTCAGCTCAATGCAGCATAGAGTTCAAATTTCCTGTAAACTGCTATGTGCTAACTTTATGTAAACCTTATTAGTTTGCTTCCTATAGGATGTAGAGTAGTCTGCAACCAATTTTATGAGTGTGCTCCCAAAGGTTCTGAAGTTACATTCAGTAGAATCATCTTTATTACACAGTCGAACTATAGCGTTTACTGAATGAAAGCAAGTCATTGGCTGTTGCACTCTAAACGTTATGAGGAGGTTTCCTGAATTCAAGTTGCATTTGAGTATTCCATGGCACTAAGTACTCTACATGCAAATTATATACAGATCCATATCACCCCGAGAAGTTATGTACACAGCTTTAACACAAAATGCATTGAATAAAAAGTAATGCTTTCAGCTCAATGGAGCAGAGAGTTCAATTTTCCTGAAAGCTGCTAAGTGCTAACTTGATGTAAACCTTATTACTTTGCTTCCTATATGATGTAGAGTAGTCTGTAACCAATGTTATGAGTGAGCTCTCAAAGTTTGTGAAGTTACTTTCAGTACAATCACCTTTATTAGAGCGTGGAACTATAGCGTTTACAGAATGAATTCAGGTCATTGGCTGTTGCACTCTAAACGTTATGAGG
The DNA here is from genome assembly GCF_030144855.1 of Hypanus sabinus. Classification (NCBI taxonomy): domain Eukaryota; kingdom Metazoa; phylum Chordata; class Chondrichthyes; order Myliobatiformes; family Dasyatidae; genus Hypanus; species Hypanus sabinus. The sequence continues at coordinate 2,181,481 of NC_082732.1, read as the reverse complement.
AGGTTTCCTGAATTCAGGTTGTATTTGAGTATTCCATAGCACTGAGTACTCTGCATGCAATATCTATACAGTTCCAAATCAGCCCAAGTAGTTAGGTACAGAGACTTGACACTAAATGCATTGAATAGAACGTAATGCATTCTGCTCAAAGTAGTGTACAGTTCAATGTTGCTGAAAACTACTAAGTGCTAACTTGATGTAAACCTTCTAATTTTACTCACCGTATGATTTAGTGTACTCTGCAACCAATTTTATGAGTGTACTACCAATGCACCAGAAATTACATTCAGTAACATCACCCATTCTACACTGTGGAACATTGGCGTTTACTGAACTAAAGCAAGTCATTGGCTGTTGCACTCTAAACGTTATGTGGTAGGTTCTTGAATTCAGCTTGCAACTGAGTTTTCCATGGAACTAAGTACTCTACATGCAATATCTAAACAGTTCCAAATCACCCCGAGTAGTGATGTACACAGCTTTAACACAAAGTGCATTGAATAAGAAGTAATGCTTTCAGCTCAATGGAGCATAGAGTTCAAATTTCCTGTAAACTGCTATGTGCTAACTTGATGTAAACCTTATTAGTTTGCTTCCTATAGGATGTAGAGAAGTCTGCAACCAATTTCATGAGTGTGCTCCCAAAGGTTCTGAAGTTACATTCAGTAGAATCATCTTTATTACACAGTCGAACTATAGCGTTTACTGAATGAAAGCAAGTCATTGGCTGTTGCCCTCTAAACGTTATGAGGAGGTTTCCTGAATTCAGGTTGTATTTGAGTATTCCATAGCACTGAGTACTCTACATGCAATATCTATACAGTTCCAAATCACCCCAAGTAGTTATGTACAGAGCCTTGACACTAAATGCATTGAATAGAATGTAATGCATTCTGCTCAAAGTAGTGTACAGTTCAATGTTGCTGAAAACTACTGTGCTAACTTGATGTAAACCTTCTAATTATACTCACCGTATGATTTAGAGTAGACTGCAACCAATTTTATGACTGTACTACCAATGCTCCAGAAGTTACATTCTGTAAAATCCCCCTTTCTACACTGTGGATCATTAGCCTTTACTGAACTAAAGCAAGTCATTGGCTCTTGCACTCTAAACATTATGAGGTAGATTCTTGAATTCAGCTTGCAACTGAGTTTTCCATGGCACTAAGTACGCTACATGCAATATCTATACAGTTCCAAATCACCCCGAGTAGTGATGTACACAGCTTTAACAGAAAGTGCATTGAATAAGAAGTAATGCTTTCAGCTCAATGGAGCAGAGAGTTCATTTTTCCTGAAAGCTGCTGAGTGCTAACTTGATGTAAACCTTATTACTTTGCTTCCTATATGATGTAGAGTAGTCTGTAACCAATGTTATGAGTGAGCTCTCAAAGTTTGTGAAGTTACTTTCAGTACAATCACCTTTATTAGAGCGTGGAACTATAGCGTTTACAGAATGAATTCAAGTCATTGGCTGTTGCACTCTAAACGTTATGAGGAGGTTCCCTGAATTCAGTTTGTATTTGAGTATTCCATAGCACTGTGTACTCTACATGCAATATCTATACAGTTCCAAATCCGCCCAAGTAGTTATGTACAGAGCCTTGACACTAAATGCATTGAATAGAATGTAATGCATTCTGCTCAAAGTAGTGTACAGTTCAATGTTGCTGAAAACTACTGTGCTAACTTGATGTAAACCTTCTAATTTTACTCACCGTATGATTTAGTGTAGTCTGCAACCAATTTTATGACTGTACTACCAATGCTCCAGAAGTTACATTCAGTAAAATCACCCTTTCTACACTGTGGAACTTAAGCATTTACTGAACTAAAGCAAGTCATTGGCTGTTGCACTCTAACCGTTATGAGGTAGGTTCTTGAGTTCAGCTTGCAACTCAATATTCCCTGGCACTAAGTACTCTACATGCAAATTCTATACAAATCCCTATCACCCCGAGAAGTTATGTACACAGCTTTAACACAAAATGCATTGAATTGAAAGTAATGCTTTCAGCTCAATGGAGCATAGAGTTCAGTTTTCATGAAAGCTGCTAACTTGATGTAAACCTTATTACTTTGCTTCCTATATGATGTAGAGTAGTCTGTAACCAATGTTATGAGTGAGCTCTCAAAGTTTGTGAAGTTACTTTCAGTACAATCACCTTTATTAGAGCGTGGAACTATAGCGTTTAAAGAATGAATTCAAGTCATTGGCTGTTGCACTCTAAACGTTATGAGGAGGTTTCCTGAATTCAGGTTGTATTTGAGTATTCCATAGCACTGAGTACTCTGCATGCAATATCTATACAGTTCCAAATCAGCCCAAGTAGTTATGTACAGAGACTTGACACTAAATGGATTGAATAGAATGTAATGCATTCTGCTCAAAGTAGTGTACAGTTCAATGTTGCTGAAAACTACTAAGTGCTAACTTGATGTAAACCTTCTAATTTTACTCACCGTATGATTTAGTGTAGTCTGCAACCAATTTTATGAGTGTACTACCAATGCACCAGAAATTACATTCAGTAACATCACCCATTTAACACTGTGGAACATTGGCGTTTACTGAACTAAAGCAAGACATTGGCTGTTGCAATCTAAACGTTATGACGTAGGTTCTTGAATTCAGCTTGCAACTGAGTTTTCCATGGAACTAAGTACTCTACATGCAATATCTAAACTGTTCCAAATCACCCCGAGTAGTGATGTACACAGCTTTAACACAAAGTGCATTGAATAAGAAGTAATGCTTTCAGCTCAATGGAGCAGAGAGTTCAATTTTCCTGAAAGCTGCTAAGTGCTAACTTGATGTAAACCTTATTACTTTGCTTCCTATATGATGTAGAGTAGTCTGTAAGCAATGTTATGAGTGAGCTCTCAAAGTTTGTGAAGTTACTTTCAGTACAATCACCTTTATTAGAGCGTGGAACTATAGCGTTTACAGAATGAATTCAAGTCATTGGCTGTTGCACTCTAAACGTTATGAGGAGGTTCCCTGAATTCAGTTTGTATTTGAGTATTCCATAGCACTGTGTACTCTACATGCAATATCTATACAGTTCCAAATCAGCCCAAGTAGTTATGTACAGAGCCTTGACACTAAATGCATTGAATAGAATGTAATGCATTCTGCTCAAAGTAGTGTACAGTTCAATGTTGCTGAAAACTACTGTGCTAACTTGATGTAAACCTTCTAATTTTACTCACCGTATGATTTAGTGTACTCTGCAACCAATTTTATGAGTGTACTACCAATGCACCAGAAATTACATTCAGTAACATCACCCATTCTACACTGTGGAACATTGGCGTTTACTGAACTAAAGCAAGTCATTGGCTGTTGCACTCTAAACGTTATGTGGTAGGTTCTTGAATTCAGCTTGCAACTGAGTTTTCCATGGAACTAAGTACTCTACATGCAATATCTAAACAGTTCCAAATCACCCCGAGTAGTGATGTACACAGCTTTAACACAAAGTGCATTGAATAAGAAGTAATGCTTTCAGCTCAATGGAGCATAGAGTTCAAATTTCCTGTAAACTGCTATGTGCTAACTTGATGTAAACCTTATTAGTTTGCTTCCTATAGGATGTAGAGAAGTCTGCAACCAATTTCATGAGTGTGCTCCCAAAGGTTCTGAAGTTACATTCAGTAGAATCATCTTTATTACACAGTCGAACTATAGCGTTTACTGAATGAAAGCAAGTCATTGGCTGTTGCCCTCTAAACGTTATGAGGAGGTTTCCTGAATTCAGGTTGTATTTGAGTATTCCATAGCACTGAGTACTCTACATGCAATATCTATACAGTTCCAAATCACCCCAAGTAGTTATGTACAGAGCCTTGACACTAAATGCATTGAATAGAATGTAATGCATTCTGCTCAAAGTAGTGTACAGTTCAATGTTGCTGAAAACTACTGTGCTAACTTGATGTAAACCTTCTAATTATACTCACCGTATGATTTAGAGTAGACTGCAACCAATTTTATGACTGTACTACCAATGCTCCAGAAGTTACATTCTGTAAAATCCCCCTTTCTACACTGTGGATCATTAGCCTTTACTGAACTAAAGCAAGTCATTGGCTCTTGCACTCTAAACATTATGAGGTAGATTCTTGAATTCAGCTTGCAACTGAGTTTTCCATGGCACTAAGTACGCTACATGCAATATCTATACAGTTCCAAATCACCCCGAGTAGTGATGTACACAGCTTTAACAGAAAGTGCATTGAATAAGAAGTAATGCTTTCAGCTCAATGGAGCAGAGAGTTCATTTTTCCTGAAAGCTGCTGAGTGCTAACTTGATGTAAACCTTATTACTTTGCTTCCTATATGATGTAGAGTAGTCTGTAACCAATGTTATGAGTGAGCTCTCAAAGTTTGTGAAGTTACTTTCAGTACAATCACCTTTATTAGAGCGTGGAACTATAGCGTTTACAGAATGAATTCAAGTCATTGGCTGTTGCACTCTAAACGTTATGAGGAGGTTCCCTGAATTCAGTTTGTATTTGAGTATTCCATAGCACTGTGTACTCTACATGCAATATCTATACAGTTCCAAATCCGCCCAAGTAGTTATGTACAGAGCCTTGACACTAAATGCATTGAATAGAATGTAATGCATTCTGCTCAAAGTAGTGTACAGTTCAATGTTGCTGAAAACTACTGTGCTAACTTGATGTAAACCTTCTAATTTTACTCACCGTATGATTTAGTGTAGTCTGCAACCAATTTTATGACTGTACTACCAATGCTCCAGAAGTTACATTCAGTAAAATCACCCTTTCTACACTGTGGAACTTAAGCATTTACTGAACTAAAGCAAGTCATTGGCTGTTGCACTCTAACCGTTATGAGGTAGGTTCTTGAGTTCAGCTTGCAACTCAATATTCCCTGGCACTAAGTACTCTACATGCAAATTCTATACAGATCCCTATCACCCCGAGAAGTTATGTACACAGCTTTAACACAAAATGCATTGAATTGAAAGTAATGCTTTCAGCTCAATGGAGCATAGAGTTCAGTTTTCATGAAAGCTGCTAACTTGATGTAAACCTTATTACTTTGCTTCCTATATGATGTAGAGTAGTCTGTAACCAATGTTATGAGTGAGCTCTCAAAGTTTGTGAAGTTACTTTCAGTACAATCACCTTTATTAGAGCGTGGAACTATAGCGTTTAAAGAATGAATTCAAGTCATTGGCTGTTGCACTCTAAACGTTATGAGGAGGTTTCCTGAATTCAGGTTGTATTTGAGTATTCCATAGCACTGAGTACTCTGCATGCAATATCTATACAGTTCCAAATCAGCCCAAGTAGTTATGTACAGAGACTTGACACTAAATGGATTGAATAGAATGTAATGCATTCTGCTCAAAGTAGTGTACAGTTCAATGTTGCTGAAAACTACTAAGTGCTAACTTGATGTAAACCTTCTAATTTTACTCACCGTATGATTTAGTGTAGTCTGCAACCAATTTTATGAGTGTACTACCAATGCACCAGAAATTACATTCAGTAACATCACCCATTTAACACTGTGGAACATTGGCGTTTACTGAACTAAAGCAAGACATTGGCTGTTGCAATCTAAACGTTATGACGTAGGTTCTTGAATTCAGCTTGCAACTGAGTTTTCCATGGAACTAAGTACTCTACATGCAATATCTAAACTGTTCCAAATCACCCCGAGTAGTGATGTACACAGCTTTAACACAAAGTGCATTGAATAAGAAGTAATGCTTTCAGCTCAATGGAGCAGAGAGTTCAATTTTCCTGAAAGCTGCTAAGTGCTAACTTGATGTAAACCTTATTACTTTGCTTCCTATATGATGTAGAGTAGTCTGTAAGCAATGTTATGAGTGAGCTCTCAAAGTTTGTGAAGTTACTTTCAGTACAATCACCTTTATTAGAGCGTGGAACTATAGCGTTTACAGAATGAATTCAAGTCATTGGCTGTTGCACTCTAAACGTTATGAGGAGGTTCCCTGAATTCAGTTTGTATTTGAGTATTCCATAGCACTGTGTACTCTACATGCAATATCTATACAGTTCCAAATCAGCCCAAGTAGTTATGTACAGAGCCTTGACACTAAATGCATTGAATAGAATGTAATGCATTCTGCTCAAAGTAGTGTACAGTTCAATGTTGCTGAAAACTACTGTGCTAACTTGATGTAAACCTTCTAATTTTACTCACCGTATGATTTAGTGTAGTCTGCAACCAATTTTATGACTGTACTACCAATGCTCCAGAAGTTACATTCAGTAAAATCACCCTTTCTACACTGTGGAACATTAGCATTTACTGAACTAAAGCAAGTGATTGGCTGTTGCACTCTAACCCTTATGAGGTAGGTTCTTGAGTTCAGCTTGCAACTCAATATTCCCTGGCACTAAGTACTCTACATGCAAATTCTATACAGATCCCTATCACCCCGAGAAGTTATGTACACAGCTTTAACACAAAATGCATTGAATAAAAAGTAATGCTTTCAGCTCAATGGAGCAGAGAGTTCAATTTTCCTGAAAGCTGCTAAGTGCTAACTTGATGTAAACCTTATTACTTTGCTTCCTATATGATGTAGAGTAGTCTGTAACCAATGTTATGAGTGAGCTCTCAAAGTTTGTGAAGTTACTTTCAGTACAATCACCTTTATTAGAGCGTGGAACTATAGCGTTTACAGAATGAATTCAAGTCATTGGCTGTTGCACTCTAAACGTTATGAGGAGGTTTCCTGAATTCAGGTTGTATTTGAGTATTCCATAGCACTGAGTACTCTACATGCAATATCTATACAGTTCCAAATCACCCCAAGTACTTATGTACAGAGCCTTGACAGTAAATGCATTGAATAGAATGTGATGCATTCTGCTCAAAGTAGTGTACAGTTCAATGTTGCTGAAAACTACTAAGTGCTAACTTGATGTAAACCTTCTAAATATACACACCGTATGATTTAGAGTAGTCTGCAACCAATTTTATGACTGTACTACCAATGCTCCAGAAGTTACATTCTATAAAATCCCCCTTTCTACACTGTGGAACATTAGCCTTTACTGAACTAAAGGAAGTCATTGGCTCTTGCACTCTAAACATTATGAGGTAGGTTCTTGAATTCAGCTTGCAACTGAGTTTTCCATGGCACTAAGTACTCTACATGCAAATTATATACAGATCCATATCACCCCGAGAAGTTATGTACACAGCTTTAACACAAAATGCATTGAATAAAAAGTAATGCTTTCAGCTCAATGGAGCAGAGAGTTCAATTTTCCTGAAAGCTGCTAAGTGCTAACTTGATGTAAACCTTATTACTTTGCTTCCTATATGATGTAGAGTAGTCTGTAACCAATGTTATGAGTGAGCTCTCAAAGTTTGTGAAGTTACTTTCAGTACAATCACCTTTATTAGAGCGTGGAACTATAGCGTTTACAGAATGAATTCAAGTCATTGGCTGTTGCACTCTAAACGTTATGAGGAGGTTTCCTGAATTCAGGTTGTATTTGAGTATTCCATAGCACTGAGTACTCTACATGCAATATCTATACAGTTCCAAATCAGCCCAAGTAGTTATGTACAGAGCCTTGACACTAAATGCATTGAATAGAACGTAATGCATTCTGCTCAAAGTAGTGTACAGTTAAATGTTGCTGAAAACAACTAAGTGCTAACTTGATGTAAACCTTCTAATTTTACTCACCGTATGATTTAGTGTAGTCTGCAACCAATTTTATGAGTGTACTACCAATGCACCAGAAATTACATTCAGTAACATCACCCATTCTACACTGTGGAACATTGGCGTTTACTGAACTAAAGCAAGTCATTGGCTGTTGCACTCTAAACGTTATGAGGTAGGTTCTTGAATTCAGCTTGCAACTGAGTTTTCCATGGAACTAAGTACTCTACATGCAATATCTAAGCTGTTCCAAATCACCCCGAGTAGTGATGTACACAGCTTTAACACAAAGTGCATTGAATAAGAAGTAATGTTTTCAGCTCAATGGAGCATAGAGTTCAAATTTCCTGAAAACTGCTATGTGCTAACTTGATGTAAACCTTATTAGTTTGCTTCCTATAGGATGTAGAGAAGTCTGCAACCAATTTTATGAGTGTGCTCCCAAAGGTTCTGAAGTTACATTCAGTAGAATCATCTTTATTACACAGTCGAACTATAGCGTTTACTGAATGAAAGCAAGTCATTGGCTGTTGCACTCTAAACGTTATGAGGAGGTTTCCTGAATTCAGGTTGCATTTGAGTATTCCATAGCACTGAGTACTCTACATGCAATATCTATACAGTTCCAAATCACCCCAAGTAGTTATGTACAGAGCCTTGACACTAAATGCATTGAATAGAATGTAATGCATTCTGCTCAAAGTAGTGTACAGTTCAATGTTGCTGAAAACTACTAAGTGCTAACTTGATGTAAACCTTCTAATTTTACTCACCGTATGATTTAGTGTAGTCTGCAACCAATTTTATGAGTGTACTACCAATGCACCAGAAATTACATTCAGTAACATCACCCATTCTACACTGTGGAAAATTGGCGTTTACTGAACTAAAGCAAGTCATTGGCTGTTGCACTCTAAACGTTATGAGGTAGGTTCTTGAATTCAGCTTACAACTGAGTTTTCCATGGCACTAAGTACTCTACATGCAATGTCTATACAGTTCCAAATCACCCCGAGTAGTTATGTACACAGCTTTAACACAAAGTGCATTGAAGAAGAAGTAATGCTTTCAGCTCAATGGAGCATAGAGTTCAAATTTCCTGAAAACTGCTATGTGCTACCTTTATGTAAACCTTATTAGTTTGATTCCTATAGGATGTAGAGTAGTCTGCAACCAATTTTATGAGTGTGCTCCCAAAGGTTCTGAAGTTACATTCAGTAGAATCACCTTTATTACACAGTCGAACTATAGCGTTTACTGAATGAAAGCAAGTCATTGGCTGTTGCACTCTAAACGTTATGAGGAGGTTTCCTGAATTCAGGTTGTATTTGAGTATTCCATAGCACTGAGTACTCTACATGCAATATCTATACAGTTCCAAATCACCCCAAGTACTTATGTACAGAGCCTTGACAGTAAATGCATTGAATAGAATGTAAGGCATTCTGCTCAAAGTAGTGTACAGTTCAATGTTGCTGAAAACTACTAAGTGCTAACTTGATGTAAACCTTCTAAATATACACACCGTATGATTTAGAGTAGTCTGCAAACAATTTTATGACTGTACTACCAATGCTCCAGAAGTTACATTCTGTAAAATCCCCCTTTCTACACTGTGGATCATTAGCCTTTACTGAACTAAAGGAAGTCATTGGCTCTTGCACTCTTAACATTATGAGGTAGGTTCTTGAATTCAGCTTGCAACTGAGTTTTCCATGGCACTAAGTACTCTACATGCAAATTATATACAGATCCATATCACCCCGAGAAGTTATGTACACAGCTTTAACACAAAATGCATTGAATAAAAAGTAATGCTTTCAGCTCAATGGAGCAGAGAGTTCAATTTTCCTGAAAGCTGCTAAGTGCTAACTTGATGTAAACCTTATTACTTTGCTTCCTATATGATGTAGAGTAGTCTGTAACCAATGTTATGAGTGAGCTCTCAAAGTTTGTGAAGTTACTTTCAGTACAATCACCTTTCTTAGAGCGTGGAACTATAGCGTTTACAGAATGAATTCAGGTCATTGGCTGTTGCACTCTAAACGTTATGAGGAGGTTTCCTGAATTCAGGTTGTATTTGAGTATTCCATAGCACTGAGTACTCTGCATGCAATATCTATACAGTTCCAAATCAGCCCAAGTAGTTAGGTACAGAGACTTGACACTAAATGCATTGAATAGAATGTAATGCATTCTGCTCAAAGTAGTGTACAGTTCAATGTTGCTGAAAACTACTAAGTGCTAACTTGATGTAAACCTTCTAATTTTACTCACCGTATGATTTAGTGTACTCTGCAACCAATTTTATGAGTGTACTACCAATGCACCAGAAATTACATTCAGTAACATCACCCATTCTACACTGTGGAACATTGGCGTTTACTGAACTAAAGCAAGTCATTGGCTGTTGCACTCTAAACGTTATGAGGTAGGTTCTTGAATTCAGCTTGCAACTGAGTTTTCCATGGAACTAAGTACTCTACATGCAATATCTAAACTGTTCCAAATCACCCCGAGTAGTGATGTACACAGCTTTAACACAAAGTGCATTGAATAAGAAGTAATGCTTTCAGCTCAATGGAGCATAGAGTTCAAATTTCCTGTAAACTGCTATGTGCTAACTTGATGTAAACCTTATTAGTTTGCTTCCTATAGGATGTAGAGAAGTCTGCAACCAATTTTATGAGTGTGCTCCCAAAGGTTCTGAAGTTACATTCAGTAGAATCACCTTTATTACACAGTCGAACTATAGCGTTTACTGAATGAAAGCAAGTCATTGGCTGTTGCCCTCTAAACGTTATGAGGAGGTTTCCTGAATTCAGGTTGTATTTGAGTATTCCATAGCACTGAGTACTCTACATGCAATATCTATACAGTTCCAAATCACCCCAAGTAGTTATGTACAGAGCCTTGACACTAAATGCATTGAATAGAATGTAATGCATTCTGCTCAAAGTAGTGTACAGTTCAATGTTGCTGAAAACTACTGTGCTAACTTGATGTAAACCTTCTAATTATACTCACCGTATGATTTAGAGTAGACTGCAACCAATTTTATGACTGTACTACCAATGCTCCAGAAGTTACATTCTGTAAAATCCCCCTTTCTACACTGTGGATCATTAGCCTTTACTGAACTAAAGCAAGTCATTGGCTCTTGCACTCTAAACATTATGAGGTAGATTCTTGAATTCAGCTTGCAACTGAGTTTTCCATGGCACTAAGTACGCTACATGCAATATCTATACAGTTCCAAATCACCCCGAGTAGTGATGTACACAGCTTTAACAGAAAGTGCATTGAATAAGAAGTAATGCTTTCAGCTCAATGGAGCAGAGAGTTCATTTTTCCTGAAAGCTGCTGAGTGCTAACTTGATGTAAACCTTATTACTTTGCTTCCTATATGATGTAGAGTAGTCTGTAACCAATGTTATGAGTGAGCTCTCAAAGTTTGTGAAGTTACTTTCAGTACAATCACCTTTATTAGAGCGTGGAACTATAGCGTTTACAGAATGAATTCAAGTCATTGGCTGTTGCACTCTAAACGTTATGAGGAGGTTCCCTGAATTCAGTTTGTATTTGAGTATTCCATAGCACTGTGTACTCTACATGCAATATCTATACAGTTCCAAATCCGCCCAAGTAGTTATGTACAGAGCCTTGACACTAAATGCATTGAATAGAATGTAATGCATTCTGCTCAAAGTAGTGTACAGTTCAATGTTGCTGAAAACTACTGTGCTAACTTGATGTAAACCTTCTAATTTTACTCACCGTATGATTTAGTGTAGTCTGCAACCAATTTTATGACTGTACTACCAATGCTCCAGAAGTTACATTCAGTAAAATCACCCTTTCTACACTGTGGAACTTAAGCATTTACTGAACTAAAGCAAGTCATTGGCTGTTGCACTCTAACCGTTATGAGGTAGGTTCTTGAGTTCAGCTTGCAACTCAATATTCCCTGGCACTAAGTACTCTACATGCAAATTCTATACAGATCCCTATCACCCCGAGAAGTTATGTACACAGCTTTAACACAAAATGCATTGAATTGAAAGTAATGCTTTCAGCTCAATGGAGCATAGAGTTCAGTTTTCATGAAAGCTGCTAACTTGATGTAAACCTTATTACTTTGCTTCCTATATGATGTAGAGTAGTCTGTAACCAATGTTATGAGTGAGCTCTCAAAGTTTGTGAAGTTACTTTCAGTACAATCACCTTTATTAGAGCGTGGAACTATAGCGTTTACAGAATGAATTCAAGTCATTGGCTGTTGCACTCTAAACGTTATGAGGAGGTTTCCTGAATTCAGGTTGTATTTGAGTATTCCATAGCACTGAGTACTCTGCATGCAATATCTATACAGTTCCAAATCAGCCCAAGTAGTTATGTACAGAGACTTGACACTAAATGCATTGAATAGAATGTAATGCATTCTGCTCAAAGTAGTGTACAGTTCAATGTTGCTGAAAACTACTAAGTGCTAACTTGATGTAAACCTTCTAATTTTACTCACCGTATGATTTAGTGTAGTCTGCAACCAATTTTATGAGTGTACTACCAATGCACCAGAAATTACATTCAGTAACATCACCCATTCTACACTGTGGAACATTGGCGTTTACTGAACTAAAGCAAGACATTGGCTGTTGCAATCTAAACGTTATGACGTAGGTTCTTGAATTCAGCTTGCAACTGAGTTTTCCATGGAACTAAGTACTCTACATGCAATATCTAAACTGTTCCAAATCACCCCGAGTAGTGATGTACACAGCTTTAACACAAAGTGCATTGAATAAGAAGTAATGCTTTCAGCTCAATGGAGCAGAGAGTTCAATTTTCCTGAAAGCTGCTAAGTGCTAACTTGATGTAAACCTTATTACTTTGCTTCCTATATGATGTAGAGTAGTCTGTAAGCAATGTTATGAGTGAGCTCTCAAAGTTTGTGAAGTTACTTTCAGTACAATCACCTTTATTAGAGCGTGGAACTATAGCGTTTACAGAATGAATTCAAGTCATTGGCTGTTGCACTCTAAACGTTATGAGGAGGTTCCCTGAATTCAGTTTGTATTTGAGTATTCCATAGAACTGTGTACTCTACATGCAATATCTATACAGTTCCAAATCAGCCCAAGTAGTTATGTACAGAGCCTTGATACTAAATGCATTGAATAGAATGTAATGCATTCTGCTCAAAGTAGTGTACAGTTCAATGTTGCTGAAAACTACTGTGCTAACTTGATGTAAACCTTCTAATTTTACTCACCGTATGATTTAGTGTAGTCTGCAACCAATTTTATGACTGTACTACCAATGCTCCAGAAGTTACATTCAGTAAAATCACCCTTTCTACACTGTGGAACATTCGCATTTACTGAACTAAAGCAAGTGATTGGCTGTTGCACTCTAACCCTTATGAGGTAGGTTCTTGAGTTCAGCTTGCAACTCAATATTCCCTGGCACTAAGTACTCTACATGCAAATTCTATACAGATCCCTATCACCCCGAGAAGTTATGTACACAGCTTTAACACAAAATGCATTGAATAAAAAGTAATGCTTTCAGCTCAATGGAGCAGAGAGTTCAATTTTCCTGAAAGCTGCTAAGTGCTAACTTGATGTAAACCTTATTACTTTGCTTCCTATATGATGTAGAGTAGTCTGTCACCAATGTTATGGTGAGCTCTCAAAGATTGTGAAGTTACTTTCAGTACAATCACCTTTATTAGACCGTGGAACTATAGCGTTTACTGAATGAATTCAAGTCATTGGCTGTTGCACTCTAAACGTTATGAGGAGGCTTCCTGAATTCAGGTTCTATTTGAGTATTCCATAGCGCTGAGTACTCTACATGCAATATCTATACAGTTCCAAATCACCCCAAGTAGTTATGTACAGAGACTTGACACTAAATGCATTGAATAGAATGTAATGCATTCTGCTCAAAATAGGGTACAGTTCAATGTTGCTGAAAACTACTAAGTGCTAACTTGATGTAAACCTTCTAATTTTACTCACTGTATGATTTAGTGTAGTCAGCAACCAATTTTATGACTGTACTACCAATGCTCCAGAAGTTACATTCAGTAAAATCCCCCTTTCTACACTGTGGATCATTAGCCTTTACTGAACTAAAGCAAGTCATTTTGTCTTGCACTCTAAACATTATGAGGTAGGTTCTTGAATTCAGCTTGAAACTGAGTTTTCCATGGCACTAAGTACTCTACATGCAATATCTGAACAGTTCCAAATCACCCCGAGTAGTGATGTACACAGCTTTAACACAAAGTGCATTGAATAAGAAGTAATGCTTTCAGCTCAATGCAGCATAGAGTTCAAATTTCCTGTAAACTGCTATGTGCTAACTTTATGTAAACCTTATTAGTTTGCTTCCTATAGGATGTAGAGTAGTCTGCAACCAATTTTATGAGTGTGCTCCCAAAGGTTCTGAAGTTACATTCAGTAGAATCATCTTTATTACACAGTCGAACTATAGCGTTTACTGAATGAAAGCAAGTCATTGGCTGTTGCACTCTAAACGTTATGAGGAGGTTTCCTGAATTCAAGTTGCATTTGAGTATTCCATGGCACTAAGTACTCTACATGCAAATTATATACAGATCCATATCACCCCGAGAAGTTATGTACACAGCTTTAACACAAAATGCATTGAATAAAAAGTAATGCTTTCAGCTCAATGGAGCAGAGAGTTCAATTTTCCTGAAAGCTGCTAAGTGCTAACTTGATGTAAACCTTATTACTTTGCTTCCTATATGATGTAGAGTAGTCTGTAACCAATGTTATGAGTGAGCTCTCAAAGTTTGTGAAGTTACTTTCAGTACAATCACCTTTATTAGAGCGTGGAACTATAGCGTTTACAGAATGAATTCAGGTCATTGGCTGTTGCACTCTAAACGTTATGAGGAGGTTTCCTGAATTCAGGTTGTATTTGAGTATTCCATAGCACTGAGTACTCTGCATGCAATATCTATACAGTTCCAAATCAGCCCAAGTAGTTAGGTACAGAGACTTGACACTAAATGCATTGAATAGAACGTAATGCATTCTGCTCAAAGTAGTGTACAGTTCAATGTTGCTGAAAACTACTAAGTGCTAACTTGATGTAAACCTTCTAATTTTACTCACCGTATGATTTAGTGTACTCTGCAACCAATTTTATGAGTGTACTACCAATGCACCAGAAATTACATTCAGTAACATCACCCATTCTACACTGTGGAACATTGGCGTTTACTGAACTAAAGCAAGTCATTGGCTGTTGCACTCTAAACGTTATGTGGTAGGTTCTTGAATTCAGCTTGCAACTGAGTTTTCCATGGAACTAAGTACTCTACATGCAATATCTAAACAGTTCCAAATCACCCCGAGTAGTGATGTACACAGCTTTAACACAAAGTGCATTGAATAAGAAGTAATGCTTTCAGCTCAATGGAGCATAGAGTTCAAATTTCCTGTAAACTGCTATGTGCTAACTTGATGTAAACCTTATTAGTTTGCTTCCTATAGGATGTAGAGAAGTCTGCAACCAATTTCATGAGTGTGCTCCCAAAGGTTCTGAAGTTACATTCAGTAGAATCATCTTTATTACACAGTCGAACTATAGCGTTTACTGAATGAAAGCAAGTCATTGGCTGTTGCCCTCTAAACGTTATGAGGAGGTTTCCTGAATTCAGGTTGTATTTGAGTATTCCATAGCACTGAGTACTCTACATGCAATATCTATACAGTTCCAAATCACCCCAAGTAGTTATGTACAGAGCCTTGACACTAAATGCATTGAATAGAATGTAATGCATTCTGCTCAAAGTAGTGTACAGTTCAATGTTGCTGAAAACTACTGTGCTAACTTGATGTAAACCTTCTAATTATACTCACCGTATGATTTAGAGTAGACTGCAACCAATTTTATGACTGTACTACCAATGCTCCAGAAGTTACATTCTGTAAAATCCCCCTTTCTACACTGTGGATCATTAGCCTTTACTGAACTAAAGCAAGTCATTGGCTCTTGCACTCTAAACATTATGAGGTAGATTCTTGAATTCAGCTTGCAACTGAGTTTTCCATGGCACTAAGTACGCTACATGCAATATCTATACAGTTCCAAATCACCCCGAGTAGTGATGTACACAGCTTTAACAGAAAGTGCATTGAATAAGAAGTAATGCTTTCAGCTCAATGGAGCAGAGAGTTCATTTTTCCTGAAAGCTGCTGAGTGCTAACTTGATGTAAACCTTATTACTTTGCTTCCTATATGATGTAGAGTAGTCTGTAACCAATGTTATGAGTGAGCTCTCAAAGTTTGTGAAGTTACTTTCAGTACAATCACCTTTATTAGAGCGTGGAACTATAGCGTTTACAGAATGAATTCAAATCATTGGCTGTTGCACTCTAAACGTTATGAGGAGGTTCCCTGAATTCAGTTTGTATTTGAGTATTCCATAGCACTGTGTACTCTACATGCAATATCTATACAGTTCCAAATCCGCCCAAGTAGTTATGTACAGAGCCTTGACACTAAATGCATTGAATAGAATGTAATGCATTCTGCTCAAAGTAGTGTACAGTTCAATGTTGCTGAAAACTACTGTGCTAACTTGATGTAAACCTTCTAATTTTACTCACCGTATGATTTAGTGTAGTCTGCAACCAATTTTATGACTGTACTACCAATGCTCCAGAAGTTACATTCAGTAAAATCACCCTTTCTACACTGTGGAACTTAAGCATTTACTGAACTAAAGCAAGTCATTGGCTGTTGCACTCTAACCGTTATGAGGTAGGTTCTTGAGTTCAGCTTGCAACTCAATATTCCCTGGCACTAAGTACTCTACATGCAAATTCTATACAGATCCCTATCACCCCGAGAAGTTATGTACACAGCTTTAACACAAAATGCATTGAATTGAAAGTAATGCTTTCAGCTCAATGGAGCATAGAGTTCAGTTTTCATGAAAGCTGCTAACTTGATGTAAACCTTATTACTTTGCTTCCTATATGATGTAGAGTAGTCTGTAACCAATGTTATGAGTGAGCTCTCAAAGTTTGTGAAGTTACTTTCAGTACAATCACCTTTATTAGAGCGTGGAACTATAGCGTTTAAAGAATGAATTCAAGTCATTGGCTGTTGCACTCTAAACGTTATGAGGAGGTTTCCTGAATTCAGGTTGTATTTGAGTATTCCATAGCACTGAGTACTCTGCATGCAATATCTATACAGTTCCAAATCAGCCCAAGTAGTTATGTACAGAGACTTGACACTAAATGGATTGAATAGAATGTAATGCATTCTGCTCAAAGTAGTGTACAGTTCAATGTTGCTGAAAACTACTAAGTGCTAACTTGATGTAAACCTTCTAATTTTACTCACCGTATGATTTAGTGTAGTCTGCAACCAATTTTATGAGTGTACTACCAATGCACCAGAAATTACATTCAGTAACATCACCCATTTAACACTGTGGAACATTGGCGTTTACTGAACTAAAGCAAGACATTGGCTGTTGCAATCTAAACGTTATGACGTAGGTTCTTGAATTCAGCTTGCAACTGAGTTTTCCATGGAACTAAGTACTCTACATGCAATATCTCAACTGTTCCAAATCACCCCGAGTAGTGATGTACACAGCTTTAACACAAAGTGCATTGAATAAGAAGTAATGCTTTCAGCTCAATGGAGCAGAGAGTTCAATTTTCCTGAAAGCTGCTAAGTGCTAACTTGATGTAAACCTTATTACTTTGCTTCCTATATGATGTAGAGTAGTCTGTAAGCAATGTTATGAGTGAGCTCTCAAAGTTTGTGAAGTTACTTTCAGTACAATCACCTTTATTAGAGCGTGGAACTATAGCGTTTACAGAATGAATTCAAGTCATTGGCTGTTGCACTCTAAACGTTATGAGGAGGTTCCCTGAATTCAGTTTGTATTTGAGTATTCCATAGCACTGTGTACTCTACATGCAATATCTATACAGTTCCAAATCAGCCCAAGTAGTTATGTACAGAGCCTTGACACTAAATGCATTGAATAGAATGTAATGCATTCTGCTCAAAGTAGTGTACAGTTCAATGTTGCTGAAAACTACTGTGCTAACTTGATGTAAACCTTCTAATTTTACTCACCGTATGATTTAGTGTAGTCTGCAACCAATTTTATGACTGTACTACCAATGCTCCAGAAGTTACATTCAGTAAAATCACCCTTTCTACACTGTGGAACATTAGCATTTACTGAACTAAAGCAAGTGATTGGCTGTTGCACTCTAACCCTTATGAGGTAGGTTCTTGAGTTCAGCTTGCAACTCAATATTCCCTGGCACTAAGTACTCTACATGCAAATTCTATACAGATCCCTATCACCCCGAGAAGTTATGTACACAGCTTTAACACAAAATGCATTGAATAAAAACTAATGCTTTCAGCTCAATGGAGCAGAGAGTTCAATTTTCCTGAAAGCTGCTAAGTGCTAACTTGATGTAAACCTTATTACTTTGCTTCCTATATGATGTAGAGTAGTCTGTAACCAATGTTATGAGTGAGCTCTCAAAGTTTGTGAAGTTACTTTCAGTACAATCACCTTTATTAGAGCGTGGAACTATAGCGTTTACAGAATGAATTCAAGTCATTGGCTGTTGCACTCTAAACGTTATGAGGAGGTTTCCTGAATTCAGGTTGTATTTGAGTATTCCATAGCACTGAGTACTCTACATGCAATATCTATACAGTTCCAAATCAGCCCAAGTAGTTATGTACAGAGCCTTGACACTAAATGCATTGAATAGAACGTAATGCATTCTGCTCAAAGTAGTGTACAGTTAAATGTTGCTGAAAACAACTAAGTGCTAACTTGATGTAAACCTTCTAATTTTACTCACCGTATGATTTAGTGTAGTCTGCAACCAATTTTATGAGTGTACTACCAATGCACCAGAAATTACATTCAGTAACATCACCCATTCTACACTGTGGAACATTGGCGTTTACTGAACTAAAGCAAGTCATTGGCTGTTGCACTCTAAACGTTATGAGGTAGGTTCTTGAATTCAGCTTGCAACTGAGTTTTCCATGGAACTAAGTACTCTACATGCAATATCTAAACTGTTCCAAATCACCCCGAGTAGTGATGTACACAGCTTTAACACAAAGTGCATTGAATAAGAAGTAATGTTTTCAGCTCAATGGAGCATAGAGTTCAAATTTCCTGAAAACTGCTATGTGCTAACTTGATGTAAACCTTATTAGTTTGCTTCCTATAGGATGTAGAGAAGTCTGCAACCAATTTTATGAGTGTGCTCCCAAAGGTTCTGAAGTTACATTCAGTAGAATCATCTTTATTACACAGTCGAACTATAGCGTTTACTGAATGAAAGCAAGTCATTGGCTGTTGCACTCTAAACGTTATGAGGAGGTTTCCTGAATTCAGGTTGCATTTGAGTATTCCATAGCACTGAGTACTCTACATGCAATATCTATACAGTTCCAAATCACCCCAAGTAGTTATGTACAGAGCCTTGACACTAAATGCATTGAATAGAATGTAATGCATTCTGCTCAAAGTAGTGTACAGTTCAATGTTGCTGAAAACTACTAAGTGCTAACTTGATGTAAACCTTCTAATTTTACTCACCGTATGATTTAGTGTAGTCTGCAACCAATTTTATGAGTGTACTACCAATGCACCAGAAATTACATTCAGTAACATCACCCATTCTACACTGTGGAAAATTGGCGTTTACTGAACTAAAGCAAGTCATTGGCTGTTGCACTCTAAACGTTATGAGGTAGGTTCTTGAATTCAGCTTACAACTGAGTTTTCCATGGCACTAAGTACTCTACATGCAATGTCTATACAGTTCCAAATCACCCCGAGTAGTTATGTACACAGCTTTAACACAAAGTGCATTGAAGAAGAAGTAATGCTTTCAGCTCAATGGAGCATAGAGTTCAAATTTCCTGAAAACTGCTATGTGCTACCTTTATGTAAACCTTATTAGTTTGATTCCTATAGGATGTAGAGTAGTCTGCAACCAATTTTATGAGTGTGCTCCCAAAGGTTCTGAAGTTACATTCAGTAGAATCACCTTTATTACACAGTCGAACTATAGCGTTTACTGAATGAAAGCAAGTCATTGGCTGTTGCACTCTAAACGTTATGAGGAGGTTTCCTGAATTCAGGTTGTATTTGAGTATTCCATAGCACTGAGTACTCTACATGCAATATCTATACAGTTCCAAATCACCCCAAGTACTTATGTACAGAGCCTTGACAGTAAATGCATTGAATAGAATGTAAGGCATTCTGCTCAAAGTAGTGTACAGTTCAATGTTGCTGAAAACTACTAAGTGCTAACTTGATGTAAACCTTCTAAATATACACACCGTATGATTTAGAGTAGTCTGCAACCAATTTTATGACTGTACTACCAATGCTCCAGAAGTTACATTCTGTAAAATCCCCCTTTCTACACTGTGGATCATTAGCCTTTACTGAACTAAAGGAAGTCATTGGCTCTTGCACTCTTAACATTATGAGGTAGGTTCTTGAATTCAGCTTGCAACTGAGTTTTCCATGGCACTAAGTACTCTACATGCAAATTATATACAGATCCATATCACCCCGAGAAGTTATGTACACAGCTTTAACACAAAATGCATTGAATAAAAAGTAATGCTTTCAGCTCAATGGAGCAGAGAGTTCAATTTTCCTGAAAGCTGCTAAGTGCTAACTTGATGTAAACCTTATTACTTTGCTTCCTATATGATGTAGAGTAGTCTGTAACCAATGTTATGAGTGAGCTCTCAAAGTTTGTGAAGTTACTTTCAGTACAATCACCTTTCTTAGAGCGTGGAACTATAGCGTTTACAGAATGAATTCAGGTCATTGGCTGTTGCACTCTAAACGTTATGAGGAGGTTTCCTGAATTCAGGTTGTATTTGAGTATTCCATAGCACTGAGTACTCTGCATGCAATATCTATACAGTTCCAAATCAGCCCAAGTAGTTAGGTACAGAGACTTGACACTAAATGCATTGAATAGAATGTAATGCATTCTGCTCAAAGTAGTGTACAGTTCAATGTTGCTGAAAACTACTAAGTGCTAACTTGATGTAAACCTTCTAATTTTACTCACCGTATGATTTAGTGTACTCTGCAACCAATTTTATGAGTGTACTACCAATGCACCAGAAATTACATTCAGTAACATCACCCATTCTACACTGTGGAACATTGGCGTTTACTGAACTAAAGCAAGTCATTGGCTGTTGCACTCTAAACGTTATGAGGTAGGTTCTTGAATTCAGCTTGCAACTGAGTTTTCCATGGAACTAAGTACTCTACATGCAATATCTAAACTGTTCCAAATCACCCCGAGTAGTGATGTACACAGCTTTAACACAAAGTGCATTGAATAAGAAGTAATGCTTTCAGCTCAATGGAGCATAGAGTTCAAATTTCCTGTAAACTGCTATGTGCTAACTTGATGTAAACCTTATTAGTTTGCTTCCTATAGGATGTAGAGAAGTCTGCAACCAATTTTATGAGTGTGCTCCCAAAGGTTCTGAAGTTACATTCAGTAGAATCACCTTTATTACACAGTCGAACTATAGCGTTTACTGAATGAAAGCAAGTCATTGGCTGTTGCCCTCTAAACGTTATGAGGAGGTTTCCTGAATTCAGGTTGTATTTGAGTATTCCATAGCACTGAGTACTCTACATGCAATATCTATACAGTTCCAAATCACCCCAAGTAGTTATGTACAGAGCCTTGACACTAAATGCATTGAATAGAATGTAATGCATTCTGCTCAAAGTAGTGTACAGTTCAATGTTGCTGAAAACTACTGTGCTAACTTGATGTAAACCTTCTAATTATACTCACCGTATGATTTAGAGTAGACTGCAACCAATTTTATGACTGTACTACCAATGCTCCAGAAGTTACATTCTGTAAAATCCCCCTTTCTACACTGTGGATCATTAGCCTTTACTGAACTAAAGCAAGTCATTGGCTCTTGCACTCTAAACATTATGAGGTAGATTCTTGAATTCAGCTTGCAACTGAGTTTTCCATGGCACTAAGTACGCTACATGCAATATCTATACAGTTCCAAATCACCCCGAGTAGTGATGTACACAGCTTTAACAGAAAGTGCATTGAATAAGAAGTAATGCTTTCAGCTCAATGGAGCAGAGAGTTCATTTTTCCTGAAAGCTGCTGAGTGCTAACTTGATGTAAACCTTATTACTTTGCTTCCTATATGATGTAGAGTAGTCTGTAACCAATGTTATGAGTGAGCTCTCAAAGTTTGTGAAGTTACTTTCAGTACAATCACCTTTATTAGAGCGTGGAACTATAGCGTTTACAGAATGAATTCAAGTCATTGGCTGTTGCACTCTAAACGTTATGAGGAGGTTCCCTGAATTCAGTTTGTATTTGAGTATTCCATAGCACTGTGTACTCTACATGCAATATCTATACAGTTCCAAATCCGCCCAAGTAGTTATGTACAGAGCCTTGACACTAAATGCATTGAATAGAATGTAATGCATTCTGCTCAAAGTAGTGTACAGTTCAATGTTGCTGAAAACTACTGTGCTAACTTGATGTAAACCTTCTAATTTTACTCACCGTATGATTTAGTGTAGTCTGCAACCAATTTTATGACTGTACTACCAATGCTCCAGAAGTTACATTCAGTAAAATCACCCTTTCTACACTGTGGAACTTAAGCATTTACTGAACTAAAGCAAGTCATTGGCTGTTGCACTCTAACCGTTATGAGGTAGGTTCTTGAGTTCAGCTTGCAACTCAATATTCCCTGGCACTAAGTACTCTACATGCAAATTCTATACAGATCCCTATCACCCCGAGAAGTTATGTACACAGCTTTAACACAAAATGCATTGAATTGAAAGTAATGCTTTCAGCTCAATGGAGCATAGAGTTCAGTTTTCATGAAAGCTGCTAACTTGATGTAAACCTTATTACTTTGCTTCCTATATGATGTAGAGTAGTCTGTAACCAATGTTATGAGTGAGCTCTCAAAGTTTGTGAAGTTACTTTCAGTACAATCACCTTTATTAGAGCGTGGAACTATAGCGTTTACAGAATGAATTCAAGTCATTGGCTGTTGCACTCTAAACGTTATGAGGAGGTTTCCTGAATTCAGGTTGTATTTGAGTATTCCATAGCACTGAGTACTCTGCATGCAATATCTATACAGTTCCAAATCAGCCCAAGTAGTTATGTACAGAGACTTGACACTAAATGCATTGAATAGAATGTAATGCATTCTGCTCAAAGTAGTGTACAGTTCAATGTTGCTGAAAACTACTAAGTGCTAACTTGATGTAAACCTTCTAATTTTACTCACCGTATGATTTAGTGTAGTCTGCAACCAATTTTATGAGTGTACTACCAATGCACCAGAAATTACATTCAGTAACATCACCCATTCTACACTGTGG
Source organism: Hypanus sabinus (assembly GCF_030144855.1). Lineage (NCBI taxonomy): Eukaryota > Metazoa > Chordata > Chondrichthyes > Myliobatiformes > Dasyatidae > Hypanus > Hypanus sabinus. The sequence goes on along the minus strand of NC_082732.1, from coordinate 2,158,294 downwards.
AACATTGGCGTTTACTGAACTAAAGCAAGACATTGGCTGTTGCAATCTAAACGTTATGACGTAGGTTCTTGAATTCAGCTTGCAACTGAGTTTTCCATGGAACTAAGTACTCTACATGCAATATCTAAACTGTTCCAAATCACCCCGAGTAGTGATGTACACAGCTTTAACACAAAGTGCATTGAATAAGAAGTAATGCTTTCAGCTCAATGGAGCAGAGAGTTCAATTTTCCTGAAAGCTGCTAAGTGCTAACTTGATGTAAACCTTATTACTTTGCTTCCTATATGATGTAGAGTAGTCTGTAAGCAATGTTATGAGTGAGCTCTCAAAGTTTGTGAAGTTACTTTCAGTACAATCACCTTTATTAGAGCGTGGAACTATAGCGTTTACAGAATGAATTCAAGTCATTGGCTGTTGCACTCTAAACGTTATGAGGAGGTTCCCTGAATTCAGTTTGTATTTGAGTATTCCATAGAACTGTGTACTCTACATGCAATATCTATACAGTTCCAAATCAGCCCAAGTAGTTATGTACAGAGCCTTGATACTAAATGCATTGAATAGAATGTAATGCATTCTGCTCAAAGTAGTGTACAGTTCAATGTTGCTGAAAACTACTGTGCTAACTTGATGTAAACCTTCTAATTTTACTCACCGTATGATTTAGTGTAGTCTGCAACCAATTTTATGACTGTACTACCAATGCTCCAGAAGTTACATTCAGTAAAATCACCCTTTCTACACTGTGGAACATTAGCATTTACTGAACTAAAGCAAGTGATTGGCTGTTGCACTCTAACCCTTATGAGGTAGGTTCTTGAGTTCAGCTTGCAACTCAATATTCCCTGGCACTAAGTACTCTACATGCAAATTCTATACAGATCCCTATCACCCCGAGAAGTTATGTACACAGCTTTAACACAAAATGCATTGAATAAAAAGTAATGCTTTCAGCTCAATGGAGCAGAGAGTTCAATTTTCCTGAAAGCTGCTAAGTGCTAACTTGATGTAAACCTTATTACTTTGCTTCCTATATGATGTAGAGTAGTCTGTCACCAATGTTATGGTGAGCTCTCAAAGATTGTGAAGTTACTTTCAGTACAATCACCTTTATTAGACCGTGGAACTATAGCGTTTACTGAATGAATTCAAGTCATTGGCTGTTGCACTCTAAACGTTATGAGGAGGCTTCCTGAATTCAGGTTCTATTTGAGTATTCCATAGCGCTGAGTACTCTACATGCAATATCTATACAGTTCCAAATCACCCCAAGTAGTTATGTACAGAGACTTGACACTAAATGCATTGAATAGAATGTAATGCATTCTGCTCAAAATAGGGTACAGTTCAATGTTGCTGAAAACTACTAAGTGCTAACTTGATGTAAACCTTCTAATTTTACTCACTGTATGATTTAGTGTAGTCAGCAACCAATTTTATGACTGTACTACCAATGCTCCAGAAGTTACATTCAGTAAAATCCCCCTTTCTACACTGTGGATCATTAGCCTTTACTGAACTAAAGCAAGTCATTTTGTCTTGCACTCTAAACATTATGAGGTAGGTTCTTGAATTCAGCTTGAAACTGAGTTTTCCATGGCACTAAGTACTCTACATGCAATATCTGAACAGTTCCAAATCACCCCGAGTAGTGATGTACACAGCTTTAACACAAAGTGCATTGAATAAGAAGTAATGCTTTCAGCTCAATGCAGCATAGAGTTCAAATTTCCTGTAAACTGCTATGTGCTAACTTTATGTAAACCTTATTAGTTTGCTTCCTATAGGATGTAGAGTAGTCTGCAACCAATTTTATGAGTGTGCTCCCAAAGGTTCTGAAGTTACATTCAGTAGAATCATCTTTATTACACAGTCGAACTATAGCGTTTACTGAATGAAAGCAAGTCATTGGCTGTTGCACTCTAAACGTTATGAGGAGGTTTCCTGAATTCAAGTTGCATTTGAGTATTCCATGGCACTAAGTACTCTACATGCAAATTATATACAGATCCATATCACCCCGAGAAGTTATGTACACAGCTTTAACACAAAATGCATTGAATAAAAAGTAATGCTTTCAGCTCAATGGAGCAGAGAGTTCAATTTTCCTGAAAGCTGCTAAGTGCTAACTTGATGTAAACCTTATTACTTTGCTTCCTATATGATGTAGAGTAGTCTGTAACCAATGTTATGAGTGAGCTCTCAAAGTTTGTGAAGTTACTTTCAGTACAATCACCTTTATTAGAGCGTGGAACTATAGCGTTTACAGAATGAATTCAGGTCATTGGCTGTTGCACTCTAAACGTTATGAGGAGGTTTCCTGAATTCAGGTTGTATTTGAGTATTCCATAGCACTGAGTACTCTGCATGCAATATCTATACAGTTCCAAATCAGCCCAAGTAGTTAGGTACAGAGACTTGACACTAAATGCATTGAATAGAACGTAATGCATTCTGCTCAAAGTAGTGTACAGTTCAATGTTGCTGAAAACTACTAAGTGCTAACTTGATGTAAACCTTCTAATTTTACTCACCGTATGATTTAGTGTACTCTGCAACCAATTTTATGAGTGTACTACCAATGCACCAGAAATTACATTCAGTAACATCACCCATTCTACACTGTGGAACATTGGCGTTTACTGAACTAAAGCAAGTCATTGGCTGTTGCACTCTAAACGTTATGTGGTAGGTTCTTGAATTCAGCTTGCAACTGAGTTTTCCATGGAACTAAGTACTCTACATGCAATATCTAAACAGTTCCAAATCACCCCGAGTAGTGATGTACACAGCTTTAACACAAAGTGCATTGAATAAGAAGTAATGCTTTCAGCTCAATGGAGCATAGAGTTCAAATTTCCTGTAAACTGCTATGTGCTAACTTGATGTAAACCTTATTAGTTTGCTTCCTATAGGATGTAGAGAAGTCTGCAACCAATTTCATGAGTGTGCTCCCAAAGGTTCTGAAGTTACATTCAGTAGAATCATCTTTATTACACAGTCGAACTATAGCGTTTACTGAATGAAAGCAAGTCATTGGCTGTTGCCCTCTAAACGTTATGAGGAGGTTTCCTGAATTCAGGTTGTATTTGAGTATTCCATAGCACTGAGTACTCTACATGCAATATCTATACAGTTCCAAATCACCCCAAGTAGTTATGTACAGAGCCTTGACACTAAATGCATTGAATAGAATGTAATGCATTCTGCTCAAAGTAGTGTACAGTTCAATGTTGCTGAAAACTACTGTGCTAACTTGATGTAAACCTTCTAATTATACTCACCGTATGATTTAGAGTAGACTGCAACCAATTTTATGACTGTACTACCAATGCTCCAGAAGTTACATTCTGTAAAATCCCCCTTTCTACACTGTGGATCATTAGCCTTTACTGAACTAAAGCAAGTCATTGGCTCTTGCACTCTAAACATTATGAGGTAGATTCTTGAATTCAGCTTGCAACTGAGTTTTCCATGGCACTAAGTACGCTACATGCAATATCTATACAGTTCCAAATCACCCCGAGTAGTGATGTACACAGCTTTAACAGAAAGTGCATTGAATAAGAAGTAATGCTTTCAGCTCAATGGAGCAGAGAGTTCATTTTTCCTGAAAGCTGCTGAGTGCTAACTTGATGTAAACCTTATTACTTTGCTTCCTATATGATGTAGAGTAGTCTGTAACCAATGTTATGAGTGAGCTCTCAAAGTTTGTGAAGTTACTTTCAGTACAATCACCTTTATTAGAGCGTGGAACTATAGCGTTTACAGAATGAATTCAAATCATTGGCTGTTGCACTCTAAACGTTATGAGGAGGTTCCCTGAATTCAGTTTGTATTTGAGTATTCCATAGCACTGTGTACTCTACATGCAATATCTATACAGTTCCAAATCCGCCCAAGTAGTTATGTACAGAGCCTTGACACTAAATGCATTGAATAGAATGTAATGCATTCTGCTCAAAGTAGTGTACAGTTCAATGTTGCTGAAAACTACTGTGCTAACTTGATGTAAACCTTCTAATTTTACTCACCGTATGATTTAGTGTAGTCTGCAACCAATTTTATGACTGTACTACCAATGCTCCAGAAGTTACATTCAGTAAAATCACCCTTTCTACACTGTGGAACTTAAGCATTTACTGAACTAAAGCAAGTCATTGGCTGTTGCACTCTAACCGTTATGAGGTAGGTTCTTGAGTTCAGCTTGCAACTCAATATTCCCTGGCACTAAGTACTCTACATGCAAATTCTATACAGATCCCTATCACCCCGAGAAGTTATGTACACAGCTTTAACACAAAATGCATTGAATTGAAAGTAATGCTTTCAGCTCAATGGAGCATAGAGTTCAGTTTTCATGAAAGCTGCTAACTTGATGTAAACCTTATTACTTTGCTTCCTATATGATGTAGAGTAGTCTGTAACCAATGTTATGAGTGAGCTCTCAAAGTTTGTGAAGTTACTTTCAGTACAATCACCTTTATTAGAGCGTGGAACTATAGCGTTTAAAGAATGAATTCAAGTCATTGGCTGTTGCACTCTAAACGTTATGAGGAGGTTTCCTGAATTCAGGTTGTATTTGAGTATTCCATAGCACTGAGTACTCTGCATGCAATATCTATACAGTTCCAAATCAGCCCAAGTAGTTATGTACAGAGACTTGACACTAAATGGATTGAATAGAATGTAATGCATTCTGCTCAAAGTAGTGTACAGTTCAATGTTGCTGAAAACTACTAAGTGCTAACTTGATGTAAACCTTCTAATTTTACTCACCGTATGATTTAGTGTAGTCTGCAACCAATTTTATGAGTGTACTACCAATGCACCAGAAATTACATTCAGTAACATCACCCATTTAACACTGTGGAACATTGGCGTTTACTGAACTAAAGCAAGACATTGGCTGTTGCAATCTAAACGTTATGACGTAGGTTCTTGAATTCAGCTTGCAACTGAGTTTTCCATGGAACTAAGTACTCTACATGCAATATCTCAACTGTTCCAAATCACCCCGAGTAGTGATGTACACAGCTTTAACACAAAGTGCATTGAATAAGAAGTAATGCTTTCAGCTCAATGGAGCAGAGAGTTCAATTTTCCTGAAAGCTGCTAAGTGCTAACTTGATGTAAACCTTATTACTTTGCTTCCTATATGATGTAGAGTAGTCTGTAAGCAATGTTATGAGTGAGCTCTCAAAGTTTGTGAAGTTACTTTCAGTACAATCACCTTTATTAGAGCGTGGAACTATAGCGTTTACAGAATGAATTCAAGTCATTGGCTGTTGCACTCTAAACGTTATGAGGAGGTTCCCTGAATTCAGTTTGTATTTGAGTATTCCATAGCACTGTGTACTCTACATGCAATATCTATACAGTTCCAAATCAGCCCAAGTAGTTATGTACAGAGCCTTGACACTAAATGCATTGAATAGAATGTAATGCATTCTGCTCAAAGTAGTGTACAGTTCAATGTTGCTGAAAACTACTGTGCTAACTTGATGTAAACCTTCTAATTTTACTCACCGTATGATTTAGTGTAGTCTGCAACCAATTTTATGACTGTACTACCAATGCTCCAGAAGTTACATTCAGTAAAATCACCCTTTCTACACTGTGGAACATTAGCATTTACTGAACTAAAGCAAGTGATTGGCTGTTGCACTCTAACCCTTATGAGGTAGGTTCTTGAGTTCAGCTTGCAACTCAATATTCCCTGGCACTAAGTACTCTACATGCAAATTCTATACAGATCCCTATCACCCCGAGAAGTTATGTACACAGCTTTAACACAAAATGCATTGAATTGAAAGTAAGGCTTTCAGCTCAATGGAGCATAGAGTTCAGTTTTCATGAAAGCTGCTAAGTGCTAACTTGATGTAAACCTTATTAGTTTGCTTCCTATATGATGTAGAGTAGTCTGTAACCAATGTTATGAGTGAGCTCTCAAAGATTGTGAAGTTACTTTCAGTACAATCACCTTTATTAGACCGTGGAACTATAGCGTTTACTGAATGAATTCAAGTCATTGGCTGTTGCACTCTAAACGTTATGAGGAGGCTTCCTGAATTCAGGTTCTATTTGAGTATTCCATAGCACTGAGTAGTCTACATGCAATATCTATACAGTTCCAAATCACCCCAAGTAGTTATGTACAGAGACTTGACACTAAATGCATTGAATAGAATGTAATGCATTCTGCTCAAAGTAGTGTACAGTTCAATGTTGCTGAAAACTACTAAGTGCTAACTTGATGTAAACCTTCTAATTATACTCACTGTATGATTTAGTGTAGTCTGCAACCAATTTTATGACTGTACTACCAATGCTCCAGAAGTTACATTCAGTAAAATCCCCCTTTCTACACTGTGGATCATTAGCCTTTACTGAACTAAAGCAAGTCATTGGCTCTTGCACTCTAAACATTATGAGGTAGGTTCTTGAATTCAGCTTGAAACTGAGTTTTCCATGGCACTAAGTACTCTACATGCAATATCTGAACAGTTCCAAATCACCCCGAGTAGTGATGCACACAGCTTTAACACAAAGTGCATTGAATAAGAAGTAATGCTTTCAGCTCAATGCAGCATAGTTCAAATTTCCTGTAAACTGCTATGTGCTAACTTTATGTAAACCTTATTAGTTTGCTTCCTATATGATGTAGAGTAGTCTGCAACCAATTTTATGAGTGTGCTCCCAAAGGTTCTGAAGTTACATTCAGTAGAATCATCTTTATTACACAGTCGAACTATAGCGTTCACTGAATGAAAGCAAGTCATTGGCTGTTGCACTCTAAACGTTATGAGGAGGTTTCCTGAATTCAGGTTGCATTTGAGTATTCCATAGCACTGAGTACTCTACATGCAATATCTATACAGTTCCAAATCACCCCAAGTAGTTATGTACAGAGCCTTGACACTAAATGCATTGAATAGAATGTAATGCATTCTGCTCAAAGTAGTGTACAGTTCAATGTTGCTGAAAACTACTGTGCTAACTTGCTGTAAACCTTCTAATTATACTCACCGTATGATTTAGAGTAGTCTGCAACCAATTTTATGAATGTACTACCAATGCTCCAGAAGTTACATTCTGTAAAATCCCCCTTTCTACACTGTGGATCATTAGCCTTTACTGAACTAAAGCAAGTCATTGGCTCTTGCACTCTAAACATTATGAGGTAGATTCTTGAATTCAGCTTGCAACTGAGTTTTCCATGGCACTAAGTACGCTACATGCAATATCTATACAGTTCCAAATCACCCCGAGTAGTGATGTACACAGCTTTAACAGAAAGTGCATTGAATAAGAAGTAATGCTTTCAGCTCAATGGAGCAGAGAGTTCATTTTTCCTGAAAGCTGCTGAGTGCTAACTTCATGTAAACCTTATTACTTTGCTTCCTATATGATGTAGAGTAGTCTGTAACCAATGTTATGAGTGAGCTCTCAAAGTTTGTGAAGTTACTTTCAGTACAATCACCTTTATTAGAGCGTGGAACTATAGCGTTTACAGAATGAATTCAAGTCATTGGCTGTTGCACTCTAAACGTTATGAGGAGGTTCCCTGAATTCAGTTTGTATTTGAGTATTCCATAGAACTGTGTACTCTACATGCAATATCTATACAGTTCCAAATCAGCCCAAGTAGTTATGTACAGAGCCTTGATACTAAATGCATTGAATAGAATGTAATGCATTCTGCTCAAAGTAGTGTACAGTTCAATGTTGCTGAAAACTACTGTGCTAACTTGATGTAAACCTTCTAATTTTACTCACCGTATGATTTAGTGTAGTCTGCAACCAATTTTATGACTGTACTACCAATGCTCCAGAAGTTACATTCAGTAAAATCACCCTTTCTACACTGTGGAACATTAGCATTTACTGAACTAAAGCAAGTGATTGGCTGTTGCACTCTAACCCTTATGAGGTAGGTTCTTGAGTTCAGCTTGCAACTCAATATTCCCTGGCACTAAGTACTCTACATGCAAATTCTATACAGATCCCTATCACCCCGAGAAGTTATGTACACAGCTTTAACACAAAATGCATTGAATAAAAAGTAATGCTTTCAGCTCAATGGAGCAGAGAGTTCAATTTTCCTGAAAGCTGCTAAGTGCTAACTTGATGTAAACCTTATTACTTTGCTTCCTATATGATGTAGAGTAGTCTGTCACCAATGTTATGGTGAGCTCTCAAAGATTGTGAAGTTACTTTCAGTACAATCACCTTTATTAGACCGTGGAACTATAGCGTTTACTGAATGAATTCAAGTCATTGGCTGTTGCACTCTAAACGTTATGAGGAGGCTTCCTGAATTCAGGTTCTATTTGAGTATTCCATAGCGCTGAGTACTCTACATGCAATATCTATACAGTTCCAAATCACCCCAAGTAGTTATGTACAGAGACTTGACACTAAATGCATTGAATAGAATGTAATGCATTCTGCTCAAAATAGGGTACAGTTCAATGTTGCTGAAAACTACTAAGTGCTAACTTGATGTAAACCTTCTAATTTTACTCACTGTATGATTTAGTGTAGTCAGCAACCAATTTTATGACTGTACTACCAATGCTCCAGAAGTTACATTCAGTAAAATCCCCCTTTCTACACTGTGGATCATTAGCCTTTACTGAACTAAAGCAAGTCATTTTGTCTTGCACTCTAAACATTATGAGGTAGGTTCTTGAATTCAGCTTGAAACTGAGTTTTCCATGGCACTAAGTACTCTACATGCAATATCTGAACAGTTCCAAATCACCCCGAGTAGTGATGTACACAGCTTTAACACAAAGTGCATTGAATAAGAAGTAATGCTTTCAGCTCAATGCAGCATAGAGTTCAAATTTCCTGTAAACTGCTATGTGCTAACTTTATGTAAACCTTATTAGTTTGCTTCCTATAGGATGTAGAGTAGTCTGCAACCAATTTTATGAGTGTGCTCCCAAAGGTTCTGAAGTTACATTCAGTAGAATCATCTTTATTACACAGTCGAACTATAGCGTTTACTGAATGAAAGCAAGTCATTGGCTGTTGCACTCTAAACGTTATGAGGAGGTTTCCTGAATTCAAGTTGCATTTGAGTATTCCATGGCACTAAGTACTCTACATGCAAATTATATACAGATCCATATCACCCCGAGAAGTTATGTACACAGCTTTAACACAAAATGCATTGAATAAAAAGTAATGCTTTCAGCTCAATGGAGCAGAGAGTTCAATTTTCCTGAAAGCTGCTAAGTGCTAACTTGATGTAAACCTTATTACTTTGCTTCCTATATGATGTAGAGTAGTCTGTAACCAATGTTATGAGTGAGCTCTCAAAGTTTGTGAAGTTACTTTCAGTACAATCACCTTTATTAGAGCGTGGAACTATAGCGTTTACAGAATGAATTCAGGTCATTGGCTGTTGCACTCTAAACGTTATGAGGAGGTTTCCTGAATTCAGGTTGTATTTGAGTATTCCATAGCACTGAGTACTCTGCATGCAATATCTATACAGTTCCAAATCAGCCCAAGTAGTTAGGTACAGAGACTTGACACTAAATGCATTGAATAGAACGTAATGCATTCTGCTCAAAGTAGTGTACAGTTCAATGTTGCTGAAAACTACTAAGTGCTAACTTGATGTAAACCTTCTAATTTTACTCACCGTATGATTTAGTGTACTCTGCAACCAATTTTATGAGTGTACTACCAATGCACCAGAAATTACATTCAGTAACATCACCCATTCTACACTGTGGAACATTGGCGTTTACTGAACTAAAGCAAGTCATTGGCTGTTGCACTCTAAACGTTATGTGGTAGGTTCTTGAATTCAGCTTGCAACTGAGTTTTCCATGGAACTAAGTACTCTACATGCAATATCTAAACAGTTCCAAATCACCCCGAGTAGTGATGTACACAGCTTTAACACAAAGTGCATTGAATAAGAAGTAATGCTTTCAGCTCAATGGAGCATAGAGTTCAAATTTCCTGTAAACTGCTATGTGCTAACTTGATGTAAACCTTATTAGTTTGCTTCCTATAGGATGTAGAGAAGTCTGCAACCAATTTCATGAGTGTGCTCCCAAAGGTTCTGAAGTTACATTCAGTAGAATCATCTTTATTACACAGTCGAACTATAGCGTTTACTGAATGAAAGCAAGTCATTGGCTGTTGCCCTCTAAACGTTATGAGGAGGTTTCCTGAATTCAGGTTGTATTTGAGTATTCCATAGCACTGAGTACTCTACATGCAATATCTATACAGTTCCAAATCACCCCAAGTAGTTATGTACAGAGCCTTGACACTAAATGCATTGAATAGAATGTAATGCATTCTGCTCAAAGTAGTGTACAGTTCAATGTTGCTGAAAACTACTGTGCTAACTTGATGTAAACCTTCTAATTATACTCACCGTATGATTTAGAGTAGACTGCAACCAATTTTATGACTGTACTACCAATGCTCCAGAAGTTACATTCTGTAAAATCCCCCTTTCTACACTGTGGATCATTAGCCTTTACTGAACTAAAGCAAGTCATTGGCTCTTGCACTCTAAACATTATGAGGTAGATTCTTGAATTCAGCTTGCAACTGAGTTTTCCATGGCACTAAGTACGCTACATGCAATATCTATACAGTTCCAAATCACCCCGAGTAGTGATGTACACAGCTTTAACAGAAAGTGCATTGAATAAGAAGTAATGCTTTCAGCTCAATGGAGCAGAGAGTTCATTTTTCCTGAAAGCTGCTGAGTGCTAACTTGATGTAAACCTTATTACTTTGCTTCCTATATGATGTAGAGTAGTCTGTAACCAATGTTATGAGTGAGCTCTCAAAGTTTGTGAAGTTACTTTCAGTACAATCACCTTTATTAGAGCGTGGAACTATAGCGTTTACAGAATGAATTCAAATCATTGGCTGTTGCACTCTAAACGTTATGAGGAGGTTCCCTGAATTCAGTTTGTATTTGAGTATTCCATAGCACTGTGTACTCTACATGCAATATCTATACAGTTCCAAATCCGCCCAAGTAGTTATGTACAGAGCCTTGACACTAAATGCATTGAATAGAATGTAATGCATTCTGCTCAAAGTAGTGTACAGTTCAATGTTGCTGAAAACTACTGTGCTAACTTGATGTAAACCTTCTAATTTTACTCACCGTATGATTTAGTGTAGTCTGCAACCAATTTTATGACTGTACTACCAATGCTCCAGAAGTTACATTCAGTAAAATCACCCTTTCTACACTGTGGAACTTAAGCATTTACTGAACTAAAGCAAGTCATTGGCTGTTGCACTCTAACCGTTATGAGGTAGGTTCTTGAGTTCAGCTTGCAACTCAATATTCCCTGGCACTAAGTACTCTACATGCAAATTCTATACAGATCCCTATCACCCCGAGAAGTTATGTACACAGCTTTAACACAAAATGCATTGAATTGAAAGTAATGCTTTCAGCTCAATGGAGCATAGAGTTCAGTTTTCATGAAAGCTGCTAACTTGATGTAAACCTTATTACTTTGCTTCCTATATGATGTAGAGTAGTCTGTAACCAATGTTATGAGTGAGCTCTCAAAGTTTGTGAAGTTACTTTCAGTACAATCACCTTTATTAGAGCGTGGAACTATAGCGTTTAAAGAATGAATTCAAGTCATTGGCTGTTGCACTCTAAACGTTATGAGGAGGTTTCCTGAATTCAGGTTGTATTTGAGTATTCCATAGCACTGAGTACTCTGCATGCAATATCTATACAGTTCCAAATCAGCCCAAGTAGTTATGTACAGAGACTTGACACTAAATGGATTGAATAGAATGTAATGCATTCTGCTCAAAGTAGTGTACAGTTCAATGTTGCTGAAAACTACTAAGTGCTAACTTGATGTAAACCTTCTAATTTTACTCACCGTATGATTTAGTGTAGTCTGCAACCAATTTTATGAGTGTACTACCAATGCACCAGAAATTACATTCAGTAACATCACCCATTTAACACTGTGGAACATTGGCGTTTACTGAACTAAAGCAAGACATTGGCTGTTGCAATCTAAACGTTATGACGTAGGTTCTTGAATTCAGCTTGCAACTGAGTTTTCCATGGAACTAAGTACTCTACATGCAATATCTCAACTGTTCCAAATCACCCCGAGTAGTGATGTACACAGCTTTAACACAAAGTGCATTGAATAAGAAGTAATGCTTTCAGCTCAATGGAGCAGAGAGTTCAATTTTCCTGAAAGCTGCTAAGTGCTAACTTGATGTAAACCTTATTACTTTGCTTCCTATATGATGTAGAGTAGTCTGTAAGCAATGTTATGAGTGAGCTCTCAAAGTTTGTGAAGTTACTTTCAGTACAATCACCTTTATTAGAGCGTGGAACTATAGCGTTTACAGAATGAATTCAAGTCATTGGCTGTTGCACTCTAAACGTTATGAGGAGGTTCCCTGAATTCAGTTTGTATTTGAGTATTCCATAGCACTGTGTACTCTACATGCAATATCTATACAGTTCCAAATCAGCCCAAGTAGTTATGTACAGAGCCTTGACACTAAATGCATTGAATAGAATGTAATGCATTCTGCTCAAAGTAGTGTACAGTTCAATGTTGCTGAAAACTACTGTGCTAACTTGATGTAAACCTTCTAATTTTACTCACCGTATGATTTAGTGTAGTCTGCAACCAATTTTATGACTGTACTACCAATGCTCCAGAAGTTACATTCAGTAAAATCACCCTTTCTACACTGTGGAACATTAGCATTTACTGAACTAAAGCAAGTGATTGGCTGTTGCACTCTAACCCTTATGAGGTAGGTTCTTGAGTTCAGCTTGCAACTCAATATTCCCTGGCACTAAGTACTCTACATGCAAATTCTATACAGATCCCTATCACCCCGAGAAGTTATGTACACAGCTTTAACACAAAATGCATTGAATTGAAAGTAAGGCTTTCAGCTCAATGGAGCATAGAGTTCAGTTTTCATGAAAGCTGCTAAGTGCTAACTTGATGTAAACCTTATTAGTTTGCTTCCTATATGATGTAGAGTAGTCTGTAACCAATGTTATGAGTGAGCTCTCAAAGATTGTGAAGTTACTTTCAGTACAATCACCTTTATTAGACCGTGGAACTATAGCGTTTACTGAATGAATTCAAGTCATTGGCTGTTGCACTCTAAACGTTATGAGGAGGCTTCCTGAATTCAGGTTCTATTTGAGTATTCCATAGCACTGAGTAGTCTACATGCAATATCTATACAGTTCCAAATCACCCCAAGTAGTTATGTACAGAGACTTGACACTAAATGCATTGAATAGAATGTAATGCATTCTGCTCAAAGTAGTGTACAGTTCAATGTTGCTGAAAACTACTAAGTGCTAACTTGATGTAAACCTTCTAATTATACTCACTGTATGATTTAGTGTAGTCTGCAACCAATTTTATGACTGTACTACCAATGCTCCAGAAGTTACATTCAGTAAAATCCCCCTTTCTACACTGTGGATCATTAGCCTTTACTGAACTAAAGCAAGTCATTGGCTCTTGCACTCTAAACATTATGAGGTAGGTTCTTGAATTCAGCTTGAAACTGAGTTTTCCATGGCACTAAGTACTCTACATGCAATATCTGAACAGTTCCAAATCACCCCGAGTAGTGATGCACACAGCTTTAACACAAAGTGCATTGAATAAGAAGTAATGCTTTCAGCTCAATGCAGCATAGTTCAAATTTCCTGTAAACTGCTATGTGCTAACTTTATGTAAACCTTATTAGTTTGCTTCCTATATGATGTAGAGTAGTCTGCAACCAATTTTATGAGTGTGCTCCCAAAGGTTCTGAAGTTACATTCAGTAGAATCATCTTTATTACACAGTCGAACTATAGCGTTCACTGAATGAAAGCAAGTCATTGGCTGTTGCACTCTAAACGTTATGAGGAGGTTTCCTGAATTCAGGTTGCATTTGAGTATTCCATAGCACTGAGTACTCTACATGCAATATCTATACAGTTCCAAATCACCCCAAGTAGTTATGTACAGAGCCTTGACACTAAATGCATTGAATAGAATGTAATGCATTCTGCTCAAAGTAGTGTACAGTTCAATGTTGCTGAAAACTACTGTGCTAACTTGCTGTAAACCTTCTAATTATACTCACCGTATGATTTAGAGTAGTCTGCAACCAATTTTATGAATGTACTACCAATGCTCCAGAAGTTACATTCTGTAAAATCCCCCTTTCTACACTGTGGATCATTAGCCTTTACTGAACTAAAGCAAGTCATTGGCTCTTGCACTCTAAACATTATGAGGTAGATTCTTGAATTCAGCTTGCAACTGAGTTTTCCATGGCACTAAGTACGCTACATGCAATATCTATACAGTTCCAAATCACCCCGAGTAGTGATGTACACAGCTTTAACAGAAAGTGCATTGAATAAGAAGTAATGCTTTCAGCTCAATGGAGCAGAGAGTTCATTTTTCCTGAAAGCTGCTGAGTGCTAACTTCATGTAAACCTTATTACTTTGCTTCCTATATGATGTAGAGTAGTCTGTAACCAATGTTATGAGTGAGCTCTCAAAGTTTGTGAAGTTACTTTCAGTACAATCACCTTTATTAGAGCGTGGAACTATAGCGTTTACAGAATGAATTCAAGTCATTGGCTGTTGCACTCTAAACGTTATGAGGAGGTTCCCTGAATTCAGTTTGTATTTGAGTATTCCATAGCACTGTGTACTCTACATGCAATATCTATACAGTTCCAAATCCGCCCAAGTAGTTATGTACAGAGCCTTGACACTAAATGCATTGAATAGAATGTAATGCATTCTGCTCAAAGTAGTGTACAGTTCAATGTTGCTGAAAACTACTGTGCTAACTTGATGTAAACCTTCTAATTTTACTCACCGTATGATTTAGTGTAGTCTGCAACCAATTTTATGACTGTACTACCAATGCTCCAGAAGTTACATTCAGTAAAATCACCCTTTCTACACTGTGGAACTTAAGCATTTACTGAACTAAAGCAAGTCATTGGCTGTTGCACTCTAACCGTTATGAGGTAGGTTCTTGAGTTCAGCTTGCAACTCAATATTCCCTGGCACTAAGTACTCTACATGCAAATTCTATACAGATCCCTATCACCCCGAGAAGTTATGTACACAGCTTTAACACAAAATGCATTGAATTGAAAGTAATGCTTTCAGCTCAATGGAGCATAGAGTTCAGTTTTCATGAAAGCTGCTAAGTGCTAACTTGATGTAAACCTTATTAGTTTGCTTCCTATATGATGTAGAGTAGTCTGTAACCAATGTTATGAGTGAGCTCTCAAAGATTGTGAAGTTACATTCAGTAGAATCACCTTTATTACACAGTCGAACTATAGCGTTTACTGAATGAAAGCAAGTCATTGGCTGTTGCACTCTAAACGTTATGAGGAATTTTCCTGAATTCAGGTTGTATTTGAGTATTCCATAGCACTGAGTACTCTACATGCAATATCTATACAGTTCCAAATCACCCCAAGTAGTTATGTACAGAGCCTTCACACTAAATGCATTGAATAGAATGTAATGCATTCTGCTCAAAGTAGTGTACAGTTCAATGTTGCTGAAAACTACTAAGTGCTAACTTGATGTAAACCTTCTAATTATACTCACCGTATGATTTAGAGTAGTCTGCAACGAATTTTATGACTGAACTACCAATGCTCCAGAAGTTACATTCTGTAAAATCCCCCTTTCTACACTGTGGATCATTAGCCTTTACTGAACTAAAGCAAGTCATTGGCTCTTGCACTCTAAACATTATGAGGTAGATTCTTGAATTCAGCTTGCAACTGAGTTTTCCATGGCAATAAGTACTCTACATGCAATATCTATACAGTTCCAAATCACCCCGAGTAGTGATGTACACAGCTTTAACACAAAGTGCATTGAATAAGAAGTAATGCTTTCAGCTCAATGGAGCAGAGAGTTCAATTTTCCTGAAAGCTGCTAAGTGCTAACTTGATGTAAACCTTATTACTTTGCTTCCTATATGATGTAGAGTAGTCTGTAACCAATGTTATGAGTGAGCTCTCAAAGTTTGTGAAGTTACTTTCAGTACAATCACCTTTATTAGAGCGTGGAACTATAGCGTTTACAGAATGAATTCAAGTCATTGGCTGTTGCACTCTAAACGTTATGAGGAGGTTCCCTGAATTCAGTTTGTATTTGAGTATTCCATAGCACTGTGTACTCTACATGCAATATCTATACAGTTCCAAATCAGCCCAAGTAGTTATGTACAGAGCCTTGACACTAAATGCATTGAATAGAATGTAATGCATTCTGCTCAAAGTAGTGTACAGTTCAATGTTGCTGAAAACTACTGTGCTAACTTGATGTAAACCTTCTAATTTTACTCACCATATGATTTAGTGTAGTCTGCAACCAATTTTATGACTGTACTACCAATGCTCCAGAAGTTACATTCAGTAAAATCACCCTTTCTACACTGTGGAACATTAGCATTTACTGAACTAAAGCAAGTCATTGGCTGTTGCACTCTAACCGTTATGAGGTAGGTTCTTGAATTCAGCTTACAACTGAGTTTTCCATGGCACTAAGTACTCTACATGCAATGTTTATACAGTTCCAAATCACCCCGAGTAGTTATGTACACAGCTTTAACCCAAAGTGCATTGAACAAGAAGTAATGCTTTCAGCTCAATGGAGCATAGAGTTCAAATTTCCTGAAAACTGCTATGTGCTACCTTTATGTAAACCTTATTAGTTTGCTTCCTATAGGATGTAGAGTAGTCTGCAACCAATTTTATGAGTGTGCTCCCAAAGGTTCTGAAGTTACATTCAGCAGAATCACCTTTATTACACTGTCGAACTATAGCGTTTACTGAATGAAAGCAAGTCATTGGCTGTTGCACTCTAAACGTTATGAGGAATTTTCCTGAATTCAGGTTGTATTTGAGTATTCCATAGCACTGAGTACTCTACATGCAATATCTATACAGTTCCAAATCACCCCAAGTAGTTATGTACAGAGCCTTCACACTAAATGCATTGAATAGAATGTAATGCATTCTGCTCAAAGTAGTGTACAGTTCAATGTTGCTGAAAACTACTAAGTGCTAACTTGATGTAAACCTTCTAATTTTACTCACCGAAATGATTTAGTGTAGTCTGCAACCAATTTGATGAGTGTACTACCAATGCACCAGAAATTACATTCAGTAACATCACCCATTCTACACTGTGGAACATTGGCGTTTACTGAACTAATGCAAGTCATTGGCTGTTGCACTCTAAACGTTATGAGGTAGGTTCTTGAATTCAGCTTACAACTGAGTTTTCCATGGCACTAAGTACTCTACATGCAATGTTTATACAGTTCCAAATCACCCCGAGTAGTTATGTACACAGCTTTAACCCAAAGTGCATTGAACAAGAAGTAATGCTTTCAGCTCAATGGAGCATAGAGTTCAAATTTCCTGAAAACTGCTATGTGCTACCTTTATGTAAACCTTATTAGTTTGCTTCCTATCGGATGTAGAGTAGTCTGCAAACAATTTTATGAGTGTGCTCCCAAAGGTTCTGAAGTTACATTCAGTAGAATCACCTTTATTACACTGTCGAACTATAGCGTTTACTGAATGAAAGCAAGTCATTGGCTGTTGCACTCTAAACGTTATGAGGAGGTTTCCTGAATTCAGGTTGCATTTGAGTATTCCATAGCACTGAGTACTCTACATGCAATATCTATACAGTTCCAAATCAGCCCAAGTAGTTATGTACAGAGCCTTGACACTAAATGCATTGAATAGAATGTAATGCATTCTGCTCAAAGTAGTGTACAGTTCAATGTTGCTGAAAACTACTGTGCTAACTTGATGTAAACCTTCTAATTTTACTCACCGTATGATTTAGTGTAGTCTGCAACCAATTTTATGACTGTACTACCAATGCTCCAGAAGTTACATTCAGTAAAATCACCCTTCCTACACTGTGGAACATTAGCCTTTACTGAACTAAAGCAAGTCATTGGCTGTTGCACTCTAACCGTTATGAGGTAGGTTCTTGAATTCAGCTTGCAAGTCAATATTCCCTGGCACTAAGTACTCTACATGCAAATTCTATACAGATCCCTATCACCCCGAGAAGTTATGTACACAGCTTTAACACAAAATGCATTGAATTGAAAGTAATGCTTTCAGCTCAATGGAGCATAGAGTTCAGTTTTCATGAAAGCTGCTAAGTGCTAACTTGATGTAAACCTTATTACTTTGCTTCCTATATGATGTAGAGTAGTCTGTAAGCAATGTTATGAGTGAGCTCTCAAAGTTTGTGAAGTTACTTTCAGTACAATCCCCTTTATTAGAGCGTGGAACTATAGCGTTTACAGAATGAATTCAAGTCATTGGCTGTTGCACTCTAAACGTTATGAGGAGGTTTCCTGAATTCAGGTTGTATTTGAGTATTCCATAGCACTGAGTACTCTGCATGCAATATCTATACAGTTCCAAATCAGCCCAAGTAGTTAGGTACAGAGACTTGACACTAAATGCATTGAATAGAATGTAATGCATTCTGCTCAAAGTAGTGTACAGTTCAACGTTGCTGAAAACTACTGTGCTAACTTGATGTAAACCTTCTAATTTTACTCACCGTATGATTTAGTGTAGTCTGCAACCAATTTTATGACTGTACTACCAATGCTCCAGAAGTTACATTCAGTAAAATCACCCTTTCTACACTGTGGAACATTAGCATTTACTGAACTAAAGCAAGTCATTGGCTGTTGCACTCTAACCGTTATGAGGTAGGTTCTTGAATTCAGCTTGCAACTCAATATTCCCTGGCACTAAGTACTCTACATGCAAATTCTATACAGATCCCTATCACCCCGAGAAGTTATGTACACAGCTTTAACACAAAATGCATTGAATTGAAAGTAATGCTTTCAGCTCAATGGAGCATAGAGTTCAGTTTTCATGAAAGCTGCTATGTGCTACCTTTATGTAAACCTTATTAGTTTGCTTCCTATAGGATGTAGAGTAGTCTGCAACCAATTTTATGAGTGTGCTCCCAAAGGTTCTGAAGTTACATTCAGTAGAATCACCTTTATTACACTGTCGAACTATAGCGTTTACTGAATGAAAGCAAGTCATTGGCTGTTGCACTCTAAACGTTATGAGGAGGTTTCCTGAATTCAGGTTGTATTTGAGTATTCCATAGCACTGAGTACTCTACATGCAATATCTATACAGTTCCAAATCACCCCAAGTAGTTATGTACAGAGCCTTGACACTAAATGCATTGAATAGAATGTAATGCATTCTGCTCAAAGTAGTGTACAGTTCAATGTTGCTGAAAACTACTGTGCTAACTTGATGTAAACCTTCTAATTATACTCACCGTATGATTTAGAGTAGTGTGCAACCAATTTTATGACTGTACTACCAATGCTCCAGAAGTTACATTCTGTAAAATCCCCCTTTCTACACTGTGGATCATTAGCCTTTACTGAACTAAAGCAAGTCATTGGCTCTTGCACTCTAAACATTATGAGGTAGATTCTTGAATTCAGCTTGCAACTGAGTTTTCCATGGCACTAAGTACTCTACATTCAATATCTATACAGTTCCAAATCACCCCAAGTGGTGATGTACACAGCTTTAACAGAAAGTGCATTGAATAAGAAGTAATGCTTTCAGCTCAATGGAGCAGAGAGTTCAATTTTCCTGAAAGCTGCTAAGTGCTAACTTGATGTAAACCTTATTACTTTGCTTCCTATATGATGTAGAGTAGTCTGTAACCAATGTTATGAGTGAGCTCTCAAAGTTTGTGAAGTTACTTTCAGTACAATCACCTTTATTAGAGCGTGGAACTATAGCGTTTACAGAATGAATTCAAGTCATTGGCTGTTGCACTCTAAACGTTATGAGGAGGTTTCCTGAATTCAGGTTGTATTTGAGTATTCCATAGCACTGAGTACTCTGCATGCAATATCTATACAGTTCCAAATCAGCCCAAGTAGTTAGGTACAGAGACTTGACACTAAATGCATTGAATAGAATGTAATGCATTCTGCTCAAAGTAGTGTACAGTTCAACGTTGCTGAAAACTACTAAGTGCTAACTTGATGTAAACCTTCTAATTTTACTCACCGTATGATTTAGTGTAGTCTGCAACCAATTTTATGAGTGTACTACCAATGCACCAGAAATTACATTCAGTAACATCACCCATTCCACACTGTGGAACATTGGCGTTTACTGAACTAAAGCAAGTCATTGGCTGTTGCACTCTAAACGTTATGAGGTAGGTTCTTGAATTCAGCTTGCAACTGAGTTTTCCATGTAACTAAGTACTCTACATGCAATATCTAAACAGTTCCAAATCACCCCAAGTAGTGATGTACACAGCTTTAACACAAAGTGCATTGAATAAGAAGTAATGCTTTCAGCTCAATGGAGCATAGAGTTCAAATTTCCTGTAAACTGCTATGTGCTAACTTTATGTAAACCTTATTAGTTTGCTTCCTATAGGATGTAGAGTAGTCTGCAACCAAAATTATGAGTGTGCTCCCAAAGGTTCTGAAGTTACATTCAGTAGAATCACCTTTATTACACAGTCGAACTATAGCGTTTACTGAATGAAAGCAAGTCATTGGCTGTTGCACTCTAATCGTTATGAGGAATTTTCCTGAATTCAGGTTGTATTTGAGTATTCCATAGCACTGAGTACTCTACATGCAATATCTATACAGTTCCAAATCACCCCAAGTAGTTATGTACAGAGCCTTGACACTAAATGCATTGAATAGAATGTAATGCATTCTGCTCAAAGTAGTGTACAGTTCAATGTTGCTGAAAACTACTGTGCTAACTTGATGTAAACCTTCTAATTATACTCACCGTATGATTTAGAGTAGTCTGCAACCAATTTTATGACTGTACTACCAATGCTCCAGAAGTTACATTCTGTAAAATGCCCCTTTCTACACTGTGGATCATTAGCCTTTACTGAACTAAAGCAAGTCATTGGCTCTTGCACTCTAAACATTATGAGGTAGATTCTTGAATTCAGCTTGCAACTGAGTTTTCCATGGCACTTAGTACTCTACATGCAATATCTATACAGTTCCAAATCACCCCGAGTAGTGATGTACACAGCTTTAACACAAAGTGCATTGAATAAGAAGTAATGCTTTCAGCTCAATGGAGCAGAGAGTTCAATTTTCCTGAAAGCTGCTAAGTGCTAACTTGATGTAAACCTTATTACTTTGCTTCCTATATGATGTAGAGTAGTCTGTAAGCAATGTTATGAGTGAGCTCTCAAAGTTTGTGAAGTTACTTTCAGTACAATCACCTTTATTAGAGCGTGGAACTATAGCGTTTACATAATGAATTCAAGTCATTGGCTGTTGCACTCTAAACGTTATGAGGAGGTTTCCTGAATTCAGGTTGTATTTGAGTATTCCATAGCACTGAGTACTCTACATGCAATATCTATACAGTTCCAAATCAGCCCAAGTAGTTATGTACAGAGCCTTGACACTAAATGCATTGAATAGAATGTAATGCATTCTGCTCAAAGTAGTGTACAGTTCAATGTTGCTGAAAACAACTAAGTGCTAACTTGATGTAAACCTTCTAATTTTACTCACTGTATGATTTAGTGTAGTCTGCAACCAATTTTATGACTGTACTACCAATGCTCCAGAAGTTACATTCAGTAAAATCCCCCTTTCTATAAATTCTTTCTGATACTTATTTAGTTTGAGTTTCGGTTTTAACCCTTCAATATCACCTAGTAAAAATAATATTGGATTATGAGGAAATTGTGTTCCTGTAATTTGTTCCAGTAAAAGTCTTAAATTTGTCCAAAAAGGTTGAATTTTAGAGCAAGACTATGTCGAATGTAAAAAAGTACCAGTTTCCTGGTTACATCGGAAACACTGATCCGATAAATTTATAAAAATTGCACTGGCAGTAGCCAAAAAAGCTATTCCAGTTACTTGGAAATCGGATACACATTTAAGTATAGATTCTTGGAAGAAAGAAATCTATGGTTGTATTCCATTAGAAAAAATTACTTATAATTTAAGAGATAAATATGAAACATTTTTGAAAATTTGGAGCCCTTATTTACAAAAGACAGGATTAAATATATAGATGCTTTGAAGATGAAACAATTGGTTATTAGGGGAAAGAAATAAATATACATATTAAAATTATTACGAATTCCATGGAGCATGTGGAGATCTTCCAACCGCCAGGCATTCTTTCTTTCTTTCTTTCTTTCTTTTTTTTTTCTATGGGGCAGTTAGGGGGGAGGGGTTAAGGGGAGGGGGTAGGGGTTATATACATTGTTTTTTCATACTTTGTAATCATTTAAAAATGCAATAAAAAATTATTAAAAAAAAAACGTAAAATCCCCCTTTCTACACTGTGGATCATTAGCCTTTACTGAACTAAAGGAAGTCATTGGCTCTTGCACTCTAAACATTATGAGGTAGGTTCTTGAATTCAGGTTGAAACTGAGTTTTCCATGGCACTAAGTACTCTACATGCAATATCTGAACAGTTCCAAATCACCCCGAGTAGTTAGGTACACAGCTTTAACACAAAGTGCATTGAATAAGAAGTAATGCTTTCAGCTCAATGGAGCATAGAGTTCAAATTTCCTGTAAACTGCTATGTGCTAACTTTATGTAAACCTTATTAGTTTGCTTCCTATAGGATGTAGAGTAGTCTGCAACCAATTTTATGAGTGTGCTCCCAAAGGTTCTGAAGTTACATTCAGTAGAATCATCTTTATTACACAGTCGAACTATAGCGTTTACTGAATGAAAGCAAGTCATTGGCTGTTGCACTCTAAACGTTATGAGGTGGTTTCCTGAATTCAGGTTGCATTTGAGTATTCCATAGCACTGAGTACTCTACATGCAATATCTATACAGTTCCAAATCACCCCAAATAGTTATGTACAGAGCCTTGACACTAAATGCATTGAATAGAATGTAATGCATTCTGCTCAAAGTAGTGTACAGTTCAATGTTGCTGAAAACTACTGTGCTAACTTGATGTAAACCTTCTAATTATACTCACCGTATGATTTAGAGTAGTCTGCAACCAATTTTATGACTGTACTACCAATGCTCCAGAAGTTACATTCTGTAAAATCCCCCTTTCTACACTGTGGATCATTAGCCTTTACTGAACTAAAACAAGTCATTGGCTCTTGCACTCTAAACATTATGAGGTAGATTCTTGAATTCAGCTTGCAACTGAGTTTTCCATGGCACTAAGTACTCTACATGCAATATCTATACAGTTCCAAATCACCCCGAGTAGTGATGTACACAGCTTTAACACAAAGTGCATTGAATAAGAAGTAATGCTTTCAGCTCAATGGAGCAGAGAGTTCAATTTTCCTGAAAGCTGCTAAGTGCTAACTTGATGTAAACCTTATTACTTTGCTTCCTATATGATGTAGAGTAGTCTGTAAGCAATGTTATGAGTGAGCTCTCAAAGTTTGTGAAGTTACTTTCAGTACAATCACCTTTATTAGAGCGTGGAACTATAGCGTTTACAGAATGAATTCAAGTCATTGGCTGTTGCACTCTAACCGTTATGAGGAGGTTTCCTGAATTCAGGTTGTATTTGAGTATTCCATAGCACTGAGTACTCTACATGCAATATCTATACAGTTCCAAATCAGCCCAAGTAGTTATGTACAGAGCCTTGACACTAAATGCATTGAATAGAATGTAATGCATTCTGCTCAAAGTAGTGTACAGTTCAATGTTGCTGAAAACTACTGTGCTAACTTGATGTAAACCTTCTAATTTTACTCACCGTATGATTTAGTGTAGTCTGCAACCAATTTTATGACTGTACTACCAATGCTCCAGAAGTTACATTCAGTAAAATCCCCCTTTCTACACTGTGGATCATTAGCGTTTACTGAACTAAAGGAAGTCATTGGCTCTTGCACTCTAAACATTATGAGGTAGGTTCTTGAATTCAGCTTGCAACTGAGTTTTCCATGGCACTAAGTACTCTACATGCAATTTCTATACAGATCCATATCACCCCGAGAAGTTATGTACACAGCTTTAACACAAAATGCATTGAATAAAAAGTAATGCTTTCAGCTCAATGGAGCATAGAGTTCAAATTTCCTGTAAACTGCTATGTGCTAACTTTATGTAAACCTTATTAGTTTGCTTCCTATAGGATGTAGAGTAGTCTGCAACCAATTTTATGAGTGTGCTCCCAAAGGTTCTGAAGTTACATTCAGTAGAATCACCTTTATTACACAGTCGAACTATAGTGTTTACTGAATGAAAGCAAGTCATTGGCTGTTGCACTCTAAACGTTATGAGGAATTTTCCTGAATTCAGGTTGTATTTGAGTATTCCATAGCACTGAGTACTCTACATGCAATATCTATACAGTTCCAAATCACCCCAAGTAGTTATGTACAGAGCCTTGACACTAAATGCATTGATTAGAATGTAATGCATTCTGCTCAAAGTAGTGTACAGTTCAATGTTGCTGAAAACTACTAAGTGCTAACTTGATGTAAACCTTCTAATATTACTCACCGTATGATTTAGTGTAGTCTGCAACCAATTTTATGAGTGTACTACCAATGCACCAGAAATTACATTCAGTAACATCACCCATTCTACACTGTGGAACATTGGCGTTTACTGAACTAATGCAAGTCATTGGCTGTTGCACACTAAACGTTATGAGGTAGGTTCTTGAATTCAGCTTACAACTGAGTTTTCCATGGCACCAAGTACTCTACATGCAATGTTTATACAGTTCCAAATCACCCCGAGTAGTTATGTACACAGCTTTAACCCAAAGTGCATTGAACAAGAAGTAATGCTTTCAGCTCAATGGAGCATAGAGTTCAAATTTCCTGAAAACTGCTATGTGCTACCTTTATGTAAACCTTATTAGTTTGCTTCCTATAGGATGTAGAGTAGTCTGCAACCAATTTTATGAGTGTGCTCCCAAAGGTTCTGAAGTTAAATTCAGTAGAATCACCTTTATTACACTGTCGAACTATAACGTTTACTGAATGATTTCAAGTCATTGGCTGTTGCACTCTAAACGTTATGAGGAGGTTTCCTGAATTCAGGTTGTATTTGAGTATTCCATAGCACTGAGTACCCTACATGCAATATCTATACAGTTCCAAATCACCCCAAGTAGTTATGTACAGAGCCTTGACACTAAATGCATTGAATAGAATGTAATGCATTCTGCTCAAAGTAGTGTACAGTTCAATGTTGCTGAAAACTACTGTGCTAACTTGATGTAAACCTTCTAATTTTACTCACCGTATGATTTAGTGTAGTCTGCAACCAATTTATGACTGTACTACCAATGCTCCAGAAGTTACATTCAGTAAAATCACCCTTTCTACACTGTGGATCATTAGCCTTTACTGAACTAAAGGAAGTCATTGGCTCTTGCACTCTAAACATTATGAGGTAGGTTCTTGAATTCAGCTTACAGCTGAGTTTTCCATGGCACCAAGTACTCTACATGCAATGTTTATACAGTTCCAAATCACCCCGAGTAGTTATGTACACAGCTTTAACCCAAAGTGCATTGAACAAGAAGTAATGCTTTCAGCTCAATGGAGCATAGAGTTCAAATTTCCTGAAAACTGCTATGTGCTACCTTTATGTAAACCTTATTAGTTTGCTTCCTATAGGATGTAGAGTAGTCTGCAACCAATTTTATGAGTGTGCTCCCAAAGGTTCTGAAGTTACATTCAGTAGAATCACCTTTATTACACTGTCGAACTATAGCGTTTACTGAATGAAAGCAAGTCATTGGCTGTTGCACTCTAAACGTTATGAGGAGGTTTCCTGAATTCAGGTTGTATTTGAGTATTCCATAGCACTGAGTACTCTACATGCAATATCTATACAGTTCCAAATCACCCCAAGTAGTTATGTACAGAGCCTTGAGAGTAAATGCATTGAATAGAATGTAATGCATTCTGCTCAAAGTAGTGTACAGTTCAATGTTGCTGAAAACTACTGTGCTAACTTGATGTAAACCTTCTAATTTTACTCACCGTATGATTTAGTGTAGTCTGCAACCAATTTTATGAGTGTACTACCAATGCACCAGAAATTACATTCAGTAACATCACCCATTCTACACTGTGGAACATTGGCGTTTACTGAACTAATGCAAGTCATTGGCTGTTGCACTCTAAACGTTATGAGGTAGGTTCTTGAATTCAGCTTACAACTGAGTTTTCCAGGGCACCAAGTACTCTACATGCAATGTTTATACAGTTCCAAATCACCCCGAGTAGTTATGTACACAGCTTTAACCCAAAGTGCATTGAACAAGAAGTAATGCTTTCAGCTCAATGGAGCATAGAGTTCAAATTTCCTGAAAACTGCTATCTGCTACCTTTATGTAAACCTTATTAGTTTGCTTCCTATAGGATGTAGAGTAGTCTGCAACCAATTTTATGAGTGTGCTCCCAAAGGTTCTGAAGTTACATTCAGTAGAATCACCTTTATTACACTGTCGAACTACAGCGTTTACTGAATGAAAGCAAGTCATTGGCTGTTGCACTCTAAACGTTATGAGGAGGTTTCCTGAATTCAGGTTGTATTTGAGTATTCCATAGCACTGAGTACTCTACATGCAATATCTATACAGTTCCAAATCACCCCAAGTAGTTATGTACAGAGCATTCTGCTCAAAGTAGTGTACAGTTCAATGTTGCTGAAAACTACTAAGTGCTAACTTGATGTAAACCTTCTAATTTTACTCACCGTATGATTTATTGTAGGCTGCAACCAATTTTATGAGTGTACTACCAATGCTCCAGAAGTTACATTCAGTAAAATCACCCTTTCTACACTGTGGAACATTCGCATTTACTGAACTAAAGCAAGTCATTGGCTGTTGCACTCTAACCGTTATGAGGTAGGTTCTTGAATTCAGCTTGCAACTCAATATTCCCTGGCACTAAGTACTCTACATGCAAATTCTATACAGATCCCTATCACCCCGAGAAGTTATGTACACAGCTTTAACACAAAATGCATTGAATTGAAAGTAATGCTTTCAGCTCAATGGAGCATAGAGTTCAGTTTTCATGAAAGCTGCTAAGTGCTAACTTGATGTAAACCTTATTAGTTTGCTTCCTATATGATGTAGAGTAGTCTGTAACCAATGTCATGAGTGAGCTCTCAAAGATTGTGAAGTTACTTTCAGTACAATCACCTTTATTAGACCGTGGAACTATAACGTTTACTGAATGAATTCAAGTCATTGGCTGTTGCACTCTAAACGTTAAGAGGAGGTTTCCTGAATTCAGGTTGTATTTGAGTACTCCATAGCACTGAGTACCCTACATGCAATATCTATACAGTTCCAAATCACCCCAAGTAGTTATGTACAGAGCCTTGACACTAAATGCATTGAATAGAATGTAATGCATTCTGCTCAAAGTAGTGTACAGTTCAATGTTGCTGAAAACTACTAAGTGCTAACTTGATGTAAACCTTCTAAATATACACACCGTATGATTTAGAGTAGTCTGCAACCAATTTTATGACTGTACTACCAATGTAGCAGAAGTTGCATTCAGTAACATCACCATTTCTACACTGCGAAACATTGGCGTTTACTGACTAAAGCAAGCCATTGGCTGTTGCACTCTAAACGTTATGAGGTAGGTTCTTGAATTCAGCTTGCAACTGAGTTTTCCATGGCAGTAGGTACTCTACATGCAATATCTATACAGTTCCAAATCACCCCGAGTAGTTAGGTACACAGGTTTAACACAAAGTGCATTGAATAAGAAGTAATGGTTTCAGCACAATGGAGCATAGAGTTCAAATTTCCTGAAAACTGCTATGTGCTAACTTTATGTAACCCTTATTAGTTTGCTTCCTATAGGATGTAGAGTAGTCTGCAACCAATTTTATGTGTGTGCTACCAAAGTTTGTGAAGTTACTTTCAGTAGAGTCACCTTTATTACAAACTGGAACTATAGCGTTTACTGAAAGAAAGCAAGTCATTGGCTGTTGCACGCTAAACGTTATGTAGTTTCCTAAATTCAGCTTGTATTTGAGTATTCCATAGCACTGAGTACGCTACATGCAATATCTATACAGTTCCAAATCACCCCAAGTAGTTATGTAGAGAAACGTAACACTAAATGCATTGAATAGAATGTAATGCATTGAGCTCAAAGGAGTGTACAGTTCAATTTTGCTGAAAAATACTATGTGCTAACTTGATGTAAACCTTCTAATTTTACTCACCCTATGATTTAGAGTAGTCTGCAAGCAATTTTATGAGTGTACTACCAATGCACCAGAAGTTACATTCAGTAACATCACCCTTTCTACACTGGAACATTGGCGTTTACTGAACTCATGCAAGTCATTGGCTGTTGCACTCTAAACGTTATGAGGTAGGTTCTTGAATTCAGCTTACAACTGAGTTTTCCATGGCACTAAGTACTCTACATGCAATGTTTATACAGTTCCAAATCACCCCGAGTAGTTATGTACTCAGCTTTAACCCAAAGTGCATTGAACAAGAAGTAATGCTTTCAGCTCAATGGAGCATAGAGTTCAAATTTCCTGAAAACTGCTATGTGCTACCTTTATGTAAACCTTATTAGTTTGCTTCCTATAGGATGTAGAGTAGTCTGCAACCAATTTTATGAGTGTGCTCCCAAAGGATCTGAAGTTACATTCAGTAGAATCACCTTTATTACACTGTCGAACTATAGCGTTTACTGAATGAAAGCAAGTCATTGGCTGTTGCACTCTAAACGTTATGAGGAGGTTTCGTGAATTCAGGTTGTATTTGAATATTCCATAGCACTGAGTACTCTACATGCAATATCTATACAGTTCCAAATCACCCCAAGTAGTTATGTACAGAGCCTTGACAGTAAATGCATTGAATAGAATGTAATGCATTCTGCTCAAAGTAGTGTACAGTTCAATGTTGCTGAAAACTACTAAGTGCTAACTTGATGTAAACCTTCTAAATATACACACCGTATGATTTAGAGTAGTCTGCAACCAATTTTATGACTGTACTACCAATGTAGCAGAAGTTGCATTCAGTAACATCACCATTTCTACACTGCGAAACATTGGCGTTTACTGACTAAAGCAAGCCATTGGCTGTTGCACTCTAAACGTTATGAGGTAGGTTCTTGAATTCAGCTTGCAACTGAGTTTTCCATGGCAGTAAGTACTCTACATGCAATATCTATACAGTTCCAAATCACCCCGAGTAGTTAGGTACACAGGTTTAACACAAAGTGCATTGAATAAGAAGTAATGGTTTCAGCACAATGGAGCATAGAGTTCAAATTTCCTGAAAACTGCTATGTGCTAACTTTATGTAACCCTTATTAGTTTGCTTCCTATAGGATGTAGAGTAGTCTGCAACCAATTTTATGTGTGTGCTACCAAAGTTTGTGAAGTTACTTTCAGTAGAGTCACCTTTATTACAAACTGGAACTATAGCGTTTACTGAAAGAAAGCAAGTCATTGGCTGTTGCACGCTAAACGTTATGTAGTTTCCTAAATTCAGCTTGTATTTGAGTATTCCATAGCACTGAGTACGCTACATGCAATATCTATACAGTTCCAAATCACCCCAAGTAGTTATGTAGAGAAACGTAACACTAAATGCATTGAATAGAATGTAATGCATTGAGCTCAGTTCAATTTTGCTGAAAAATACTATGTGCTAACTTGATGTAAACCTTCTAATTTTACTCACCCTATGATTTAGAGAAGTCTGCAAGCAATTTTATGAGTGTACTACCAATGCACCAGAAGTTACATTCAGTAACATCACCCTTTCTACACTGGAACATTGGCGTTTACTGAACTCATGCAAGTCATTGGCTGTTGCACTCTAAACGTTATGAGGTAGGTTCTTGAATTCAGCTTACAACTGAGTTTTCCATGGCACTAAGTACTCTACATGCAATGTTTATACAGTTCCAAATCACCCCGAGTAGTTATGTACTCAGCTTTAACCCAAAGTGCATTGAACAAGAAGTAATGCTTTCAGCTCAATGGAGCATAGAGTTCAAATTTCCTGAAAACTGCTATGTGCTACCTTTATGTAAACCTTATTAGTTTGCTTCCTATAGGATGTAGAGTAGTCTGCAACCAATTTTATGAGTGTGCTCCCAAAGGATCTGAAGTTACATTCAGTAGAATCACCTTTATTACACTGTCGAACTATAGCGTTTACTGAATGAAAGCAAGTCATTGGCTGTTGCACTCTAAACGTTATGAGGAGGTTTCCTGAATTCAGGTTGTATTTGAGTATTCCATAGCACTGAGTACCCTACATGCAATATCTATACAGTTCCAAATCACCCCAAGTAGTTATGTACAGAGCCTTGACACTAAATGTATTGAATAGAATGTAATGCATTCTGCTCAAAGTAGTGTACAGTTCAATGTTGCTGAAAACTACTAAGTGCTAACTTGATGTAAACCTTCTAATTTTACTCACTGTATGATTTAGTGTAGTCTGCAACCAATTTTATGACTGTACTACCAATGCTCCAGAAGTTACATTCAGTAAAATCCCCCTTTCTACACTGTGGATCATTAGCGTTTACTGAACTAAAGGAAGTCATTGGCTCTTGCACTCTAAACATTATGAGGTAGGTTCTTGAATTCAGCTTGCAACTGAGTTTTCCATGGCACTAAGTACTCTACATGCAATTTCTATACAGATCCATATCACCCCGAGAAGTTATGTACACAGC
Organism: Hypanus sabinus; assembly: GCF_030144855.1. Classification (NCBI taxonomy): domain Eukaryota; kingdom Metazoa; phylum Chordata; class Chondrichthyes; order Myliobatiformes; family Dasyatidae; genus Hypanus; species Hypanus sabinus. Next base: position 2,127,473 of record NC_082732.1, on the reverse strand, counting down.
TTTAACACAAAATGCATTGAATAAAAAGTAATGCTTTCAGCTCAATGGAGCATAGAGTTCAAATTTCCTGTAAACAGCTATGTGCTAACTTTATGTAAACCTTATTAGTTTGCTTCCTATAGGATGTAGAGTAGTCTGTAACCAATGTTATGAGTGAGCTCTCAAAGTTTGTGAAGTTACTTTCAGTACAATCACCTTTATTAGAGCGTGGAACTATAGCGTTTACAGAATGAATTCAAGTCATTGGCTGTTGCACTCTAAACGTTATGAGGAGGTTTCCTGAATTCAGGTTGTATTTGAGTATTCCATAGCACTGAGTACTCTGCATGCAATATCTATACAGTTCCAAATCAGCCCAAGTAGTTATGTACAGAGCCTTGACACTAAATGCATTGAATAGAATGTAATGCATTCTGCTCAAAGTAGTGTACAGTTCAATGTTGCTGAAAACTACTGTGCTAACTTGATGTAAACCTTCTAATTTTACTCACCGTATGATTTAGTGTAGTCTGCAACCAATTTTATGACTGTACTACCAATGCTCCAGAAGTTACATTCAGTAAAATCACCCTTTCTACACTGTGGAACATTAGCATTTACTGAACTAAAGCAAGTCATTCGGTGTTGCACTCTAACCGTTATGAGGTAGGGTCTTGAATTCAGCTTGCAACTCAATATTCCCTGGCACTAAGTACTCTACATGCAAATTCTATACAGATCCCTATCACCCCGAGAAGTTATGTACACAGCTTTAACACAAAATGCATTGAATTGAAAGTAATGCTTTCAGCTCAATGGAGCATAGAGTTCAGTTTTCATGAAAGCTGCGAAGTGCTAACTTGATGTAAACCTTATTAGTTTGCTTCCTATATGATGTAGAGTAGTCTGTAACCAATGTCATGAGTGAGCTCTCAAAGATTGTGAAGTTACTTTCAGTACAATCACCTTTATTAGATCGTGGAACTATAACGTTTACTGAATGAATTCAAGTCATTGGCTGTTGCACTCTAAACGTTAAGAGGAGGTTTCCTGAATTCAGGTTGTATTTGAGTATTCCATAGCACTGAGTACCCTACATGCAATATCTATACAGTTCCAAATCACCCCAAGTAGTTATGTACAGAGCCTTGACACTAAATGCATTGAATAGAATGTAATGCATTCTGCTCAAAGTAGTGTACAGTTCAATGTTGCTGAAAACTACTGTGCTAACTTGATGTAAACCTTCTAATTTTACTCACCGTATGATTTAGTGTAGTCTGCAACCAATTTTATGACTGTACTACCAATGCTCCAGAAGTTACATTCAGTAAAATCACCCTTTCTACACTGTGGATCATTAGCCTTTACTGAACTAAAGGAAGTCATTGGCTCTTGCACTCTAAACATTATGAGGTAGGTTCTTGAATTCAGCTTGCAACTGAGTTTTCCATGGCACTAAGTACTCTACATGCAATTTCTATACAGATCCATATCACCCCGAGAAGTTATGTACACAGCTTTAACACAAAATGCATTGAATAAAAAGTAATGCTTTCAGCTCAATGGAGCATAGAGTTCAAATTTCCTGTAAACAGCTATGTGCTAACTTTATGTAAACCTTATTAGTTTGCTTCCTATAGGATGTAGAGTAGTCTGCAACCAATTTTATGAGTGTGCTCCCAAAGGTTCTGAAGTTACATTCAGTAGAATCACCTTTATTACACAGTCGAACTATAGTGTTTACTGAATGAAAGCAAGTCATTGGCTGTTGCACTCTAAACGTTATGAGGAGGTTTCCTGAATTCAGGTTGTATTTGAGTATTCCATAGCACTGAGTACTCTACATGCAATATCTATACAGTTCCAAATCACCCCAAGTAGTTATGTACAGAGCCTTGACACTAAATGCATTGAATAGAATGTAATGCATTCTGCTCAAAGTAGTGTACAGTTCAATGTTGCTGAAAACTACTAAGTGCTAACTTGATGTAAACCTTCTAATTTTACTCACCGTATGATTTAGTGTAGTCTGCAACCAATTTTATGAGTGTACTACCAATGCACCAGAAATTACATTCAGTAACATCACCCATTCTACACTGTGGAACATTGGCGTTTACTGAACTAATGCAAGTCATTGGCTGTTGCACTCTAAACGTTATGAGGTAGGTTCTTGAATTCAGCTTACAACTGAGTTTTCCATGGCACCAGGTACTCTACATGCAATGTTTATACAGTTCCAAATCACCCCGAGTAGTTATGTACACAGCTTTAACCCAAAGTGCATTGAACAAGAAGTAATGCTTTCAGCTCAATGGAGCATAGAGTTCAAATTTCCTGAAAACTGCCATCTGCTACCTTTATGTAAACCTTATTAATTTGCTTCCTATAGGATGTAGAGTAGTCTGCAACCAATTTTATGAGTGTGCTCCCAAAGGTTCTGAAGTTACATTCAGTAGAATCACCTTTATTACACTGTCGAACTATAGCGTTTACTGAATGAAAGCAAGTCATTGGCTGTTGCACTCTAAACGTTATGAGGAGGTTTCCTGAATTCAGGTTGTATTTGAGTATTCCATAGCACTGAGTACTCTACATGCAATATCTATACAGTTCCAAATCACCCCAAGTAGTTATGTACAGAGCATTCTGCTCAAAGTAGTGTACAGTTCAATGTTGCTGAAAACTACTAAGTGCTAACTTGATGTAAACCTTCTAATTTTACTCACCGTATGATTTATTGTAGTCTGCAACCAATTTTATGAGTGTACTACCAATGCTCCAGAAGTTACATTCAGTAAAATCACCCTTTCTACACTGTGGAACATTCGCATTTACTGAACTAAAGCAAGTCATTGGCTGTTCCACTCTAACCGTTATGAGGTAGGTTCTTGAATTCAGCTTGCAACTCAATATTCCCTGGCACTAAGTACTCTACATGCAAATTCTATACAGATCCCTATCACCCCGAGAAGTTATGTACACAGCTTTAACACAAAATGCATTGAATTGAAAGTAATGCTTTCAGCTCAATGGAGCATAGAGTTCAGTTTTCATGAAAGCTGCTAAGTGCTAACTTGATGTAAACCTTATTAGTTTGCGTCGTATATGATGTAGAGTGGTCTGTAACCAATGTTATGAGTGAGCTCTCAAAGATTGTGAAGTTACTTTCAGTACAATCACCTTTATTAGACCGTGGAACTATAACGTTTATTGAATGAATTCAAGTCATTGGCTGTTGCACTCTAAACGTTATGAGGAGGTTTCCTGAATTCAGGTTGTATTTGAGTATTCCATAGCACTGAGTACCCTACATGCAATATCTATACAGTTCCAAATCACCCCAAGTAGTTATGTACAGAGCCTTGACACTAAATGCATTGAATAGAATGTAATGCATTCTGCTCAAAGTAGTGTACTGTTCAATGTTGCTGAAAACTACTAAGTGCTAACTTGATGTAAACCTTCTAAATATACACACCGTATGATTTAGAGTAGTCTGCAACCAATTTTATGACTGTACTACCAATGCTCCAGAAATTACATTCAGTAACATCACCCATTCTACACTGTGGAACATTGGCGTTTACTGAACTAATGCAAGTCATTGGCTGTTGCACTCTAAACGTTATGAGGTAGGTTCTTGAATTCAGCTTGCAACTCAGTTTTCCATGGCACTAAGTACTCTACATGCAATTTCTATACAGATCCATATCACCCCGAGAAGTTATGTACACAGCTTTAACACAAAATGCATTGAATAAGAAGTAATGCTTTCAGCTCAATGGAGCAGAGAGTTCAATTTTCCTGAAAGCTGCTAAGTGCTAACTTGATGTAAACCTTATTACTTTGCTTCCTATATGATGTAGAGTAGTCTGTAAGCAATGTTATGAGTGAGCTCTGAAAGTTTGTGAAGTTACTTTCAGTACAATCACCTTTATTAGAGCGTGGAACTATAGCGTTTGCAGAATGAATTCAAGTCATTGGCTGTTGCACTCTAACCGTTATGAGGAGGTTTCCTGAATTCAGGTTGTATTTGAGTATTCCATAGCACTGAGTACTCTACATGCAATATCTATTCAGTTCCAAATCAGCCCAAGTAGTTATGTACAGAGCCTTGACACTAAATGCATTGAATAGAATGTAATGCATTCTGCTCAAAGTAGTGTACAGTTCAATGTTGCTGAAAACTACTGTGCTAACTTGATGTAAACCTTCTAATTTTACTCACCGTATGATTTAGTGTAGTCCGCAACCAATTTTATGACTGTACTACCAATGCTCCAGAAGTTACATTCAGTAAAATCACCCTTTCTACACTGTGGAACATTAGCATTTACTGAACTAAAGCAAGTCATTGGCTGTTGTACTCTAACCGTTATGAGGTAGGTTCTTGAATTCAGCTTGCAACTCAATATTCCCTGGCACTAAGTACTCTACATGCAAATTCTATACAGATCCCTATCACCCCGAGAAGTTATGTACACAGCTTTAACACAAAATGCATTGAATTGAAAGTAATGCTTTCAGCTCAATGGAGCATAGAGTTCAGTTTTCATGAAAGCTGCTAAGTGCTAACTTGATGTAAACCTTATTAGTTTGCTTCCTATATGATGTAGAGTAGTCTGTAAGCAATGTTATGAGTGAGCTCTCAAAAATTGTGAAGTTACTTTCAGTACAATCACCTTTATTAGACCGTGGAACTATAACGTTTACTGAATGAATTCAAGTCATTGGCTGTTGCACTCTAAACGTTATGAGGAGGTTTCCTGAATTCAGGTTGTATTTGAGAATTCCATAGCACTGAGTACCCTACATGCAATATCTATACAGTTCTAAATCACCCCAAGTAGTTATGTACAGAGCCTTGACACTAAATGCATTGAATAGAATGTAATGCATTCTGCTCAAAGTAGTGTACAGTTCAATGTTGCTGAAAACTACTAAGTGCTAACTTGATGTAATCCTTCTAATTTTACTCACTGTATGATTTAGTGTAGTCTGCAACCAATTTTATGACTGTACTACCAATGCACCAGAAATTACATTCAGTAACATCACCCATTCTACACTGTGGAACATTGGCCTTTACTGAACTAAAGGAAGTCATTGGCTGTTGCACTCTAAACGTTATGAGGTAGGTTCTTGAATTCAGCTTGCAACTGAGATTTCCATGGCACTAAGTACTCTACATGCAATGTTTATACAGTTCCAAATCACCCCGAGTAGTTATGTACACAGCTTTAACCCAAAGTGCATTGAACAAGAAGTAATGCTTTCAGCTCAATGGAGCATAGAGTTCAAATTACCTGAAAACTGCTATGTGCTACCTTTATGTAAACCTTATTAGTTTGCTTCCTATAGGATGTAGAGTAGTCTGCAACCAATTTTATGAGTGTGCTCCCAAAGGTTCTGAAGTTACATTCAGTAGAATCACCTTTATTACACTGTCGAACTATAGCGTTTACTGAATGAAAGCAAGTCATTGGCTGTTGCACTCTAAACGTTATGAGGAGGTTTCCTGAATTCAGGTTGTATTTGAGTATTCCATAGCACTGAGTACTCTACATGCAATATCTATACAGTTCCAAATCACCCCAAGTAGTTATGTACAGAGCCTTGACACTAAATGCATTGAATAGAATGTAATGCATTCTGCTCAAAGTAGTGTACAGTTCAATGTTGCTGAAAACTACTAAGTGCTAACTTGATGTAAACCTTCTAAATATACACACCGTATGATTTAGAGTAGTCTGCAACCAATTTTATGACTGTACTACCAATGCTCCAGAAGTTACATTCTGTAAAATCCCCCTTTCTACACTGTGGATCATTAGCCTTTACTGAACTAAAGCAAGTCATTGGGTGTTGCACTCTAACCGTTATGAGGTAGGGTCTTGAATTCAGCTTGCAACTCAATATTCCCTGGCACTAAGTACTCTACATGCAAATTCTATACAGATCCCTATCACCCCGAGAAGTTATGTACACAGCATTAACACAAAATGCATTGAATAAAAAGTAATGCTTTCAGCTCAATGGAACAGAGAGTTCAATTTTCCTGAAAGCTGCTAAGTGCTAACTTGATGTAAACCTTATTACTTTGCTTCCTATATGATGTAGAGTAGTCTGTAACCAATGTTATGAGTGAGCTCTCAAAGTTTGTGAAGTTACTTTCAGTACAATCACCTTTATTAGAGCGTGGAACTATAGCGTTTACAGAATGAATTCAAGTCATTGGCTGTTGCACTCTAAACGTTATGAGGAGGTTTCCTGAATTCAGGTTGTATTTGAGTATTCCATAGCACTGAGTACTCTGCATGCAATATCTATACAGTTCCAAATCAGCCCAAGTAGTTATGTACAGAGCCTTGACACTAAATGCATTGAATAGAATGTAATGCATTCTGCTCAAAGTAGTGTACAGTTCAATGTTGCTGAAAACTACTGTGCTAACTTGATGTAAACCTTCTAATTTTACTCACCGTATGATTTAGTGTAGTCTGCAACCAATTTTATGACTGTACTACCAATGCTCCAGAAGTTACATTCAGTAAAATCACCCTTTCTACACTGTGGAACATTAGCATTTACTGAACTAAAGCAAGTCATTGGGTGTTGCACTCTAACCGTTATGAGGTAGGTTCTTGAATTCAGCTTGCAACTCAATATTCCCTGGCACTAAGTACTCTACATGCAAATTCTATACAGATCCCTATCACCCCGAGAAGTTATGTACACAGCTTTAACACAAAATGCATTGAATTGAAAGTAATGCTTTCAGCTCAATGGAGCATAGAGTTCAGTTTTCATGAAAGCTGCTAAGTGCTAACTTGATGTAAACCTTATTAGTTTGCTTCCTATATGATGTAGAGTAGTCTGTAACCAATGTCATGAGTGAGCTCTCAAAGATTGTGAAGTTACTTTCAGTATAATCACCTTTATTAGATCGTGGAACTATAACGTTTACTGAATGAATTCAAGTCATTGGCTGTTGCACTCTAAACGTTAAGAGGAGGTTTCCTGAATTCAGGTTGTATTTGAGTATTCCATAGCACTGAGTACCCTACATGCAATATCTATACAGTTCCAAATCACCCCAAGTAGTTATGTACAGAGCCTTGACACTAAATGCATTGAATAGAATGTAATGCATTCTGCTCAAAGTAGTGTACAGTTCAATGTTGCTGAAAACTACTGTGCTAACTTGATGTAAACCTTCTAATTTTACTCACCGTATGATTTAGTGTAGTCTGCAACCAATTTTATGACTGTACTACCAATGCTCCAGAAGTTACATTCAGTAAAATCACCCTTTCTACACTGTGGATCATTAGCCTTTACTGAACTAAAGGAAGTCATTGGCTCTTGCACTCTAAACATTATGAGGTAGGTTCTTGAATTCAGCTTGCAACTGAGTTTTCCATGGCACTAAGTACTCTACATGCAATTTCTATACAGATCCATATCACCCCGAGAAGTTATGTACACAGCTTTAACACAAAATGCATTGAATAAAAAGTAATGCTTTCAGCTCAATGGAGCATAGAGTTCAAATTTCCTGTAAACAGCTATGTGCTAACTTTATGTAAACCTTATTAGTTTGCTTCCTATAGGATGTAGAGTAGTCTGCAACCAATTTTATGAGTGTGCTCCCAAAGGTTCTGAAGTTACATTCAGTAGAATCACCTTTATTACACAGTCGAACTATAGTGTTTACTGAATGAAAGCAAGTCATTGGCTGTTGCACTCTAAACGTTATGAGGAGGTTTCCTGAATTCAGGTTGTATTTGAGTATTCCATAGCACTGAGTACTCTACATGCAATATCTATACAGTTCCAAATCACCCCAAGTAGTTATGTACAGAGCCTTGACACTAAATGCATTGAATAGAATGTAATGCATTCTGCTCAAAGTAGTGTACAGTTCAATGTTGCTGAAAACTACTAAGTGCTAACTTGATGTAAACCTTCTAATTTTACTCACCGTATGATTTAGTGTAGTCTGCAACCAATTTTATGAGTGTACTACCAATGCACCAGAAATTACATTCAGTAACATCACCCATTCTACACTGTGGAACATTGGCGTTTACTGAACTAATGCAAGTCATTGGCTGTTGCACTCTAAACGTTATGAGGTAGGTTCTTGAATTCAGCTTACAACTGAGTTTTCCATGGCACCAGGTACTCTACATGCAATGTTTATACAGTTCCAAATCACCCCGAGTAGTTATGTACACAGCTTTAACCCAAAGTGCATTGAACAAGAAGTAATGCTTTCAGCTCAATGGAGCATAGAGTTCAAATTTCCTGAAAACTGCCATCTGCTACCTTTATGTAAACCTTATTAATTTGCTTCCTATAGGATGTAGAGTAGTCTGCAACCAATTTTATGAGTGTGCTCCCAAAGGTTCTGAAGTTACATTCAGTAGAATCACCTTTATTACACTGTCGAACTATAGCCTTTACTGAATGAAAGCAAGTCATTGGCTGTTGCACTCTAAACGTTATGAGGAGGTTTCCTGAATTCAGGTTGTATTTGAGTATTCCATAGCACTGAGTACTCTACATGCAATATCTATACAGTTCCAAATCACCCCAAGTAGTTATGTACAGAGCATTCTGCTCAAAGTAGTGTACAGTTCAATGTTGCTGAAAACTACTAAGTGCTAACTTGATGTAAACCTTCTAATTTTACTCACCGTATGATTTATTGTAGTCTGCAACCAATTTTATGAGTGTACTACCAATGCTCCAGAAGTTACATTCAGTAAAATCACCCTTTCTACACTGTGGAACATTCGCATTTACTGAACTAAAGCAAGTCATTGGCTGTTCCACTCTAACCGTTATGAGGTAGGTTCTTGAATTCAGCTTGCAACTCAATATTCCCTGGCACTAAGTACTCTACATGCAAATTCTATACAGATCCCTATCACCCCGAGAAGTTATGTACACAGCTTTAACACAAAATGCATTGAATTGAAAGTAATGCTTTCAGCTCAATGGAGCATAGAGTTCAGTTTTCATGAAAGCTGCTAAGTGCTAACTTGATGTAAACCTTATTAGTTTGCGTCGTATATGATGTAGAGTGGTCTGTAACCAATGTTATGAGTGAGCTCTCAAAGATTGTGAAGTTACTTTCAGTACAATCACCTTTATTAGACCGTGGAACTATAACGTTTATTGAATGAATTCAAGTCATTGGCTGTTGCACTCTAAACGTTATGAGGAGGTTTCCTGAATTCAGGTTGTATTTGAGTATTCCATAGCACTGAGTACCCTACATGCAATATCTATACAGTTCCAAATCACCCCAAGTAGTTATGTACAGAGCCTTGACACTAAATGCATTGAATAGAATGTAATGCATTCTGCTCAAAGTAGTGTACTGTTCAATGTTGCTGAAAACTACTAAGTGCTAACTTGATGTAAACCTTCTAAATATACACACCGTATGATTTAGAGTAGTCTGCAACCAATTTTATGACTGTACTACCAATGCTCCAGAAGTTACATTCAGTAAAATCCCCCTTTCTACACTGTGGATCATTAGCCTTTACTGAACTAAAGCAAGTCATTGGGTGTTGCACTCTAACCGTTATGAGGTAGGGTCTTGAATTCAGCTTGCAACTCAATATTCCCTGGCACTAAGTACTCTACATGCAAATTCTATACAGATCCCTATCACCCCGAGAAGTTATGTACACAGCATTAACACAAAATGCATTGAATAAAAAGTAATGCTTTCAGCTCAATGGAACAGAGAGTTCAATTTTCCTGAAAGCTGCTAAGTGCTAACTTGATGTAAACCTTATTACTTTGCTTCCTATATGATGTAGAGTAGTCTGTAACCAATGTTATGAGTGAGCTCTCAAAGTTTGTGAAGTTACTTTCAGTACAATCACCTTTATTAGAGCGTGGAACTATAGCGTTTACAGAATGAATTCAAGTCATTGGCTGTTGCACTCTAAACGTTATGAGGAGGTTTCCTGAATTCAGGTTGTATTTGAGTATTCCATAGCACTGAGTACTCTGCATGCAATATCTATACAGTTCCAAATCAGCCCAAGTAGTTATGTACAGAGCCTTGACACTAAATGCATTGAATAGAATGTAATGCATTCTGCTCAAAGTAGTGTACAGTTCAATGTTGCTGAAAACTACTGTGCTAACTTGATGTAAACCTTCTAATTTTACTCACCGTATGATTTAGTGTAGTCTGCAACCAATTTTATGACTGTACTACCAATGCTCCAGAAGTTACATTCAGTAAAATCACCCTTTCTACACTGTGGAACATTAGCATTTACTGAACTAAAGCAAGTCATTGGCTGTTGCACTCTAACCGTTATGAGGTAGGGTCTTGAATTCAGCTTGCAACTCAATATTCCCTGGCACTAAGTACTCTACATGCAAATTCTATACAGATCCCTATCACCCCGAGAAGTTATGTACACAGCTTTAACACAAAATGCATTGAATTGAAAGTAATGCTTTCAGCTCAATGGAGCATAGAGTTCAGTTTTCATGAAAGCTGCTAAGTGCTAACTTGATGTAAACCTTATTAGTTTGCTTCCTATATGATGTAGAGTAGTCTGTAACCAATGTCATGAGTGAGCTCTCAAAGATTGTGAAGTTACTTTCAGTATAATCACCTTTATTAGATCGTGGAACTATAACGTTTACTGAATGAATTCAAGTCATTGGCTGTTGCACTCTAAACGTTAAGAGGAGGTTTCCTGAATTCAGGTTGTATTTGAGTATTCCATAGCACTGAGTACCCTACATGCAATATCTATACAGTTCCAAATCACCCCAAGTAGTTATGTACAGAGCCTTGACACTAAATGCATTGAATAGAATGTAATGCATTCTGCTCAAAGTAGTGTACAGTTCAATGTTGCTGAAAACTACTGTGCTAACTTGATGTAAACCTTCTAATTTTACTCACCGTATGATTTAGTGTAGTCTGCAACCAATTTTATGACTGTACTACCAATGCTCCAGAAGTTACATTCAGTAAAATCACCCTTTCTACACTGTGGATCATTAGCCTTTACTGAACTAAAGGAAGTCATTGGCTCTTGCACTCTAAACATTATGAGGTAGGTTCTTGAATTCAGCTTGCAACTGAGTTTTCCATGGCACTAAGTACTCTACATGCAATTTCTATACAGATCCATATCACCCCGAGAAGTTATGTACACAGCTTTAACACAAAATGCATTGAATAAAAAGTAATGCTTTCAGCTCAATGGAGCATAGAGTTCAAATTTCCTGTAAACAGCTATGTGCTAACTTTATGTAAACCTTATTAGTTTGCTTCCTATAGGATGTAGAGTAGTCTGCAACCAATTTTATGAGTGTGCTCCCAAAGGTTCTGAAGTTACATTCAGTAGAATCACCTTTATTACACAGTCGAACTATAGTGTTTACTGAATGAAAGCAAGTCATTGGCTGTTGCACTCTAAACGTTATGAGGAGGTTTCCTGAATTCAGGTTGTATTTGAGTATTCCATAGCACTGAGTACTCTACATGCAATATCTATACAGTTCCAAATCACCCCAAGTAGTTATGTACAGAGCCTTGACACTAAATGCATTGAATAGAATGTAATGCATTCTGCTCAAAGTAGTGTACAGTTCAATGTTGCTGAAAACTACTAAGTGCTAACTTGATGTAAACCTTCTAATTTTACTCACCGTATGATTTAGTGTAGTCTGCAACCAATTTTATGAGTGTACTACCAATGCACCAGAAATTACATTCAGTAACATCACCCATTCTACACTGTGGAACATTGGCGTTTACTGAACTAATGCAAGTCATTGGCTGTTGCACTCTAAACGTTATGAGGTAGGTTCTTGAATTCAGCTTACAACTGAGTTTTCCATGGCACCAGGTACTCTACATGCAATGTTTATACAGTTCCAAATCACCCCGAGTAGTTATGTACACAGCTTTAACCCAAAGTGCATTGAACAAGAAGTAATGCTTTCAGCTCAATGGAGCATAGAGTTCAAATTTCCTGAAAACTGCCATCTGCTACCTTTATGTAAACCTTATTAATTTGCTTCCTATAGGATGTAGAGTAGTCTGCAACCAATTTTATGAGTGTGCTCCCAAAGGTTCTGAAGTTACATTCAGTAGAATCACCTTTATTACACTGTCGAACTATAGCCTTTACTGAATGAAAGCAAGTCATTGGCTGTTGCACTCTAAACGTTATGAGGAGGTTTCCTGAATTCAGGTTGTATTTGAGTATTCCATAGCACTGAGTACTCTACATGCAATATCTATACAGTTCCAAATCACCCCAAGTAGTTATGTACAGAGCATTCTGCTCAAAGTAGTGTACAGTTCAATGTTGCTGAAAACTACTAAGTGCTAACTTGATGTAAACCTTCTAATTTTACTCACCGTATGATTTATTGTAGTCTGCAACCAATTTTATGAGTGTACTACCAATGCTCCAGAAGTTACATTCAGTAAAATCACCCTTTCTACACTGTGGAACATTCGCATTTACTGAACTAAAGCAAGTCATTGGCTGTTGCACTCTAACCGTTATGAGGTAGGTTCTTGAATTCAGCTTGCAACTCAATATTCCCTGGCACTAAGTACTCTACATGCAAATTCTATACAGATCCCTATCACCCCGAGAAGTTATGTACACAGCTTTAACACAAAATGCATTGAATTGAAAGTAATGCTTTCAGCTCAATGGAGCATAGAGTTCAGTTTTCATGAAAGCTGCTAAGTGCTAACTTGATGTAAACCTTATTAGTTTGCGTCGTATATGATGTAGAGTGGTCTGTAACCAATGTTATGAGTGAGCTCTCAAAGATTGTGAAGTTACTTTCAGTACAATCACCTTTATTAGACCGTGGAACTATAACGTTTATTGAATGAATTCAAGTCATTGGCTGTTGCACTCTAAACGTTATGAGGAGGTTTCCTGAATTCAGGTTGTATTTGAGTATTCCATAGCACTGAGTACCCTACATGCAATATCTATACAGTTCCAAATCACCCCAAGTAGTTATGTACAGAGCCTTGACACTAAATGCATTGAATAGAATGTAATGCATTCTGCTCAAAGTAGTGTACTGTTCAATGTTGCTGAAAACTACTAAGTGCTAACTTGATGTAAACCTTCTAAATATACACACCGTATGATTTAGAGTAGTCTGCAACCAATTTTATGACTGTACTACCAATGCTCCAGAAGTTACATTCTGTAAAATCCCCCTTTCTACACTGTGGATCATTAGCCTTTACTGAACTAAAGCAAGTCATTGGGTGTTGCACTCTAACCGTTATGAGGTAGGGTCTTGAATTCAGCTTGCAACTCAATATTCCCTGGCACTAAGTACTCTACATGCAAATTCTATACAGATCCCTATCACCCCGAGAAGTTATGTACACAGCATTAACACAAAATGCATTGAATAAAAAGTAATGCTTTCAGCTCAATGGAACAGAGAGTTCAATTTTCCTGAAAGCTGCTAAGTGCTAACTTGATGTAAACCTTATTACTTTGCTTCCTATATGATGTAGAGTAGTCTGTAACCAATGTTATGAGTGAGCTCTCAAAGTTTGTGAAGTTACTTTCAGTACAATCACCTTTATTAGAGCGTGGAACTATAGCGTTTACAGAATGAATTCAAGTCATTGGCTGTTGCACTCTAAACGTTATGAGGAGGTTTCCTGAATTCAGGTTGTATTTGAGTATTCCATAGCACTGAGTACTCTGCATGCAATATCTATACAGTTCCAAATCAGCCCAAGTAGTTATGTACAGAGCCTTGACACTAAATGCATTGAATAGAATGTAATGCATTCTGCTCAAAGTAGTGTACAGTTCAATGTTGCTGAAAACTACTGTGCTAACTTGATGTAAACCTTCTAATTTTACTCACCGTATGATTTAGTGTAGTCTGCAACCAATTTTATGACTGTACTACCAATGCTCCAGAAGTTACATTCAGTAAAATCACCCTTTCTACACTGTGGAACATTAGCATTTACTGAACTAAAGCAAGTCATTGGCTGTTGCACTCTAACCGTTATGAGGTAGGGTCTTGAATTCAGCTTGCAACTCAATATTCCCTGGCACTAAGTACTCTACATGCAAATTCTATACAGATCCCTATCACCCCGAGAAGTTATGTACACAGCTTTAACACAAAATGCATTGAATTGAAAGTAATGCTTTCAGCTCAATGGAGCATAGAGTTCAGTTTTCATGAAAGCTGCTAAGTGCTAACTTGATGTAAACCTTATTAGTTTGCTTCCTATATGATGTAGAGTAGTCTGTAACCAATGTCATGAGTGAGCTCTCAAAGATTGTGAAGTTACTTTCAGTATAATCACCTTTATTAGATCGTGGAACTATAACGTTTACTGAATGAATTCAAGTCATTGGCTGTTGCACTCTAAACGTTAAGAGGAGGTTTCCTGAATTCAGGTTGTATTTGAGTATTCCATAGCACTGAGTACCCTACATGCAATATCTATACAGTTCCAAATCACCCCAAGTAGTTATGTACAGAGCCTTGACACTAAATGCATTGAATAGAATGTAATGCATTCTGCTCAAAGTAGTGTACAGTTCAATGTTGCTGAAAACTACTGTGCTAACTTGATGTAAACCTTCTAATTTTACTCACCGTATGATTTAGTGTAGTCTGCAACCAATTTTATGACTGTACTACCAATGCTCCAGAAGTTACATTCAGTAAAATCACCCTTTCTACACTGTGGATCATTAGCCTTTACTGAACTAAAGGAAGTCATTGGCTCTTGCACTCTAAACATTATGAGGTAGGTTCTTGAATTCAGCTTGCAACTGAGTTTTCCATGGCACTAAGTACTCTACATGCAATTTCTATACAGATCCATATCACCCCGAGAAGTTATGTACACAGCTTTAACACAAAATGCATTGAATAAAAAGTAATGCTTTCAGCTCAATGGAGCATAGAGTTCAAATTTCCTGTAAACAGCTATGTGCTAACTTTATGTAAACCTTATTAGTTTGCTTCCTATAGGATGTAGAGTAGTCTGCAACCAATTTTATGAGTGTGCTCCCAAAGGTTCTGAAGTTACATTCAGTAGAATCACCTTTATTACACAGTCGAACTATAGTGTTTACTGAATGAAAGCAAGTCATTGGCTGTTGCACTCTAAACGTTATGAGGAGGTTTCCTGAATTCAGGTTGTATTTGAGTATTCCATAGCACTGAGTACTCTACATGCAATATCTATACAGTTCCAAATCACCCCAAGTAGTTATGTACAGAGCCTTGACACTAAATGCATTGAATAGAATGTAATGCATTCTGCTCAAAGTAGTGTACAGTTCAATGTTGCTGAAAACTACTAAGTGCTAACTTGATGTAAACCTTCTAATTTTACTCACCGTATGATTTAGTGTAGTCTGCAACCAATTTTATGAGTGTACTACCAATGCACCAGAAATTACATTCAGTAACATCACCCATTCTACACTGTGGAACATTGGCGTTTACTGAACTAATGCAAGTCATTGGCTGTTGCACTCTAAACGTTATGAGGTAGGTTCTTGAATTCAGCTTACAACTGAGTTTTCCATGGCACCAGGTACTCTACATGCAATGTTTATACAGTTCCAAATCACCCCGAGTAGTTATGTACACAGCTTTAACCCAAAGTGCATTGAACAAGAAGTAATGCTTTCAGCTCAATGGAGCATAGAGTTCAAATTTCCTGAAAACTGCCATCTGCTACCTTTATGTAAACCTTATTAATTTGCTTCCTATAGGATGTAGAGTAGTCTGCAACCAATTTTATGAGTGTGCTCCCAAAGGTTCTGAAGTTACATTCAGTAGAATCACCTTTATTACACTGTCGAACTATAGCCTTTACTGAATGAAAGCAAGTCATTGGCTGTTGCACTCTAAACGTTATGAGGAGGTTTCCTGAATTCAGGTTGTATTTGAGTATTCCATAGCACTGAGTACTCTACATGCAATATCTATACAGTTCCAAATCACCCCAAGTAGTTATGTACAGAGCATTCTGCTCAAAGTAGTGTACAGTTCAATGTTGCTGAAAACTACTAAGTGCTAACTTGATGTAAACCTTCTAATTTTACTCACCGTATGATTTATTGTAGTCTGCAACCAATTTTATGAGTGTACTACCAATGCTCCAGAAGTTACATTCAGTAAAATCACCCTTTCTACACTGTGGAACATTCGCATTTACTGAACTAAAGCAAGTCATTGGCTGTTGCACTCTAACCGTTATGAGGTAGGTTCTTGAATTCAGCTTGCAACTCAATATTCCCTGGCACTAAGTACTCTACATGCAAATTCTATACAGATCCCTATCACCCCGAGAAGTTATGTACACAGCTTTAACACAAAATGCATTGAATTGAAAGTAATGCTTTCAGCTCAATGGAGCATAGAGTTCAGTTTTCATGAAAGCTGCTAAGTGCTAACTTGATGTAAACCTTATTAGTTTGCGTCGTATATGATGTAGAGTGGTCTGTAACCAATGTTATGAGTGAGCTCTCAAAGATTGTGAAGTTACTTTCAGTACAATCACCTTTATTAGACCGTGGAACTATAACGTTTATTGAATGAATTCAAGTCATTGGCTGTTGCACTCTAAACGTTATGAGGAGGTTTCCTGAATTCAGGTTGTATTTGAGTATTCCATAGCACTGAGTACCCTACATGCAATATCTATACAGTTCCAAATCACCCCAAGTAGTTATGTACAGAGCCTTGACACTAAATGCATTGAATAGAATGTAATGCATTCTGCTCAAAGTAGTGTACTGTTCAATGTTGCTGAAAACTACTAAGTGCTAACTTGATGTAAACCTTCTAAATATACACACCGTATGATTTAGAGTAGTCTGCAACCAATTTTATGACTGTACTACCAATGCTCCAGAAGTTACATTCTGTAAAATCCCCCTTTCTACACTGTGGATCATTAGCCTTTACTGAACTAAAGGAAGTCATTGGCTCTTGCACTCTAAACATTATGAGGTAGGTTCTTGAATTCAGCTTGCAACTGAGTTTTCCATGGCACTAAGTACTCTACATGCAAATTATATACAGATCCATATCACCCCGAGAAGTTATGTACACAGCATTAACACAAAATGCATTGAATAAAAAGTAATGCTTTCAGCTCAATGGAGCAGAGAGTTCAATTTTCCTGAAAGCTGCTAAGTGCTAACTTGATGTAAACCTTATTACTTTGCTTCCTATATGATGTAGAGTAGTCTGTAACCAATGTTATGAGTGAGCTCTCAAAGTTTGTGAAGTTACTTTCAGTACAATCACCTTTATTAGAGCGTGGAACTATAGCGTTTACAGAATGAATTCAAGTCATTGGCTGTTGCACTCTAAACGTTATGAGGAGGTTTCCTGAATTCAGGTTGTATTTGAGTATTCCATAGCACTGAGTACTCTGCATGCAATATCTATACAGTTCCAAATCAGCCCAAGTAGTTATGTACAGAGCCTTGACACTAAATGCATTGAATAGAATGTAATGCATTCTGCTCAAAGTAGTGTACAGTTCAATGTTGCTGAAAACTACTGTGCTAACTTGATGTAAACCTTCTAATTTTACTCACCGTATGATTTAGTGTAGTCTGCAACCAATTTTATGACTGTACTACCAATGCTCCAGAAGTTACATTCAGTAAAATCACCCTTTCTACACTGTGGAACATTAGCATTTACTGAACTAAAGCAAGTCATTGGCTGTTGCACTCTAACCGTTATGAGGTAGGGTCTTGAATTCAGCTTGCAACTCAATATTCCCTGGCACTAAGTACTCTACATGCAAATTCTATACAGATCCCTATCACCCCGAGAAGTTATGTACACAGCTTTAACACAAAATGCATTGAATTGAAAGTAATGCTTTCAGCTCAATGGAGCATAGAGTTCAGTTTTCATGAAAGCTGCTAAGTGCTAACTTGATGTAAACCTTATTAGTTTGCTTCCTATATGATGTAGAGTAGTCTGTAACCAATGTCATGAGTGAGCTCTCAAAGATTGTGAAGTTACTTTCAGTACAATCACCTTTATTAGATCGTGGAACTATAACGTTTACTGAATGAATTCAAGTCATTGGCTGTTGCACTCTAAACGTTATGAGGAGGTTTCCTGAATTCAGGTTGTATTTGAGTATTCCATAGCACTGAGTACCCTACATGCAATATCTATACAGTTCCAAATCACCCCAAGTAGTTATGTACAGAGCCTTGACACTAAATGCATTGAATAGAATGTAATGCATTCTGCTCAAAGTAGTGTACAGTTCAATGTTGCTGAAAACTACTGTGCTAACTTGATGTAAACCTTCTAATTTTACTCACCGTATGATTTAGTGTAGTCTGCAACCAATTTTATGACTGTACTACCAATGCTCCAGAAGTTACATTCAGTAAAATCACCCTTTCTACACTGTGGATCATTAGCCTTTACTGAACTAAAGGAAGTCATTGGCTCTTGCACTCTAAACATTATGAGGTAGGTTCTTGAATTCAGCTTGCAACTGAGTTTTCCATGGCACTAAGTACTCTACATGCAATTTCTATACAGATCCATATCACCCCGAGAAGTTATGTACACAGCTTTAACACAAAATGCATTGAATAAAAAGTAATGCTTTCAGCTCAATGGAGCATAGAGTTCAAATTTCCTGTAAACTGCTATGTGCTAACTTTATGTAAACCTTATTAGTTTGCTTCCTATAGGATGTAGAGTAGTCTGCAACCAATTTTATGAGTGTGCTCCCAAAGGTTCTGAAGTTACATTCAGTAGAATCACCTTTATTACACAGTCGAACTATAGTGTTTACTGAATGAAAGCAAGTCATTGGCTGTTGCACTCTAAACGTTATGAGGAGGTTTCCTGAATTCAGGTTGTATTTGAGTATTCCATAGCACTGAGTACTCTACATGCAATATCTATACAGTTCCAAATCACCCCAAGTAGTTATGTACAGAGCCTTGACACTAAATGCATTGAATAGAATGTAATGCATTCTGCTCAAAGTAGTGTACAGTTCAATGTTGCTGAAAACTACTAAGTGCTAACTTGATGTAAACCTTCTAATTTTACTCACCGTATGATTTAGTGTAGTCTGCAACCAATTTTATGAGTGTACTACCAATGCACCAGAAATTACATTCAGTAACATCACCCATTCTACACTGTGGAACATTGGCGTTTACTGAACTAATGCAAGTCATTGGCTGTTGCACTCTAAACGTTATGAGGTAGGTTCTTGAATTCAGCTTACAACTGAGTTTTCCATGGCACCAGGTACTCTACATGCAATGTTTATACAGTTCCAAATCACCCCGAGTAGTTATGTACACAGCTTTAACCCAAAGTGCATTGAACAAGAAGTAATGCTTTCAGCTCAATGGAGCATAGAGTTCAAATTTCCTGAAAACTGCCATCTGCTACCTTTATGTAAACCTTATTAATTTGCTTCCTATAGGATGTAGAGTAGTCTGCAACCAATTTTATGAGTGTGCTCCCAAAGGTTCTGAAGTTACATTCAGTAGAATCACCTTTATTACACTGTCGAACTATAGCGTTTACTGAATGAAAGCAAGTCATTGGCTGTTGCACTCTAAACGTTATGAGGAGGTTTCCTGAATTCAGGTTGTATTTGAGTATTCCATAGCACTGAGTACTCTACATGCAATATCTATACAGTTCCAAATCACCCCAAGTAGTTATGTACAGAGCATTCTGCTCAAAGTAGTGTACAGTTCAATGTTGCTGAAAACTACTAAGTGCTAACTTGATGTAAACCTTCTAATTTTACTCACCGTATGATTTATTGTAGTCTGCAACCAATTTTATGAGTGTACTACCAATGCTCCAGAAGTTACATTCAGTAAAATCACCCTTTCTACACTGTGGAACATTCGCATTTACTGAACTAAAGCAAGTCATTGGCTGTTGCACTCTAACCGTTATGAGGTAGGTTCTTGAATTCAGCTTGCAACTCAATATTCCCTGGCACTAAGTACTCTACATGCAAATTCTATACAGATCCCTATCACCCCGAGAAGTTATGTACACAGCTTTAACACAAAATGCATTGAATTGAAAGTAATGCTTTCAGCTCAATGGAGCATAGAGTTCAGTTTTCATGAAAGCTGCTAAGTGCTAACTTGATGTAAACCTTATTAGTTTGCGTCGTATATGATGTAGAGTGGTCTGTAACCAATGTTATGAGTGAGCTCTCAAAGATTGTGAAGTTACTTTCAGTACAATCACCTTTATTAGACCGTGGAACTATAACGTTTATTGAATGAATTCAAGTCATTGGCTGTTGCACTCTAAACGTTATGAGGAGGTTTCCTGAATTCAGGTTGTATTTGAGTATTCCATAGCACTGAGTACCCTACATGCAATATCTATACAGTTCCAAATCACCCCAAGTAGTTATGTACAGAGCCTTGACACTAAATGCATTGAATAGAATGTAATGCATTCTGCTCAAAGTAGTGTACAGTTCAATGTTGCTGAAAACTACTAAGTGCTAACTTGATGTAATCCTTCTAATTTTACTCACTGTATGATTTAGTGTAGTCTGCAACCAATTTTATGACTGTACTACCAATGCACCAGAAATTACATTCAGTAACATCACCCATTCTACACTGTGGAACATTGGCGTTTACTGAACTAATGCAAGTCATTGGCTGTTGCACTCTAAACGTTATGAGGTAGGTTCTTGAATTCAGCTTACAACTGAGTGTTCCATGGCACTAAGTACTCTACATGCAATGTTTATACAGTTCCAAATCACCCTGAGTAGTTATGTACACAGCTTTAACCCAAAGTGCATTGAACAAGAAGTAATGCTTTCAGCTCAATGGAGCATAGAGTTCAAATTACCTGAAAACTGCTATGTGCTACCTTTATGTAAACCTTATTAGTTTGCTTCCTATAGGATGTAGAGTAGTCTGCAACCAATTTTATGAGTGTGCTCCCAAAGGTTCTGAAGTTACATTCAGTAGAATCACCTTTATTACACTGTCGAACTATAGCGTTTACTGAATGAAAGCAAGTCATTGGCTAGTGCACTCTAAACGTTATGAGGACGTTTCCTGAATTCAGGTTGTATTTGAGTATTCCATAGCACTGAGTACTCTACATGCAATATCTATACAGTTCCAAATCACCCCAAGTAGTTATGTACAGTGCCTTGACACTAAATGCATTGAATAGAATGTAATGCATTCTGCTCAAAGTAGTGTACAGTTCAATGTTGCTGAAAACTACTAAGTGCTAACTTGATGTAAACCTTCTAAATATACACACCGTATGATTTAGAGTAGTCTGCAACCAATTTTATGACTGTACTACCAAAGCTCCAGCAGTTACATTCTGTAAAATCCCCCTTTCTACACTGTGGATCATTAGCCTTTACTGAACTAAAGGAAGTCATTGGCTCTTGCAATCTAAACATTATGAGGTAGGTTCTTGAAATCAGCTTGCAACTGAGTTTTCCATGGCACTAAGTACTCTACATGCAAATTATATACAGATCCATATCACCCCGAGAAGTTATGTACACAGCTTTAACACAAAATGCATTGAATAAAAAGTAATACTTTCAGCTCAATGGAGCAGAGAGTTCAATTTTCCTGAAAGCTGCTGCTAACTTGATGTACACCTTATTACTTTGCTTCCTATATGATGTAGAGTAGTCTGTAACCAATGTTATGAGTGAGCTCTCAAAGTTTGTGAAGTTACTTTCAGTACAATCACCTTTATTAGAGCGTGGAACTATAGCGTTTACAGAATGAATTCAAGTCATTGGCTGTTGCACTCTAAACGTTATGAGGAGGTTTCCTGAATTCAGGTTGTATTTGAGTATTCCATAGCACTGAGTACTCTGCATGCAATATCTATACAGTTCCAAATCAGCCCAAGTAGTTATGTACAGAGCCTTGACACTAAATGCATTGAATAGAATGTAATGCATTCTGCTCAAAGTAGTGTACAGTAGAATGTTGCTGAAAACTACTGTGCTAACTTGATGTAAAACTTCTAAATATACACACCGTATGATTTAGAGTAGTCTGCAACCAATTTTATGTGTGTGCTACCAAAGTTTGTGAAGTTACTTTCAGTAGAGTCACCATTATTACAAACTGGAACATTAGCGTTTACTGAAAGAAAGCAAGTCATTGGCTGTTGCACGCTAAACGTTATGAAGTAGTTTCCTAAATTCAGCTTGTATTTGAGTATTCCATAGCACTGAGTACGCTACATGCAATATCTATACAGTTCCAAATCACCCCAAGTAGTTATGTAGAGAAACGTAACACTAAATGCATTGAATAGAATGTAATGCATTGAGCTCAAAGGAGTGTACAGTTCAATTTTGCTGAAAACTACTAAGTGCTAACTTGATGTAAAGCTTCTAATTTTACTCACCCTATGATTTAGAGTAGTCTGCAAGCAATTTTATGAGCGTACTACCAATGCACCAGAAATTACATTCAGTAACATCACCCATTCTACACTGTGGAACATTGGCGTTTACTGAACTAATGCAAGTCATTGGCTGTTGCACTCTAAACGTTATGAGGTAGGTTCTTGAATTCAGCTTACAACTGAGTTTTCCATGGCACCAAGTACTCTACATGCAATGTTTATACATTTCCAAATCACCCCGAGTAGTTATGTACACAGCTTTAACACAAAATGCATTGAATTGAAAGTAATGCTTTCATCTCAATGGAGCATAGAGTTCAGTTTTCATGAAAGCTGCTAAGTGCTAACTTGATGTAAACCTTATTAGTTTGCTTCCTATATGATGTAGAGTAGTCTGTAACCAATGTCATGAGTGAGCTCTCACAGATTGTGAAGTTACTTTCAGTACAATCACCTTGATTAGACCGTGGAACTATAACGTTTACTGAATGAATTCAAGTCATTGGCTGTTGCACTCTAAACGTTATGAGGAGGTTTCCTGAATTCAGGTTGTATTTGAGTATTCCATAGCACTGAGTACCCTACATGCAATATCTATACAGTTCCAAATCACCCCAAGTAGTTATGTACAGAGCCTTGACACTAAATGCATTGAATAGAATGGAATGCATTCTGCTCAAAGTAGTGTACAGTTCAATGTTGCTGAAAACTACTGTGCTAACTTGATGTAAACCTTCTAATTTTACTCACCGTATGATTTAGTGTAGTCTGCAGCCAATTATATGACTGTACTACCAATGCTCCAGAAGTTACATTCAGTAAAATCACCCTTTCTACACTGTGGAACATTAGCATTTACTGAACTAAAGCAAGTCATTGGCTGTTGCACTCTAACCGTTATGAGGTAGGGTCTTGAATTCAGCTTGCAACTCAATATTCCCTGGCACTAAGTACTCTACATGCAAATTCTATACAGATCCCTATCACCCCGAGAAGTTATGTACACAGCTTTAACACAAAATGCATTGAATTGAAAGTAATGCTTTCAGCTCAATGGAGCATAGAGTTCAGTTTTCATGAAAGCTGCTAAGTGCTAACTTGATGTAAACCTTATTAGTTTGCTTCCTATATGATGTAGAGTAGTCTGTAACCAATGTCATGAGTGAGCTCTCAAAGATTGTGAAGTTACTTTCAGTACAATCACCTTTATTAGACCGTGGAACTGTAACGTTTACTGAATGAATTCAAGTCATTGGCTGTTGCACTCTAAACGTTATGAGGAGGTTTCCTGAATTCAGGTTGTATTTGAGTATTCCATAGCACTGAGTACTCTACATGCAATATCTATACAGTTCCAAATCACCCCAAGTAGTTATGTACAGAGCCTTGACAGTAAATGCATTGAATAGAATGTAATGCATTCTGCTCAAAGTAGTGTACAGTTCAATGTTGCTGAAAACTACTAAGTGCTAACTTGATGTAAACCTTCTAAATATACACACCGTATGATTTAGAGTAGTCTGCAACCAATTTTATGTGTGTGCTACCAAAGTTTGTGAAGTTACTTTCAGTAGAGTCACCATTATTACAAACTGGAACTATAGCGTTTACTGAAAGAAAGCAAGTCATTGGCTGTTGCACGCTAAACGTTATGAAGTAGTTTCCTAAATTCAGCTTGTATTTGAGTATTCCATAGCACTGAGTACGCTACATGCAATATCTATACAGTTCCAAATCACCCCAAGTAGTTATGTAGAGAAACGTAACACTAAATGCATTGAATAGAATGTAATGCATTCTGCTCAAAGTAGTGTACAGTTCAATGTTGCTGAAAACTACTGTGCTAACTTGATGTAAACCTTCTAATTTTACTCACCGTATGATTTAGTGTAGTCTGCAACCAATTTTATGACTGTACTACCAATGCTCCAGAAGTTACATTCAGTAAAATCACCCTTTCTACACTGTGGATCATTAGCCTTTACTGAACTAAAGGAAGTCATTGGCTCTTGCACTCTAAACATTATGAGGTAGGTTCTTGAATTCAGCTTGCAACTGAGTTTTCCATGGCACTAAGTACTCTACATGCAATTTCTATACAGATCCATATCACCCCGAGAAGTTATGTACACAGCTTTAACACAAAATGCATTGAATAAAAAGTAATGCTTTCAGCTCAATGGAGCATAGAGTTCAAATTTCCTGTAAACAGCTATGTGCTAACTTTATGTAAACCTTATTAGTTTGCTTCCTATAGGATGTAGAGTAGTCTGCAACCAATTTTATGAGTGTGCTCCCAAAGGTTCTGAAGTTACATTCAGTAGAATCACCTTTATTACACAGTCGAACTATAGTGTTTACTGAATGAAAGCAAGTCATTGGCTGTTGCACTCTAAACGTTATGAGGAGGTTTCCTGAATTCAGGTTGTATTTGAGTATTCCATAGCACTGAGTACTCTACATGCAATATCTATACAGTTCCAAATCACCCCAAGTAGTTATGTACAGAGCCTTGACACTAAATGCATTGAATAGAATGTAATGCATTCTGCTCAAAGTAGTGTACAGTTCAATGTTGCTGAAAACTACTAAGTGCTAACTTGATGTAAACCTTCTAATTTTACTCACCGTATGATTTAGTGTAGTCTGCAACCAATTTTATGAGTGTACTACCAATGCACCAGAAATTACATTCAGTAACATCACCCATTCTACACTGTGGAACATTGGCGTTTACTGAACTAATGCAAGTCATTGGCTGTTGCACTCTAAACGTTATGAGGTAGGTTCTTGAATTCAGCTTACAACTGAGTTTTCCATGGCACCAGGTACTCTACATGCAATGTTTATACAGTTCCAAATCACCCCGAGTAGTTATGTACACAGCTTTAACCCAAAGTGCATTGAACAAGAAGTAATGCTTTCAGCTCAATGGAGCATAGAGTTCAAATTTCCTGAAAACTGCCATCTGCTACCTTTATGTAAACCTTATTAATTTGCTTCCTATAGGATGTAGAGTAGTCTGCAACCAATTTTATGAGTGTGCTCCCAAAGGTTCTGAAGTTACATTCAGTAGAATCACCTTTATTACACTGTCGAACTATAGCCTTTACTGAATGAAAGCAAGTCATTGGCTGTTGCACTCTAAACGTTATGAGGAGGTTTCCTGAATTCAGGTTGTATTTGAGTATTCCATAGCACTGAGTACTCTACATGCAATATCTATACAGTTCCAAATCACCCCAAGTAGTTATGTACAGAGCATTCTGCTCAAAGTAGTGTACAGTTCAATGTTGCTGAAAACTACTAAGTGCTAACTTGATGTAAACCTTCTAATTTTACTCACCGTATGATTTATTGTAGTCTGCAACCAATTTTATGAGTGTACTACCAATGCTCCAGAAGTTACATTCAGTAAAATCACCCTTTCTACACTGTGGAACATTCGCATTTACTGAACTAAAGCAAGTCATTGGCTGTTGCACTCTAACCGTTATGAGGTAGGTTCTTGAATTCAGCTTGCAACTCAATATTCCCTGGCACTAAGTACTCTACATGCAAATTCTATACAGATCCCTATCACCCCGAGAAGTTATGTACACAGCTTTAACACAAAATGCATTGAATTGAAAGTAATGCTTTCAGCTCAATGGAGCATAGAGTTCAGTTTTCATGAAAGCTGCTAAGTGCTAACTTGATGTAAACCTTATTAGTTTGCGTCGTATATGATGTAGAGTGGTCTGTAACCAATGTTATGAGTGAGCTCTCAAAGATTGTGAAGTTACTTTCAGTACAATCACCTTTATTAGACCGTGGAACTATAACGTTTATTGAATGAATTCAAGTCATTGGCTGTTGCACTCTAAACGTTATGAGGAGGTTTCCTGAATTCAGGTTGTATTTGAGTATTCCATAGCACTGAGTACCCTACATGCAATATCTATACAGTTCCAAATCACCCCAAGTAGTTATGTACAGAGCCTTGACACTAAATGCATTGAATAGAATGTAATGCATTCTGCTCAAAGTAGTGTACTGTTCAATGTTGCTGAAAACTACTAAGTGCTAACTTGATGTAAACCTTCTAAATATACACACCGTATGATTTAGAGTAGTCTGCAACCAATTTTATGACTGTACTACCAATGCTCCAGAAGTTACATTCTGTAAAATCCCCCTTTCTACACTGTGGATCATTAGCCTTTACTGAACTAAAGGAAGTCATTGGCTCTTGCACTCTAAACATTATGAGGTAGGTTCTTGAATTCAGCTTGCAACTGAGTTTTCCATGGCACTAAGTACTCTACATGCAAATTATATACAGATCCATATCACCCCGAGAAGTTATGTACACAGCATTAACACAAAATGCATTGAATAAAAAGTAATGCTTTCAGCTCAATGGAGCAGAGAGTTCAATTTTCCTGAAAGCTGCTAAGTGCTAACTTGATGTAAACCTTATTACTTTGCTTCCTATATGATGTAGAGTAGTCTGTAACCAATGTTATGAGTGAGCTCTCAAAGTTTGTGAAGTTACTTTCAGTACAATCACCTTTATTAGAGCGTGGAACTATAGCGTTTACAGAATGAATTCAAGTCATTGGCTGTTGCACTCTAAACGTTATGAGGAGGTTTCCTGAATTCAGGTTGTATTTGAGTATTCCATAGCACTGAGTACTCTGCATGCAATATCTATACAGTTCCAAATCAGCCCAAGTAGTTATGTACAGAGCCTTGACACTAAATGCATTGAATAGAATGTAATGCATTCTGCTCAAAGTAGTGTACAGTTCAATGTTGCTGAAAACTACTGTGCTAACTTGATGTAAACCTTCTAATTTTACTCACCGTATGATTTAGTGTAGTCTGCAACCAATTTTATGACTGTACTACCAATGCTCCAGAAGTTACATTCAGTAAAATCACCCTTTCTACACTGTGGAACATTAGCATTTACTGAACTAAAGCAAGTCATTGGCTGTTGCACTCTAACCGTTATGAGGTAGGGTCTTGAATTCAGCTTGCAACTCAATATTCCCTGGCACTAAGTACTCTACATGCAAATTCTATACAGATCCCTATCACCCCGAGAAGTTATGTACACAGCTTTAACACAAAATGCATTGAATTGAAAGTAATGCTTTCAGCTCAATGGAGCATAGAGTTCAGTTTTCATGAAAGCTGCTAAGTGCTAACTTGATGTAAACCTTATTAGTTTGCTTCCTATATGATGTAGAGTAGTCTGTAACCAATGTCATGAGTGAGCTCTCAAAGATTGTGAAGTTACTTTCAGTACAATCACCTTTATTAGATCGTGGAACTATAACGTTTACTGAATGAATTCAAGTCATTGGCTGTTGCACTCTAAACGTTATGAGGAGGTTTCCTGAATTCAGGTTGTATTTGAGTATTCCATAGCACTGAGTACCCTACATGCAATATCTATACAGTTCCAAATCACCCCAAGTAGTTATGTACAGAGCCTTGACACTAAATGCATTGAATAGAATGTAATGCATTCTGCTCAAAGTAGTGTACAGTTCAATGTTGCTGAAAACTACTGTGCTAACTTGATGTAAACCTTCTAATTTTACTCACCGTATGATTTAGTGTAGTCTGCAACCAATTTTATGACTGTACTACCAATGCTCCAGAAGTTACATTCAGTAAAATCACCCTTTCTACACTGTGGATCATTAGCCTTTACTGAACTAAAGGAAGTCATTGGCTCTTGCACTCTAAACATTATGAGGTAGGTTCTTGAATTCAGCTTGCAACTGAGTTTTCCATGGCACTAAGTACTCTACATGCAATTTCTATACAGATCCATATCACCCCGAGAAGTTATGTACACAGCTTTAACACAAAATGCATTGAATAAAAAGTAATGCTTTCAGCTCAATGGAGCATAGAGTTCAAATTTCCTGTAAACTGCTATGTGCTAACTTTATGTAAACCTTATTAGTTTGCTTCCTATAGGATGTAGAGTAGTCTGCAACCAATTTTATGAGTGTGCTCCCAAAGGTTCTGAAGTTACATTCAGTAGAATCACCTTTATTACACAGTCGAACTATAGTGTTTACTGAATGAAAGCAAGTCATTGGCTGTTGCACTCTAAACGTTATGAGGAGGTTTCCTGAATTCAGGTTGTATTTGAGTATTCCATAGCACTGAGTACTCTACATGCAATATCTATACAGTTCCAAATCACCCCAAGTAGTTATGTACAGAGCCTTGACACTAAATGCATTGAATAGAATGTAATGCATTCTGCTCAAAGTAGTGTACAGTTCAATGTTGCTGAAAACTACTAAGTGCTAACTTGATGTAAACCTTCTAATTTTACTCACCGTATGATTTAGTGTAGTCTGCAACCAATTTTATGAGTGTACTACCAATGCACCAGAAATTACATTCAGTAACATCACCCATTCTACACTGTGGAACATTGGCGTTTACTGAACTAATGCAAGTCATTGGCTGTTGCACTCTAAACGTTATGAGGTAGGTTCTTGAATTCAGCTTACAACTGAGTTTTCCATGGCACCAGGTACTCTACATGCAATGTTTATACAGTTCCAAATCACCCCGAGTAGTTATGTACACAGCTTTAACCCAAAGTGCATTGAACAAGAAGTAATGCTTTCAGCTCAATGGAGCATAGAGTTCAAATTTCCTGAAAACTGCCATCTGCTACCTTTATGTAAACCTTATTAATTTGCTTCCTATAGGATGTAGAGTAGTCTGCAACCAATTTTATGAGTGTGCTCCCAAAGGTTCTGAAGTTACATTCAGTAGAATCACCTTTATTACACTGTCGAACTATAGCGTTTACTGAATGAAAGCAAGTCATTGGCTGTTGCACTCTAAACGTTATGAGGAGGTTTCCTGAATTCAGGTTGTATTTGAGTATTCCATAGCACTGAGTACTCTACATGCAATATCTATACAGTTCCAAATCACCCCAAGTAGTTATGTACAGAGCATTCTGCTCAAAGTAGTGTACAGTTCAATGTTGCTGAAAACTACTAAGTGCTAACTTGATGTAAACCTTCTAATTTTACTCACCGTATGATTTATTGTAGTCTGCAACCAATTTTATGAGTGTACTACCAATGCTCCAGAAGTTACATTCAGTAAAATCACCCTTTCTACACTGTGGAACATTCGCATTTACTGAACTAAAGCAAGTCATTGGCTGTTGCACTCTAACCGTTATGAGGTAGGTTCTTGAATTCAGCTTGCAACTCAATATTCCCTGGCACTAAGTACTCTACATGCAAATTCTATACAGATCCCTATCACCCCGAGAAGTTATGTACACAGCTTTAACACAAAATGCATTGAATTGAAAGTAATGCTTTCAGCTCAATGGAGCATAGAGTTCAGTTTTCATGAAAGCTGCTAAGTGCTAACTTGATGTAAACCTTATTAGTTTGCGTCGTATATGATGTAGAGTGGTCTGTAACCAATGTTATGAGTGAGCTCTCAAAGATTGTGAAGTTACTTTCAGTACAATCACCTTTATTAGACCGTGGAACTATAACGTTTATTGAATGAATTCAAGTCATTGGCTGTTGCACTCTAAACGTTATGAGGAGGTTTCCTGAATTCAGGTTGTATTTGAGTATTCCATAGCACTGAGTACCCTACATGCAATATCTATACAGTTCCAAATCACCCCAAGTAGTTATGTACAGAGCCTTGACACTAAATGCATTGAATAGAATGTAATGCATTCTGCTCAAAGTAGTGTACAGTTCAATGTTGCTGAAAACTACTAAGTGCTAACTTGATGTAATCCTTCTAATTTTACTCACTGTATGATTTAGTGTAGTCTGCAACCAATTTTATGACTGTACTACCAATGCACCAGAAATTACATTCAGTAACATCACCCATTCTACACTGTGGAACATTGGCGTTTACTGAACTAATGCAAGTCATTGGCTGTTGCACTCTAAACGTTATGAGGTAGGTTCTTGAATTCAGCTTACAACTGAGTGTTCCATGGCACTAAGTACTCTACATGCAATGTTTATACAGTTCCAAATCACCCTGAGTAGTTATGTACACAGCTTTAACCCAAAGTGCATTGAACAAGAAGTAATGCTTTCAGCTCAATGGAGCATAGAGTTCAAATTACCTGAAAACTGCTATGTGCTACCTTTATGTAAACCTTATTAGTTTGCTTCCTATAGGATGTAGAGTAGTCTGCAACCAATTTTATGAGTGTGCTCCCAAAGGTTCTGAAGTTACATTCAGTAGAATCACCTTTATTACACTGTCGAACTATAGCGTTTACTGAATGAAAGCAAGTCATTGGCTAGTGCACTCTAAACGTTATGAGGACGTTTCCTGAATTCAGGTTGTATTTGAGTATTCCATAGCACTGAGTACTCTACATGCAATATCTATACAGTTCCAAATCACCCCAAGTAGTTATGTACAGTGCCTTGACACTAAATGCATTGAATAGAATGTAATGCATTCTGCTCAAAGTAGTGTACAGTTCAATGTTGCTGAAAACTACTAAGTGCTAACTTGATGTAAACCTTCTAAATATACACACCGTATGATTTAGAGTAGTCTGCAACCAATTTTATGACTGTACTACCAAAGCTCCAGCAGTTACATTCTGTAAAATCCCCCTTTCTACACTGTGGATCATTAGCCTTTACTGAACTAAAGGAAGTCATTGGCTCTTGCAATCTAAACATTATGAGGTAGGTTCTTGAAATCAGCTTGCAACTGAGTTTTCCATGGCACTAAGTACTCTACATGCAAATTATATACAGATCCATATCACCCCGAGAAGTTATGTACACAGCTTTAACACAAAATGCATTGAATAAAAAGTAATACTTTCAGCTCAATGGAGCAGAGAGTTCAATTTTCCTGAAAGCTGCTGCTAACTTGATGTACACCTTATTACTTTGCTTCCTATATGATGTAGAGTAGTCTGTAACCAATGTTATGAGTGAGCTCTCAAAGTTTGTGAAGTTACTTTCAGTACAATCACCTTTATTAGAGCGTGGAACTATAGCGTTTACAGAATGAATTCAAGTCATTGGCTGTTGCACTCTAAACGTTATGAGGAGGTTTCCTGAATTCAGGTTGTATTTGAGTATTCCATAGCACTGAGTACTCTGCATGCAATATCTATACAGTTCCAAATCAGCCCAAGTAGTTATGTACAGAGCCTTGACACTAAATGCATTGAATAGAATGTAATGCATTCTGCTCAAAGTAGTGTACAGTAGAATGTTGCTGAAAACTACTGTGCTAACTTGATGTAAAACTTCTAAATATACACACCGTATGATTTAGAGTAGTCTGCAACCAATTTTATGTGTGTGCTACCAAAGTTTGTGAAGTTACTTTCAGTAGAGTCACCATTATTACAAACTGGAACATTAGCGTTTACTGAAAGAAAGCAAGTCATTGGCTGTTGCACGCTAAACGTTATGAAGTAGTTTCCTAAATTCAGCTTGTATTTGAGTATTCCATAGCACTGAGTACGCTACATGCAATATCTATACAGTTCCAAATCACCCCAAGTAGTTATGTAGAGAAACGTAACACTAAATGCATTGAATAGAATGTAATGCATTGAGCTCAAAGGAGTGTACAGTTCAATTTTGCTGAAAACTACTAAGTGCTAACTTGATGTAAAGCTTCTAATTTTACTCACCCTATGATTTAGAGTAGTCTGCAAGCAATTTTATGAGCGTACTACCAATGCACCAGAAATTACATTCAGTAACATCACCCATTCTACACTGTGGAACATTGGCGTTTACTGAACTAATGCAAGTCATTGGCTGTTGCACTCTAAACGTTATGAGGTAGGTTCTTGAATTCAGCTTACAACTGAGTTTTCCATGGCACCAAGTACTCTACATGCAATGTTTATACATTTCCAAATCACCCCGAGTAGTTATGTACACAGCTTTAACACAAAATGCATTGAATTGAAAGTAATGCTTTCATCTCAATGGAGCATAGAGTTCAGTTTTCATGAAAGCTGCTAAGTGCTAACTTGATGTAAACCTTATTAGTTTGCTTCCTATATGATGTAGAGTAGTCTGTAACCAATGTCATGAGTGAGCTCTCACAGATTGTGAAGTTACTTTCAGTACAATCACCTTGATTAGACCGTGGAACTATAACGTTTACTGAATGAATTCAAGTCATTGGCTGTTGCACTCTAAACGTTATGAGGAGGTTTCCTGAATTCAGGTTGTATTTGAGTATTCCATAGCACTGAGTACCCTACATGCAATATCTATACAGTTCCAAATCACCCCAAGTAGTTATGTACAGAGCCTTGACACTAAATGCATTGAATAGAATGGAATGCATTCTGCTCAAAGTAGTGTACAGTTCAATGTTGCTGAAAACTACTGTGCTAACTTGATGTAAACCTTCTAATTTTACTCACCGTATGATTTAGTGTAGTCTGCAGCCAATTATATGACTGTACTACCAATGCTCCAGAAGTTACATTCAGTAAAATCACCCTTTCTACACTGTGGAACATTAGCATTTACTGAACTAAAGCAAGTCATTGGCTGTTGCACTCTAACCGTTATGAGGTAGGGTCTTGAATTCAGCTTGCAACTCAATATTCCCTGGCACTAAGTACTCTACATGCAAATTCTATACAGATCCCTATCACCCCGAGAAGTTATGTACACAGCTTTAACACAAAATGCATTGAATTGAAAGTAATGCTTTCAGCTCAATGGAGCATAGAGTTCAGTTTTCATGAAAGCTGCTAAGTGCTAACTTGATGTAAACCTTATTAGTTTGCTTCCTATATGATGTAGAGTAGTCTGTAACCAATGTCATGAGTGAGCTCTCAAAGATTGTGAAGTTACTTTCAGTACAATCACCTTTATTAGACCGTGGAACTGTAACGTTTACTGAATGAATTCAAGTCATTGGCTGTTGCACTCTAAACGTTATGAGGAGGTTTCCTGAATTCAGGTTGTATTTGAGTATTCCATAGCACTGAGTACTCTACATGCAATATCTATACAGTTCCAAATCACCCCAAGTAGTTATGTACAGAGCCTTGACAGTAAATGCATTGAATAGAATGTAATGCATTCTGCTCAAAGTAGTGTACAGTTCAATGTTGCTGAAAACTACTAAGTGCTAACTTGATGTAAACCTTCTAAATATACACACCGTATGATTTAGAGTAGTCTGCAACCAATTTTATGTGTGTGCTACCAAAGTTTGTGAAGTTACTTTCAGTAGAGTCACCATTATTACAAACTGGAACTATAGCGTTTACTGAAAGAAAGCAAGTCATTGGCTGTTGCACGCTAAACGTTATGAAGTAGTTTCCTAAATTCAGCTTGTATTTGAGTATTCCATAGCACTGAGTACGCTACATGCAATATCTATACAGTTCCAAATCACCCCAAGTAGTTATGTAGAGAAACGTAACACTAAATGCATTGAATAGAATGTAATGCATTCTGCTCAAAGTAGTGTACAGTTCAATGTTGCTGAAAACTACTGTGCTAACTTGATGTAAACCTTCTAATTTTACTCACCGTATGATTTAGTGTAGTCTGCAACCAATTTTATGACTGTACTACCAATGCTCCAGAAGTTACATTCAGTAAAATCACCCTTTCTACACTGTGGATCATTAGCCTTTACTGAACTAAAGGAAGTCATTGGCTCTTGCACTCTAAACATTATGAGGTAGGTTCTTGAATTCAGCTTGCAACTGAGTTTTCCATGGCACTAAGTACTCTACATGCAATTTCTATACAGATCCATATCACCCCGAGAAGTTATGTACACAGCTTTAACACAAAATGCATTGAATAAAAAGTAATGCTTTCAGCTCAATGGAGCATAGAGTTCAAATTTCCTGTAAACAGCTATGTGCTAACTTTATGTAAACCTTATTAGTTTGCTTCCTATAGGATGTAGAGTAGTCTGCAACCAATTTTATGAGTGTGCTCCCAAAGGTTCTGAAGTTACATTCAGTAGAATCACCTTTATTACACAGTCGAACTATAGTGTTTACTGAATGAAAGCAAGTCATTGGCTGTTGCACTCTAAACGTTATGAGGAGGTTTCCTGAATTCAGGTTGTATTTGAGTATTCCATAGCACTGAGTACTCTACATGCAATATCTATACAGTTCCAAATCACCCCAAGTAGTTATGTACAGAGCCTTGACACTAAATGCATTGAATAGAATGTAATGCATTCTGCTCAAAGTAGTGTACAGTTCAATGTTGCTGAAAACTACTAAGTGCTAACTTGATGTAAACCTTCTAATTTTACTCACCGTATGATTTAGTGTAGTCTGCAACCAATTTTATGAGTGTACTACCAATGCACCAGAAATTACATTCAGTAACATCACCCATTCTACACTGTGGAACATTGGCGTTTACTGAACTAATGCAAGTCATTGGCTGTTGCACTCTAAACGTTATGAGGTAGGTTCTTGAATTCAGCTTACAACTGAGTTTTCCATGGCACCAGGTACTCTACATGCAATGTTTATACAGTTCCAAATCACCCCGAGTAGTTATGTACACAGCTTTAACCCAAAGTGCATTGAACAAGAAGTAATGCTTTCAGCTCAATGGAGCATAGAGTTCAAATTTCCTGAAAACTGCCATCTGCTACCTTTATGTAAACCTTATTAATTTGCTTCCTATAGGATGTAGAGTAGTCTGCAACCAATTTTATGAGTGTGCTCCCAAAGGTTCTGAAGTTACATTCAGTAGAATCACCTTTATTACACTGTCGAACTATAGCCTTTACTGAATGAAAGCAAGTCATTGGCTGTTGCACTCTAAACGTTATGAGGAGGTTTCCTGAATTCAGGTTGTATTTGAGTATTCCATAGCACTGAGTACTCTACATGCAATATCTATACAGTTCCAAATCACCCCAAGTAGTTATGTACAGAGCATTCTGCTCAAAGTAGTGTACAGTTCAATGTTGCTGAAAACTACTAAGTGCTAACTTGATGTAAACCTTCTAATTTTACTCACCGTATGATTTATTGTAGTCTGCAACCAATTTTATGAGTGTACTACCAATGCTCCAGAAGTTACATTCAGTAAAATCACCCTTTCTACACTGTGGAACATTCGCATTTACTGAACTAAAGCAAGTCATTGGCTGTTGCACTCTAACCGTTATGAGGTAGGTTCTTGAATTCAGCTTGCAACTCAATATTCCCTGGCACTAAGTACTCTACATGCAAATTCTATACAGATCCCTATCACCCCGAGAAGTTATGTACACAGCTTTAACACAAAATGCATTGAATTGAAAGTAATGCTTTCAGCTCAATGGAGCATAGAGTTCAGTTTTCATGAAAGCTGCTAAGTGCTAACTTGATGTAAACCTTATTAGTTTGCGTCGTATATGATGTAGAGTGGTCTGTAACCAATGTTATGAGTGAGCTCTCAAAGATTGTGAAGTTACTTTCAGTACAATCACCTTTATTAGACCGTGGAACTATAACGTTTATTGAATGAATTCAAGTCATTGGCTGTTGCACTCTAAACGTTATGAGGAGGTTTCCTGAATTCAGGTTGTATTTGAGTATTCCATAGCACTGAGTACCCTACATGCAATATCTATACAGTTCCAAATCACCCCAAGTAGTTATGTACAGAGCCTTGACACTAAATGCATTGAATAGAATGTAATGCATTCTGCTCAAAGTAGTGTACTGTTCAATGTTGCTGAAAACTACTAAGTGCTAACTTGATGTAAACCTTCTAAATATACACACCGTATGATTTAGAGTAGTCTGCAACCAATTTTATGACTGTACTACCAATGCTCCAGAAGTTACATTCTGTAAAATCCCCCTTTCTACACTGTGGATCATTAGCCTTTACTGAACTAAAGGAAGTCATTGGCTCTTGCACTCTAAACATTATGAGGTAGGTTCTTGAATTCAGCTTGCAACTGAGTTTTCCATGGCACTAAGTACTCTACATGCAAATTATATACAGATCCATATCACCCCGAGAAGTTATGTACACAGCATTAACACAAAATGCATTGAATAAAAAGTAATGCTTTCAGCTCAATGGAGCAGAGAGTTCAATTTTCCTGAAAGCTGCTAAGTGCTAACTTGATGTAAACCTTATTACTTTGCTTCCTATATGATGTAGAGTAGTCTGTAACCAATGTTATGAGTGAGCTCTCAAAGTTTGTGAAGTTACTTTCAGTACAATCACCTTTATTAGAGCGTGGAACTATAGCGTTTACAGAATGAATTCAAGTCATTGGCTGTTGCACTCTAAACGTTATGAGGAGGTTTCCTGAATTCAGGTTGTATTTGAGTATTCCATAGCACTGAGTACTCTGCATGCAATATCTATACAGTTCCAAATCAGCCCAAGTAGTTATGTACAGAGCCTTGACACTAAATGCATTGAATAGAATGTAATGCATTCTGCTCAAAGTAGTGTACAGTTCAATGTTGCTGAAAACTACTGTGCTAACTTGATGTAAACCTTCTAATTTTACTCACCGTATGATTTAGTGTAGTCTGCAACCAATTTTATGACTGTACTACCAATGCTCCAGAAGTTACATTCAGTAAAATCACCCTTTCTACACTGTGGAACATTAGCATTTACTGAACTAAAGCAAGTCATTGGGTGTTGCACTCTAACCGTTATGAGGTAGGGTCTTGAATTCAGCTTGCAACTCAATATTCCCTGGCACTAAGTACTCTACATGCAAATTCTATACAGATCCCTATCACCCCGAGAAGTTATGTACACAGCTTTAACACAAAATGCATTGAATTGAAAGTAATGCTTTCAGCTCAATGGAGCATAGAGTTCAGTTTTCATGAAAGCTGCTAAGTGCTAACTTGATGTAAACCTTATTAGTTTGCTTCCTATATGATGTAGAGTAGTCTGTAACCAATGTCATGAGTGAGCTCTCAAAGATTGTGAAGTTACTTTCAGTACAATCACCTTTATTAGATCGTGGAACTATAACGTTTACTGAATGAATTCAAGTCATTGGCTGTTGCACTCTAAACGTTATGAGGAGGTTTCCTGAATTCAGGTTGTATTTGAGTATTCCATAGCACTGAGTACCC